>NC_134519.1:12207266-12954766 GCF_027942865.1 Odontesthes bonariensis | reverse complement strand
TCCAGAAACAAGCATATACTCAGTTACTCGTAGATTTTATTCTGGGAAACATTTAATGAGGAGTAAAAGCAAAAGCCAAATCCTTTCAGAAAATACCTGCATGTATGTATCAGAATACTTCTGTTATTATAATAATCAGAAAGTATCCTTTCAGCCTGCTTTTCATATACTTATTGGAGATATGCTTTACAAATGTATCCCTTAGTATATTTGGCATATTCACGATCTTCTGAGTGAGCTATGCCAGATTATAAGATATAACAGATATTCTCCCATTTCTAAAAAGTTTAAGGATTTTTGGCTTGCAGATGTATTGTGTTTATAGATGTACACTTCTTGGCTTCTTTGATGTTGAGTGTAAGATAACAACAATCATAATCATAATGATCTTATGATTTTGACAGAGAGCACTTAACACACTGACTTGAGTACATATGTTACAGTAAAATTTAGATATCTTTGTTTTTTCAAGAAAAGAGTTCAAATAATTATGACCCATATGTGTGTGGTGATGTATTGCTGTGTGTGTACTTTTTTCTGGAGAAAACAAGATTACCAGTTTTTTACGTTTACAGAATAGTTTTTGAGCTCTTTTGGGGTCAAACAAGTTAAAAACAATCTAACAATTGCAGCCACTAGAGGACAGCAGAAAGGCAATATGGACACAACACTGATACACCTTTCAGCAAATTTGCCTTAAAAATGTTTATCATTATATCCAGCTGTCATGCAGCATCATTATTCATCTGGTTTTGGTCTCCACTAACTCCCGAGGAAAATGTCTGACTTTTTAGCTGCATCTTGCTGTACTTTGTTCAAAATCAAGCTTGTCTCTAACTGTGTTTATGTCTCATTTGGTCCTTGGCAATTATTTTACATTGGGTCTTCAAAAGTAAACAACTTTGTTGAAAAACAAAAATGTTTTCAGAAAAGCTAAGCAATGAATTTAAACTCACTCTAAAAATTTTAGGAAAGCTCATGTTTCGGGTGCTGACATCACCTCAAATATATCTGTTCACATGATCACTTTTATTTGATATATTGTGAGTAGAAAGATATTGATTTTAGCCCTTTTCAGTTTTCTTTTGGATTACTGGCATGAGGTTTCTCACCATTATGACGTAGCACTCTGTGGGTGGAGATGTCAGGGGAAGACTTAAGGCTCTAACTCACTCACAGTTTCCCATGGGCCCCAAAAATTCCAGTCAAACCAAAGTCCTTTCCTGTATGGACAACACAGAACATACCTCCAGAGGCGATGAAGGGTTTGGGGGACAAAGCTTTCTTTCACAACTCAAGCTTGGAGCCCAGGTGAAGTGAGAGAAGTTGGTCATTTGATTCCAGCCCTTGGTTCTGTCATGGGAAAGTGGAAGAGGCAAGGAAGCGGGTGGGGCGGGTGGGGCGGGTGGGGCTGGGGACTGCCAAGGATGAGGGAGATAGCGAGAAAAGCGTGAAGGAATGAGGTCAGCAGGTTGAGAGAGACAAGCAAGCAGAGGGGGAGAGGAGGGAGAGTTCAGTGTATGGTCTTGCATAATAAATGTGTAAAAGTGAGAGCAGAGTGGGTGCATGAGATGATCGAGGTGCTGCATGAAGTCAAATCAGGTGAAAAAAAACAAGGCTGTGGAAAAGGACAGGGTGAGTAGAAAGCATAAAAGATTAAGTTAGGGGAAGGATACGTAGCTGTATGAATCCTGTATTCTTGCATGTCAGGTCACTCTTTCAGACAGATTTAAGACATGTGGGTATACACATGTAGATCTCATGAAATATTGCAGCCAAAAGAGAGAAATGTTCAGTCTAATAAGCTCTCCATAAGCATCTCTCACTGGTGTTGGAACCATTATAATACGCACTACATCGAGTGAACAGGTGTTGGATATGAACTTTAAATCCAGGAAATAAAGTAATCAGAGGTGAAGCATTTGTCATTTCACTTGTTACTGCAAAAATGTATTACTTTTCACTTTGCATCACTTTTTTTAATGATACCAGCAATACCGACAAGTGATTTTTTGGCCTGACAATAATTATGTCACAACATTTTTTCTTTTATAGTTTTATGATTTTCAATAAATGAATCGGCTTTTGGAAACCAGGTTTCGTCAACCAGAAAGACCTATAAAGTGAAATGCACAGGCGCCTCCAATGGAAAGTTTCAGCCCTGTATCCTTTTTTCCCCCCACTTTTTTTTTTTTTTTTACGTTTTTGTCATGATGATATGTTGTGCAGATGTTGAGAAAAGCTTTCCATCTCACTGCAAAGAATAACAGCAGCAGCGGAAGTCCCCCAGGAGAGTCCCACACTCTGAAACCTGCAAAAACACACACACTGTCAGACACGTGCACACACGTCTGGGAACGTGCACACCCAGCTGCAGACACAACGACAAATACCTCTGCATTTTTTAAACAAGTTATTGAATCAATCCTCTTGGGTTTCTCTCTCACGTGCGTCCAGTCAGAGAAGTCTTCCTTTTTCCACCCTCAGGTTCATGTGGAGACGTGAGTATCCTGACCACATATGTTACAATGTTTCACATATGTACATGTCAGTGAGTCTTACCACAGAAGGTTTTAGAACAGTAGAAGTCTGGTGAAAAAAGGAATACAAAGGAGGCAAATAATCATTTTAGTTGTGTACAACAATTTTTCCATTCTCTATACCTACAAACCCTCATACTTTATCCTCTTAAGGGCTAAAGGTCCTTATAACTACAAGGTGTCACATGGCAGCTCACCTGCCGAGCACAGGGCTAAAACCATGCAGGTTCACGCAGTCAGTTTAGAATCATGAGATGAACTCCACATGTATGAGTTTTGCTGTATTTTATTAAACTCCAGTGGTTATGGAGTAAAACCTAACAATTCCTCTCTGTTCCTCAAAATTGCACATTTTGAAGTTTTTGCCATGAAATACCTTTCATGACCATAAAGTGGCTTGCGTATGGCTGTAAACTTTTTTCTCCTCATCCAATGAATGAGGATCTATGAATATCATAATATAACAACCCCCATCTTCTCCATTAAAATGACAACCAAAACTGTTAGTTATATCATTTGAATATAACTAACAGTCATATAACACACATAGTAATTTTAAGCAACATGATTAACTGTGTTAACAATGGATCTTACATTTACTACATTGTAAAACAACATCTTTTCTTAGAACCTTTCTATAAAGGACATGCCACATAAGCACTCCTGCAGTGTGTAACAACCTTTTCTGTTGTAGTTTTTTTTAAGTTGCCAAGTCAGCTATAAATCTGATGACATCAATAGAGTTACTTAGTCAGAGCTTATAAATTTCCCTCCAGTGGCACAGAAGACATTGCGTAACAGTTTTCACAAGCTGGTGTGCCTCTCAATGTGTAAACCAATTAACTGAAACTGAAACTCTCAATAAATCACCATATTTCAGCAAGTAGCTGTGATGCTGTGGATAGAGATCTGACTCCAGCTTGATTTTGCAAATGACGCCCCTCCACCTTTGTCCCACATAAATACTGACTAATTTGAAACTTAGAGAATATGAGATAGCTGTTCATGGGAAGTTTAGTTGACACACTTTGCAATACATCGGTTCAAAAATAACGAATTTGAATTAAACTTACTGCTGGTAACTGGAAAGTTTGCCATAAAATTACAGATGGAGTTAATTTTATGATCCCCTTTCACAGTAGTCAGCAGGAAATAAGAGCTTTGCTTTCATGCTCCTAAGCTCAGCAACAGTTTTACTGTGAAGAAAATTCCTGAGCGCCCCTGTTCTGACTGTTTCTGAAATGTCGGTAAGTTTTCCTCCTCAGACATTTGTTACCTTTTATACTGTAATCAAAGAGAACTGAAGGGTGCACACTTTGGGAGGTACTTCAATCTTCATTTAGCTTCTTTTCAGTGAAATGTGGAGTGTTTTATTCATCTGGCATTTGATAATGTTTTAAAGAAATGAAATAATTGGGCAATAACTGGGCATTCCTGAAAATTGACAGAAATTTTCAGAAAAAATCTGCACAGCGTGAATTCCAAAAGAAAAGAACCCAAACTACAGTTGTAAGACTTTTATTAAAATTCTGCTTCAATAATCCCTTTCAGCCCAACTCTCTTTTCGACTTGAAGATGTAAGGAGGCTCAGTTAGGTAGAAGAGCACACGATAACACATTATTAGCTCGAATGTTACCTCAGCTCAAACATGACTACCAATATCATTTAAGTGTCTCTCCTTTGATTATCTCAAGTTTTTACAAAAGGTCACTTGAACTAAAGCAAGAGTGAGACAGCACTGCGGTTGCAATATTTAAACAAGGTGAATGGAAATATAAAGTATTTAATTGGCAACCAGGAAGCTCTTCTAAATGCTCACCACATGATGAATACCCTTGCAAAACTGCAGAAATGTGTGACACAGATGTCTTTCTGTGGGGCAGGGGGTACACTGAAATCATCTTTTAAAACACTCCTATCCTCTCCTCGAGGAGAGAACAGCAGCAAGTCTTTAAGCAAGAAAACTGTGCGCTGTAGGTCTCAGAGGTATTTTCAAAGAGGGATAATCACGGTCTGTGTAGATGGCATGCAGAGGAAAAGGCTGGTTGTAAAACTCATCCTGATATTTCACTAATGAGATTTGGTATACTCCAAGCACTGATCATTTGTTCTGAGCAGACTTTATTTGTTTTCAGTCATAAACTATGTACAGTGGTCCTGCAGGTTTGCAGGATCCGTCCAAGTTCCTGTCTTCATCTAACTGGCTCTTGTACTCGCTGCCAACACAGTAGCCAAGCACCACCTATATGCAAGGCACTACCACATGTGCTGTGAGTGGAAGAAGCTGGATAAATAGATGAAATTGGCCTGATATTTGACAAAAGGCATGGCTTTCAAAATGAAACAAGACCGGAGGGATAAGGTACTTTTATCATTTTGTCACTTTTACCTCAGATTCTTCTTCACCCCAATTGTCACAGACAACACATCGTCTAAAGGCTGAGTTATACTTCTTTTAACTGCCCTTGCGCTTTCTTCTTGCGCGTATGTTAATGGCTCGAGACGTTTATACTTCATTTAGCTTTGCCGGCGCTTGCGTGTGCTGCATGGCGATTCACTGCCAGGAGAGTAGGTGGAGTAGCGGGTTTTTTCAATGACAAGCCTACTGTGATGAAAGGAAATTCACCGCCAGGACCTCTTCGAGTGATTCATGCTTCTTCTTCTTGTAAATAGCCGGTATTTTGTCAGATTTTCAACACCTTGGGGGTCTAAACGACTACTTTCTCGCCTGAAAATGTTTCAAATGTTGCTAAAGTTATATATTTACAGAGTTTATAGCTTAAGCGAAATCAGCTTTTCAGGCCGGCTGATTTCGACTCTGGAAGGAGTGAAGTGCACTGTGTGTAAACGCTCTGCATGCTGTCTGATCGATCAGTATGTCGTTTTCAAGTAGTAGGCTTGCGTCTTTTCTTGCGTGAAGTTTAGAAAATTGAGGTGACACACGCAAGCTCGCAATGGGGGGCTTGCAACCGCGCAAGGGCTTGCGTTTCTTCTTGCGTCTTGCTTTGCGTCTTGCGTTACCGACTATAAACCAGGCTTAAAGCTGAAACACTTCCAAGTGGAAATACTTGTTACTCATGAGAGATAGTCTGTGTTGGAGCTATATTCAGCTATTAATCTTTCCTGTACTGCTCCTCCTTCAGCTCTGTGTGCTCCAAGCACATGCTGTATTAATTAAGAAACAATGCCCTCCTTCACAGAGAAACAGAGCGACAAAGAGAGGAGAGGGTGGAGGGACAGAGAATAGGAAATATAGGGGGTGGAGAAATGAAGTATGAAGCATATCCAAGCTCCACATTGAAACAAACTTAACCCAGTTATCACAGAAATAATGGAGAACTATGCTGCTATGCAGTATGCGTCGTCAAATTTGTTGGAAATTGAATCTTTCAGTTAAAGTAAAGGGTTAATTGTTTCATTATGGGCTAATAAAAAGAGATCGAGATATAGTTGGTACTCCTGCTCATGGCTCTCATATGGCAACTACATTTCAACTGCTCAAGCAATGGTTAAACATACTTTGTTTATAGGAATACACTTGCTGGGTCATAAACAATTAAAACTGTTTAACAATTTACAAGACAAAAGCACAGTTTAGAAAAATCTCGAGAATCATGACACTGCAGCCAACATACCATTCCCAACCCCTTGATTATATCTTTTTTTGGGGTCCCACTAACCAAGTTTTTTTCACTGAAACTGTTAGACCAACAATAACACCATCAAATAAACTTTGTGATATCTTTTACTTCTCCCCGCTTCCCTGCTATCCACTCTCTGCTGTTCTCTGAAACCCTGACACATACCTTTCCACACAGCACCACAGTACAATTGCCTCCTCTACCATTTCTGTATGAGAATGGATGTAGACATAGAGGCCCTGTAGAATATCCAGGAAGTTAATTTTGGAGCTTTTCCATGAGCCATTCTGGAAAGATCCCCTCTGCCCAAATCAAATTAGAGCTTCCAGAGCTGTGAGAGTTTGTAGCTCAGTAAGATTCATCATGTCCAACTTGTCCCTGGGTGTCTATTATCAGTCCTTTATCTGCTCATCTTAAAACTGATCACAGCCACAAGAGATCATCAGCTGGGCCTGTGAGTGCACTTTTAAGATTTAAACACTAGAGGTCTCTCTAAGGATTTACTGAGTGACAGCCATTTTGCCTAGCGAGCAAACCGTCTATTAGAAAATCCCTCGGTTCCACATTAAACTCACCTAATCAAGCAAGGGGATGGCGAGTATCTAATGTTGTGCCCTTGGCTCCATCAGTGCAGCCTGCAAGTGGGAGGAAGATTTTAAAGCAACAAAGGAGACAAGTTTAGAATGAGATTCCATGCTCACTATGTCCCTGTCTCAGTTTGCTAAGTTATAAAAAAGTAGTAAGTTGCCAGTTTATTGTTTAAACAGTGTGTGTGCGTGTACAATTCCAATATATTTTGATTTTTGATGGAAATATTGTGATACATTTAATAGTCATATAAGATAGCCTACATGATTTATCCATGCGTAGGGCTGAGAATTCCTGGGTGGAAAACACTTCTTGAGCAGAAATATCAAAGTGTAAGCAGAAAAGGTGTAAAGCACATTTTTGGTTCCATTGACTAATCTATTAATAAATGTAGGAAGGGTGAACAGAAGTTTGTGATAATGTCACAAAAAAAAAATGTACATGGCAGATATGCAGTGTCCACGACAAAAGAAGAGTTGTGACAAGGTGACCATAAGGTGTCAATTCTATGAAATTATGGAAAATAACGTTGAAATATAACATTTCTGTTTGTGCTTACTTAGATGTTTTAATACGAAGTCCCATGGTAACCCGTACAATATCTGTCAAGACATTGCAAAAAAATCCAGAACTAACTGTGGTGTCATAATACAGGAAAAGTGAAAGAACCAGTTGGCGTACAAATAGGAAACCATTTACATGAAAGTTTGACATATAAATACACAAAAGAAAAGGTACCGACATGTAAATGCTGAGATTTTGATGAATCAAAATGTTTCCCCATAAAGTGAGTTTATTTACAATTTCTTGATTTTAAGTGTCAAAACACACAAAGTCCCTTTGCTGAAACTTTTTTTCCGAGTCACACCATCACCTGATATTCACAGCTGAGGCTCTTTTCAAACATGTGCTCTGCAAAAATCACAAATTAGATAGCAGCTCATCACATCTTCTGCGCTGTCTGAAGTCCTGAATGTTGCAATAAACGTGGTCTGTCAGTCAGTTGTTTTACTTCTTTATTGAGTGTGATTGAGCTCTAGCCAAACGTCTGGAGCCAAACCTAAGCCCAGACCATTATTAAGTGTGTGTGTAACACATATCTGCAGCTTGTCTAACAAAACCACCCAGTGTTGGGAAATGTGGGTGACAACAGTCTCTGTAAAACAGCTGCAGCTCCAAGGCACTGATGTGACTTCATGTCTTCAATTATACTGGGATGGCCGTGGGCTGACGGGGCCACCTGCCATATTTGTCTAAGTTCTTTTGACGAAACTACAGATATTTCTTCCTCCTTGAAAAACAGAACGTAAATAAAATACATATATAATATATAAAATACATATAAAAGTAGATTACGTCACAGGTGTATCACCTCTGAATATTTTGTTCAGTTTGCATAGAATCTCTCTCCTCATTTCTCACAATCTTTTAGAAAACCCTCAATCTCAATACTTATTTTAGTTTTCTCTCTTCTTTGAACTACAGGACCTTTTCTTAGAGACTGAACAAAGTGCCCACATTTCTCACCCACTTACACCTAAACAGGAACTTTAAAAGTATAGCCTTTAGCTCGTGTGAGTTGTGTGTAGGCATCTCTCTTCTCGGTGCATGCACGTTTGCTTCACAGTTTATGCATGTATGTGATTTTCTATGTTATATTTGTTCCAAAGTATCAATTTGGTGAGCAGGGCTTGACTTGGTGGCCAGTAATAAACTTCTATTCCAGTGCTGCCTGTGCAGTGGCCTTCACCGCAGGCAACTATGTGGCCAGTTGCCCGTGCCGCCACAAGGAGAGCCATACATTTGATGGGTGTGAGTCAGCTGTGGCTTACTACAACTTTCTGACACAGAGCCACAAAGAGGTGCACCCAGCTATCTGGTTTCAAAGCAAATTCGAGTTCAAACAGAATTTATTTGATGGTTTCGATGGTTTTAAAGAACTTTAGTAAGGCTACATAATGCTCCTAATAAGACCATCATGTAGTTCTTTGAGGACTAAAGTTATGTGCCATGAGCAACTTTAAAGAATTAAAAGAAAACAGTTCAGTCTTTGGCAACTAAGTAATCTTAATTCTGTAAAAATGAATGTTGTGATTTAAAAAACGTAACATAATAAATGTGACAGGACCAACAAGTATTCAGCAAGTGAGTATTCTGGCCGTGGCTATTTTTTTAAGCATATTTTCCGACTTCAACCTAATAAATTTGAATGTTTGTTTAGTTTAATTATTTCAGGAGTTTTGCATTGTAAACTAGTTATGAAAAGAAAATGGTGGTATTCATGCAGTCTGACACAAAGTATGAAGTTTTAACATGGGGACTGGAATCATGAACCCATTAAGCAATGTTGGCCTATAAAGCTACACAAGAGAAGTATGTGAACCTTAAACAAAGAGTTTTCATGAATTCTCGGGCCTGAAACTGCGGTAGAGTGCCCGGAGGGCTTAGATACAGCAATTCAACACCTTTTTCCGGCTCTTCACCACACCCTGTTTCTTTATGGTGGCTTATTATTTTCCTGGGCTTTTTATGGTGTCTTTGTGGCTGGCCTCCTCAACGAGACAACAAATTCAGGTGTATGGCTATGGTGTCACATCCCACAACTGTAGGGGGAGCAAAAGAGCAACAAATTAGCCAAATTAGATGCAACTCTTTTATACCATTAACCAAGAGGTTTACAGTGTTCAGAAAGTTAACCAAAGAGCACATTAAAGTAAACAGCAAATTAAAACTAATGTGAACCATAGGAAAGACAGAGTTTAACCCTTTTATGTGTTGCTCAACTATTCTGTAGAGCACATTTAATCACTATATCTTACTTTAGATTTATAAGTAAACCTCACTGAGTCATCTCTACTAATATGTGTTCAGGTATGCAGATCTAAAGTGAAAAATTCGTAAATTTCTGCCATTACTTTGTCAGCTGGTGATACTTTTGAAAAGAAATGACATCTAACTTTTTAAAATGAGTTATTTGTTTTTTATTTTTAGAAAACCGTTGAGACGGGACTCATCACTCTAGTAACAAAGTCAGCGGTTCATCAAAAACCTCTACTGCCTCGCAGGACAATGAAGTCCTCAAAGATGACAATAATGATAATGAGCTGGCCCTTGCTCAGCTGACTTAGGTCAGAAAGAAAATGTCCTTTTATTGATGTTGTGTGTTGCTTATACATTACACTTCAATTCTATTAATTGACTAAACTGACTTTTTCTTTGAGGGCTGAGATTCAATAACATCTCAAATTGTCAACAATATTCAAATCAATCCTGAAGAATACAATTTGCATAACCATTGGATATTTTTACAGTGTTTATTAATGGGGCTGTCCCAGTATCTGACTTTCACTGCATACTTATCTTGGCCATAAACGTTCATAATATCATTATCATGATGCCATAACATGTATATATTTATTTTTTCTTTGTGTTGAATTTAAAAAGGCCAGAAAAAAAAACTCTATTTGCAAACAGCTGAGACCAAATCACAAAAATATCAAACTGTAAGTGTATTATTCTTATAATATCACAATTATCATTAACATTTTTCTGTTGCGACACCCCGCTTTTCATTGACATACGTCATGGACTGTCTTATGATGTTAAAAATATCTAAATGCAGATAAACATGTTTTTGCTTTAAGTTACCTATCTTTTGTTTGTTTTTTCCCCTCAGTTTACTAGGCGATAATGTAAAGTAATAGCGATAATATCCTATAAAAGCTTGAAATGTCTACCATGTGAGAGTATTCTTTATTCTTCTTGTCAATAAATCCAATGAAAAGACTAGCACTTACAATAACATGATCCTACACACAATTACACACAATCTGTGTATAATTCCAGATGTAACTCATTCCCCTGTAGCTTAAACAGACAGCTAAAAACACATTAGTGAACAAGACTGTTGTACTGTGTGACACATTCATTTGTTACTATAAA
Source organism: Odontesthes bonariensis (assembly GCF_027942865.1). NCBI lineage: Eukaryota > Metazoa > Chordata > Actinopteri > Atheriniformes > Atherinopsidae > Odontesthes > Odontesthes bonariensis. Next base: position 12,944,054 of record NC_134519.1, on the reverse strand, counting down.
CAAGGAAACTGTAGAGGTCAAACTTGCATACACATCCTGCAGCTGTAAATACTCACAAGCACATCAAAAGGCTTACAGATTTCTCCAGCAGATTCACTAATAATTGCTGTTTAAATGATGCTACAGATTTTCCTTTTCTTTTGTTTTTTTACTTAAAAGACTATCTTGTTTGTTTTTTTGTCTCTCTCCAGTGGGAGCTGCAACTTCCTCCTGGATCTAGTCCTGGCATCCCATATTTAATTCTGTCTGCAGCCTTGGGCCTTCAGGAATAGGGCATTAATAAAGTATTGAGAGATGGACAAACTCATTATTGGATTTGATTCCAGTGGATCTGTAGACAATAACAAAATAACTTATAAAAAAATTGGTATTAAACTGACTTGTTGATTCACATCAGAGCTATTGTTACTGTTCTTTTGGTGCCCATTTTGCAGGTTCTTAACAGAAGTCAGTTAATCACCTATGAAGTGTCAACAAATTGGGTCTTTAATTGAACATATCACAACACAACAGCTACAACTTCCAGTTCTAGAGTTTTTGTAAAGACCTTCATAGCTGACAGGAAAAATGAAATGTACAGGAAAAAATGCTACCTGAATCATACTGAAAGCAAAGCTGCCTTTGGAAACAATGACAGTCCTATTGGGAGGAGTGATTCCACATGTGGGAATGTGCTCTTGCTCTGTTTAAATGATTCCAGACACCCTGATCGCCCTGTCAGCTTGACACGGGTGCATAGATAGCAAGCATGCATGTGCATAAATACGTACAAAGATACGCACATGCATACACACTACACCTCCTCCATTCTCAACACATAGTATTTATGGCACCCACCAATCGGCAGAGGTTTTTGTTGCTGCATCACTTGTCAGTGACCTGTTATAACATTATGCATCAGGGAGCACAAGGCAGTGATACAGAGAATGTAAACCCAGCTGTTCTGTCACCTCTGTGTTTGAGTCATACTCAAAGTTTAAGTACCTTCACTGGAAAAGGCAATGGATCAATGTCACTCAAAAATGTTCATAATGCTCTTTTATGTTTCTGAAAGTCCACCCAAAAGCTTCCTTCCTTTAAAGTCAGGATTTGGCACTCATTGACAGCCAGATGTTGGAACCAGACTATAAAGACTTGGGTGTTGCCAACCTCTGTTATTAAGTATAGCAGAAAAGGTTGAAATACAGACAAGAAAAACTTAACTTTAAGTGGGTATAAGCCAGTCAACATTTTTGTTGGAGGGGACTGCTGGTTGGATGGTGTTGCTGGTAGTAACAAATTCATGGAGATTTATCTCCCAACTCTGCAGTCATACAATCTTTGTGGAGCATTTTCTTCTCTTAAAGGTGCTTCTCTTTGGTAAACTGTCACCTTTCCCATTAGCTTCACTCATTCCAGCACCTGATGTTTGACAGAAAAAAACGATGATACATTTCTTTTTCAACATCAAACAGTGCACAGACAAAGTTAGCATTTAAATGGGAGAGACAGTGAAGACATAACAGTTAAAAACCCAGATGTTTTTCCTGGGAGACAGTGGTGGGGAGAGGTTTTCAAATTGTAGAACACACCAAGGGAGACTCAAGCCGAAGATTACTTCATAATGCGGTGACTGCATGAAGAGAAAGGGACTGGATTGATGCCACAAAAGACCCATTGTTGGGTGAATGTTTCACTGAAGGCAATTGACTGTAAATGTCACATGAATATACAAATAATTACCACAAGACCTTGTATGCACACATGCCTTCCAGGATGAAGCCCTGAATGGGGTTGCTTGCCAGGTTGCATCTCCTGCTACTTCTGACAAGGAAAAAGATGCAGTTACAAAACTCACCCCATCTATCAGTATCCGTCCTGCTGTAAGTATTCATTGTTGGGACCAATCCACACATATTTTCCAAGTGGTGCTGCTCACTGGCGGGACTGTAATTCTTTCCGAGTCAGAGATAGCAGGGGGTGCATATCTTGGCAGAGAGTATCCGTACAGAGGACTGATACTCAAAGATGAGGTGAGTTTCATGCCTTTAACCCTTCTCTTGTCAGAGATAGCAGGGTGTACCCTATCTTTATCCCAAAATAAAGATTACAGTTGAAACTTTGTAAACCTTTAGCGTGCCCAAATATTTCACTGCTACTCTATTTTGCAAATGCCCACTTAATGATAAACCTTACTGCCGTTATTTGAAGATTATTGTGTCTTGTTCACACAATTTTATTGGTAATTCCGGTATTTGGGCACCTTTTCATGTTCTTTAAAGACAACGGCTTTCAAACTTATGTGGGGTGCTTTCCTTGGCAGGGGTGCTTTACACAACACAACACCAGTGTTGATATTATATGGGATTTTATTTTGTTTGCTTATTTGTTTGAGTTCCCAATTGACCCACTCACCAAGACGAATTGTATCTGGAGCTCGAGTATGAGATCATAGAAGCAAACGAAGGTACTTTCAAAGCTCCCAACTGCGAAATATCACTCCTGATACGAACTTGCGCGAAGAATGTGCCATTTTAATGTTGTCCTCTGTATCAGTGCAATCAGGAGATAGCTACATTTAGATTCACTGAAAGCAAGGAGTGTTCGTAGATAATTCCCCATCCCCCAGGGGTTCAGATATTTTATTCTTGTTTAAGATTAAGTATACTATGGAGCAACATGAAGTTTCTATCAGCAAGATCGAGATGCGCTCAGTGAAGTATGTAAAAAAAAAAAAAATGAAGAAAGTAATGAGGAGGAACCTTTGTAGATATACTAATGGAAAACTCCTGTCTTCAACTTTCCACTCATTCACTTCACTCCTGTCTCTATAATGCTTGCTGTCAATTGGCTCATTCTAGAAGTTTGTGGAGGGACGCATAGGCACCACAGATTACAGGCACTGTGGAAACAACGCTACTTACGTGGTTACTGTAACCAAAAACCACCGTGTTGGAAATCACCCAATCCATACACCGTGGGAGGTGTACATGGAAAATGGTGAGCTACTGCGGCTAGTTGGTTTACCTTTTCCACCATCTCTGTCTGTTTCACTGTAAAAAGTCAGAATGAAGAGAATTCATAAAAATCTTTTGTCTGCAAAGATGAGGACGTTATGTAGACCAGCTTCCAAAATTACTCATCATACTGTTTTTATGGTACTTTCCTCAAACAATTTATTGTTATAGCAGCATTATTGAAAGATGTCAGTGGAACAAAATAACTCAGTCCTATTCTGAGAGCTGGGGGTGATATAAGTGCAGCACATTACAACTTGCTTTGTCCCTTTTTCCATATTTTTAACCGCACTCTATTTCGTCCACAGTGGAAACACACATTGACAAAATCAAATATCTATGGCAGCGTCGTTTTGTATTTTGGAAAATGTTCTTTTATCATTGAAGTATTGTGACATTGTTTTGGGGCCACAGATCTTGCAAGCTGACAAATCAGAATCTTTTGACTCTTAACATAATTTTCTTTATTTAATAACACTCATTAGTGCATGCATAACACACCAGTCAACTGATTACAATGCCAGTAATTTGTGGAAAAGCTCTGAGCCAAGATCTTACAAATACTATTTCAGTAATTTGATATTCAATTTGCAACTTTTCCTCGCATAGTTATAGCTGGGTTAGCCTCAGAGATGTGACTAAACAGAAAAACATGGGTGTGCAGTTGGGAAAATAAGTCATGAAGTAAATTCTTCATATCTTAATCATTTTTACAGAGGCCAAATCCAAACGGGGACTTCTGCTGTGGCCCAAATTTGACTATTTTGCATTTATTAACTCTCCACCTGGTTAGAATGTGAATAAATTCAGTTTTACTGATGAAATACTTTCACAAGTACAATTTTGTCAAAATGCCACAGTTTGGCAAAAGTCTGATCACATTACTACTTAAGTAGTATGTAGAGTGAAAAAGAACATAAATTTTAGTCAATACAAAGGCAGAAGTGCTTGTAAATAAATGATTACCTCACAGAATATAATAATTTAATAACAAGCTGTATAGTGTCAGTAATAGTTGTTTTTCTTATTCTGTGCTGTGAATCAAACTGATCAGATTATTACCAGGTTTTCATGTTTCTTGATAAACAGTCCACCATGTCAGACAGTGTCATTCATATTTCTGATGTTGCTTTACAAGAGGAAACCTTGTCTTTTAATTGATCTGCATCTTACTTTATCATCTTTCATTTACACCATAGAAATCATGACAATCCATTAATGGGAAATGGACAAGGATGTCAAGTTTTGGGGTTGGGGGTGAAGGTGGGGAAGGCAGGACACGGATGCAGATTTCAAAAGTAAAAGCTGATTTATTAACAAAAAACAAAGTTCAAACTAAAAGCGCGGCTGAGCCGGATTCAAAAACATAATTGAGAACAAAACAAACAAAGAACTGGGCATGGCATGGTATAAATAAATTCTTAGCTTTACAAGGGGGACGAAGAACATGGGAAGAACATGGGAAGAACATGGGAATTAACTCAGGCAGGGCAGGGCAGGGCAGGGCAGGGCAGGGCAGGGCAGGGCAGGGCAGGGCAGGGCAGGGCAGGGCAGGGCAGGGCAGGGCAGGGCAGGGCAGGGCAGGGCAGGGCAGGTATGATTGGCAATGATCTCGCAAAGAACACAAAGGACTGAGAACTTAAATAGGGAGTGAGAGTGATTGGAGAGTGAGTGCAGCTGAGGGAAAAAACACAGGTGAAGTGAGTGAAACTAATGAACTGGTAAGTGAAGGGAAACTAAAACATGGCAAAACTAAAAACTAAACATGGACTAAGAACAAAAAATGTGACCTAAAACATGAAACTAAAAACAAGAGTCCATGGGTGTGACAAAGGACACCAGTTGCTCCCATTGTTACTAATTATTGGCAGTAACATTGTCACAAGACTGTAGGTCTAAACAGCTTTGTGTACTGCAAAAATCTAGTTAAATGGAGCCAGATAAGCATACAGTATTTGTGTGGAACTGTTATCTTAACAGCAGTTATCTTAATAGCTGACTGGAAGAGGAGTCTTCCCAGGGATTTCTTTTATGACTGGAAACTCCACAAGCATACTCCTTCATTAAGATGTCAAGCGGAATATACCTGTTGCAATAAAAAAAAGTTAGTCGGCAGATATTTGCTTAGTCACTAAACTGTAAGCAATGAACTTAAAGTCAAACATGACGTCTGTGAAGTCCAACAGAGGTCTGAGTGTCTGGGCAGTTATTCACAAAGAAGAAGAGAGACATACAAGTTTATCTGCAGTAAATTGGAGCTTTTGACCAGTGACAGTGCTGTGAGAGTTCTTTGTTAGTTTTTGATAGATGGTATCCCTAAGTGTACGTGGCAAGTGTAAGTTGCACATCTGTTAAGGCATAATAAATCCTAAATGATATATACAGGTTCTGGAGCAACATGTGCTGTCATCCAGATGTCGTCCTCCTTAGGGAAAGCCTTGTTTATTTCATCAACAATGTTAAACCACATTCATCATGTATTAAACCCGCATGGCTCTGTTGTAGGAGAGTGTGAGATTGGCCTGCCTGTTGTCCATACCTGTCACTCAATCAAAACAAAATGTGAATGTGAAACAAAAATTAAGATAAAGAAGACCTAGAACTATTGAGCATCTGAAATCATTTAACAAGAAAGAGTAGAAAATAAGTCTGCACTACAGCAATCGGACTCCTCAGTTCTCCTAAGTGCTTTCACAGAAGGCAACTGGATTTCTTTTTTTGGTTCTTGAAGAAGTTTCACCTCTCATCCAAAAGACTTCTTCAGTTTTAACTGACTGGAGGGAACTTTAAGGCCTTCTAGCTGCAGTCACAAACAACCAACAATAACATGTCTCCTCGGTTCATAAACTCTTATAGTGTTGTAAAAAAAAAAAAGAGATGCAATACAAGGGCAAACATTTCCCTAAAACAACTTTTTTATTATTATGAGTCACTGAAATCAAACTCAGAATGCACATGTATATTTTTTGTGAAACAGTTTAATTTGTCTTTTTCAGTTATTTGTCTATTTTAAGTCAAAATTCAGGGTTTAAATCACTTGTAAATCAGTTTTTATTGATGTTTATACAGCATCCAAAGTTCAGTGATAATTGTTCTCAGAAGTGTCATGAGCCCATCCAGTAATCTCCACCACAGAATCAAGTCTCCTTTTAATGCATTGCTGCCTGAAGGCCCCAACCATCAGTCACGAACATTCAGTATCAGGCTTTTGGCTTGGTCTCTTTGCTACAGAGATTTATGTTTTATTGTTACATTGTGTACTGTAGATGATGCAATCACCAAATTCGTGCAATGGGAAATGTTATCCTTAAACTATTTGTCATTAAGGATTGTCACAGAAGGCTGAATCCCTCTGCATCAATGCTTCGGGATGTCACTGCAACTATTTTATACCCAGCTATTTCTAACTAATGACCTGTTGATACAGAATCTGTGTTTGATATTTTTGATTTACTGTATAACTTTTAAAACTGTGTCTCGTTCTCAGAGCCAACCTTCTAAAAACCCTCCCCTACACACAGAAGACTGTCAGACTAGAGTAATTTGAAACAACGGCTGTAGTACAATTGTCAGAGTGAAACTGAATTCTCTAAATAAAAGTTTCATGCCGAGCATCAAAGATGACACATTGATTTATGTTTGGCAGCAACAAACAAGAGTAATGAGAAACATCCTTGTCATATGAAAGCAGCATCTCCCAAACTGCCCTAAGTCCAACAAGGTTCTTGAATTTGAGTGTATTCAGTGAACAAGCCATCTCCATCTGTCCCCTGCTTTGTCTGTTTTTTTGGGGGGGGTTTGGCTTTGATTTACACATCTCATCTCTGTGGCATTATCACTACAGTCTAGTTTGACTTTGTTATAACCATTGACACACGCAAAGTCAGTAGTGTTCAATAAAATGGGTTCTTGGACAACCTTAATTGCCTTCGCCGAGTGAGACAGCAAGATGTGATGCAGAAGTAGGCTTAAGTCCTCCACATCCAGAGTCAGCCAGTCCCTCTCGACTATCAGTTTTACTGCTGACAGCTGGAGACGAGGCTCAGGGAGACTTTTGCCCATGAAATACGAGATGCGAGGGGCATGTTTACATTATCACATACTTCTCCACTTAACTCGCCACAACATTCAGCTCACTGCTGAGAAGAGGGGCATCCATCACAAGTTGACAAGAGACGTGAGGATTGCCTCTCATCTCCCTTGTTGCCCCTCTTGCACTTTAAGCACTGTGATATCTAATCGCAGTTTGAGTATATACTGCCGTGCAGAATCAAGTCTATTTTTTCTTTTACTTTTGTCTAGGGGGGACTTTTTCAGTCCTGGAATCACACACTTGCATGTGTTCAAAATGGTAAACACAAATAAGGCCCACCTAGAACCCAGTGTAATCCTGCAGTCCCTCATGGAGCCTATTTTTCAGCCCGTTTGTTACCAACATAGGCCTCATATGCAAATTATGATGATAATCTTAATGTTTCTCAGCCAAAATAGCCTTTGTCTCGTCGCATGACTCTATGTGAAAACATACAGACTTTTCAAAGCTGAATTTTATGCCAAACAATGATTTCTTTACATGTACGGTTAAGTCAAACTACAGTTATTTCTCGCCAGTTAACTGGACTACTCTGCTTTGTCTCGTTATGCTTGTTTGGGAAGGGCATGGATTTATCGACCAAAGTATGTCTGATGCCCCAACTCTTTGGACTGTGTGAGAAAACATTCAAGATATTCTGCAGCTTCTTTTTCTGTGGGAGGTCATTGTAGATGGAAGTAACTCTCAAATCACAGCACAGATTTAGTCTTGAAGCTACTTAAATTATATTTTTTTCAGATGATACTGTAGTTATAAAATTGAGATTTTATGAGAGTAGACTGACAGTCTCAAAATTCTTTAATGCAATGCTAGAGAAGTTTATGTACGTGTGGTTGACTTGTTTTGAAATGCACCAAACTTTGTTATGTACGTACCTGGGCCTGAAACTGCCCGGGAGAACCAAGTGGCTGAGATACTGCACTTCAGAAGTACTTTAGTTTTCTGCCTGGCATGACAACATTTTGCTTTACTATACCATGCAATGCACCAGCAACTAGATAAAAACACACTTTCGCCATAATGAATAAAGAAAAAGAAAAAAAGAAAAACATCGTCGCCATTACAAATCAAGTTGGAGGGGGAAAAAGACACTGTTGACCTTGCAAATAAAATTAAAAATACAACTAAATTCAGTGGCAGATTGGACAAAGAGATAATTATGGGAAGAAGTGAGGAAGAAGAGATAAAGCGCAAACATGGGACAAGAATAAACATCAGATTGGATTTTACTGCCGGAGGGAGCTCAGAAAACAACCAAACATGATGACAGGCAGATGCAAACTTAGCTTCATTGTTGATGTTGATAAAGAATAACTGATCACCTCTCGTTCTGTCACATTTGCTCAGTCGGTGAACTTGTGAGCGTATAGGTTGAAATTCATGGACAGATTAATGATAATAATAACAACTTGAATTTATATAGCGTCTTTCAAAGAACCTGAGGTCGCTTGAAGTGTTTCATGAACAGCTTGAAAGCTAAGTGTTTAAAGGTCACAGAGAAAAGGTGAGTCTTAAGGGCAGATTTAAAAGCGTCTAGAGTTAGGGTCTGACGGATGTAAGATTACGATCATGATCATTCTTCCCTCGGTTCTGTGGAAGCTGTAAATCACAGGAGACTGAAACTGTGGTTGATTCCTGTGACATGACTAATGAAACATGTTAACATAGCCACTTTATTGGGATTTCAGCTGCATATACGTCATACACATAATGTACACTTACACACTATTCATTTAAGGCTATTCTTTGTTGCTACTTACTTCCTCTTCTTCTGTGTACTAAAACTGTAAAGCATGCTCAGAGCACCAAAGCCAGCTTGAGTCAAGCTGATCTCGGTGAGTTAGCCTGCCTTGGAAAAGTTACATTTTATACAATGTCAGTGAGACTAACATAATTATCCTAAAAGTCCAGTTTTAGCCAGACCGACACATTTTGTGTGTGTGTCGTGTAAACATACTGAGTGAGTGAGAATGGAAGTACAGAAAAGAAAAAAAAAAAGAAACACAATGGTTTCACAGGGGACTCACTTATTCCACCACCACCCTTTCAACCAACAGATATAGACTTGTTGGCCTGACTTGTGCATGCTGCTGGAGCATTTGCTAAGAAATGTTGAGATTACAGACATTCATTAGTCCTATAAAGTTACTCCACCAGCTGGATTGCTTATGCAACGAGATCATCAACAATAACTTGACTGACACAAAAATGCGTGCACACATTTATAACCATGTATATCTTTAAGTATTTTTGTGATGCCATGTGTTTTCTATAGTCTCCGCTAAGTAGAAGAAACTTGGGCTTTAAAGGAAGACACCTTAACATTTGCTGTTAAATTATTGTCCCATTATCTTTGTTTGTGATGCGTTACGTGCAAAAGCAATGGTACTTCATCATTATAACCCACTTTGACAGACAAAGTGAACATACAGTATTGCTTTGAATATATTTGTACCAAGTTAGTTGTAATGTTGACAAGCTGTTCAGATTTTCAACTAATTCAATTAATTGCTTAGTTCTAATACTGCTGGCCCCCACTGTAATGTTTGCTGCCACTTGTCTCCTCTTTGTAATAGTGTGTGATGATTGTACAGCTTAAATGATGACCTTAAAAAAATCGAAAGTGAAACCTTTTCATATCTCTAATGAACTCTTAGGTGGTGAAGCTATCTGGATACCACGTGCTCCTATAATTAAGCATGCCCAGACTAACATACATTCCACTCAGTGGTTATGCGGTGTACAGTGTCTAGTATGCATCCATCTCCACCCCCACCCAGCTGCACACTGCTTTTTAGCTTGATAATTTATAGTGATGAAGAGCTCTTGAGCTTGCATGTGCTTGTGATGTGGTCAAAGATTTCTAAGTTCAGAAGGGCTGGTTGTACATATTTCATACTGCAGATTTGATCTTCGTATCGATGAAGGAAACCGTGATTCAAACAGAGAACCGAGGTTCAAGGACTTTCAATCAGCCACGTGAAAAAAAAACTTTGAGCACCCACTGAACTTCAGCATGTTACATGGTTGCTGACTGTAATGTTGCAAAAAGAAATGGAAAGAGAATTTTTCCCAGGCGATAAAGTACCGAGTCTCATGAGGAAATGTTGTTTACTTATAGGAAGTTTCCAGAAGATTGTGTAGTGTTTCACGGGGCTCCAAGCTGAAGTTCCTCATAAGGGCCACCGAGTTTTTCAGGTGTCAGTACTTGTGCCAAATTTAGTGGTTGCTGTTTCTGTTTTGTGACAGTCTTTGAAAAATAGAATAATGATAATAAGCAAAGAATAAGAGATGTCCTGTTAAATTTATCCACCATCAGATGTTAGTATATCTCTGATGAAATGGCCTCTTTGGGCTGCTATGGGTTTAACTTGGATTTGTCAAGAGGAATCCTTCAACATGAATAAGGTCACAGAGCAAACCGCTGACAGTTTACAGAGGGCCTATTTTTGTGATAAGAGCTCATAAGAGCTCTTGTTGTTTTCACATGATGATTTATAATGCTTTTGTAGAAACTTAATTATATTCACATCCATTATGATAATAATGTTTGAGTTCCATTAAGTAAAATTTTAAAGTTGAGAAAGCCAGAATATTACATACATTTATATATATATATATATATGTGTGTGTGTGTGTGTGTGTGTGTGTGTATACAGTATAATATATCAAACTGCATAAAGCTTATATGGATGCCATTATAACATAACATAATATATCTAGATGTTAGCCCAAGGTGCTTTGAGAGACTTTTCTGCTGACTTAAAGAGCTTGGGCGACTCAAAATCTTTAATACTTGTCAGTTTACTTTTTCTGGACAGCAGCAAGAAGAATTTTAGTCTGAAACTTGAAAGCACTCTGATTAAAAGCTTCTTCCAATAGAAAACAAAGTCACTGGGCAACATTTTGAGTACATTTTTGTTTTTATAGCTGCTGTGGTCTGAAGCCTGCATAGACAAGGGACTTATTATAGAATAATTATACAATGTCATCTTGGCATACTTTTGTAGAAAATGCATCAGCTGTAATCATACATTTCCAACTACAAAGGGGGCAACTCCAAAGTTAAGCGTTCCTGAAAATTGTAGACTGTCTCAGAAACAAGAATCTGGATGTTTGTCAGTACATTTCGCCTGCTGAGTGAACCAGGGTACTTGTGAAAGAGAACTGAGGACTTCAGTTTTGGTTATTTACATTTCCTTTCTGCCAGTGCACAGAGACTGAAATTAAACTAAACATTTTGGGCTGCATTCCCAGGAAGCAACATGAACAAGAAGTTCTGACATTCTCCGTCAAACAACTTGAAACCAAATAAGACAAAGCAAAACAGTGATCCCTCTGCCAGACACCAGCAGTCAGGCTGGTCTCAATATAGTTTTCCTCTGCTGAGCAAGCACAATGTCATTCAACTTGGCATTCAAAATCATAAATAAGTACTGCAAGCAAGTCAAACAACCCATCATTGAAACATTTTCCACAGAGTAAATTTAATCACATAATCATTTAAGAAAATGACCTGTTCTGTCTATGTTTTGATCAATAAATACAATGATCAGAATATATTTTTTCAAATGTAATCAAATTTAATCAGGCTTATACTGAATGTTTGTCAAATCAACTGTTCCTCAACTTTATTTCAGACTAGAAAATCCCAAATAAACTGTGAATTTCCATATATTTTTGTGTAGTCATTGAAATCCCACTGTAAATAATTTTGATATATCTCTATGTCTAACTTTCCAAACACCATGACCCTGAGATTACCATAAAATTTAGACTTTCATGTGCACTCCAGGAACATTTGTAATGTTTGTATTACAATGTGTATTTTTTTGTCAAATATGTTGCTTTCTGACCAGATTCCAGCAAATCATGAACATTAAGTTTCATCTGCACTATGTGTTTTATTCAAGTGAATGTAACCTAACAAAGGCTAATTAAGCACAAACACAAAGCAAAATAACTATATTCCTAAACTTAACCAATCAGGGATAGTGAAAGTTTTGCTTAAAAGCAATAATAGAATTTGGTCCCTAATTGACTATATATTGCCGTCGTTTCAGTGGATAGATAGATAGCTTGTCATCTTTACGGTTTACATAAAAATGCAATTGTGTTTCACACGTCCACCACAACCAGTGCACAACAAAATTGATGACAACATTTAAAAATAACAGTACAAATTGAGCCATATGATTAATTATGTATCATATGAATATATTAAAATTGGATGAAAAACAGATCAAACAAAGCAAGTAGATGAATAGGTCAGTGTAAGAATTTAACCACTAATGCTATCAGCTTACATATAATTTCTAGATACTATGTGCCATCACCATATAATGTCGGGTTTAAAGGCTGCGCTGGGTTGTGAGAGGGTCTATTGAAAGCAAACCATCATTTCTGATGCATTTGAGTGATAAATTATTGTACTTTGCAATATTCTTACCAACCAAACATCTCATGGATGCTAAAGTAATCCAGTTAAAATCAAAGTTTAAATTAAACGAAGAGTTAAAAAAAACTGAGTCGGCTGGGAGACAAACTTTGGTCTCTGGCATAGAAACGACATTATGTCAAACCAAACATCATCAAGCCTTCACACACAGACTTTTTTCTCCTGTTTAAACTAGTAACCGCAACTTTCATCATGATTTCACAAATTACCAGGATACTCTGTTGAACCACATGATAGACATTAGTAACATTTCATCTTCTATTTATAAGCATGTCACCATGATAACTGTGTTAGTCAGACTGCTGCCATCAGGACCATTGTGCCTAATTACAATTTTGCAGAGGCACTACTGTGGCTGTAGACATCAGTTGTCATCAGCACTGCCATTAGCCCCCATTAGCTATAAAACTGGAAGTTGCCAACCCATATTCCCAAGTAGATAGGGACGCTATGAGGAAATGAGAAACACCCGTCCTTCAAAACAGCAACTGCCTCTAAAGAGTACATGAGCTGGACACAATTGTACACAGCTTATTGTCGGACGCAAAAGTACGTAAATAGGCAAATCCCCAGCAAATTGTCCTGGATAAACAAATGTTTCAAGCCTAATCTTTTAAACAATATGGGGTCTAACATAACTTGTCAAAGTCACATTTACATGCACAAATTGCATCTCACCTCAGTGAACGGAAGTCCACATTGTCTCTGAATTGGATAAGTTTATTCTTCTCCATTATAAAGGATCCAAATCATAACTACAATATTTGGTTATTCCCACCTGACAATGCAGCACAAAATGTATTTTAGCTCAACACAATAAATATCCAGAGTGCTCACTGTTTTGATTTCTGTCTTGTGATAAACAAGTTAACACCAACAAACTTTCTGCCATGTGGTTTGGCTTTGTGTACAGTGGCTGTCATTGCACTGTTAAATCCATCTATCAGTGTACACATTGAAAATCAAAACAAGGGGTGAACTCTATAGTTACCACCTGTGCTTCTATTCTTGTCCCAGTCATTTCTGAACAGTAATTATTATCAGGCCCGACAAGGGGAAAAAAAGTGTGTGTGTGTGTGTGTGTGTGTGTGTGTGTGTGTGTGTGTGTGTGGAGGGGGGGCTTGAGGAAACTCCCAGTCTGGAAAACGTTTAATCTTGGTCAGTGAGGCGTTTTTTTAGCCACTGGCCCACAAAGGAGCTATTAAACTTTCTTTCAGGAAGTGTCTAAAGTAGCAGCTCCACCCCACTTTTTAATTTGCTTATATTGTGTTGGATTTAGTTTAGTGTTTCTGGGAAGAGAATAACTTCTATTCCTCCTGCTTCACTCCATTAAGATTTTCTTTCTTGATGTAATTGGAGAAATTAGGCAATTCCCTTTGATTGTTCGATAATTGTCTTGTGTATATCTCTTATTGTCGTGTTGGACTATCTGCAAGACACTTTGGCCTGTTGGCATCTTACGTTGGGATGCAGTGATGCTCCGACTGATGCTCTGTCGTTGCACAGGAGGGCGGGCCCAGAGACAACTTTCCCAGCTGGTGATTTGATGAGCAGAGGATTTTCCAGTGTCAGTAACCCACAGCCTGTTCAGGTTCAGAGTTGCGGGGTTTGTCCTGCCTCCTCACGGTGCGCGCAACTCTCAGGGAGAGAAGTAACTTGCGCTTTTTTTCATGAAAGCCCTTTACCATCAGTGTGCAAACTGGGCTTAAGGGGGAGCAATTCTGAAGGGTCCAGTCTGGCTGATAAATACATTCTTCTAACTTCCACACATGGCGTTGTAATATAAGCACATTTTCTTTGGATTTTGGAAAGGACCGAATTTTAAACAAAGTCGCCCGTTTTCTGTGCCGCTGCGGGCGCTTACAATGGAGATGCAAAGATGGACCACCAGGTGGAAAACGAAAAGGTGGCTATGGGATTCATCGCTAGCCGCTGTGATCACGTTAATTTTAATTCTACAAACTGCCAGTGTTAGAGCAGGTAAGAGGCTATTTGTTGTTATCCATCTCCGCCACTGAGTCAAGTCCAGGTCACCTCGGACAGCTCGAGAGCGTATGGGCTGGCACACAGCCCGTAGATGCCAGTGGGATTACAGTAACCTTCATAGTAGAAAGTTGGCTCTCAACTACTACTCTAATAGATAAGATAGCCACTTAAACTCACCTTTACTCAGTTTGCACATCTTTCACCTGCGATGTATACTGTCCAAAATATCTTATTTCTGTATTATTATTGTGACTTTTTAAGGTATTTAAAATAATGTCTCGTCAAGTTTTTCGTTGATTGATAATAAAATTAAGTTAAGTGCCTGCAGTGGTACTCAAGACTGAAGATTATTGTATATGGGTCTGCTGTGCTAGTAGAATTAGTGCGTCTGTATTTTGTTGAAGTTTGAATGAGTCTCATTTAACTTTAACTTTGTGAGGTGTTAATATATCCAAATTAATTTTGAATCGGACATGGTTGCTGCTGTCTTTTTCCCGTGAGTGTCAAAGTGGGTAATGTCTGCCATTCAGGTGTGGTCAGCAGCGGGGGGGCTGAAAGTGTTGATTTCGTTTCTACTCTTAAATACTCCTGTGCTATGCGTAAAAAGTGTGGGTAAAAAGTGTGCGTAAAAAAAGGATCATTGCAGCAATGATGACGCTCATTAGCTGTATAGGCATAGTATAGGCATAGGCATAGTAGTACATAAGACCACAGGCAAAGTTTGTCACAGAAAAAGGGTTCGTACTGAATATCTTGAAAGTACCAGTGGAAACAGTTCTGGTTTTACGCACAACTTTTACGCATGACACTTGGCAATGAAACAGCCAGCCCACAAATAGTGTATAACGTTTTTTTAGTTATTCATATATATTGTATTGTACTAAATATCAGTTTACTAGCAGCCTAGTGGCTGAATGAAAAACACAAAACGTTTAAAATTGGCACATCTATGCGTTGCCTTTTTTATATCATAAATTTATACCTGTGTAACTCCAAACATAAAGGTGTTGTGATAAATTCTGAGGGTTTATATAATAACTGGGCACAAGAAAGTGGAATTCTCTGAGTGAAATTCATATTCTGGCCTGATGGATCCCCATCTTTCCACTTTATCAGGGCCAAGAAGGGGCGTTGATGGAAAAAAAAACGAAAAAAAATATCTGGAGTATTTTCTTTGCTTTAAAACCCATATGTGGGTCACATGAAAAATTTTCCTTTGTGAAATTATTGAGTTCCACACTGTAGTGCAGTTCTTGCCAGAATTAATTCATATTCCAAAGTTAATTAAGTCTATTTGAATGCATTATGTTTTTCGTATTTGTAGTGTTGACATCGGAGTAGTCATTATGCAACGTTTCAAAGACTCACTCTCTTGTATCAAAACCTTTGCAACACAAAAGTAATTTAGAAAGTATATATCTAATGTGGTTTCCTAAAAATGGGATTTAAAAGCTACAGGAGTTGCTGTTTTGTTTGTTGTAATAATCAGCCTGAAGTCAAGTCTTACCCCATCATAACCATCATTGTCCATTGATTTTGATTACTGTACATTTCCCAGAATAGAAAATAAATTGTTTAGCAGAGGACAAATCACGGGAATCCAAAGTAAAATTATCATGAAAGGGGGAAAAAAAATCTGCAGTGGCATAATTTGCCCATCTTTCTATTTAAGCTAACCATAATTGTATGATGTGCTAGCAAACGTTTACAGGCTTTCCAGTGTGCTTTAATTGCTGCCTATGCTGCCAACTCTCAGTAGATGGCAGTAACACGAAAAAGACCGACAAGACATCCCAAGAAGTTGCTGCATGACCACTGAGCCACAGAGGCATTAAGTTAGAATGTCACAGATTTCAAAGTTAATCACAAGTCTAAACTTAAACATCAAACCTTATAGTTCTGATGAGTTGCAGGATGGGGAGTCGTGAAACTTTTTGTCTGTGCAAGTGAAAATGGTATTTGAAGGTGTTGGTGTCTGCTGAAATTGCTTTGATGATTCCAACAGAGGTGTCTCATGTGACTACATGCTACATCTTTGCTTGTTTGGGTGGCATATAGTAAATCAAAAGTCCTTGAAAGCCACTTTGGAGAGGTGTCATTAAAAATCAGACTGACAAATTACCCCTCAGACAAAACCGTGGAGAGACGGCTTTGGTACCTTTTGGATGATAAAACTGTCTTCTCTCCCTTGTGGTTTCACATCCATATCATTAGAATTTGGTTTATTTCTCTTTCGGGTGGAAGGATAAAATACTTTTCAGGACGTGTTGGGGGCATAGCACAATGGCTCTATCCCCTCAAAGGCTGAAAAGTTTTTTCTTTAAAGACATGCCTACTCATTTGGGGACTTTAATGGTTTTGGGATATTGCCTGTTTTTCAGGGCTTCCGTGGCGCAATGGTTGTGGAAGGAGAGGGGTCTAAAGAGTTGGGAGGGGTGGGGGGATGGGTCTGTGGGGGGTTCCTGGCCAATTCAGCACATCTGGAATATATGAGGCCCTGAGGTATGCAGTAATGCAGAAAGGCATTCTGAAACTCACAAAGAGACCTTCAGTCCAAGCTTTCTTTCTTTCGTTCTCTTTTTTTTTAAGAACCAGTAGCTCTGTACTTGGGACGGTATTCAGAGGAGCCACAGACTATTTTCCTTTTTATGAGGCATTTTGTGTGAGGTTTCAAACCTGGCATTTGGTGCCTCAAGTGTGTCTTTTATTCGTCCTCTGTTCAAATAAGAACACAGTCTATTAAATTAATCTTTGGCAGAGTCAGTTAGAAAGCCGTTTTTACTCCCTTTGTTGACAGAGACTGTTGTGAGCTTGAACTTGATATAAAACAATCCCAAAAGATTCTATGTTGATATATATGCAGCATCTATAATGTTGCATTTCTCTGCAGACTTTTTTTCAATGCAAATAATGGCATCTGATTTTCTGGACCAGTATTTACACTCGAGTCCTTTCCATCTCTTAAAGATCAGATCTGGACGACCTCTTTATCTTAAAACTTGAAACCTGACTCTGAGCATGTGCTTGACTCGGGCAGGTTTGATTCACCGCTCGAGCTGTTATTCTTTTGGTCACAGGAGAAGTAGCTACACAGATGGGGCCTTCTCACTTTAGTCTCATGTATGTTTAAGTTAGGGGGTAAAGGGAGTGGTGCCAGTGCTATAATGGTTTCAGCATGTGGACTCATGACTCCACCCATCAACACCCCTCCTGGTCACTGAGAGCGAATAGGATCTGCACAATCAGCACTTCTTGTCTCACTGTGCCACATGACTTAGAGAATGGAAAATGTACAGTCGAGGATTTTTTAGAATTAAATTTTGTTAGCTGTTTTGATGCTGCAGAAAAGTATGGAACACCTTCTAAGGTTCTTGCATCAATGGAAAAAAAAAACATTTGCATCTTCATAAAAGCTTTCTTTGAGGTTCATAGAGTTTAAAGTTCAAAAAGTGCTTTTGTCTGATCCTTTTAAAAACCTTTCATTGAAAGTTTCTCTTTTTTCTTTCTGATATCAGACACATGAATCTAGCTCCTTCTTTTGGGAAGGGAGATTCCAAAATAAGTCTGTTATCTGCCTTTCCGTAAAGGCCACGTTGACTCTATGGGATTTTAAGCTGAGCAGTCAGACGTTGTTTATCATTGCTGGGCCTTTGAAGACGACACATCCTGCCTCTCGACTCAGTGAAAAGACAACTGAGTCATGTGATGTCTGGACAGAGTTTTGCTGGTTTTAGTTGTAGTGGTTTCTTTAACAGATAAACCACGGCAATACTGTTGTACTGATGCATATCAGACTAATTTCAGAGTCATTGCATTACAACAGTAAACAGATATTATTCAATGTGGTGCATTTAAAAGGTCAAAAAGAGTTTGATCCCAAATTCTTGAGCTAACCAACATGACTATTTAATGATCATTTTAATTCCTGACTTCATGTGAAAAAAAAATCCTAATTAAAGAGTTTGTCTATACTGTGTTATTTCATCTTGTATGACCGGTATGGTGGCTGATAATCTGGACTCGGACCACAATCTGTTAGTTCTTAAAATCTACACTTTTCACATAATCGCTCCTTGATGCAAAATATCTATTCTATCTACTATAGCCCTCTTAATGATCTTGAATTAATGGCCTCCGCTAAGTGCGCAGTTTCAAGCAAATGCAACTTCATGCCTTTAATCCCAAATGACACCACCACTGCTGTTTACACAAAGTCTTTAAAACATACACTATTAGGCTTCCAAAATCCTGCTTTAATAATCTGAAACTGACGATGTGCCTCTAGAAAGAGAGGACAACAAAGTGTGAGGATAAAAAAACTGTTGCAGCAGAAGACATATGGAACACATCTATCTATTCAAAATGAGGGGGGAGGTGTCTCCGAACTGTTGTCTCATACTGTAGATATATGTAGTTATAAACATGTCCATGTTGAACACTGCCCTTCCAGGACATTGTAAAGTCAGCAGATGTATACATAGATACTTCTCCTGCCTTTCAGTATCAGATATTTGAGCTTGTAAGGTTTACAAGAGCTGGATGCTCTATAAGTACAGATATGTTCTTGAATCTACAGGCTCTTTTGGGGAACTCTAATGAATTTAGGTTCTAAATGTGACCACTTGGTCAACATGTACAATGAGACAAATACTGTGAGACAGTGTTGATTTTTTTTTTATGAATTCTGCATGATTTTCCACAGACTGTAACTACAGTCTACAGCTATACTATGTGTTGGTTTTCATGCACATTAGTTTCCTGGCTTCATATTCTAATCAGGTGTTTGATCATACTCTGGATGTGGTGTTGTACATGTAACACAATAAACCTTGTTAACTACATCCCTTTTTATATGGTTATTTAAATATCCAGGTTTCTAATCACATTTCTACAGTATAGTTATATATCTGGTAAATTATGTTTACCTGCACACAATGTTCAAAAACACCATGTTTGACGTGTTTATATGCCACAGTAACCTGGTTTATCCAGTACTCTTGGTAGCATATCCGGGTTTCTCAAAACCAGGACAATACTTTGTCCAAGTTTCTGAAAGCAGGATTGAGATGTTTTAAGTGCATAACACGGATACTCCAAAAATCTAATCGTGATCAGACTACTGTGAAAAATGTATCCCGACCGTGAGGTATTGAGGTGTAAGGCCATTATCAGGGCAATATTATTGCATCATGCACTAATATTCCCTATTTTATTTGACACTTTTCACCTATGGGATGTACAAAATACTCAGCCTTTTATTTAGGATTTGTACCTGTACTACTTGTGTCTCCAACCCCCCCAAGCTCCCACTTCACCACCATCAAATCAAAATTCTGAGTTAGACAGCACCCGTAGAGTGAAGAATTGAGAAACAGTGTTTATGACTGTACAGTAGGCTCACCCAGGTCCCAGGTCCATTGATAGAAAAGAGCTCAGTAGAGTTTAGACGCTTGTAAAGCTGCCTCCCTCTGTGCTCCCCTTATTCTGAAAAGCCGGTCATCAGCAGCAGTGAGTTTTATCATCCCAGAGAAGCTGTGGCTCTTTGGCTACAAGGCTAAGAATAGAGGTTTGGAGGGTGGAATTAGGTCTGCTGAATGGTTGCTAACAGTTTTACTGCTGCCCTGCCAAGGCACCTCATTAAGGAACAACCGGCTGAACTGAGAGATTTTGCCAGAGGTCTCTAAACGGGCATGGGGTATAATGGGCGCAAATGTTGATTTATCATCATCGTGCCAGGTCTTATTAGATTAACTGTTAACAACCAAACTGTGCTCAAAGTATACTGTAAAATTACAAACATACATTATCTTAATGTATACTTGGATATCTTTGCATGCATTATACCGTTTAACTTTTTTATAGGCAGCTCAAATTGGTTAATTTATGGTTTATTACGTGCAGCTAGTGTAGCTTTCGCAGTCAGTTTAATGTTCTTTTCAATGTGATGTATGCAACCAGTATTTCTGTCAGACTTTACTTAGAGTTGATTATGAAACTGTATGCCTCTGATCAGGGTCGTAGTTTTTCCAAACTTCTCTGTGGCACTAAAATGCAACGTCAAAGACAAAATTTCAGAGAATTTAAACTTGTATTGAGCTGCATTTTAACTTATAAAACTTTGAAAAACTTAATACCCATTGACTGATTGAATGCAATTTGAGAGTAAATAGAAGATGTTCTTTATATGGGAAACACCCACTGAGTGCCTAACTTGGTTTTAATTTTGCTGCTCTAAGTATAATGTGGTTGTAATCTCTGTCTCCTCAGCTGAACCGGTTGATGTACTGAAGGTTCTAGACTTCAAGAGCTCTCCTGAAGGAGTGCGGAAAACACCAGGCTTCTGCACAGTTCGGAGAGGATCCAAACCCGACGTAGCTTACCGAGTTGGAAAAAAGGTTCAGATCAGTGCCCCAACCAAACAGCTCTTCCCAGGTTGGTGAACACATTTCTGATCTCTCTTTAATTATCACAATTTACACAAAACTGAATCAGGAAGAGTGGTTCCAGACATGAGAAAGGCCATCTTCCAAAATGAACCAAATAAGATGTCAGTGAACTGCACATAGGATATGTCTCCTCATTCTTTTTTATATTCATACATGATTTATACATCAAGTTAACCTCAACCTAGGAGCATTTGCAGCCATGCAATATAGTTGGGATTTTAAGATGCTGATATAAGGGAGGTATATTGCATTCTGCTTAAGTTTACTAATGTGTAATAATTTGCTGTGGTTGAAAGGAAGGCCAGTGATTCATAATAAACAAAGTGAGGCATTCATTTTGACCTGCTGGAAGTGATGCATGAAAGGTTTTATAGTTTGTACGCTTCATCTACAGGGAAAGATGAATGTCTAAACAACACATTATTAGATATTGGCAGAGATAATACAGTTTCTCTCAATGTGACAGACATCTGTGAAGACAAATGTTTTCATGATTACTCATACCAATCACTGTTTCATCAAATTGATTTGGAAGTTCTACTGTCTAGAATCTTTTGAATAAATAAATGAATAATCAGTTTCATCATGAAATTAGAACTATGCAATCAGTACATTTTGGTTCAGTCCTTCACTACAGACACTAATCTTGCAAACATTTGGTATTCATTATCTATTGGATCCTTATAAAGGTCAGTGGAGTTTAACTAGGCCTCAAGAAGCTACAGGGTATTAAAGTCATTCAGCACATGTTGTGGACTGGGATGTAAACTCTCCAGAAAGAGAGTTTTGTTATTTGATTTTTGGGGAAACTGAAAAACTTGAAATCTCTTACATAAGATCAATGAGATGGGGATGTCTGTTGATGCTTGCGGACTGTGTTTAATGAAGTGTCTTTCCTTGTGTCTGATTGCCGTCAGACGTATGCAATAAGCAATATGTAGTTTATGTAGTAAAATCTATCTGCATTTTCATAATAAATGTGCATCATGTGGGTTAACATCTATTGTCCAGCCTGTTGTGAAAAATGAACTCATATCCATTTTGTTAAGAAGAGATCCACCCAGAGAAACATAGATCAGCCTATTTGAATATAAAGTAATAAAATGCAGAAGAGAAGAACTCTTAGCTGTTACCCAGTTCCAGTGATGTTATTGTTTTTTTTATTTAGCTTGGGAATATACATGGCTATGCCAACATTTAATGTAGGATCATATATGACAATATAATCCCAATAATTTTATTCTGTGCAGAAAGAGCTCCAAGATGTCTGCTAAATTAAAGTTAATTTGTTAAGCAAGCGCAGAGAAACTTATTTAGAACTGAGCCTGTTAAACAAATTACCCCAGTCTGTGTAGTACATATAAGTCATTTTGAATTTGGCTGAATTTCAAAGGACAGAATTAAAGTGAAAAAGGGCAGTTTAAGGTGTTACAAAGTGGTTGTATTTTTGGCTTAAACTTCCACCGCATCTTTTATGTCCAAAAACATAAATTTGAGAAATGTAGTAAAACTTGAGAGGTGAGGCGTTGGGTCTGCCATGAAATAAAGTGTCACATTGTCCTCGGTCGGAATAATTAGACTTTTATTTGATAAGGATTAGTTATTTTTTCATTGAACCGAACTGTTATGGTTTTCAGAATATGACATTTGCTTAAGTTTTTGTATTCACAGCCCTTGTAAAATAATGGTGGCTGCATCAGCACTGTTGACTTCTTTCAGAACATGCCAAGGTTGCTTTCTGCTCCCATAATAAACACTGCTTCAGTTCCAGTTGTCTAGACTTTGAGTTTTAATGTGAGAAGAGAAAGTTAAGGAGCTAATAAACTTACCAGTGCTCTCTTTAGCTGTTGCTATATAGTTGCCCTTGCATTTGCATGATTACAAGGACAGTGTATTTGAATGAAACACTATGCACAAGCACGCTGTGCAGTGGAATACCTCTCGTTCTGATTTTGCTCAAACATAATTGGCAGGCTGGTATATTTACAGCAATATAGCTTTCACATTTTGAAAAAATATGCTTATTTGCTTCCAAACTGTAAGGCATGAGATATATGGGAACAAGCTAAATGTCTGCAAAGTAAACTTGAAGAGCCAATAATTAGTTAGACAAACAGTTGTCTGGCGCTGTCCAAAGAGCATACCCCATGTTTAAAAGATGGATGTACAGTAGCCTCCAATTTGAAAAAAATAACCCACACTTTAGAGCAGCTTTAAGCCTGCTGTCTATCCGGGAACCCAGCGGGGGCAACTCGTATGGCTGCAAAAAGAAGCCAGTTTGTATTTATGTGTACGGGAAAATAACCCTTCTTCCTCTTAATTTGTGACCTCTGTAATGTTTTCTTAAAAGTTTATGAGTTTATTTAATAGAGCGCGTTGTCAGTTCTGTGAAATATCGTCCCGTTCTGAATAAATAGATGATAAAACATGTTAAGCTTTTGGGCAGGGCTGTGTTATTGACACGCTGTTACCCTGTGAGAGTGGGTAGTTTTTGTCTTTCTGTGCTTCTCTGTCTGTTCCATTACTCACTGCTAATCCCCCGGAGTTAAGAGGGGATGATGGTGACTACCAAAATGCTTATACATGTCCACCCGTGCTGTTACAGTCCATGACAAGGTGGTTAATGTCCATCAGTACCTTTCAAGCTGTCTTGTTAATTTGCTCTATCTCCTATGTTAATAGTTTACATAGATCAAAGTAGTCTAAAATGCTAAACTAAAAAAGGAACGCAGATCAGTTGTAAATTGAGAAAACATTCCCCTCCTAACTTTCTCATGGGAATAATTTCTTGAATGTAATTAGAAATGATGTGGTTATACTGTGCAGTTCCCACATGTGGAATTATATCAATCTCAAGCAGAGCAGCTTTGTACAGCTTTAACATTTACCCTGATTTCTTAAATCACACATCCACTAGTTTTTACTAACAACCTGCTCTCCCACTTCTTTTTCCACCTTTAGGGGGGATTTTCCCAGAGGATTTCTCTGTCCTGTTTACCATCAAGCCCAAGGCTGGCCTTCAGTCCTTCCTTCTTTCCGTGTACAACCAGCAAGGCATCCAGCAGCTCGGTGTGGAGGTGGGCCGAGCCCCTGTCTTCCTGTATGAGGACCAACATGGCAAGCCCACCCCAGAGGAGTACCCTTTGTTCCGCTCCATCAACCTTGCTGATGGCAAGTAAGTGACTGACTGCCTCTCAGAAACTCTTTAAAACACTGGAGGTAAAATATGGGTGGCTTCGCTCATGCATTTAAAAGCTGATTTAAAAATCTTGAGTTTGTTGTAAAGCTTTTAGAGATTATCTCAAAAGCAAAGCAGCATGGTTTGGAGCTCATCATGATCATTATGTCAAGATTTATTGGATATACTTCATGCAAAACAAAACTAGTCTGCTTGAAGTATTTTCTCAAGAACATGTTTAACTACTCTGGTCTGGTGAACTGACTTTTCACATCTATTATCATCATGTGTTTGTTCCGTAATTAATACCACATGTAGCAAGTCAGACAGTTATGGCAATTAAATTACTTGCAGGAGTTCGCAGCCTTTTTTTCAAGATTATTTACAGCACACATATGGAGTAACTCCAAATTTACATATGGAGTAATGTTTAGGATCTTCATGAATAGCATCTCTTCAATGGAACCAATACAAATGACTGTTAAAAGTTACCATTAATCATTTACATAAATGCTGACAGAAATGTCTTGAAGTGATTTCACGCATTTGACTGTAATAAATTATATCGCACATTTCAGTTTAGCTGTACTGCACAGTTGATCTTTTAGCTGAATTTTTTCAATGTATGTAGCTTTTTGTAGTTTACAAGTCAAACAATTTGAAACAGGTGTGTTATCTTTTTTTTTCAATTTGTTTTCTGTTGCCCCAGTTTTTATGAAAAGACTCATGTTAACCTATTTTTTTTAAACAAATACTGCTGATATTTGAATTTAGGGCGAAAACAAGCAACTTCTGCATCACTCTGAACACCACATCAGTACTTTATTCTACAGTTTTTTCCTATTCGAATGATCTTTGCCTCTTTTTTTTCCACTTAAATGTCAATGCAGCGAAAACAACCAACTTTCTTCTGTGAAGGAACCACAAATAGATTTAAAATGTTCATTCTAACATGATAAAAACATAACAGTTTGTAGCGTCGGTGGCTTACATTACTGTCTGGCTCTGTCAAAGATGAAAAAAGCAAAAAAAATTGCAAGAACGAGTTTCTGTAGGCCAGACTAACAACCTCTGGAAAGATATGCACATACAATCATTACTGCAATTATAAAGTAAGATTTTCTTAAACAGGAAATGGAGGAGTGTTTTTGGTGGATTTCTGACCTCCCTCTTTGTTGCACAGATGGCATCGAGTTGCTATCAGCGTGGAGAAGAAGAGTGTTACTATCATTGTGGACTGTAAGAAGAAGGTAACCAAGCCACTCAGAAGAAGCGACCAGGCGGTAATTAGCACTGAAGGCATTACCGTCTTTGGCACCAGAATCCTGGATGACGAGGTCTTTGAGGTAAGACTGAATGCCTCTCACCTGAGAACTCACACTGTGTTATTAAGGTTGGAATGTGAACTGGTGGGACACGTTTGACATTTGTGGATATTACTACTACAAATACCTTTTTGAGTATGCAATAGTTGTACACAAAGGCAAGATTTTTTATTCAGGATACTTCCAGATTTAGTTTTTTTTCACCATACTGGTGTATGGTATTTTCTGAGCAGTTGACCAACACTGTTTGAGTGGGGTTTAGTTTAATCTCAATAAACACTCCATTTGGATAGTAAAAGAGATGGAAAATATTTTCGGAAAAACATCTTGAAGCATGAGATGTTTTTGTTTGTGATGACGCTTTAGCTTTTTGGCTCTTACAATGTATCTGCATTCAAACAGGGACTGGGACACAAAAAAGGAAGCCTTGGCCTAGATATATACACTCATCATTTGTCAGATATCTGCTTACAGCACCAGAATTCCTGAAACATTGGTTGTTGGTTTTAGACGATAGCTGATGAATTCCCAGGTAGAATTTAGGAAGTTGATTTATTTAGTATGAAGGAAGAATCAAGACGGTTTTAGATGAAGTTAGCAAAGCACCGGACATACGCTTTTTAAACAACTCCACATCTTAAACCTCTCCCCTTTAGGCCACTCTCATGCAGGTCTTTTTTCCCATGCTGGTTAGAAGACATAAGATATCAATAGATATCTTATAAGCAAACAAAATAAATGACATACTTATAGATAAGATTGCTTTATCTGTATCTGTCTCTTTGAGCTTGTCCTGTTAAGTCCTGTTTAGAAGAATAATATGTGAACAATAAGGCCACACAATGACAATCATAAGCTAGACCTTAGTGATTTGACAAACATTATTGATTTTATCAATGAAGTTTAGTGGCTTTGAAGAAGGCGACATGACAGCACCTTCAAGTACAGTGGCTCCCCAGCTTTACGAAACTCAGAAACTAACTCTTAATCTAGCTTTTTAAGATCAAATGGCAGTTAAGATTCAGTGACAGGACAGCTTGCTTCTACCCTAAGATTGGTTCAAAAACAGATTGTCAAGGTAAAAAAAAAAACTCTTTATACCAGTTTACCCGGCAGCTACTTTTTGCTGCATGTGTCCTAACTATTCAGAAACATGCAATTTATTACTTTTATTTCAGTATTTGGATTGAACAACCAAGCTTCAAAGGGGTTGGTAGCTGTGCTTTTGAATTTTGAGGGTAAAGATAGCAGCTTCCTTCTGATAATCATTATGCAAAGTTGGGCTAATCGCTTCCTGCCTAGCTTCGTTCTCAACCTTAAGACACAAGAATAAGAGGGGTTATCTCTTTATCTTTTAATCCAAGTGTTGGCAAGAAAGTTTGTTTCCCAAAATATTTTTTTCATGGGTTGCATATTATAAAACCTGAGAATAATTTAAGGATCTAAAGGAGCTAATGTATCATTCCTTCAACATGTAAGACTCTTATAAAGGTGTGAATATGCACAATTTTAAAAGATTCAAAGGAACACACATTTGAGACTGAAATCTGCCGTGAAATAATCCTAAAGACACATCTTTCATAGACATGAACAACTATATTGCCTAGATATCAGCGATTTCACAGTTCTGATTGTGCTTGCACGTAATTGAAAGCACACTGTGAATCTCACTCTCACTGAATCTCATTTTCCATTGTAAAAGGAACACTATCGGTTTCTTTGACTTACAGTCCAAACTCTTTAACGCCAGACATTTGATTTTGTCTGTCATTAACTTTTGCACAGAGTAAATGGAATTTCATTGGCCAGAACAACAATATTGGCTTTGTGTGTATATCTTTGCCAAGGCCAATTACACAGTGTGTCGTTCAAAGTATTCCTCTCATTTTCTCAACACTGGTTAGAAATATTGAAATACTTAACTGTAAAAGTGAAGCAGAAGTCTCTTAGGCTTTAGCTGCCTATGCTTTGAGGTATCATTCTTTGAGTAACTAAGATAATCAGACCTCAGAATATCAAACTAAATGTTGCTGATCTGATAGTTATGAGATGGAGGTTTTTACTGTAGCTCCCTGGTTTAGTACAGGTAACTTTGAGTTTAGTGGAAAAAGTGAACAGAATGCAAGCATAGAAGACAATAGGCTCCCTTTGATGTCTGCATGTGGAATGTTGGCTAACTAGAGCAGCCTGCAAATGTTTGCCTCCAGGTCAGAGATGACTTTCCACTGTGAAGGCAGCTGAAAATGTGATGCAGCTTTTCTACACTGATAGGTTTTAGGCAATCAGATTATTACTCTCATATATTGGTTTAAACATTACAGTCAGTGCAAGGTCATGATGAAGTTATTATGATTTACAACTTTGTTTTGTACATATTGTACAGATTTAGTGTGATAAAGTAAAGTAGCTTTAGCATGTAAAATTGAATACCGCAATGATAAGATCTGGGATCGTAATTATGGTAATTAAGAGAGGATAGGATTATATCAGACCTAGCACTTTCACTTTGGACTCAAGAACAGTTATCTGGCTTTTTTGGAGTTCTTATTGTTTGAACACGCATTACACTAAATTGTGTTTAATACCAGAGTGATTTGTGTTGCTCTCTTTTTTTAAAACTCAGAGGGGAAAATAATACCTCTTCCTGCAAATTTCAGGCTTGTTGAACATTGCTGGAGGGTTTTAATCTGAGCATCACACAATAGCAACGCTGCGGTGGCCCAGCCAGAATTGCTCCAATATCATAAGCTGTGATTATTTCCACTTCAAGCTTAATAACCTTAGTTTCGCTGATTACAAAATGGTTACTTCATGGAAAACACTCTTACTTGCCACAGCTTGTTGGTTAATTACTGTGAATCCCTAAAGATAAAAATGTGTTTAAACTGCTGAGGCTTGAAAAGTCTGTTAAATGAATTTTTCCACAAAGATCTAAGCCAAATGTTTGGTTTAAACTCTGCTTATAGGATTTAACATTGGTATCTATTCTAGGTATGTTTTCCTTTTTAGGCCACGGTCCGGACACAACACAATTGTCTGTATTATCTCAATAGGGAAAAAAAGAAAAGAAAAAGAACAAACTGAATGTCTGATATGTTTAGAAAAATCTTATTAATTCATGTTTAACTCCTTCAGAGATAAAAGATGACTTACTTTTAAAGAAAGATAGTTCTATCACTGTTGACTGTTGATAGGATTGCATGTTCATTGTGTAGCTAGAGAAGAAGATGTGTGGTGAGTTAACAGATTTGTCAGTTTACACAGTATAAGATATAGAGAAATTTAGCGTGGGAAGCAGGCTTCAGCCTAATTACAGAGGTTCGCAGTGAGTTTTCTCACTAAATTTCCTATGAGCTCGAAGCATATGGTTACCTTACAGCTCTAGATTGCATGAGCAGGTGTCAGAGCTGGAAGCACACAGAAGAGTGAAGGCTAAGGGAAATTATGACCAAAGTGTGCTTAGTTTTGGCTGGGATTGCACAGCAGAGAGATGCTCACTGACCGGGTCTCCAAAAGCCTTTTTAATCTTTTTTTAATACTTCTTTTCAGACTTAAACAGATCGTTTGTTTGCATTGAATGCTTGTGTCTGTGTCAGTTGGACAGGCAGAGAGGGAGGTGAGGATACGTTGTTTATGTGCCTGTCATCACTGCATAGCACATCATTCCAAAATGCTGTCCCTCGAGCAGGACAGACTTTGGCAGGAGAATAGCAATAGCCTGATTGGCTTAAAGCCTTAAAGTGAATCATTGTTTATGGTTGAGTTGGCAGGAAGAGGAACATCATGACTGTTTCTCATCTGCCTCACTTTTCACCTCCCAGTGCCTGTCACAATATGTGCTGGTTAGGGCTGTGCAACTGGAATATTCCTATTTTGTGTTATTGTTGCTGAGAATGCCATCACTCACTGCACATGTCATATTTCCATCATGCATTTCTGCAAACATGTAAGGTGTGTTTGCTGCTTATCATGTAGTCAAAGTCTGAGGCTTCAAAAAAGTTTTTTTAATTTCGTATACTTAATTCTTGCTTCTGTCTGACAGCCTTGTCTCTGCACAGCTGAAAGGTAACCCAAAGCGATTCCTAAAAGCATATGCTGATGGAAAAAAGCAGAGCAAGGAAAACGAGACAGATGGAGAGAAGCGAAGAAAGGGCGGGCAGACAAGCAAGCAGATGGTTGAAACAGTTCAACAGTTTTGTGAGCTGCTGGCAAGCAAAATGTTTTAATATTTGAAGGGCGCAAGCCATTTCTATGCCCCGAGTGCTTGAAAGGAAACATTATCCCTGTGTTGACCACAAAGGCTGCATTTCATAAAACACAAGGAGAAATCTGGAGAGCATTAGATGTTGTTCCTGCTCGGTGCTTCTTGGTTAATTGTTGTCCTTCAACAGTTTTGAAATTCCTTCTCTCAATTTAAACTCTGCATTTTTTTGGAGGAGCAGCATTTTCAGATCATTTGTAAAAACTGTTGAGGGGTGTGTACATGAGGTAACAGTAAAATGAATTACTGGTGAGTGTACAAAAGATAATATGAAATTACACATCTTCTGTATTGAAAGCTGAAACATCTATAAGAATGACACACTTAATTTAGCAGCATTTTTGTTTGTAACTTGTAAAAGTCAGGACTATTGTGTGCACAAAGTTTCCTGGGCTCTACCAATGAATTAATTGATAAACAAGTTTATTTTTACTAATTATGATTGGAATAGATGGATTTGACCACATTCAAATCTGTTCATAACCAGTTTAAATTTTTATGGCATAGATAAATTAGTACTTCTGCTGGAAGTAACAGATTTCTGTAGGTTTGCATAGTCTGATTATTTTTACTAGTTCATTGTAATTGCATACAGATTTATGGGGATTTGTGTACTTTGGATATGCCTGCTGAATCTGTACCAAATGCAAAAGTTCTTCTGCATGGTATTTTATGGTAACCCAATGATAGCCCTTTCTCCTGTCTCGGTCCTCCCTAAGATTATTGATTTCAGTTATTTAACCCTTTTAAGGGGAAATACAAACAGTAGATTAAAAAGCTAAGAAAAACACTAAACTAGTCCTTGAATACTCTGTGTAATTACTAGTAAATCCATTGATAAATTACTGTTGTTATAGACACCACTGCAGTCAAGGAAACACAAATTATATGAATAACAGAACCCATAAATGGCTGTTGTCTTAAGGTTTCCACATGATAGTACCATGCATTTAATAGAGGCAAGATGGATGAGTGTTTTTGTCTGGGTGGAGTAAGTTGGCTCACCTTACCAGCTGTTAACCGGTGCTCTCCTTCTGCTGCTCCGCACTCTTGACTTCAATCTCCAGGGCCACATGGTCTGTCCCTGCTGTGTTTGGGCTCACACCACTGATGTTCCAGTCCGTGGTTTCATTTCTTTTGGTTGTATGACAAAGACAATAACTTTAACCAAACAGTTTTTCAAAGGGAGAGAAAGTACACAGAACAAACTGAATGGCTGTTACAACACAATTCTCAACATTTCTCCATTTTTTTGTAACAATCATGAGACTCTTTTACATCTCTCTCAACAGTTGACCAGCTCACACCTCTCCCAAAAACTTTATAGACAAGAATTGGTGTTGAGAAGTGCTGTGTCGCAATGAATAAACTACAAACACAAATCTAGAAAGACACACACCCTCAAATCCCCGAAAATATTGTGGAAAAGATGCCTGAGAAGATTGGCTGCCTTTAACTCTCAGATGTTGATTAAGTTTGTAAATCAAGTATGGTCTTAATTTTGTGGAGTCAAAGAACCAACTGCATCTTTGTTTATGTCTCTAAATTAGCTGAGCAAAGACAGGACGGGAAAGCCCGTGCACCGTCTATCATCTGTGATCTTGTGCCAGCAGGAACTATCTGCATCTAATCAAAGTTTTCATTTCTGAGAGTGATTGTATGCTTGATAATGTGGGCTTATATTCAGATGTCAATTACTTGCTTTATCCAAATCTTCACACACACACACACACACACACACTTTTGAGTGTCAGTCAGAAGCTCATATCTGACTCAGACTTTTCTTTTCTTTGGTCATTCTGGGTTAATCGATTTGTTGCAGTGCAGCCTAGATAGATGATATATGCCATTATATCTGTTCTGCTAAGCAGATCCACGCTATTGCTGTAGGTCATTTGTGGAATTCTGAGGAGGAGCCTCAACATGTGGCGAAGATATGTGCAATACAACTTCAGTTACTAACATCAACAAAAGCCCTGATATGTAGACAATACTTATCTATATGTATCCTACATGTGGTTGTTACCACAGTATCCTACATGAGATAAAGTATGGAAATGGGGCACTGAACGTGCTGATCAGTGAGTGTGGGGGTAAATGAATCACTGCCCGCCTGTATTAGTGGGTTTAGTTTAAGTCGTCTCTTGTAAAGCCCTCTATTTCAGGTTATGGTAAATGCACTGTTGTTTCATGCAGTTCCTTTTCCACTGAGCACTTTTTTATTGAAAAGACATCTAAGACGTCTAAGGTTGTGGGCTAAAGTTCAAAAGTTTTCTCAATGTTGTTGATTACATGTTCACATTCAGGCAACATTTAATCGGGATTGGTAATATGAATAGAAATGATTTAAATGATAATCATACTGTACTTGAGACCTTCACCTTACTTGTGCTAAATTAATGAGCAACGCAGCTGTGATGATGCCACGAGCTTCACCACAGTTTTGTATTTCTGATCTAAGGGAACATTTGGTCTGTGGAATAGCTGAGGCTGTGATTCCTAAATCAAGTTAAATTACAATTATTCTTCTCTATGCTCCAAATAAGTCTCGATAAATATATAACGTCATGACAACAAACATTAAGTTCTTATGCCGCCACATTAAGGCAATGAAGCTTAATTTGTTATTTTACATATACAGTATGTATTTGACAATTCTTTCACAGTGTCCCAACAGCATCTTGTTGGCAGCATACTGTCTTTATAGTTCCACATTTCAAAAGAAACATCACATGTGTTGAAATGAAAAACGTCAGATAGACTACATTCATCTATTAGTGAAATACGTGTTTGGAAAAAAAATCTTAACTAACCAGTATTTTTTTCTTTCATCTCACAACTGAAGGAAGTTGGACAGCAAATCAACCAGTTTTCAACCAAAAGTCCACACTGAAATGCCAGTTGGTGTTTCATGTTCTCTGTGACTTCAGTATCTTACATGTTAACAGTTGTAGAGTTATAAAATGATGACCTAACTACTTGGGTAATAAGTGATCCAAATTAACGCAACGTTAAAGTAATATCCAGAGCTAATTGGGCTTATTTTACTTGTGAATACGCGTACAAACAATGCTTAAAATGATGGAATAGGAAAGCCTGTAAAATGACTGTTTGCACATACAGATAGGAAGACAGACCGGAGGAAACAGACAGTGTTTATGCCAAATGCAAAGTGCCTCTCTCCTTTTCCGATTTTGACTGTGGATCTGCTTGTACTAAATTATGAAAAAGAAGTTTTGCAGTGGCAGCAGCGTGGTTACTACTTTGATGGATTTTGTTTGTCACTAGATTCTATTACTGTAGGAAGTTATGTGGGTGCACAGTGAACACCTGTAACTACTATTTCCTGCCACTCAAAGGGGCCAAATCATCTATGTTTTGGGGTTTCTTCAACTCTTGATATAGGAAAGACACTGATGAATGCTACAAAAAAAACACACATTTTCAAACGTTTTCATGTGGGAAAGTTTATCTGCAAGTGAGTGATAGCCAAAAGTAATCATGGATGAAATGGCGCAGCTGTCAACAACAGTGGCTGGATTGAAGAATACTTAAAAGCCTTCCATCAATCTATATGTCCAATAGACTAATATTTTGTTTGGGTTGTTCAATAGCCTGTTGAAATTTACTGGTCACGTATGATGGGTGCATAGAGTGGTGAGTATCTAATATGTTCCAGAGATCTAAGCTTGTACAGATGTTGCCTTCTGTAGTGTAATGCATTCTGCATGGATGTGCTTCCTCTTAAGGGGCCACCCTGATGGTGGCCTCCCATCACCCTTCACACGTA
The DNA here is from genome assembly GCF_027942865.1 of Odontesthes bonariensis. Taxonomy (NCBI): domain Eukaryota; kingdom Metazoa; phylum Chordata; class Actinopteri; order Atheriniformes; family Atherinopsidae; genus Odontesthes; species Odontesthes bonariensis. The sequence goes on along the minus strand of NC_134519.1, from coordinate 12,910,521 downwards.
TTTTCCCCATTTATTTAGTCCCCTTTCTGATGTAGCACAGGTGGAATCTAAAAAAAAAAGGTCAACTGAGGTATCCATATGGTAGACTGGTATTGATAGCATTCTCAACATCAGTGGTTATAGCAGTTCCTGGTTAAGGAATTCCTTAGGATACTATCATGGAAAAAGAGCCTTTGGCTCCTGGATGGACTGGGGATCTAATTTCCTTTTCCAAAGGCTCATGAAAAACAGACGGCTTCAGATAAGTACAGACCTTTAGTTATTTGTCTGCTGTGTACAGGGACTTGCCCTTCTTGATGGCAAAGTGAGGGAGATTGTAGAGTAGTACTTTAAAAGCTTACAGACTCCCCTAAAGCCTTGATTCATTCCATAAACGTATGTATAATTAATAGTCAAGGGACTATTGCCTCTGGTTCTCAACATCTGTCTTGTTGTTTTATTGTGAGATTTTATCACCACCATGCTGGTGCAAACCTTCAACAATTGAGAAAGAGGAAATAGGTGCATACCTCATAGACATTAAAGATTACCTGTAATGCTTTCTGGGTTTTTCCCTTTTCTGCTGTGTTGTGTGCTTTTTGTCCATACAATAGTCTATAGAGTTACAAAGCCCACTGAAACACTGCTCCCAAGTTCCTATAACACCTTGTTGTACAACAGTCCAGCATTTTATTCTGTTCCTATCTGCATCACCATGAAACCTTTGCATAATGCTTGTAAAGTGGCTACTTTGCAAATCTTTTGCACATATTTACTATATCTATATATATATATATATATATATATATATGTGTGTGTGTGTGTGTGTGTGTTCACATGGGCTGAAACTTTGAATTTTAGCTGTGTTGAAACCTGACAATTCACTAAGGTTCTTCAGTGATTTTGGGTGGATTAAGCAAATGACATGGTGTATTTTTCCCTTAAATACAAAAGGAAAGTAGTCTCTTTAGCCCTTTTCATCCCTCTGACTTTGTTTTTCTGGTAGCAGCTGTTAAATTTGCCAACCCAAACTGTACAGTTTACAGAAACTAAGTTGAAATAAATTACATTATAGCCATTTTCTTGAGTTGCGGTATAGTAAATTATCCTGAAAACTCCATGTTTTTTGTTAAGGGCTGTTGAGAATAAAAATTAACACTGATGTGGGAATTTGCTTTGGGAGAAAAATCCTTTTTAAACTGGCCTCTGCTTACATACTTCTTCTTTTCTTTCAGGGTGACATCCAACAGCTGTTAATAGTGGCAGATCCAAGGGCAGCTTATGACTACTGTGAACACTACAGCCCTGACTGTGAAGCACCCAGCCATCACGACACCCCACAGGCTCAGGAACCCCTGGACGAGGTCAGTATCTGGGAAGGGAACAGTAAGACTGGCTGTGTGGATGTCCGAGTAGCAATCTGGCAGGAGGAGTGGTTGTTCAAAGAGAAGGATGAAGGATGAGTTTAATGCATTTAGGAGGAATTTACAGATAATTAGATTGAGGAGTATTAAGCTAAGAAGCAAAAGATTAAGCAAGACAATTCAATAGGCGCTTTTTAGGAATTCGAATTTTTCAATAATACTAATAGAAAGGATATTCAATTGTCACTTTTGTGGAAAATTATCATGTTATAAGCTCTTAACAAAATAACGTTTGATGTGTTTTGCCCCTTTTTCAACAAGGCGTAGCGCTGGTTGAGAATTCAAGAAATTTGTTCCTTTAAAAGATTCCACATTCTGAATGCTTTTAAGAGGTATTCCTGCTGAGTCACTTAGTCTTAGACTGATGTGTTACATCATAAAAAGAAGAATGAAGTATCTTTCTTGGCCTGAATGAATGGATAGTAAAAAACCCTCTTTCGAAACTTGCAGTAGCATTTAGCTTTCTGTGTTTCCCTATTGTCAAATTGTGATTTACAATCATGGTAAAAAGAAGTCACCCTTTTCCAATTATTATTTTTTTTTACATATCAGGATATGTGGTTCTCACAAGGTCATAAAATTAGATCAGTGTAACCTCAGATGAATAACACTGCATGACCAATAACATGTTATTATTCATTTAACAAAAACTAATCCAAAATGCAGAGACAGTATGTGAAAAACTAATCAAATGCACTTGATTAACTGATCATCAGCAAGTGTGAGCGCCTCTATAAAAGCAGAAGCTTTGTCAGTTTGCTGGTCTGGAGCATTCAGGTGTGTGTTATCACAATGCCAAAGAGGAAAGACATCAGCAATGATCTTAGAGAAGCAACTGTTGCTGCTTATCATTCTAGGAAGGGTTATATAACCATTTCTAATCTATATGGAGTCTTGAAGTGTAAAACCTTCAAGACGTTTTGCCAATCTTTCAAGCAGTATACATCCCAGCAAGCTCACTCCAAGGTCAAACTGTGCAAGAAACTTTCAAAAGTTCATGACAGTATAATTAGATAAAAACTGAACAAGGGCTTGTTAAAAAAAAAAAGGTTATCAAGAAAAAGCCTCTTCTGTTTAAAAAGAACATGGCAGCATGGCGTAGTTTTGGAAAAGTGCATCTGAACAAACCACAAGACCTCAAGATCAATATCCTTTGGACAGACAAGACCAAATTGAAGATATTTGGTCATACTACACAGCACCACGTCTGGTGAAATCCAAACACAGCATATCAGCACAAGAACCTCATAACAACTGTTAAGCACAGTGGTGGAGGGCTGATGATTTGGGGTTGTTTTAAAGCCTCTGGACCTGGATACAATGCAGTCATTGAGTCACGATGAACTTCTCTGTATGCCAAAGTATTCCAAAGTCAAATGTGAGGCGATCTATCTGAAGGCTAAAGTTCAGCTAAAATCGAATTATCCAGGACAGTGACATATATTTTAAGACTTGTTAGTGATCAGAGATTTAGTTTCTTTTGAATTTTATGTCCGATCGGCAAGAACTTAGAAAAAAAAAAAAGTACTTATTTTTTTAGATGACTGTGCACTGATATGTAGATTCCTGGTATAACATATTAAGTTTCGTAGCATAAACTTCAAACTTCTTGTAAAGAAACAACAAAAAGTACCCCACAGCCATGAAGTGAGTATTCGGAGAGAGAAAAGCTTGTGTTTCTATGTCAGATCAGATCTCTTTCTCTGCACTGTGTTTTACAAGTGGAAATTCAATGACATATCAAAATACATGGTTGAGTTTGAAATTTAAACGTTTAATTGCCACTGCCTTCCAACCATCACTTAGTGCCTTTTTAGACATATTTTTTAATTGAAATACAGGGCTTTGTGTCAAGGCTTGTTTTTTTTTTTTGTTTCATCTTAATATTTTAGTTCTTTCACTCGTTCAAGCCTTTCTGCTGGTTGACATTTTTCTTCAGTATTTCACAAAATAACTGATGAGCTCACTTTGGAAACTTTTCTTTTTTCCCTGCCTCGAAGTCTGAGCCCACTTTGGAGTGGCCCCGTGATTTATATCACTAACGAGTTCTGCAGGCTCTGCCCAGACTCACAGGGAAATTTAAGCTTTTCCTTCCCCAGCTAGACTTCCAGTACCTGGAAAAATAGACTTTAGATCTCTGGTTCAAGAGAGTTAAAGAAAAAAGAAAAAGAAATCAGGAGCTGCTTCTCTATTCAAAATTATTGGCTGTACAGTGGGTACCAGTTCTGGAAAATATTGCCTCATCATCAAGTTACTTTTCAGCACCAACATAAGGAGTTTGTCAATTCTAAATAGACAGCAGAGAAAAGTTTGCCTGAAAGAACAGTAAATCTGGTTTATTCATTGTCAGTTTCTGTACAGTTAAAACGGGAATGTTCTTCCTACATTCCTGCTCAGTATTTTACAAACTTCCTTACTCCTTCCGAGCCTCACAGCACAAGTTTCTCCCTCTTCAGTCACTATTTATTCTAAGCCAAACTACTACAATTACCCAAAAGTTTTACTTTTACTTTGAAAGATGCTCCTTCACTGCCTTTCCAATCATTATGCACATGTGTGCAGCTGTTTTAAATGGAGGGAGAAGGGGTGATACAGTAGCAGAAAGGGGAACCTTTTATTTTTTTTATGAGCCCTTCATTATTTACATTTTTCATTCAAGCCTGCAGTCAAGTGCCTTCATCTCAACCAAAGGTCTCAACACCATAAATCTTTATAATCTTGTCTTTGTTCTCTAATTTTGGCTATATTTCTCTCTGACCTGCTCCTGGTCTGTGTTTCCTTCTCAGTCAGTCTTGCTGGTCTGGCCAGGGCTTCTCTTATGTGACCTTGCCCCCTTTGGACCACAAAACAGAGGCCAGGCCAGCAGTGCAGCAGGCTGCGGATATTATTTTTATGAGCATAGCAGCTGTCCAGGGACCAGTATTTATCGCTGTACTGATAGAATGCTGCTTATCAAGGGCTGCTGTGTTAACTTAATCTACATGGCCTCTGTTTTGACAATGTGAGGAAATCTAAATGTTTTTGACAAAAGATTGAAGAAGCCGATTAACAATATAGTATCCAAGTCCCGGGCAGTGTGCCTATGAATGTGCTCTGACTGGAGATTTAAAGGCACAATTTGTGGATTTTTTTTTTAAGTAGAAGTAGGTTTTGTTCCTATCAAAAAGGCCAGAGATATTGAAGAACTTTCAGAGTTATTTAAATGCATTATAGTTTAATACTGCCAAACACTGAGAGAACATGGAAATGATCCAACAAAACAATCTGCATTATTATCGGCACAGGCTTTGCACCCTTGACTTGCTGCTGTTGTCCAGTCTTCAGCATATCCTGATCCTAGTAGAGCAGATGTTGTTTGCAACACGAGAGCGAGTGTAAGTCTGGCAAGAGAGCGATTGTTAATGCTGAGGTTATTAACAAATACTAAATAGACAGCTTGTCTCTCTCTACAATGCTGCTGATCATTAAATCTTCAGCCATCTGTAGCTTACTGTTAGATTCATGAAGACTTGTCATCTAAAATGATTGACACGAGGTTGGAATCATAGACTCTATGTAATTTTTGTTGTCAGAGTTGTATTACTTCGTCATTTCAGACTGAGACCAGGCTGAATTCTGCAGGAACTCACTATCCCATCTCTACAAACAAAATTATTGTAACGCAATACAAGCTAGAACTAGCTGGTTGGCATGCTAACTTCATTACATATCCCAGCAACACAAAAATAACTGGTTTTTTTTTGTAACATTTCATTAAAGTCTATGTATTTTTTACAGAATTCATTTGTTTTAAAACTACTGTTCATAAAAAAAGTTGACATTTAGGTTAATTAAGGCTAATGGTGAAGATCCAATGTTGGTTGAAATCAACCAGATTCTTAAATAATTTTTTTTTTTTTACACTAAATCCTTTATTTTTTTATTAACTATTAAAACTGATAGAAAGAGAATAAAAAAACATTGTGCGTACTATTTCAATCAACACATAAAAAAAACAGTATGCTGTAAAACACATTTATGTCACATCAGGCTTTTTGTAGCATACAGTTTTTATAGAACAAAGCAGTAGTCGACATGTTGGTTCTAACATACTGGTTGTTTGTCTTATTAATGAATTGATCTCCTCGTAGCCCTCTATTTGTAGTCTTTACGCAAAGCTAATTGTCTCCCGGTTTCAGCTGAATATTCAACATCATAAAATTATAAAGGTGCTATCCAGTTCTAACTCTTTTTAAGAAAGTGAAAAAGCACATTCCCCAGGCCAGTGCAGTCTGAAACAGAATGGTGTTTTTGATGAGGTTTCTTACCTGACGGATCATGAAGAAATTCACTCTCAAATATAAACAAAAAAACAACATAATGCAAAAAAACAGGATTATGTCATACAAAAATGCTTTTTCGTGATTTTGTAGCCTAGCACATAATTTGACTGTTGCTTGTTAATGTTTCAGTACCCCTTAATTTTTAAACAGTATGGTATTAGAATAGTGGTTTTACCCCCTGCTAATGTAATCTCTGTGATCCCCATAATTAACCAACATGCAGTATGTATGGACAGCATAAGATTTCTGTTTTAATGAGCCATTAATGAGTGCTGGAGGCCATTGTTGGCATAAAGATTAAGCAGCGGAGGCAGATAAGTTTTCTCTGGCATTGCATGAACCCTCCAACATCCTGTTTGAAGTAAACAGCCCTCTTAACTGGTGTTTGCTTGGTTACATGAACTCGTGCTCTCATGTGAAGGTCACCAAAAAGGGAAATGGGAAAAAGAAATCAAGGAATGTTGTGTTGATCCATATATTAACCAGTTTCGTCTTGTATATGGATGTGCCATTTAATCTCCCCACATCACTCAACCATTCTGTTTTAGAAAAAGCATGTTGACACAACCCGTTTGAATAAATGTATTTAACATTTTTGGTTTAAATGGTTAAAAAAAGCCAACATCTTACATGCCATGTAAATGATGCGCAGTTTGCCTCTCAGGCATTGTGTGGCTTTGTTTACATGATGGCACCTACTAACTGATTGCCCTGTCATGCATTTTCCTTACAGTACACTAATTATGACTATAGTGATGCCTATGACTACGGTGAAGAAGAGGTAGTCACTGAAGCTCCCCCAACAGATGGAGCAAAGATTGAGGTAACACTTGACTAATACAGTTTTCATAGCTTAACATCCATGTCTTTTACACACTATTAACTTGATAGGCTTTTCTTTTGTTTGGCAGTTTCTCTCTTCTTTCCTCCCCATTGATACTCTTTTGCGACTCCTTAAACTCTTCTGTGTTCCTCAAAATTGTACTTCATATAAGTTTTACCATTTAAAAAAAATAAACTCTCATGTCCTTAAAATGGCTTGGGTATGACTCAATTAATAAGCAGGGCTCTATGAATATGCTTTAACTATACCTGTATACAACTACACCCATTGTGAAATGTGAAGCTTGAGTAAATTAGAAGTGAAGTTAACCAGTGGTGAGTATGGCTGGCAGCCACTTGCTTGCTCCGCCAACACATGGTGGCTAGTGGCCAATTGCTTCTCCTTTGTAATGGCTGCTAGCCCCCTCTAACCCACACCTAATTTCTCCTCATAACTTGGGCTAGCTTCTTTCTGGATCTGTAGGTGCTGCTCTGTAGATTCAAAGCACAGATCTAGGAATCCCCTGCAATACAATCAATGGATGATTTTGCCGATAAGTCCTGTAGGAAGAAAAAAGCATGGACTTGTTTAAAGGGTTAAAACCTTTAAAACCTTAGGGGGATTTCACAGTCTTTATTTACTTTTCCTGATGTATAAGCTTTGAATCCAGAACATCTCTATAACAAGTACTCTCCCTAAATGTATAGAGGAAATCATATCACCTTAAGAGCTATGTAGGGTTACGCCACAGGCACGTCTGCATTGTCACAAGTTATTGGTTGTTGCAGATGGATTTTCCCATATTCAAATTTGATTTTATTGTTTCCGCTCTGATTTTAGACAAATGTGGGTGGAGACTACTACACTGGTGAGTATGACTACACCACGATGGATGGAAGTCAGCCTGAAACTCCAACTGAGACTGCTGGTCAAGGCCAGGTACATTTTTTAATTTGCCTAAAGATCACAAATTATTATTCTTATTTTGGTTTGCAGCATCAGATGCGAACCATGTAACCATATGTTTGAAAATTAAGCTGTGGAACTATATAGACAAAGTTTTTGCATCACTACCAACAAAATCTGTTCTTTTGATCATTTTTAGAGGCCTAACCTAAACGGTTTTGCTAAAAATCAAACATCTCACTCCACTCCTTTGTATCCTTGAAAAGTTGCTTCCATCAGGAAGTCTGGAAAAAAACTGAAAAAAAAATAAGAAGAATAAGAATTTAATTAACCATAACCAATGGAAAATCAGTAGACGGTCACATCTATGTGTGTGCCATATCCTGATGTTGGCAGATCTTAATCCAGTCTTAATTTTCACTAAACCATCACATAAAACACAAATTAATGAGGAACAGTTGAAGGTAAAAATTAGTTAATGATCTGGCAAAACATGCATTGGGCTTTGGGTTTGGAATTTCAGTTAAAGGCTGCAGCTCTCAACCCTACAAACACACATTTTTGGGGGGTATTTTTGTGAAAAGTTGAGGACTTAATGTCTAGATATCTGCAAAAGTGTTTGATTCATTGGCTGTTTGGACATGGATGCACTCTTTTAGAACCTTGACCTCCTTCTGCCTAAGATGCCTTGAGCTTTCATAGGATCCCATTAAAGGAGAACTCCGGGGCATTTGAAGCGCAATCCCATTGCTAGAGGTTGTCAAATACTGACAGTAGGACACAGACTGGTGCAAATCGGCGCTCCCTGATTGCGCTGTTTGCGCAGCCTGTCATGCTAGCCAAATACGTGGTGGCCAAGGGGCAAATTCTAAACCTTCCACGTAAAACAACAACTTGCACACTGCAGAAACGTCACACCACTTTATAAACCATCCGACAATAAAGTCACAAGCCTTACCATCAAAACCATATGCATGGTTCTCACATTACTGGCATGGGGACGTTACAAAACAACTTTATAAACAGCATGTCACTTACCTCTTGTCGGTATGCGCGCGCATGTGAAAGCCCAAAAGAGTCAATGGACGATACTCCCATATACAAAGCAATTATCTTCTCTAGAACAGCCATGATAAACTATTTAAAACATTACAACAATATTACTGGGCATGAAACAACATGAAGTAATGCTAACCTAGCAGTATATGGTATTGTTGTTAAATACTTGAACGCAGTTTTTCTAGAGAAGATAATTGCTTTGTATATGGGAGTATCGTCCATTGACTCTTTTGGGCTTTCACATGCGGGCGCATACAAACAACAGGTAAGTGACATGCTGTTTATAAAGTTGTTTTGTAACGTCCCCATGCCAGTAATGTGAGAACCATGCATATGGTTTTGATGGTAAGGCTTGTGACTTTATTGTCGGATGGTTTATAAAGTGGTGTGACGTTTCTGCAGTGTGCAAGTTGTTGTTTTACATGGAAGGTTTAGAATTTGCCCCTTGGCCACCACGTATTTGGCTAGCATGACAGGCTGCACAAACAGCGCAATCGCCGCACAGGGAGCGCCGATTTGCACCAGTCTGTGTCCTACTGTCAGTATTTGACAACCTCTAGCAATGGGATTGCGCTTCAAATGCCCCGGAGTTCTCCTTTAAGTAGTCTGAGCACCATCCTCACAAAGATTACGTTGGAATAAACAGTTTCATCATCTTATACCTAATGAGAAAAGTTTGCATGAGATGTCTGAATTTTTATTCTGTTTCCAGTTTTTTAGGTTTTCTCACAATTTACTATTATCAAATTGTGCTTTTGACTAAAACACCCATAGACCTCTTCCACCATGTTATTTTACAAATCATTCTTTCTATATCAGTACAATAACTTGTCAAGTAAATAATAGCATTGATATTTCCATATGTATTACTTGTTTTCACTTTACTGGGTCTTTAAAAGTTCTTTCAGAATGTGTGTCAACATTTGCATTTTACGTTTTGAAAAAAAAAAAGTTATATTTTTAAAGGATATATAATTCAAAGGACCAAGTCCATAATACTGCACAATTTCTGTAATGTTTCTAAATATTATAAACTACATAAAGCATAAATATCAATATGTTATTTTTTCATTTGTAAACCACATTTATTGCTTATAGGGATTGTCATTGTTCCAACAATCTGAGACATCTCACATCCCTGTTACATTGCAGAGAAACAATTATTGATAGAAACTGCAATTATCCTGTGGATGTCCATGGCAGCAACAATACCTTCTAACAATACTGTATATATGGACATATTCCCATATATGTTTTTTTTGGATGTCACATGGAACTGTGCACAACTTTGCTGAAACTTTCAAAAGTTTAACTCAGTTGGTGTTCGGTAATTTTACATTTAGAACATGCTTAACTGCTAATCCTTCAATCTGATAAATGAGTATTAAAAAAATGTGACATATTAAAGCTGTTCACATGTTTACATTGCTCTAACCACACTTCCATGTTTCTATCACCCCTTTGCAATGCCTGGATTGATCCCAGACTTATGAAGGGGAAATAGTGGATGATTACATCACCGGTGTGGAACAGGTTGGTGTTGACCCCACTGTTGCCGTGGAAGCTGTTGTCCCAGTGGAAACCCAAGAGAAGGTGGATCCTGGTACTGACGTGTATGAATTTAAGGAATACGACCTGAAGGAATATGACAACAAAGAGTCTGTAGACAAAGCTTACGACTATGGTGATTATGGTCCAACTGATGCCAAGCCTCCATCTGAAACATACGAGGAGGAGTTTGGTCCAGGAGTTCCTGCGGAGACAGACTTCAGTGTAAGTGATGGAATGGTTAAAAGGGGGGTATCACAGTGGTGGCATTTAGGAATTTGAAAAGATGTGGAAGATGAGGACAGCATTCTTTTGATGGGGTGTTTGCTGTTCCCTTTTTGTTTGTTGTTTTTAAAGATCTTAGCTCCAAGCAATCTGCACACACAAGCAGGAGAAACACCTAGTCTTTCACAGATAAACAGATGTCGGCCCAGCTGTTGGCACAAGCACGCCCTCATAACCTCGCGACCTCAGTGGCCTCGACTGTTTATCAGAGGCATGGCTATATATGGATATTCTACCACCAATCTGTTTGGTTTATCCGATGACAGACAGTCTTTGCAAATGTTTTTTTCATGAAATCCATCTCTATAACCAGAGATAAATTGCTGAGCTAGTTTTCTATCGTAGCTTGTGTTGAGCTCCGTCTTTTTCCTCAGGAAACAAATTCTCAGAGAGAGGAAGTGACACAGTCTCAATCTGGATGTTGGCTTGAGATCTGTCTGCTCTGAATTGCTCTGTTAGCGCTCTACAGTCCACATTCCCAGCCCCTCTTTATGAATTTCTCATTAAGTACCGGTTTCCTCTGTAGCCTAAACTCTACAGGTTTTGGTCACAGTGCTGCAGTTGGTTTTTGAATTCCTCTTCTGTGAAGTCATTGTGTGGGTAGTGTCAGGTAACAGCTTCCATATAAGTGCTTTTTTTTTTTTTCTTTTTTTTCTTTTTTTTTGTGGCACATTTTCACTTGAAGGACTCGTAACAAAAAAAGTCTGGCCAAATCCAAAATTATATCTTCTTGAAAATTAAATGATTCTTGAGGTTTATTTTTCCATCAGGCAGAGACAATCTTTTTTTCCCCTTTACTACTATGTACATTGTTTTAGCATGCAGGACACCACATTGTGCAGCATTTGGCTGTTCTTTTCTTAGCTTTGTTGGTATTTTATGTAACCGCATCATAGTTCACATTTTAACTCCCAAACTACTGATGTTATGTCTGTATGCATAAAAATCTCACTTATTGTGTTAAAAAAATCTCACTTATTGTGTTAAAAAAAACTCACATAGTGTGTCTTATGTCCTCAGGTGGGTAGAGGTCAGAGTTACCTGGGAGAAAAAGGAGAGAAGGGTGAACCTGCTGTCATTGAGCCGGTAAATATTACTCTCATGTCTTCTAATTATTTTAACAATTAAGTGTTGTAAGGGTTGAAAGTCACATTCAAAACCCCAGTAAGCCAAAATGGTTTGTATACATAATGGCCCACATCTGGCAGGCAAGAGAAAGCAAGTTGACTCAGGTATAGTATGAATAACTCAGCATCGGCTCAAGTACAATGGCCCACATCTGGCTGCTGTAACTGAGCCAGGGCTCTTTCTTTTCATAATTTCTGTTACCACAGACAATCCACATAAGTTAAAAATGCAGCCAGATTTGACAACTGCTCCAAATCCACACACCCAAGTCTAGCCAGATTTTCAACCAATAGTCGACCAAGGAAGTTTCACTTTTGGTGATCAGCTGCCAGAACATAGCTAGGTGTGCCAACACTTGGCCTCAACTGGCCCAATTCAGCTTGCTGTGAATGTACTGGAAACAGAAACATCTAAAAATGGTTTCAAACTTTATGTGAATACAAAAACAACATGGCTGTGGCTCACAACTCTGTGAGGGAGCATTAAAGAAACACAGCAATGCACTTTGTTCCAAAGGTGCTGCATAATGTAAAGATAATCTACCTTTACAGTACTGAAATAAAAGCTAGGATCCTTCAGTTTAGTGGTTACTATGTTGTTAAAAATAAGTCAATGATAATGATAGCCAATTGTATTGCCTGTAAGGGACAATTCCCTGGGATCCGTACAGATTTCAGATCAGTGACATTCTGTCACATTATTAAATTCACATTTTTACTTTCATCTCAACTTTACATTTTCAGTTGCTCTGAGTGATTTATAAGACCATAAAAGGCCTGAATCACATTAATGCATATTTTCTGAGAGATATATTTTCTTCTATCTCTTTCAAATTTGATTCACATCTATATGAAAATCATTCATTTTCTAGTGCAACTGGACTCAGGGTCTTAGTTTTTTTTCTTTAAAACGATCTTCTGTCCTGATAAGGTTTAACTTTCACCTGAAAGTGATAAAACACCCACTTTTTAAATAGAAATGCCACAGAAGTTCTTAAGAGGGCCATCTTATACGTTGTATGGCTAAACACTGACTTCCATACCATCTGTACCACCACAGCTATGCTACCAAATCTTTCACACACTGACATTACAGAATGCAACCAATACAGCTTCAGCATTGTTAGCGTGTTGTTAACGAGTAAAATCCTCAACCTCAAACCCAAAACACCCGCTGCTTCCCTTTCCCCCCCATTCTCCATTGCAGCCTGTGGATTTACAGGCTGCTATTTAATGCTACTGTATGCACTTTTTTCTTTTCGCAGGGGATGCTTATAGAAGGACCCCCAGGAGCCCCTGGCCAGGCAGTGAGTATCACATTCTCCCACACTCCTGTCTGCCTTCCACAGATGGAGAACAGCTAAAGAGGGAAAAAATGTCTTTATGGAAAGACCGTCAGCCCTGATTGCCAATGAAGCCTGAGTTGGGAGAAACTGTCAAAATGTGTATTTGTGCATGGATGTTTTTGTCTGTGCGTGCAATGAAGAGAAAGATGGGGGGTTGGGGGCTACTTTATTTTGAGGCTTATTTCTTTCAAACCAATGGGTTTGCTTCTGTCTTTGTTGGCTTCAGCATGTGTAGCACTGGGGAGACTGAGTGGGGTAGAAAAAATGGTTAGCAGTCGTTCTGTGGTACTGTGGTAAGTGTATGTGCATCTGGTTTCAGGGTCTTCCTGGTACCCCAGGGTTGCAAGGACCCCTAGGTGCCCATGGTGATCCTGGTGAGAGGGTGAGTGAAGACTGGCTTCATTTTACAGCTGATTGTAGATGTGCTTGAAAAACATCTTTTATACATCCTGAATTAAAACATGTGATACTTTAATTTAGCTGAAAGGCATTTATTTGCAACAGTCAGTTTAGACTCCCTATTGACTATTAAGCGAAACCCTTTTCTTCAGCTAAAACATATTTGTTCAGACCATAATTAATGCATGCACACTGAAATGTCATCTTTTTCCAGGGATCTTGTTGGTCTGCATGTACAGACAAGCCCTTTTTTTTTCTTATCTAATCATTTCTTTTTCATCGTTAAGCTGTGAGGGATTGTTTCAGTGCCACGCAGTGAATAATGCAATTCAACTCGGCTTACTATTGCAGTAAGAGGGAACAGTGAGGAGTCGTGTGGGGAAATGAGATGCCCACAAAACTGCCAATACACCGACAAAAGAATAGTTCTTTGAAACAGCTGTGTTGGTGTGCCATGGGATCGCTGCAAAGTTCAAGGAGTTTGTTGTAAAATATGTAGAAGCTGAGAATCTCAAACCTTTTTTTTTCCCCCAGCACAGTGGGATTCCAGTCATCTGTTTGATTGATTGGATGACACAGAAAGTGCCTGTCCCTCCCCCATTAGAAAGCTGGATCTCAGCTTGTTTTCCTTTTTTTTTTGGTTGTTTTTTTTTTTTTTTTTTTTTTTTTGGTTTTTCGCCACTCATCAACGTCTATTCTCTCTCTGGAATTTAACTGTTTAATTGCCAGCCAAACAATACTCAAATGCCCCTCCCCCGGTATGATCAACAGTCCACAATACAGAAGGTTTATTGTTCTACAGGGTCAAAATGATTGAAAACTATATTGTTGGTTCAAAAGTTTCTCCCTCCTCCCTTCATTTCCTCCCACGAATGACTGTCTCACAGAGGACTGACAGGGAGATTAAAATCGACTGGGTTCTGTGGTCTTGCGGTTTTCCGTTGCGCAGTGTTCGCCTGCGCTCGACGTCTGATCATCTCATCTCTCTAGCGAGCACTGCATCCCTCCTTTCCACTCAAACACCACTTTCCCAGCTATGTATGACCATCGCTAACACTAGAGGCCGCTATGCTCACAATCACAACAAGGGATGAGAAATTTCACCACCACATGGAGAAGGCAAATGAGAACAGATGGCAATAATTTGAGCCAGTATGAGATTGTGGCACATGATGAGCCTGCTAAATAGATCCTGGTTTCCCTGGAGGCAGTGTACACTGCTCATGCTTCATCTGATTTATGATGCTTATTGATTTATATAATCCAAATATTGTAACATTAGAATTTCATACAGTCATTATTCAGTAAAAAGAAAGTTTATGCTGTAGTTTTGATTTTTAGATTATCTCTCTGAAATATCCCAACAGCCCATGGATAGACAGCCACAACAGTTACAGACATTCAGACAGAAAGTATAAAACATAGCCCCACACTTGGATGCCAGCGTTGGTCGCCAGTTTGGGTTTTGCTGCCAAAAAGGATGTGCAGGGCATGGATCTGACTCAGAACCCGAGGATACTACGCATCTAGATTGGGTATCTGTCTATCCAATCATCCAAAGAGATCCATTTATTTTCTGCTACAAAGATCGGTAAAGATTGGTATTTTAACATGGAGCTCTATGGGAACTGACTTTTGGAGTCAGTCTTAAGTGTCCATTCAAGGAATTGCATTTTACAGCACTGACGTACTTTTCTACTCTTGAAGGCTGCCACTTGGCACCAACATGATTTCTTTTCTAATAGCACCCACAACACTTTTTCTAAATTTCTCATCCATGGAATTACTTTAGTTTTATTGATTTCTTTTAATGAACAGTATTGTCGTATTGGATTTACATCCTTCAGCTAGCTAAAGTAGAATGCATTCTTTGTCTTCGCCTGTAACTGAATTCCCAATTGTATTCTTCTTGGTGGGATAAATCTGTTTCAGTTCAACAATGTGGACTGCAGCAAAAGTAACTTCCCCTTTAAACTATTGTTGTTATTAAAGAGAGGCTTACTGTGAACGGATAAGGTTTTTTGTGCTGAGATCCTCATGAGGATAAGAGGAACAGCAATATTATCATATCAGCTAATATAGAAATATGTGGCTTCTTATTCAGGTTTACATAACAAAAGCTGATGATTTGAGTTTAATTGAGTCTTTGCTCACTACAGTAATGCATTAAGTCCTTTTGGAACACGACTAAAGTCATTTATGAAGATTTTCTGTTCTGTTTAGCTAACTTATTGGTATTTGCCCTCAGCTCAGATATATTGTGAGTTCATACTGAGATATAATATGTTGGACTTTAGTAAAAAGCATGTTTATTTCTTCCTCTGCAGGGTCCTCCAGGACGTCCTGGTATTCCTGGTTCAGATGGTGTCCCTGGGCCTCCAGGTACCATTCTGATGCTTCCAGTAAGTCCTGCTGTTTTCCACATGCCCACTCGGCTGTCTGTCTTATTTTTCCTTACATGCTGCGCACCCTTCATCTCAGGCACAAGCCCGTGGACACACTTCTCTTGGTGCATTTACCTCATTGCATCACCAGTAGGCCAAGGCTCGCAACCTTATTTTCTTTGGGTTACAAATCACTTACCTTGTAAATGTCAGCCTGTTCAATGGAGTGGAACCATTGACGGAGGCTTTGAAATGCAAAGTGACACATATTTGTGTGAGTTTGCATCTGTGCTTGTGAGTGTGTGTGTGGCATGGGAACAGTTTTATAGCTTTTGCCGAACACAGGAAAATTTTGAGAACGCTCACCAGGGTGACCATTTGATGTCATACTCTGTAAAAATGAGACAAGTCCATTTCATTTTAACTGTTTCCTTCTCTTTTTTTTTGTGGCCATCAGTTCCGTGCAGGTGGTGAGGCACACAAGGGACCTGTGGTGACAGCACAGGAAGCCCAGGCTCAGGCCATCCTATCTCAGGCTAGAGTAAGTATCACTTGTATACTCACATTTTTCAGTTCAATGGACACTATCAATATATTCTGTCACTTTGTGTACTATAGTCGCTCTAGTTGAACCTCAACCAGATGCAACTTTGGTGTAAATCTCAGGTTCTGATTATTCACTCAACATTTCATCAAAGACACATTTTCAGTGACCTAGAAATTGTAGTAAATAACAAAGAAATCACTATTCATGAGTCTGCAATCACCAAGTAAATTCCACGATATAGATCTCTGTTATAGCTACAACAGATGTTCACACCGACCCAGGGGTCCTGAAAACCATTGCGCTGTTTAAAAACACATTGGATTTTAGTGCTTTAAGCAAGGTGTGATCTTTTGTTGGACACATGGAGATCATTATGTGTTGCACAAACACTGAATATTTACACATTAAGAACACTCTATGGAGCTGAATGGCTGCCACTGCTGGTTTTTAGTAATGTCTAGAAAGTAATTGTCACCTTTCAATAACAAGCCTGTCGTGCCAAAGGTTTGGCCTGAAGGAGGGGAAAATATTAAACGAAATGCTTTGCCGTGCTTCTGTATTAATTTGTTTTCCCCTTGCATGCTATAAAAAATAAATAAAAAAAAAAAAAAAAAAAAGATAAAGTGCCCACAGTATACAGACGGCGTTTTGTATTCACTGTTTGAGCAGAACACTGCGAGGCACGAATTGAATTGATTTAACATTTAGAAAATTTTGTCATCACTGAGTAATTACAGTGCAAATAATTTCCAAACAACTTTTCTGGCTTTTCTGCACTGCGGTCAGTACTGACAGAAGAAAAGACCAGAGTGGTAAGCTGTGAACAGGAACAAAGTAAAGCCTACAAACTATATGACTTTACGTCTTACACAGGCTAAATGGGTATTTCTATTCTTCATTATTCGCAGATCTTATAGCATTCAAACCAGCTAGTTCAATTAGTCATGTCCATTTTAATATCCAAAGTAACTGCTT
The DNA here is from genome assembly GCF_027942865.1 of Odontesthes bonariensis. Lineage (NCBI taxonomy): Eukaryota > Metazoa > Chordata > Actinopteri > Atheriniformes > Atherinopsidae > Odontesthes > Odontesthes bonariensis. Next base: position 12,893,397 of record NC_134519.1, on the reverse strand, counting down.
TATTTAATGCACTAACATGTAACATTCTGATATGCTTACCTTTGTTTTGGAGGACAAATAATATTTAAGGCTTTTTAAGGGCTGATCTTTACCTTTAGACAAAAAAGTTAAAAATAAAACTATCTTCTTTTAATCCAAAAGATATATTATTATGGTATCAGAGGAAAAATTTGTTTTATTTGCATGCGTCCTGCTGGTTTAAGCATGCGGTATGGTTTATGGGTTGTGTTGGTCTGATCCACAGCTGACAATGAGAGGCTCACCAGGTCCGGCAGGCATGGCAGGAAGATCCGGTCCTGTGGTAAGTAGGTTTTTAAACACCCATTACATACAAACACATTTATGGAAAATATTACCATCCAACAATTCTTTTTTTTTTAATTTTCTGACACATTTCTGAACATAGGTAGCAACTGCGGGAAAACTCTTGCATATAGTGAAAGATTAAAAGAATGGAAACACAAAACGTTTTTGTCGCATTATTTCAGATTACCTGATAATTTAACTGGAGATTTCTCACATTATCTCAGGAACCCACAATAGCAGAACCGATCCTTGACCATCTGTGTGTGTTCCACATGACCTGTGTCATTTTGCCTATCTCGAACAACATATGAATTACACTAGTCTTGTAATTTATGGATTCATGAGAGATTTTGTGCGAATGGAAATATGCTTCAGGAGGTTCATAATCCAAGTTTGAAATGTTGTAATATGAGTGTTTGGATTTCTAGTAAATTAAAGTACAAATCATATGGTTCTGGTTTCTTAGGATGAGACAGCAAAATATCTGTCTTCAATGAAGATGTATTCATTCACCAAACTCTGCTGTGTATGTTTATTCTTTTATCTAGGGAGGTCCTGGGGCTACTGGACTTAAAGGTGACAGTGGTGATTCAGGGCCACAGGTACGATGATTACTTATTTTTTATCATTGTGTTCTTCATTTGTATATAAAGCCTATTTTTATTCCTGAACATCTGAACATAAGCAAATTTGAATATTCATATCTTCACCATAGGGACCCAGAGGTCTTCAGGGTGCAAGTGGTCCACCAGGCAAAGCAGGAAAAAGGGTGAGAGCACTTTCCTACCAGGCCAAACGTTTGAACGTTTTGATACTTATTACATTTATTGATCATTTTCGTCCAGGACCTCACTGTACCGCACCAGAGGAACAAATATAGATTTGAAATGATTCTGTTATTTAAAAACAGTAAGAACTCTCAGATCTCTGCCCAAACAGAAAGAGTCTGTTAGTTCCAAGCATGGCCCATTTTCAAATAATTCAGCTGCACCCAATATTTGTCTCTGTGTCTTGTTTGAATTCATAAAGTCATGTTTATTTCGCTCTGAACTAGTTGGAAAAGTTAAAGCACCAACCCTGTATTTATTCTCCATAACCATCAAAGATAACAAATTGTTTTCCAATGTGATTTCCATGCGGTTTGACGTGATCTGTGCATATCCTTTAGGGTCGCAACGGGGCTGATGGTGCTCGAGGAATGCCAGGAGAATCAGGGACAAAGGTAAGGTGTAATCCAGATTTTCCAAGTGTCCTTTGGCTGCATTCATAAAGTTGCCTGGGCCTCACTCCATCTGACATATTGATAGATATTCTTTTTTTTTTGCTTGCTTTTGTTTAGGGTGACCGAGGTTTTGATGGCCTCCCTGGTCTCCCTGGAGAGAAGGGACACAGGGTAAGTATGAAAGACAATTTTGTGTTTTGTAAATGTTCAAGGTCAGAGGACAAACATCAGTAAAAACGTGTCTCCAAAAATAATATCCCACAGTCTTCTATGTCTAGACCCAAATACTTATTATCACAGTCACTGCTGCCCCATAGCCTGCCTTTTCAGTAGAACCAAGGGTTGGTAATTCAGAGGACACCTTCCATCCATATCATGGACACTAGTGTTGACAGATGTGAATTTTGAACCAGTGGAACTCATTGGGGTGTTTGACCCAGTTACGAGAGGTGGGGCCAATTCCAGAACCACTTAGGCAGTCTTTAACCAGGCCTGGAGGCAAATGAAGAGAGCTGAGTATAGTGTTTGTGGAATTTGGGCCTACATACACAGCCCAAAAAGAGACAGAGATCACAGAGGGGTATTTCTAGACAGGCCTTTCGAGCCTTATCCTATACTGAGTAATTACAGGGCCACCAGAGGTACGGCAGTCCTTATAGAGGACCATGCCAGCTGTGGTGACCATGCCTACTGTAGATTAAAGGTGCCTTTGACCTATTTTGGTTGTACTTTTTACAGCATCAGTTTTCCAAATATCGGACCCACAAATTTTTTTTTCAAAAAGTGGAAATTAGGATTTTTTTTTTCTCAGCTGTTGAGATCAAACACGTTGACGCGGTTTTGATGCTACCACTTCTAATCTTCACTGATGTTCCCTTTCTCTGATCTTTTCTAGGGAGAACATGGCTCCACGGGTCCTCCAGGACCTCCTGGAGAGGATGGCCCAAGAGTAAGCAGCATCTCAGTTACCATCTGACCTTCATCTCTCTTAGCTGACTTCAAATTCCCTTTACATTACATAAATAACACACTGCTTTTTTTATGTCTAACAAAAGGGTGAAGATGGCCATGTTGGACAGAGAGGTTTGGCAGGAGAGAGTGTGAGTACACTTACTGTTGTCAGATAACAACATTTGGCAGGGTTGTTAAAAATAGGCTTAAATAATGAAATGAAAATTTGACCATAATGTTATTCCTCACCTACTCATATTCCTATCACCTATTCCTTCTTTAGCATTAATTCCTGCAATTGTTTAAACATCCTCCCTTCCCCAAAACTGTAATGACATTCCGGTCTGAAGAACCAGTACCTTTCTAATCTTGACCTTGCCAGGACAGAATGGCTTTGCATACCAGATCAGGAAATAGAAATGAGAAATGGGCTGTTGCCGTGAATATCCGTGAGAAAATTCCATATGCTGCCAAGCGCCCTTCAAATGGTGCGTAGGGTTGCATGAGAAACAGTTTGCTCCCTGCCGCACCCAAAACAGCATCACCATTTTAAAGGAACAGTTGCACAGCATTTCATCACACCCTGGCAGTAAGAGGGAAGCATTTGTACTGACTTTTCATCTTTAACTGAAAAGGGAGAACAACTTTCATTTCATTCTGCATCTGTAGTTTCCATGCATGACCACAGGGGGGCAGTTATTTAGAAATTCAGGTCAATCATTGATATTCACTGCAAGGAACTTTCAGTCCATCAATTAAACACTACCATATGTTATGTTTAATTTAATTGTAAAATAGTTCTAAAAGGATTTTGCACACGATAAGATTAATTATCATATATATGTATTTAGCTCGTCTTTTTTAAACTTTGATATCTTCTTCATTTGCAGGGGCCAAGAGGTTTGCTTGGCCCCAGAGGATCTCCTGGTACTGCAGGACAGCGTGTAAGTATGCTTCTCCCTTAACACTCAATCCTCATACTTCGCATTATGTTGTTCTTGCTCAGTAGTGATTTTTACTGCCAAACTGTGATCTCTTTAGGGTCTTCCTGGAATTGATGGGCAAGCCGGTCCCAAAGGAAACATGGTGGGAAATATTTACATTTTGTTTGTTTTAATAGGAAAGTAGAAAATCGCATTTGTCAGGACCACCTAAGCTAAGTTTGTCAATCGGCTTGCCTCATTACAAGTCTGTGACCTTTAACATCAGTGCAGCATGACAAACATGGAGGTCTTAACGCAAGTGTTGATTAATGGTTGTAAATGGATACAAGTAGTTTCTTACTATCATTCTCAGACGGCAAAGTCTGCAGTCTAAAGCTGAGAGATTAAAACGAAAAACCTGTCTTTCCATGGTACCATTATGCATTTATCTTCACAGAGGGTCTTGGTGGGATTGCGAAATGAGGTTGGGGTTGTTAAATGAGATAATTTGTGCAGACAGTATGACAGGTCCACAAACTGTCTGTGACCACAGAGTCAGAGTCAGTTTAGTGTCAGAGGGGAAAAAAAAGCAGCTATAGGAGAGTCTAAGAACAATGGGAATCTGTTGTTTCTCAAAAACTCATTGAAAGTTGATAGTGATCTCAACATATTCTAAAACTTCCATGACAAACTTGAAGATATCCATTGTAATACAGCATCCCAAGCAGTTGAGCCTCATTGGTAAACACATAATCGCTGAACAAAAGGGTGTTTTAAGGCATACTTACCTAGAAAAGATTTTTACTGAGTACATTTGCACCCACCGTCAAGGAATCTAAATTTCTCTGTAGAAAGGATTTATTTTGTGTTTGTTGTAACAGCTGTACTAGATTATTTCACAGAGATTTTTTTATGTGTTTTGTATATGACAAATGCATCCCTGCAGACTAAATGTCATAAGCAAAGTTATGTTTTGTGCCTTATGTCACCAAAGGGTTTGCTCCTCAGCTCCATAAATTAACTTTGTCTTTATCTAATCTTTATTTATTAAATTCTGGTGAATGGTAAAATATTCAAAGAGTGAATGAAATAGAATCAAGTGCAGGGACTTTAAATTTAATTGCTTATTCGTTTTTTCTTTTATGTCTAAAGGGTCCACAAGGAGAGTCGGGGCCTCCTGGGCAACAGGGCCTGCCTGGTCCACATGTAAGTTTTATCTGTGTATCGACCTCTCTGTTCCAGAGATTTCTTTGATGTTTGTCCTTCTTGTTGTGTCTCGTACAGTACTTTTTCTGACTCTCTCTCCACCGCCCCTTGCCTATGTGTCCTCATGCTCTCTTGTGGTCCTGTTTTCTGCATCAAAGCTCCATAGACATAGTTTTCTTTTACTTTCCCTACGTTCTCCCTTTTTTGTTCTTCATTTCTTAAGCTGCTGTCTATCAAAAAAACTCCCACAGAAAAGAGCAAAAACTCTATAAGGCTCCATCAGCAGTATATCTCCATGACAACCGAGAAAAAGGAACATTTCTGTCCTGCTGACATTTGTCTCACTGTATATATATTTCCACTCAGTCTGCTTGATTTTTTCCAGTTAGTAGCAAAATATTCCATTTTTGTATCAAGCTTAGTACAAAGCAGTGCTTCTGATATCTTATCCAGAGCTAAAATGCCATTGCCAGGTTAGATTTTCACTTCTGCCGATGCTCACAGTGTGAACAGGATAGCATCATTCCCCTGGAAAGAATTAGCAGGCACCTGTCCTGATGGTATACAGGTTGCATAAATAACTCATACATTGTAGGTATACCTGGCCAAAGCCACATTAATACTTTCCAGCGAAAGCATCGGCCAATTGGAAAATAACACAGCCTGGTTATTTTAACTGTTTCTGAGTATTTTATTCTTAATGGGTTGGGTGGAATTGTCAGGAAGTCTTCCAAAGATTTGGTTTTAAAGTGACTGCAGAAAATAAACCTTCTTTGCACAACTAAATAAACAGATATGAACTTATCTAAATAGGCAAACGGATTGAATTCTTGAAAGCATAAAGTGATTTAATTAAAAAACAATCATATCACTAACAATAGTTATGGGCCTTCCCAAACTGACTTGACAACCAAAAAGGTGCCACATCTTCTTGCTGGCATCACAGTTCTGTGTCCTCTGTCTTTCAGGGTCTTGTTGGTTCTCAAGGTCCAATCGGGCCTCCTGGTGAAAAAGTAAGTGAAAAGGGAACCCAAACACTCTTGTGGCCCTCCCCCACATGTCTGCAGCTCAGATAAGTGCATGTTTCAGTCAAGACTTCATAAGTGATTTTGCAGATTTGCGGCTGTGAGCTTCAGGCCTTAACTGGCTTCTCTGAAGTCAGAAACATGCATAGAAAATACACACGTCATAAGCGTAAGCTGTTACTTTGTCAAACGGAAAGCATTTTCATTGTGGTTTTGAGAATATATGCCAATCTCTTGAACATATATCTCCCTGCCTGACCGTTTGTCTGTCTATATTTATTGCTTTCTTTGTAGGGGCCTCAAGGGAAACAAGGTCTGGCTGGACTTGCCGGTGCCGATGGACCTCCTGTAAGTATCACATCTGATGTCTTTTTATTATTTCTGTCATTCTGAAATAACCCAAGATTGCGATTTGTAAAATCTGATTTTATAGGGTCATCCAGGCAAAGAGGGTCCTTCAGGCGAGAAAGGAACAGTGGTAAGTTGAATTGAATTATTTGGTTTAAATGGATTTTACGGTCAAGTATCTATTTAGTTTTTCAGATCAAAAGTTTCATCGAAAGTGGCACAACGCAGGGTAAACCATGAGTCTGGCCAATGTTTAAAGTTACCACAAAATGTATACACTATCAGGCAAAATGAATGGAAATACACTGCACTGACCTACTTATCTTGATGGGTGACAAATGACTTGTTCTTATATGATAAACATGGCACCCATGTAAAGCAAATCATGGCTTGTAGTTAGAAGCTATACACAAAGTGGTGAAAAGGGGTTTCAAGTATTTTTCTTTCTTCTTATTTGTAGGGATTTCCTGGTCCTATGGGATCCATCGGATATCCTGGGCCTCGTGGTGTTAAAGTAAGAGCAACAAAAGTTGCTGTGATGCTGCAACAAAATTACTCTCCATTGTTTGCGCATTTCATTCTGACTGTTTTTTTTTATCTCTCTCCAGGGTGCCGAAGGAATTAGAGGCCTTAAAGGTGACAGAGGAGAAAAGGTATAAACCGCTCAATCTCATATTTTTTTCCTCAGCATGGTTGACAGATGTCAGTCCTCTAGAAATGGGCCCATTTGAGTTGTAATTCCTTCTCAAATGAGCCTTCCTTTGAATGTGGCAAGTGGGAAAACTCTTAAAGGCCCTTCAGGCTGGCAGTTAAGTACTCATGCCTCTGAGATGAAATGGAGTGTGGAGCATTAAACTGGAATTAAGTTGTTTTGTGGGGTAGTTTCAGTGAGGATTGATCTATTGCCTTTGTTTTGTCAGATGGAATTGGTTGGCCATTGCTTGTTTGCCAGCTCTTTGTAGAGTTTTCTATGTGTTGTCAGGAAATGAAGGCTCCTCTGAGAGATAAAATAAATACACCAAATGTTTTGTTAAAACTGATTCTTACTTTGACACATCATCTCAGGTCAGATCAGGTTAGATAAGTTGCAAACCAGGCACGAGCTAAAAGGCTCAGTGTATTGTTGTAATGTATTTTCTGTTCGAGTGATGTCATTTGTATGAAAATGTAGAGAAAATAAAAACAAAGGTGAAAAACATTTGAAAATTGAATTCTTAGTGTTTACCACCAGGTGTCAGCAGAGTGACGCAGACATGAAAAGCCCGAGAGGCAAATCTTCAAAACCTCTTATATTATTGAAGCTTGATTCAAATGAACACTAGATGTCAGTATTGTATAAAACTATTTTTCGATAGAACACCAAGACCTCCATGATAAACTCTGTCAGTGAGACCAAGTTCAGATATAATAACAGAGATAGATGTGAAACATATTTCAGAAATTTGTCAGTTTTGTATTTCATGCTCTCAGCTAAAAAATAATGGTGCTTTCAACTGCAGGGAGAAGATGGATTCCCTGGCTTCAAAGGTGACATGGGCATCAAAGGTGACAAGGTGGGTCATCCTCCTTTAAAGAGAAAGCTGAGGTTTTCAGTTGCAGAGCGATATCACATTTGTTTCTCTGCATGCAGGGTGAGGGCGGCGTTCAAGGACATAGAGGAGAGGACGGTCCAGAGGGTCCCAAGGGCAAGTCAGGACCCAATGGAGAAGCTGGTCCCTTAGGTTCAGCAGGAGAGAAGGTAAGTAAAGACCATACATCATCTGAATTGACCAAAATGGACCTCATTTTTCGTGGCATCACCGTGACATCACAGTTTCGTGGAAATAAAAATAAAGAGATATAAATACGGTATTACAAATTTTCCCAAAGCAGAATACTTGTGACTTCATGGTTATAAGTTTATTGGTTTTTGTAAAGTCGTTGTAAACTTTATTTGTAGTCTCTTGCAATGTTCCTGGTGGCACGAGATGAATTTAACGCTCCTCCTTGGTTGTTTTTTTTAAATACAATTTTTAATACCTTTTTTTCCATTTAGGGAAAACTTGGAGTCCCTGGATTGCCTGGGTACCCTGGGAGACAAGGCCCCAAGGTGTGTGATGAGAGTTTAATCTTGTCTCCTGACGATGCAATGTAATATCTGAGCCAGCTGTCTTAGTCAAGGGAAATTTGTTTTCTTGCATACCTTCTTTGAAGGCCTGAACAATCCTTATTTATCAGTAACGTTAGGACCACTGGCTTAGAAAATCTTTGGAAACACAGCAGTGTGGCAAATGAAATCTTTCTGATTTCACTCCATACTCCGTTTGTTTATATTTGTGCATTTGCATGTGAGGGTCTTGTTCTGCAACATTGCACGTATTTACACGTGACTCTATGTCTATATTGCCTCCTCAGTAACTTTATAAAGTTTTATCAAAATTGTATAGATCAATATCCACTTAATTCTAAATTTACACTAATACCCCTTTCTAGGGTCTGCTGACTAACCCTTAGACCCACAAACACTAACCCCAGCAGATACCCAATGCACACACTCCATGACTCTACCAGGAAGCATGACTGGCATCGCCATCTGCTGTAGTCATCAGATGTCTTCCCTCTTACACTCCAGGCATTATCTAAGTGTCTGGCGTCCTTTTGCTGTAGTGCTGTCCATTTTGCCTCTGCTCCACTATCAGGATGTGCTGCTGCAGCTGGTTCCTCTCTGCTGCTGTCAGCACTGACATCTTGGCACCGATATAACCTACTCTCACAACAACCAGATAGGCTCCCGCTCTGCCTGTCAATGTCAGCAAAACCTAAGTTGAGGCTGTCCTACAAATTATTAAGTCGGGGAGATTAAAAAAGATCGGCTGTGTTTTTGTTCCAGTAATCCCATTGATTTGTTCTAAATTGTTTATTGTGGGGTTTTTTTTAATTTCCCTTTCCCTTTCCCTTTCCTTTCCTTTACTGTATACTTATTTTTTGAATAGATTTAATAATAAATTTAGTCTGTATACCAGATATTCATTAAAAGTAATGCTGTAAGAACTGTTCGTTTGGAAAACGGAAGGAAAAGTTGCCCTCAGCGGTTCCCCAGTGGACTCATCCAAGACCAAACACTTCCTTTTACAATTTATATGCTTCCAAAAACATGTTTTTGGAGAGACTGCAAAGGCAAGTATAAAGAGTTCTACATGTTCTCAATACAAAGAAAAAACATGTAAGAAATTTCCTGAATTTGAAAATTGTGACATCCTATCTAACTTCAAAGAACATATGCAGCATTTTTTTTTTTTTTTAACTCGGATGGTTTTATCACCCTGAGTCAAAAACCTTTGTAGATATAAGGCATATTAACTTTTTGCTATGCAAAATAGGACCAAACAAAGCCTATATGGTTCAACTTCAAAGTACCATCAATGTTTTAAAATGTCACAATGTCCTCATGTGTTGCTTCAGGGTCAAAGTTTTGGCCCGGCATCGGCCGTTATCCCCCTCAATCAGCCTGCCCACATATCCCTCCATTGACTGTTTTTGGTTGCCGCACCCCATCACTCTCTGTTAACAGCTTTCCCACACCGTTAATTCTCAGTGCCATTTGCACAAAGCTTCAGCAGACTGTCTTATCTCTGTGGCACAAGTCATGCTTGTCCAGTACCAACTCTCCTTTCAGTTTATGGTAACTGCACCTCTGCGAAAAACAAATCCAGCAGCATAGATCTCCCTTTCCTGTTGTCTGCACATTGTTTGGCTGTTTGCCTCTTGTAATTCTGCTCACACCACTTTGTGGTGGTGTCCTTGCTTATGCTGCGCAGCATTATGGTTAATATGCATATGCACATGAAGAGTAATGAGCAATATGGATGGGCCCTGCGTCAGAAAATGTTTAAGGGTTGCACATGACCTTGGTTTGCAGACAAGGCACAGACATGTTTAACTTAGAATGGTTGATGCTACCCAATTCTGCATAAAGTCAGGCTGTATTTGTAACTCTTGGTACTCTTAGCCAACAGTGATTACCCTCCCAGTATTTGTTTGACTGGCACCATCACCACTATCAGAGAGCACAGTCTGTAAAAGCCCAGTAACTAAATTGCTGATGGGTATCAAAGGGGATCCACTGTTTTTCTGTCCTTTGTCTCTATTTACTCTCAATGTCTTTTTTTATCTTCCCTTTTTGGCTCTTCCCTGTGCTAACAACCTAACACTTGTATCAGTCTGTATCACGAAGAGACAAAAAGACTTTCCCTTTGGCCTGTAGGTGCTCATTTTTCTAAGGGAAACCACAAATCATAACCTGTAGCCCTATGATAACAATGCCCCCCAACTTGCATGGCAGTCTTTTCTTTGTAAAGCCTTCACATTGTCTCCATTAATGAGCCTTTTTTCCTGACAGTTCAAAAGGAATCCTACTATTTCCTCCTGAGTCTCAGTGACATGTGGACCGTTGTCATCTATTATTTTATACTCCCACTACCTATATTTCACTACTTTTAATGTATTTTTCACTTATGTCTTCCCGATCCAATTTTTCTTTACTTGTCTTGCAGGGCTCCAACGGTTTCAATGGATTCCCCGGGGCAAACGGCGAAAAAGGAGCAAGGGTGAGCAAGTTTCTTTGAACAGCAAACACATTCAATCACTGAGAGCTTTACAACTGATCAAAGAGAAGTCAAATTAGATGGTTTCAAAATGTCAAAACACAGCTTGTTCAGTGCCACGGAGAGGTCTTAGAGACGCGAAACTCAACTTTGACAGAGAAAAATCATTTTAAGTGTTCTTCTAAAATGTGCTTTGTGCAAAGTTACAATATGCATAATTCAATGTGCTTTACTGTGTTTGCAAACAGGTGAGTGACATTGTGGAGATCACTATTTTCAAACCTTGTTTGTGAATTAAATACACAACAGAAGTACATGAACAAACAAACACCAAAATTATGCATTTGCAGAATTTTTCTCTTCAAAATCAAGGAAGATTTTTTTTCGATACATATTGTGTCTGTGTGTATTTATATATATGTAGCTTTTGAGGGAGGACTGCGAACTGACTTGAGTGGCCTGGGGAAAAAGGGTTACAGATGAGGAGAGTGAGGGCTGTTGAATGATGGGGGTTGTTATTGACAAGACAAGCTCATCTGTGCTCTCAGACATTGAGAAGCAGACACGCCTGGCTTCAGAACTGACAGGTAGTTGTATCTGTCAGGTGCCTGCGGGTAACCACTTACCACAGCAATTTGATTATTTATTTGTGCCCAAAAAACGCTCAGATGGTTCAATTTCATTCCTGACACTGACTCCCTCTGCACTTGCTGTTGTCTGATTTCGAAGTATATTTGGAATTCTAAAACTTGCTCGACTGTAACTTCTGGAAAGAGAATTCAGAAAGTGCTCACACTGGGTGGTAGTACAAAGTGTGTTTTTGTCCTAAATCAAAGCTTTTTTTGTATTTTTTTTTCTCAGGGAATTGCTGGCAAATCAGGCCCGAGAGGGCAACGCGGCCCAACGGTAAGAAAAAAAACTTTTAGTTTTTAAATGAAAATATCATTCCTTGTGAGTTTGTTTAAGGGCTTTTCGTCTTTTTTGAAGAAGTGTGTACCGCGTGGGAAGTTTGATGACAGAAGACACTGATTATTGAGCCTTTATACAGCTACGTCCTCTGTTGCTACTATGTTTTACTTTATTGCCATATATTAATTTAATAAAGGGTCCACGAGGAGGACGAGGCGCAAGAGGACCAACAGGAAAACCAGGTGCAAAGGTGAGAGCCAAGGCCGATTATATTCTGGGACCAGTCATTAAGAATGTGTCTTCATGTTTATTATCATAGTAGTCACATTTTTTTCACATCATGTACAAATATAAACGTGCATGTGACTTGCTGTGTAACCTGAGTATCAGAGCTTTGCATTAATTTCAATCACGTTTCCTAGTCTGACAGTTGTGACAAAGCTCACGCCGTTTCTCCGTGCTTTCTCCTCAGGGCACCTCAGGCAATGATGGACCTCCCGGCCCACCAGGAGAGCGGGTCAGTGTTGGATTTTCTTTGATCAGTTTTGTGTTGTTTTTTTTTTTTAGTGATGGCAAAAGCATGGTAGGATTGTTGCTCTTTAATCTGAGCTCAAAGCGAATTTTCAGCTTTTTGTCAAATTGTACCAGCTGCTGGTCCCATCAGTCAACGAGTCTCTGATCACCAGTCGTAAATGATTGGTTTAATTTTCTTTAAGATAGCTTATGTTGTTTAGAAAACCCAACATTATTTTTTAATCACAACGGTAATAAAGGGGAATTTGCCATCTTATTTCACTCTGAATTCCGATTATATGTTACGCCTCTTATCCTCTCTTCTTTCTGTGCTTTCCATTTAAGGGACCTCAAGGACCACAGGGACCTGTTGGTTTCCCTGGACCCAAAGGACCTAATGTAAGTGGCTGCTGTCAAACTGTGAGCTGGTCCCATCCACGTATTCGTACTCTTTTCAAATATTCATACACACCTGATATCTTGTTTTCTTTTCTCCTTCCATCTGTTCACCCTCAGGGCCCACCAGGGAAAGATGGGCTGCCTGGTCATCCTGGACAAAGGGGGGAGACGGTGAGTGGATACCTTTGTGCAGAAACTACATTGTCATGCCATCTTGACCCTGGACATCATTTGTTTTGGTCTCTCAGAGACGTTACAACATCGAGTTGTAACGGCATTTCAACAACAAAAATAGTATTTTACTCAGAGGAATTTTGCTTTTTATGCTTTGTGTTTTTATAAGGACTCGTTTGCAACAAAACTGTCAGATGAGATGATATTGTCTAAGTGTTTTTTTTATAATTTTTTTGCTGCAAACACTTATCCAGTCAGTGTCTCTATTAAACAGCAGAAATGCTGAATGATTGAAGAGGACAAGTGAAGCAGCATGAAATTGTGCTCTTTTGGCAAAATTGAAGTAGAGGATTAGAAAATGCTCTGTGGACATGACAATGTTGTTAATGGCCACAGATTTTTATCAAAGATTATTCTGTATTCTGTTACCTTCCAGTATATCAACCTACCTAAATACAGACTTGAAGCATGAGTTTTTTCTCTGCATTACATGTTCTGTAACCTTTTATTAGGAGTTAGTTACCAGTTACCAGAATAAGTTGCTTGCTATGACAATTAAAAATGTATGGAGGCGAGAATAACAGTAATTTAAGTTAACGATTCAATGTCACTAAATCCAGATTGCAAGTTAAGTAATGTAAAACAGCAAAGTTGTGTTTTTGTGATAATCGATTGCTTTACATTCCTGTCTGCATATTTTTAAACAGCTGCTGGCCGAAGCAGAGAGATGAGAATTGGACTGATAGTTTCAGCCTAAAATGTTTCCTTTTGCCACAGGATTTCTAAAAAATGAATGAATAGATAACTGGAAAAAGTAAAGCTTTCATTTCAATGAAATTACAGCAAAGTAATCAAAAGCAGATAGATAGGTAAATAATTCCACAATGTGGAGAAATAGTTTTTTGCAGCTCAAACCAAAACCAAAACAGCAAGCATCAAATTGAAAACGTAATTGAATAGAAAACTGACAGATTCTAACAGCAATGGCAAATTAGAAAGTAAATGCAGGAAAAGGCCATTTGTCCCTTTTTATTGACCTCGTTATACTGAAAAGGTTTATTTGCGTTGTGTGTAATTCAGTGATTTATCAAATTTGCAGGAAAGCTGGAATATTTTCACAAAATTGCAAGATGATTCAGAATTCTGTGGGTTTGTTTGAATTTGTAATTATTGTTTGTTGTTTTCACAACTTCCCATTATCCTGGAAGAACTCACCATACTTACCACTCTGTTACCACAAATGCAGCAAACAAAAATGAACATTTATGCATTCACTGACTGTAGAGTTATAGACCCTCCCCAACTGTCATGGCAACCATTTTGGCGAGTGAAATCAGCTGTACATGTTGTGCTTTGTACATATTTTACAGCTTACAATAAAGACCTATGTCGCAGTCAACCAAATCTCTGTTTTCCTCTTCAGGGCTTCCAAGGAAAGACTGGACCTCCAGGACCTGGAGGGGTGGTTGGCCCTCAGGTACACATACACAGATATACTTCATCCAAAATTTGTGTCCAAAGCACATCTAATGGTCTTGAAAAGACTTAAAATTTTGGAAGTTTACAGGTTGATGTTTTTTTGTTTTTTTTAGGGACCAACTGGAGAGACAGGACCAAGTGGAGAGCGGGGACATCCAGGATCCCCTGGTCCACCAGGAGAGCAAGGTCTACCTGGAGCAGCTGGAAAAGAGGGCGGAAAGGTGAAGTAAAATGCATGTTCAATGTTGATTTAATCAAAATCCAGTCATGAGTGAAGTATTTACTCTACCCTGTTGTCTTGTGTCTTGCTCATGTAGCTTATTTTCATGCTATAATTTCATGAAGGTATTTTGGTTTTTGTCTTTGTACGTAGCTCTAATTGTTTTCTCTGCCCTTGTACACTTGATAGATCTGATTTGTATAATGTACCTTACACCAGAGTACATAATTGTTTTTTAAGTGATTTGAATATTTTTTATCTCAGTTTTAACAAAATTCCACATTAATGTTGAGGGTGAACGTGATCAAAAGAAGACAATTCTTTGTGACATACCAGTGTCAGACAGTTTAGGAAAAATAATATTTACCTATGTTGCTTTGGTTTAATATCTGAGGTATTTACTTTTTATTTTGTTATTTCCCCTTAATCAATTGCCATTGTTTCCAAGTATTTTAACTAATATCAAGCAAAAGAATGTTATTATTTCACTCTGTTCTCACAGATTCATGGTGATGAGTAGCTGATTTAATTAGGATTATTCTCTCTTCCTCTGTAGGGCGATCCAGGTCTTCAGGGTCCCTCTGGCAAGGTGGGACCAGCTGGCCTGAGGGGTTTCCAAGGAGCGAGAGGTCTTCCAGGGGCTATGGTAACACACTTACCACCTTCATGACAAATACTTGTGCAAACATCCTCACATATGCCCACAGAAGTGTGTTATCCCACATCCTGAGCATGCACCCAGCTGATTTTAGCTCCATACCCCAATTACCAGGCTAACAACCTGCTGTTAAACCAAATGTCAGGCTTGGCAATGGACTGGAGTAAGAGGTGCAGGATTGGCTTACATAGCACTAATAGAGAACTAAGCCAGATGCAATATTGACACGTTTTTCTCATTAACATCAGCAGTTTTCGGGTAAGTTGTTGCTAATATGTATTTGAGAAAGCATTTCTGTCATTAAAATATCACTCCAGTCAGCTGCCTGCATTTTTGACCCGTGTTTTTTTTTTTTTTTCCCTCATTTAAAGTTATTCTGGTGAATGATCCTTTCTTTTAGGGAGACTTGTTTTTGCTTTCAAACAAAGAATGAGTCAGAGTCTCTTGATTCCAATTCAAACCCACAACGTTGTGACTACATTACATGCACACTGGCCTGCTGAGAGGCCTGTGTTATTTCTCAGAAGGAGTGGGTGTAAGTTTAGAAAAAGTTCAAGGTGAGAGCGGATGGCGAGAGGCTGACTGAGGATTAGCTTGAGGGAATGTGGCTAAAACTCATTTCAAGGCTGGCCATTAGGAGAGCACACGACAGCACTGGCCAGACTTATTACCACCATTGTGTGTGTCCCATGTGTACAGAGGGATGGTTTTCCTTTCATAACGGAAGCACACATAATATATGTGACCAAACACGCACATGTTCCCACTCTCTGTTGAAGTGATCAACACAGTTGATACAATATTTAAGCCTAGGCACCTGTTGTAGGAGTGAAAACAAGTAGAAATTTCAATGTTTAAAGAGTGTAACTGCAAATGCAGTTTAATGTTCTCTTTTTAGACATACCCCCCCACACACACACAGACACACACACTCTTTATCTCAGTCTTGAGGAAAGATACAGTGGCTATGTATGAGCCAACACACAACTTTTTGTGTGTCCAGCAAAGAAAGATGATTCTAGTCTCTTAACACTGTAGAGAAATGTGAAAGCCAGAGAGGTGGAGAGTCTGCTTGGCAGCCTCCGCACCCCCTGGCTCTGTTGGAATCTGTAAATTAGTTATTATAATAAAAGTCTTTACCGCCTCTGGTGAGCTGTGTTTTCCATATCCAGTCTCGGCCTCTTCATCCTGTGATTTAGTGCAGTCGTTGCCATTCAAGGATTGGGAACTTGAGGAGATGACAAGGGGCCAGAGATGGATGGACAATACCTTAGCTTGTAACTCACAGTGGGCTTCAGAACCTTGCCATCTCTTCACTCTTTTCATTTCCTTTGAAGCTCATTTAATGACTCACATTGCATTAATAATATAAATACGCCTACAGATTAGTCCAAATCATAACTTATTAAGTTGCAGACTTTCTTTTCTTGGATGGAGAACTTAGCTGCAGACTAATTAAATGTTTTGAAAACCTGCATTTTCATGAATGAGCATTCATTTTTTTTGTTACGACATTAACATTTTTAAACAGAGTAAAGCAGTATTGCCCATTTTGACACACAGCGATGTCACTTCCAAAGTGGAGTTGTGTAGTTGGAATCAGATTCTCAGGAGACATCAAGCTGCTCTTGAAATAGATCAGACAATCAAATTTCATCTCATGTCTTAACCATTTCCCTTGACATTATCAAAGGACGAGTAGTCAGGGTCTTACCAACAGTAGTCAAACTGCTCTTGCTTTGGTGAGTCAGAAGCTTTACTGTCAGGTGAGCCAAAACTAAAATCTACCCAGAACGGGGGCACCAGAAGAGCAAATTTTTTCACAATCTACAATAACTCAAACCTAAAAAACTTAATCGTGCTTCAAGCAAAACATACATTGTGGATGTTTATACTATGCCACTTCTGAAAAGACAGTTGTTTATACTTTCTCAACTGCTATAGAATTCATAGCTTCCTTGGGGTGCTTTAGATGATGAAATTTTGCTTTTTTTGTGTCCCCCATTTGAGTTGCCTTTGGTGCTTGCTAATTCAAAAGGAAACCATCTGTTTCTCCTAACAGAGAGCACTCTGACCACTATCTCCACGACGTAAGACACTAACTGCTCATAAGTACCACACATAACCCCACTTTGAAATTATTATCCAGCAATTTCTCAGAATAGTTTCGATCTTGTCTACTCATTGCATAGAAATTGGATTTTTGATCTTTTTTTTAAGCTGGGATAAGCTCCAGCTCCTTCATTATGATGAATAGGATAAATAAATCGAAATAAATATAGTCTTTTAGTGTCGTGATGCTATCAATGACATTCCTTTCCCTTCCATTGTTTTGCCATGGCAACAGATGCCCCAAAGACAGACATTTCAGAAGATGGGCGAATGACCTAAACATGGATAATGTTTTGTGAAATCAAGTCAATTCAATAGTTTTGTTTTTTTTGGGGGGGGGGGGCATTTAAACAACCACAGTTGATCAATGCGCTGTATGAGCTGAACAAATGTAAAGAACTATGTCTGACACATTCATAGTATTTAGATAATACATTGTCATTTATCCTTTTATTAAAATTTCTTTTTCTTTGTCTAATTTGCATGAAGCAAACCAAAAAATTTTATTGCAAAAAAATTTCATCCCATCATATATGAATTATATTTTACCACACTTTGCCTTTCTGGATCCAAACCCTCCACATATACACCCTCACACACAGGTGTACACACATATCTACACATAATCATGTATGGGCATGCGCATGTACTAGCAAGGGCCATTTGACAGCTGCTCTTTGAATAGCATTGAGTGGCGGCCCACAGTGGGGGATATCTAATAATCTCCTGTTCTCTGCTTTCAGGGTCCAGCTGGCTTAAAGGGAGGAGAAGGACCTCAGGGTCCGCCTGGCCCCGTTGTAAGTAGCCTGTTACTATGGCAACCTCATCTCTCTATCTACAGAGATTTCAACGAAAAGTGACTTGTGCGTTTGGAAAATGGAGCTGCACATGCTGTGCACAGCTCCGCTCTCTGGTCATTTAGCAGCACATGCTACGCAAACTGCAGTTTAGAAAGTGACACGACAGAGTGACTGAAGTCAATCAAAAGTATAAAACTTTACATTAACTCAGCAATATTAACTCTCAAAACTTTGTATCGTTTACTATATTAGTTCTCCCATGCTGCAAAACGTTTTGTTTAAACTGATTGTCCGCAGTTTGGATCTTGAAGTCCTAAGAGGTCAACTGACATTTGTTTTAAGCCACCACCTTATATTGAAATTTATTGCAACATTTAACTACAGTTTGATAAAAGGCATGTGCTGCTTGATTTATTGTGTTTTCACCCAACATCGCTGTGAAACATGGCCTAATCACTGCTTAATTACCAAATCGAAGAACAACCAGTGCCATCCCTGATGCTTGATTGGCTGTAGGTGCTCTCCTCTCACTCTTAACAGTTGCTATAGCAACCGTTGTGGCATAGATGGAGGTAGTTTGCATCTCGTTTGCCGCTCTTTCTAGGTGACTATTACTTTTAGAAAAATATTTTACATACTGATAATCCCGTTGAATGCAATAAGAATTTGTTGTTTTCTGATTATAGTCAGGTATTTGAATCTAACATCTTATAATTTGCCATGAATCAAAGTACAAGGAAGCCCTCTTGCATAGCTGTAATTATACTGTATAATGCAATGTGTCAAATGAGACCTCCTCTCCTCCCAGAAAAGGAGCAGGCGTGGCAGGGCAATCCACAAAAAAGGGGGACACTTTTTTCCATGCCTTTGTCTCTAGCCCCTCTGTTAGCAATATATGCAGTGAAAAGCCTCAGGAGCTCTGGTGGAGATTGTGTGCTGAAAGCTGACTGACAGGGAGCTTTGAACTGTCTGACATTTTGTTCAAGCGGTAAACGCAATCTCCCCATAATTGCCCCATGCTCACCAGTGACAGAGCAACA
The DNA here is from genome assembly GCF_027942865.1 of Odontesthes bonariensis. Classification (NCBI taxonomy): domain Eukaryota; kingdom Metazoa; phylum Chordata; class Actinopteri; order Atheriniformes; family Atherinopsidae; genus Odontesthes; species Odontesthes bonariensis. The sequence continues at coordinate 12,874,529 of NC_134519.1, read as the reverse complement.
CCCGATTGGATGACAGCGGATATGCAGAGCAGGGATGAAAAGATGATGAAAGTGGGAAGAGGGACGTCCTCTGATCGAGTGAACCCATTTCCATTGCAAAGTGAGATAGTTTTCTTAAATTGGCTTGAAAGTGAGCCATTGCTGGAATACAGGTGATAAACTGTTTTGCTAGTGATTGAAAAACGAAAATGGCAAAAAAAAAAAAAAGAAGCCTGTTTGCTGTGCCCACGCACACAAGAGATCTGATATTTTCCTCCATCGATTTCCTGCCAGAGATCGAGCTGCTGTTGTGCTGTGGGAAAGTCTGAGTGCTGTGTGTGTGTGTGTGTGTGTGTGTGTGTGTGTGTGTGTGTGTGTGTGTGTGTGTGTGTGTGTGCGATGCTTTTTCGTTGTCTTTTTAGAGGCCTGGGCATGTCTGAAAGAGACACACCAAAAAAGAAAAACACAAAAAAAATAACAGAAAGAATGAATGCTGCGGGTTGTGTGTCTGAATATTTTTGTGTTCTGTTTCTTACCAGAGAATTAAATGTGTGGGAGAAAAACATCAGTAAAACAAGGGGAAGGAAAACGAGAAAATAAGGAGTTATTTGAGTCAAACGAATTTGTGTGTAGGCCTGTGTGTGTGTTTTTGTCCTAGTGGGCAGCTTGGACGACAGTTTGGAGCGCTGTGAGTGTGTCACCAGCAATGTTGGTCATGAAATAGGCCAGGCATATGAGTGCCAGGTGGCAGCTCACATCAGCAGCTGAATCTCTGTGTGTGTGAGAGCAAATCAGGTCAAAACTTTGGCCTTAACAAATGCATATTTGATTTTGCTTGGAAGAAGCCTTAGACCTTCCCTGGGTATGTGGATGCCATAATAACCTTCTGATCAGGTCTCCTACAGAGTGAAGAGCATCCCTCTTGGAATAGTAAAGAATGGAAGAAAGAAGGATGGTCTGACCTTACATAAGGCCTTGACAGAGAAAGTCAGCTCACTTCTGTTAGTCAGAAAATGGTTTTCTCATCAGAGAAGCATCTGCCGGCTGTGATGCTGTCAGCACCGCCAATATACAGTTATATCCTGAAATATTAGGTGCAATTTTGATCATTTTGTCCATGTTTTTCAGTTGATTTCAAATAAAAACAAAATGTCATTGATTAGGAAACTAAAAACATTTATTCAAGGTGTTGAAAAAAATATCGTACAACACATTTAGGCTTTTTAACAAGACAGATATTGTATCTATTTAAGTTGAGAATTTATCCCCACCTTAAAATGTTAATCTTTTAAGATTAGATTAGATGAGATTAGATAAGGTTATTAATTCAGCCACTGCAGCCTGGTCCATTAATCACCCCTCAAAAACTTCCTGAGTTTTTCCTGCATGCCTTATATCCTGAGTTTTTACCATTCTGGTACAGGTATGTTGTACTTTCATCTGTCCAATGAATGCTGCTCCAGAACTGGCTATTAATTTGTCTTTCAAAGTCTAATTTGGCCCGTCTGATTTGTACAATTTCTAAATGCTTTGATGCTTGTGGGGGACCTTCTGTATTCAAGTCTGCTCTTTGTAGAAGACTTGGATAATTACATGCATACCTCCTGCAAAGTGTTCTTTACTTGGCTGGAAGTTGTGAAGAGATTTTTCTTTAATTACAGAAAGAATCCTGCCATGTTCCACTGCGGCTGTCTTCTTCAGACAACCAGGCTCTTTTTATGTTTCTGAGTTAAGCAGTGTTTCCCCCTTAAAACTTATCAAACTCTTGGTTTAGCTGATGTTCATGCTACCTTGGATAGATTTGATTAGTTTTGTAGCCCAAGAATAGCCTGTATTAGCCACATTAAGGGCTACTTTAACTTAAACAACAACAACTTCCCAATGTCACATTTATAATAAAATACTTTGCGTAAATTCTCTTTTCACTTTTTGTCAACCTAAATATGCAGATATGCTGTTATGTCACAGTTTACATTATTGTTGTCTGGCTCCAAACAGAAATCGCATGAAAGCTAAACAAATTAAAAGTTTAATTTCCTTATTTTCATATGTGTGCTTGTTGCAAATCAATGCATGTACACTTAAGTGTATGGTGTGATGTTAAAGGAATCTGTTCTAGTTGTGTAGGAACAAAATAATTCATTTTCCTGACTGTATATGAAGCTCTTCTCCTTTCCATGTATTTAGGACACTGCAAATCATTGTGGCCGTATTCTGTGGAAACTTGAATGATTTCCCGAAGCAGCCTGTGTAATGTAGTCAGACTTTATGTGATTCAGAAAGCAGTTTGACCTCTTACATTTACTTCAGGAATTTGACTCTTCTAAGTTTCACTTAATCAACAACTGATGGGTCTTTGGTGACAGGGTTCCCCCGGTGAAAGAGGCCCAGCTGGCCCTGGAGGTCCCATTGGCCTGACGGGACGGAACGGTCCACAAGGACCACCTGGCCCTGCTGGAGAAAAAGGAGCTCCTGTGAGTTTTTCTGGCTGAATAATTTAGGCTCAAGTTATTGCTGTGTCGTCAAATAATTGTGATCAATGTTATTTGAAGGGAGAGAAAGGTCCCATGGGTCCCGCTGGCCGTGATGGCATTCAAGGCCCTGTTGGTCTTCCTGGTCCAGCTGGTCCTCAGGGTCCCCCTGGAGAGGACGGCGACAAGGTAGAGTAAAAGTACAACACTTGATTTTTGAAGAAACATTTGATTCTTTTATTTCCTACTTAAAGAGATCTGAGAACCAATAGAGTCCTCTTTATATAAAAAAAAAAAAAAAAAAGTTTGATAACATAGGAAAATAGAAATCATTTCGAAAAGTTTCAAAAGTTCTTAGATTAGTATGCTATTTCTGATGAGCATCCTCATTACCCATGAAACACCATATTCAAGATCAGACTGTTGCCCTTTTGCCACAACAACATTTTGCAATACTTAACATACAATACACAAACAGAAATTACACCTCATTCCACTTATAAACCCATTTGTTTTTTAAATTTTTCTGCTTAGACTCAAAGATTGCTATGGCAGAAATTTGTATCCTCGATAGAAGCGAATGTTGTTTATGTTTTGTTAACAAAATAAGCATAAAGATTTTTACAAGTGCCAGTTGTCAACCAATTGTCCAGCCAATTGTCCACATACCCCGTTTACCCTTAAGCCACCAATTACTCCACAACAACAGCTGAAACACTGAGCCACAGATCTGCATATTTACATTTGCAATCATCACACCTCTGCAATCCCAGTCACGTCTTCTATCATCCCTTTTTGTCAATCATAGTGCCAACGGGGTGAGAAAGGGAGCTAATCAATTAATTGCAAACACTCACCCAAGGTCTTTCTGGGCCAATCAAATTAGAATCTGTTGAAAAATATTTACTGCCCCAATCATGCAAAAGGTGACACTTTAAGACTGCGGACTTTAACTAAACATGGGAGGCAAGAGCTTTTTAAGATGGGGGGATGTGACAGCTGCTGTGTGTGTCGCACCACAGGGAGAAGTTGGCGGACCTGGACAGAAGGGAAGCAAAGGAGACAAGGGTGAACTTGTGAGTCTTTCCCTCCCTGCCTCCTTCACTTACATTTCATAATACAGTTTAATTTCAAGTGATACATTTTTAATTATGATCCAGGTTAATTGAACAAAGACCATTAATGGTAGAAGCTGATTTCCTTTGTGAGCTGAACATACATGTATAAAAAAAGCACTTGACAATAAACTCAGCTGCCTTAAATGGTCTGTAGCTTACATTGAATATTATATACATTATATTAGAATATTAGCTGAATGGATAACACCAGATACCTGAAATGGTATTTCAATCCTTTCAGTCAGACATTTTGGGTCATAATGACCAGCTTTAGCATGCAATAGCTTATACAAAATTCCCCAGCTCAACCCAAACTGCTGGTATGTCATATGTTTTCTAAAAGTCAGACTACATAACATTGTTCAATTTGCTTTTAGGGTCCTCCTGGCCCAAGCGGTCTCCAGGGTGTGGTTGGGCCTCCCGGTCCAGCTGTAAGTATCACCTCCTACACTAGGATGTCAAAATTTGCCCATGAAATACATCACCATGCACTTTTACTTTACTTAAACTTTTCACTTGTGGAGATCTCACATTCAGGAAACAAACTTTAGATTTTAAGAACGCTGCAAATACCCACTTGGCATCCTTCAGTACATCAGTATTCACTCCAAATAATGTTTTTGTTTTTTGGTTGATGCTGAATTTTTAAATACGACTTTTTTACAACTTTTTTTATTCTATAAAAATATCATTGCTGTGCTGCAAATATCAGCCCCTGCTTATAATAGTGGCCGCCGGGTAAAAACAGTACGTTTGTCAGATTTGAAATGTTTACTCCATTCAAGGTGCAGCTTTTTCCTCCATATTATAAAAAGGAGGAAAAGGCTGCACACATTTTTAAACCAGCTTCTTCAAACTCGCAGCTCATAATTATGTGTGATTATGTGATCTGGCTGATGTTGTGTCTTAAAAATGCTGATTAGATAAATTTAGAAAAACGTGGCTCTTGAAGGTTTTTGTTTGGAGATCCCCATAAAAAAAAGATGACTTTATTTAGATAATGTGCATCATTTCCCTGATCAGCACATATTAAGTCAGATCCCAGCCAAGTTGGGGACACGTTATAGCCAAGGGCAGCATTGCTTTTTACAGTATTTTCTGCCGTCCAAAAAGCTTTGGCTGTAGTCCTTTTTCATTTTTAAATCACCATCCTTTCATCATTATGCACAACTTTGATTTTAGTCACTGCTTTTACTTCAGGTTTTATATAAATACTGTATTACCTCGGACAGACTTTTGTCAATATAAGTTAGTAAAACATATTTTGCATCCAGTCGTCGATTACACTCCAAATAGAAATTTGGATTATGTCAGGTTGGGTGGGGTGGTAGGACACGGATGCGGACTCAGAGATCTAGGTTTGGCATGAAGACGTGGCATGAAGGTGCAAGCATCTGACAAAGTGTATGGGGAAATCTGGAAACTACATACTGAGGAGGGTGATTGGTGAGTGAGTGAAGCTGATGGAGAAAACACAGGTGAAGGAAGTGAAGCTGATGGCAGGTTAGGAGAAAGACTGAGAAAAAAGGTGGCATGGCAAGGCAAAACTAAAAACAAGACCTGAACCTAAAACCTAACTAAACTAAGATGAAAAACTAAAACATGGCAAAACTAAGAACTTAAACAGAAACTAAAAACATGGCAAAAAAACCCACAGACATGACAGATTAAATTTTTAACCCTTTGTTTAGAAAACTGTGTCACTAACCAAAATGATGCACCGGCCAGCTGCCAATCATTTCCTCGAATAAGCTTGAATTGCACATCTAAGTCCTAAATGAAAACGCTGCAGAGCATCCTGCACTCATCCATCTCATTGACACAACAGGGAAAGTCCTGTTTCTGCAATAGCTAATGGCCTGAGGGCTACTAACAGCTCATTGCTGTAAATTATAAGGCCGTACAAGCACTAGCAAAAATTCAGCATCTGCAGGGCTCTGTGGGGGCTAGAATAGACCTGGTGAGATGGATTGCCATGAGCAGGTAGTGCACCCAAGGTGAATAACAAAGGATTTAACAGTTGTTTGTCCTGGAGAGCCAGTCTGCTTATGTGCAGTCATGTCGTCACTGCTGAATCTCGACTCGTGCTGTGTAGTTTCAACATTATCTGCTCGATTTTTATTAGTGCAAGTTCTTATAAATGAACCTCAATATATGAAAATGTTAGAGTTTGAGGAGAAACTGAATGATTTAATTTCCTTTTCAGCCGAGACAACTTAGAAAAGATTTACAGCCGATCAGCCAGAAGCAATGTTGTCTCCAGGAGGCACGCATACAGTCTATGGCAGGGCAGTGTTGATCCTCATAATTGTGTGATAAACAACCCATTTAGCAAGTTTTAGTGCAAGACACTACACACTGACCTGTTATGATATTAGCTCTCAACAAAGCATTTTCTCATTTGAACTTCAGCATCAGTTGAACGATATTTCAAGTGTCTTAAGATTGTCTCAAGAGCACTGGGATGCAGTTTTCAGAGAAAAATGTTTATTAATTCTGCAGAAAATACTTCACTGTACATTCAAAAAATTTAAATGGCATTTTGTGACTTGTTGAGCATAAACAATACTGATTAATGGACACCAACAGCAGATCATTTTAAGGATAAGTGATGAACAATAACTGCCATAGAGCCTCCTGTGGCTGTTAAAAACTTCTTGCCATTGGATCAGGTGTATGTATGAATATTCATTAAACTCGTTATAAAACGACATAATCGAGTGAAAGTATAATTTATATTACTTTGTAAGAGTGTCTCCAAGCTTAAGTTCACATTGGTTGTGACATTTTTTTTCCAAAGCTATACTCATGTTACCTGTAATCAACTATTATTTCCATCTAAACTGTTCTAAATTCTGTACTAGCGCTTGAGGCTGCCTACATGTCCCAGGGCTCAGCCAGAGCTCCTCAAGCCCTTTCAAGTGCTGATGCCTGTTTGAACTTAAAAAACTCTCAGTCTGTCAGCACTTCACTCTTTGCCAATAGTCTCTCCTTTCTGCTCTCTGTAGCTTCATACACCTCTCACTTCACAGAACTCAGCATCTTTCATATACAGTTTATCATAACCCTGTGGCTATTCGGTACTATATCCTGTCTTCTCTGATGAGAGTTTCATGGAGGAATGCTACTGTTTCCCCATGGCAGCCCAGCAGGAGGGTTTATCATTGGCTTCAGCTGTTGCCTCATCGTTGTCCATTTTTACTTCAGGTTCAAGTGTCTCCAAAATAATATGATAGGTTTCACCATGCAGCTTGTTTCTACTCTCTAAATGGCCAATGAAAGCAAATTTTTCCTCATTAGTTAACCTCGAGATGGACTGTTGACCTATCCAGGATAAGTACTGGGTAACCCTTGGAAAAACTCTTCTCCTTTCACAACCCTGAGGAAGAGCACAAGGTTGTAGAACATTAATGAGTTGATATAATTGCTATAAAATGACCCTCAGACTGACCATCCAAGCCCATTCAAAAGTGCCCTTCGACTCAAGCTCTATCATGTGAGCTTGGAGATACTCTACAACCTTGAAAATGATTAAAAATGAAAGGGAAAAGAGGGAAAAAGTAGATACAATTTTTTGTGGAATCACATTTGCCAGAGCTTCAGCTAATGAGATTTTGTGAACCCTGACCTCCCACAGGGCAGTGATGGTGAGTCAGGGCCAAGAGGACAGCAGGGTATGTTTGGCCAGAAAGGAGACGAAGGAGCCAGAGGGTTCCCAGGGCTACCGGGACCCATCGGATTGCAGGCAAGTCTACATCAAATCTTTAAATGCATGTGTTGATTAGCTATCTCGCAGTCTGTAAGCACATGACAAGCAGGTCACGTTGAACGTCGCCTCGTGGGTATGCACATAACTTTCCTCCTGTCAGAACCATCCAGAGCAGAATGATTTCATCCACACAACTTCAGCCTATAACATTTCATCTCCCTTTACATCATTTACATTACATCAAAACAAACCATCATTTATTAATGCTGCCTTGGCTCTTAATAGCACTCTGATGAGCTCCTGGGCAAATAATGCTTTTCCCCCTCAAGGACTTTCTCTAGTATAGACAGTGCTTAAAATCCATCAACATTATTTTCATTTTGCATTTTGCACTTTGCTGTGACGTTAATGGTAGAGGGGGGGCTGCCATTGGGTTTTCTCCTCAGACTACATCGATATCCTGCAGTACACCACAAACCTGCAGTTCCCCTCAGTCTCAAATAAGGGACGTGTATTTGATCATATATTATAATCAATGTTTCGTATAAATCCATTGATCTTTTTCCAAGTATTTTTCATATGAGAGATATTCAAAAGGAGATACAGGTTTCATTATCAAGAGGACCTAGTGAGTCAGGGTTTTGTTCAGTCTGATTTGGATAATAGGTTAGAAGCACACCTATCCAGCACGTCACCCTTCAAAAGTCCACTATAACTCCCTGTTATCAGAAACATGGGCTTTGCATGGGGAATATAATGTTGAGTGACATGTGAGGGCTTTTATCAATGATTGATCCACATATTTGTTTTCCAGCTCAGCACACATTGATCTGTATTTCTCTTATTTTTAATGGTAGTAGTTCATTGATTTTACTTTGAACAATCAAAGAAACAATAACACATTTGTCCATCTGCAGATAAAAGCATCATAAATTAACCACAATATGCACTCTTCCTTAATTCCATCCTCTCAGGGGTATTGCTGATACAACCTTATTGTACTCGCTCAGCTTACTCTTGTGCAATATATTTTATATAATGATATATATAATATATATTGTACATACTTATATTGCACAATCACAGTTTTCTAATGAGACCACATATACATGTTTTAGCAAAGGATAAATAGACTTTAGACTTTAAAAGACTGGTTCCATTAACTACTATTTGCATCACTGTTTTTCACAGTTAGCTTTATTTTGCCGCTGCACTGCTCTGCTTTGCTCTCTTCAGCTCCTTTTCCCTAAAAGTGGCCAAATATGAGAGAAGAGAAGAAAGGCAGTTGACAAGCTAATTTAAGCAGAAGTTCAGGAAACTTCTTTTGGTGGCAATGAAGAAAGAAACGGCACACATCAGAATATCTCAAAGTCAATTATCCAAAGACTCGCTGAGGATGAAATTAGAGTGAAGCCCCACTGGTCAATAGGTCTAGATAACGTTGTTATTGAATGCAATTGGCTTTTAATTGGGCATAATGCACTCCATCTCCACTCTTTTAATTATGTTTGGCTAAGCTGCCCTTCAATACATGGCAGCAGCAGCTGCAAGCTCAGCTCTTCTATGCAATTATCTGTAGCATTAATGATTTTTGACCAGGGGGAATGAATGGCTTCAGTCTGAAAGCCTTCCATCAGTTGGTGCTGTGTTTGCTGAGGAATAGTGAAGTCCTCGCTAAGAGGTTAAGATGGGGACGTAGAGAGTAAAGAGTAAATATCAGATTTGCTCACTTCAAAGTGTCCTTATAATTCAAGGCTAGTTTAGAAAATAGAGGGGAATGCCAAGTCGTAAGACTTATGTATTTCTTCTCATATATATGCTTGGAGAAGTTTATGTGTGTGTGGCATTTGCTAATATAACTACCAATGCACCTCTTTTAACATGTCTTATCCATCAGTACATGCATTTTTACAAAGAAGCATGACAAGTCATACAGGAAGTCAATTCCGTTACTTCCAATCATTAAATATGCAATGAGTTGATGCTTAGTTTACCCCCCCCCCCTTTTCTTACAACCTTCATGTTTTATTACTGTGCCCCGAAGCCCAGTACTAACTTGTTATAAATTAGCCTTCTGTCATTACAATGGTACAGTAAATCAAGAAAATGGCCTGAAACTACATATGTCTGTGCAATATCCATGTCATTGTTGTTTTACAGTAACTTATCATTACTGCTGCTTCTTATACAGCTATTGATTATGCATGCTCCATCATCACGGTAAAGCTAACGCAACACATAATAACTGCAATTATGCAGATAGACAATAAGGTACAATAACAAGTGACAGCCTCTTCATTTTCATTACAGACACACCATCCCAAAGTGTACACAACCTGTTTTAGTTAAGCATGAGTGAATCCTAAAACTGGATAATACACACCGCCTGCACACTCGCCTTTGTTTCCGTGCTGCTGTGGACGTAGATGGATGGAGTTTCCAGCCTGCAATTTACAGAGGCTGATTACACCCAAACCTCCCATACCCTTTAATTACAATAGGTGTCTTTTTTGACTAATTGTGTGTTTACACTCAGGGCTTCTGCTTGTATTAATGCATTCTCGATCACTTTGCATCCTCCAGCCCACCATTTAAAGCATGTCATCTGAAAGTACCTGCAAATGAGCAGCAAGAATGTATACATGTTCCTGTCTGTGGATTTTCTAATGGAGTTTTATCTCAGGTGCTGCGTCAGATGACCTTTGTTTGTGCGTTCTGAAGAATATTTGTTTACTTCACAGGGTTTGCCCGGCCCTCCCGGTGACAAAGGCGAGAATGGAGACGTCGGACCAATGGTGAGTGCAGCTCTTTCTGTGAATTTTCTCTGTTACAGGAATTCACATTGTCTTCACATACAACCCTATGAAGTGGAATGTTGTGCTGGTTGTTTGAAAGTTTTGGCTGGTGGCTGAGTTTTAGCAACTCTACCAGCTACATAGCAGATGGTTTCGTTTGTGGGATATGTGTTGACACAAATAGAGCAACTTGTGAAAACTCTGCAAGCTCTGTTTCTATGCTGTATGTTTTCTTCTTTTAGCATTACTACGGAACGAGTTGAACTCTAAGGACAAAAAAGTTGTCTTTTGTATGGGAAATTTATTTGATGCAAGAAGTTCATGCTAGCACTCAATCACCGCAAACAAAGGCATGGTGCAGTCTGTATCATTTTCTTGTGTTGTTTTTTTTAATCTTCTATCTATATACTTTGACTCTGACAATTTTTCTCTCCATATAAAAATATTTCCATTTAGATTTAGTCACAATACCTTCCCTGTATCCAAATATACACACTGGGCTCAGGCCTTTTTTTACATTTTTTTTTTATGTTTTTTGATGGAATTTGGTAACTTACTTTGGACTAGAAGCAAGGACTAATTCTGACATGGCAGCTAAGCGAATAGTGGCTTAGAGTGGGGACATGGGAAGAGTGATTTTTTCAACAAGTAAAACCTAAAAAATGTAATTTCAGTTTGAGCAAACAGTAAAACATTCTAATTTTTAAACTGCATACTTTTTTAATGAGACAGCTTTTTACTGTCTATGTTATGCAGACCTAGCCCCTGTGAATATATGTTTCAAAAGTGGCATTGAGTAATAGTCCAAGAACAGCTGTGAAATTTAGAGGTTTGATTCATCTTTATCAGCCAAAAAAATCATTCTTCTCCTGTACCCATTCTGATTAGCTTTTAGCTTGAATTTCTCCCTACTTATCACTACCAAGTCACTATATGCCCAGGTAATATACAGGTTAAGTGACCAGTTATGAAATGTTTTCAGATAAATTTCCAAAAGCAATCCAATCAAAAGCATTTAATAATTGTTTCTGTTCCTCCTTGTATTGTTGGTATGTTTTGATATAATACTATTGCAAAAGAAAGATACGATTAGATATTTAGTAAATCAGTGAATTAGATATGACTTAAATGCTACTACTGTGTTAGCTACCATGCTTTTTCCCTTGCTAAAGTTGCATAAAGATACATCTTAAAGTGCTGCACTGTCATATCCAAATAAAATACATACTGCCAAGTAATTATTTTGCTTTTACAAATGACTGTATTAGGTAGAGTACAAATGTGGTAACAAGTTAAGTAAGAGAAAACAATTCTGAACACTCTTCCTGACAGGGTCCACCTGGTCCTCCCGGCCCCAGAGGTCCGCAGGGTTCCAGCGGAGCTGATGTAAGTTTTTACTTGCTTCAATTACCTTTCTGTTAAGCTTCTGCCATACTTACTATTTCAAAATTAATATTCTTAAAAATGCATTTATTTCACATGATTCTCTTAATCTGATAAGTGCCTTTGTGATTCATCTGCAGGGTGCACCAGGTCCTCCTGGAGGTATTGGTGGAATGGGAGCTGTTGGTGAGAAGGTAAGAACAAAAAAAAAAACAGAAGGATGCTGATGCATACCTTTCAGCTTCTGTAGTAGAGAAAAATAAATTTATTTTATTGCCTTCAATTTATTTTGCCCAAAAAGAAGTTACTCCTGGAAGGAGTTATTCCTTCCACATTTAAAGGACGCTGTCACGGTATGACAGGCGCAAAGAACACTGAGGAGGTGCTTGTCAGACCAATTCATTCGATGCTATTTCTGGGTTTTTAATTAAACTTTTCACTGTGAATTCACAGGGAGAAAATGGTGAAGCTGGCAACCCAGGACCACATGGAGAGCCTGGTATCGGAGTAAGTTCAAATTTTGGATTTTTATAATCAGAAACAAAACATCCAACCATTTATACACTTTAAAAACTGTACATAGAATACAATTACAGTCACACACTAGCCTCATGCACTTAAAATACCTCCCAAATGTACATGTGATTATTCAAAAAGTCTATAGATAGGTTAGAAGAGAATCCGTCTGCTGAAACCTCTTGTATCAGACAAAAACCTGATTATCCCAAAAGCTGTTTTTTGGTCTCAAAAGCATCACAACCAGCAGTCAACTTTGTAAAATAACATTTTGTAGGTGAATGATATATATAAGCATCACTTGCATCCAGCCCTTTAATATTAATGGCATAATAATTTTATTCATCCTGAGTTTTCCTGCAATAGTTTCTGTGGTTTTCACTTTTCACTTGCATAAACGAATGTATAAGTATTTACAGAATGCTTCCTGATCACGAATATCTCAGATCAGAGCAGTGTTATAAATCTAGGCTGAGCAGTGGCCACTGCTTGTATAAGACCAGGGATGTCTCACCATAGTTATGGGCGTGAGTCCTCCTGAGTCTGAGTCCATCAGAATATATTGACCTATCCGTTTGGTGCCTAATATCTGTTTACAATGATAGATGGACCCAGTGTTGCACATCAAATCGAGGTCAATAATAAAGGTGTTGTGCTTGTATTGACTAGAGAAGCGCTCAGCTCTAATGGGCCAACTAATGATTTTGAGCTCATAATTATGTTTCAGCTGCTGCTCTAAGTCATATGCAATGCTTTAAGATACTGTCAGTGCTATTTCTAGAGTGATAAATTAGGCTGCAGTGTTTAGTATTATCATTTCAGTGGACGGAAATGATATTTTCATGTCAAACTGTAGCAGATGATCTGAAACTTGTGCTTAAAGCTCAGTCTTTATGTCAGTTATCTCCTCTTCATTTTTGAGCATGTTTTAATGCCAGCTGTGGTGACAGATTTTATAACATACTTGTCTTGTGCTGTATTTACTCTCCTATTCTCAAAGTAGTGTGGATGGCCCTTATGCGCTCTTTGTGATTACAGCACTATGATGCATTTTTCCTCAGGGCCCTCGAGGAGAGATTGGTGAGAAAGGAGAAACCGGCCCCCCTGGAGCTGCTGGACCAGCCGGTGGCCGAGGACCACCTGGAGATGATGGTCCCAAGGGTAACCCTGTACGTCAGCAGGAGACACATACAGCCATGACTGATGCATTACTAAAGCTGTTAGCGACAGCATCATTGTGTCATATTTCTCAGTCGAGTTGTCCGCTGTGAGAGCTGTTGTTGACACAATGTCAAATATGCGAGTGAAGCTCAATCTTCTCTGTGTCTACAGGGTCCTGTTGGCTTCCCAGGAGACCCTGGTCCCCCTGGTGAGCCTGGTGCTGCTGTAAGTGCTGGATTTACCTATCAGTTAATGGGTTTATGTTTAAGTCATTATACAGTGCAATAAATATGCATTACAAAAATTACTGATATGAGTGTGAGTAAATATTTATGATAGTCAAAAATGCATTTACTTTGACATTTAATTGACATTTTCATCTCTGTTCGATTTGCGTGTCATGTTTAGGGTGTTGATGGTTTATCCGGTGATAAAGGCGATGATGGAGATGCTGGACAACCAGTAAGTCAAACATAATCTATAAACTGTTGGTTAAGAAACAAGAAATACATCATCTAATCAAATTTTGTTGCTAAGATTGATTCTTGTGAGGAAAAATAGAGGAAAACTTAATATAAATAGTCATTTTATTCTGACGTTTCTTAAATATGTAAAAACTTCTTTCAGAGGAAAATTGTAATTAAACTCGTGTCAGGGTCATCTGACAACACTTTCCAGTTTTTCAAATATAGTAAAGGGTTGTCAGAACATCAGAGACTTAAAACACTGTCTTATTTAATGTTTCATATCCATCCTGTGAAATAACATAGCCCTTTTTGCAATGCCGGGATATCTCCCTGTAACACACTACCTAATTTCCATGAAGTGGAGTTAAGTGTTCTATCTGCTCTAATTTAGGGTCCTCCGGGTCCATCTGGTGAAGCTGGAGTACCAGGACCTCCTGGCAAAAGGGTGAGTACAGAGTGATGCATGAGATGATACTTCTGTTCGGTTCTTGAGACGTTCTCTATTTTTAGATTCAGAGTGCTCTTAACAAGCCCCAAGCTACTTCATTACCCACTGTAGGGTGATACATATTTATGATCATAGGCTACATTATGAATTGATCTGCATCTGTTTGATAGGAAACTATTTCCATTAGTAGAACCCGAGTAACGAGAGTAACCAATGATCGCAGAGACCACTCTTACTCTGTAAGGGAATATCAACATATTGTGATATTATGACTGGCAGTAATGTGAAAGCACTATGGCTGCTGGTCCAGCTCCTAATGTCAGGAAATTAACTTGTCGATCTAATCTCTGGCATTAAGTGTCCTGAGCTGAGATTATTTCGTTTCACTAGCAAAGCATTTTTATGTTGCTTTTGAAATACATTGATAATATTTTGCCGTGAGCAATGAAGCATGCAATCAATGTAGGCTGACACAGTATTGCAAGTGAGGAAGGACACTTTCATGAATGGACTCATTTTCTGTTTGCTGTAGCAGGGATGCTGCTCATGAAAGTCAAACTCTTCCTCAGTCCCTGCATATTAAAACAGTCAATGTACACAAAGAAGAAGGACGAAAGCACAAGCTTATCATGGGTTAGGTTTAGGGATAGTAGTTAGTCCTGGTGGTTGCTGGATAGAAAATGATCACTGCATACTGCAGATACTTTACAGTAACATTGTCTGGGATATAGGGCCCCGCATCTAAAAAAACATCTACTTGAGGGCCTTTTCATGACAGCGTTTAGACATCATGCACAGTAGTTTGCACGTTTTCAGTGCAATTAGAATGAAGGACAGGATAGAGGATCATATGTTTTAAAAAAACACTGGTATGGTGGTCACTTTTTATTCCCAGAATTTGCAATTCCATTGGATGATATGCAGGTCACTGAGGATTTAGAACATATTAGACCCCAGTTCTATGTCCATGTTAATAGACCCTGCGAAATAATTTTTCATCCCTCACCAAGGTAATTCTGATATATTCCCTTTCGCAATATGTCCATAGAAATGTGTCAGATTTGGTGTTTATTGATGCATGTGGCTGCTTGACTACATCAGCATGCATACACGCACAAGTGCACTTTGACACAAATCTACACACACACATTTGCCAGGGCTAAAAACCAACACTGAGCGCCCGTGGCTTTTGTTTGGTCTGTTTGATTATGGTTTCTAATGGTACATGTCAGCCCACTCATAAGGTTTTGACCAGAGGCTGTTTGCTGAAAATGCTGATGCATTTTTATCACAGTATATTTGGAATGTAGGACAGTTTGCTCACACTGATGCCGCCTGGTGCTGCATAACCATCCCTCTCTCAAGGTCAGAGCATTCTGCTGCTGAATGATTTGTTTGTATTTGAAGTAAGTACATATTGGACAAATTCACTTTAGAGAAACTCAGTGATGCTATTTTTTAATCGGTGTCTACAAAATGTTAACGTGATGGAGTGGAATGATTTTTAAAATTCGAATTGTGTTTGGTTGTTTGTTTTTCTTAGGGGCCTCTTGGACTAGCAGGTCAGGAGGGCAGGCAAGGAGAGAAAGGATCCAAAGTAAGTTCTACTAACTTTATAAATTACAATCAAGTTTTTAAGAGTTGACATCATTCTTTCTGAGTTTTGGGCTGAGAGGCTTGTGGTTTGCGAATCTGCAGCCCCCTCAGTTCTACATTACTCTATGGCAACTTTCAGGTTCTTCTTTTAGCAGTACCATGATTCACTCTAACTGCTTTGAGGATTGCTTTTAGCGACAGGGATCGGCCTATTTATTGAAAACACTCCAAAACTCCATCAAAAAGACAATCATACAAAAAGGCATTACAAGAAAAGATGAATGAAAGTCTGGAAACACAAATCTCCAGTGGCGCACACATTCAGCCTTATTCCCCTGGTATTCTGCTCCGCTCTTCCATATCCCTGTAAGAATAGGGAAATTAGTTTCACATGAGAAGCAATAAGGTCCCTCAAGGCTGCCGACACATTTGACTGCGTTGTTAAAAATCTATAACTTGCGTGTGTTTGCACAATCAAGGAGCATAAAAGAGGAAGAATATCTGTTTAAGCCTTAAGGAAGTCGTGAAACTTTCACTCGGATGGTTCCGTGATATGCACATGTAGAAACTCTGACAAATTTCAGCGATAGCCTCGCTCTACCCTTGTACCTTCTTTCCTTTGTTGTGGTGATATTTCTTGCCTTCACGTGCACACACTCCAGACCTAATTGGTTGTCAGAACAGTTTAATCCCTGACTTTTACCATCCCAGTCCATATGGCAACTTTGGCGCTTCAATACATAAAAACTAGCTGTTCCTGCTCTGACATTTGATCTTTTAAATGTTGCAGATCCCTGAATCCTGATTTTAGCCTAAGAAAAAAAACATTGTATGGTGTTATGGTGATTATTTAATTTCTCAAGATAGTGTTTTGACTGTTGTCAGTTGTGTTCCTTCGGCTAATCTGCTGCTCAGTTCACTTGTACATTAGATCTAGAAAATGATTTACACAATGTAATTTGTTATGCTTTGCTTTGCTTTAATGCATTTAGGTTACACACAGCTTGAATGTAGACCATGAAATTAGAATAGCTTGCTAATGTCCACTTGTTTTTCAGGGAGAAGCTGGAGCAGAGGGACCTGTTGGGAAAACTGGACCTGTGGGACCTCAGGGCCCCCCTGGAAAATCTGGTGCTGAGGGTCTGCGGGGAATCCCTGGCCCTGTTGTGAGTCTTCAAGATCAATATCTAATTTTTTCTAAATCCAACGAATAACTAGATGCCAGTGACACATCCCAGAGATTTATTCTTTTAGAGTGAAGTCCTGTCTGTAGTAATCACAGGACCATACCGTATCAGCCAAAAACTGTGATGTTTTTTTCTTATTTTCAGGGTGAGCAAGGACTCCCTGGTGCTTCTGGTCAAGATGGCCCTCCTGGACCTATTGTAAGGCATTTCTTTCCATGTTTCTTGGACTTTTCTGTACTGCTGTTAAAAAGTGTTATTTTTAGGATTGTTATTGTTGGTAACACAGAAATGTTTTTTTTTGTTGTTGTTTGTCATACTCATTATACTTGTTTTAGTATCTCTGTTAGCTAATAGCATAGACATCCGTTTTAGCTTTCACTGTAAAATAAAGTGAATTAATGGTGCTGTCAGCTGTGCTTGACAAACTTATCTTCCCTGCTCAGGGACCCCCTGGACTTCTAGGCATGAAAGGTGACTCTGGACACAAAGGAGAGAAGGCAAGACATCATTAGACCCTAATCTCAAATTGCTTTGTAGTGTATTTCTCATGTCTGATTATGCTCCTTATCTGAGGCATCCGAACCAAGCAAACAACTTGGCCTATTCACTTTTTTTTTTCACCCAGTGATTTAATGCACTGAATGAATATGTATAAGTCCAATTATATCATCTTTCTAATGGCGGTTGGTTTAATGCCAGCATGCAGCAGTCAGGGCCAGATGATCATAACTCTGTCTAACAGCAGGTGCTGAGACACACCACCATTGTTAAATATGACGACCACAATAAACACTAAATACTAATTATTTATAGGCGGATGTAGGAACGTTCATCTGGCCATCTATTTTTTTTTTTTTTATATAATTGCAGGTGAATTTGCATATTTGTTTCACTTTAAAGAGGATCTTCATTTTCACCTAGTGATGAAGAGACCAAATTGAAACTTTTGCTGCTTACTTTGTATTTATTAGTATTTCTATGCTTCTGTGACTGCTCCAGGGTCATCCTGGTCTAATCGGTCTGATCGGACCTCCCGGTGAACACGGAGAGAAAGGAGACAGAGGTCTGCCTGGACCTCAGGGTTTAGCAGGTGGCAAGGGTGATTCTGTAAGTATCCTATAGAGTCTTTAAACGATTTTTTCAAGTATTCTTTTACTTGCATGAAACCCAATCAATTTGATGTAAATGTGATTCTGCATCCATTTTCCATGCTGCGATAAATGAGGAGTAAAATAAATATTCAAACAATGATTTGACGGAAGAAATGAATCGATAAAATGTTGTCTTATTGTTGACCCTCGTACAATACATGCTGTTTAATTTCACCTCTTGTGTGTCACCAGGGCCTTGGAGGTGGACAAGGTCCTCTCGGCCCTCCTGGTCCCCCTGGAATTTCAGTAAGTTGTTTTTCTTGGTGAACAAATGCGACACTTTATCTGTACACAGCTGTTATTCATCTCCTAATATTGCCTTCTTTGTCATCAGGGTGCTCAAGGACAGAAGGGATCTAAGGGATCAACTGTAAGTTATTTTGTATATCTCTCAGAATTCCAATGGCATTCACTTACCACTAATTGTTTCAGTTTTTGACATGGCTATGATATATTGATTTCTATCAGGGTTCAACTGGCCAGAAGGGAGACCCTGGATTGATTGGGCCACCTGGACCACCTGTAAGCTACCCGTTTATTGTGTTTATTTCCATTTGAATATTTTGGTTGTTTTAAATACTTCAGAAAAAAAAAAACAATCAGCAAAATAATGGCTGTGGTTGCTGACTAACTATTGATCATGCAGACTCTTCCACTCTTGGACAGAAGAGTCTGCATGTAAAATACAGAGAAAACAGAGATCATATGCTTCATTTTTAATCTTTTTTGCAGGGTCCTCCTGGTGATATTATCCAGCCTCTGCCCATCCAGCAAGCTTCCAGAAAGACCAGGCGGCAGGCTGATATGCAGGAAGATGAGGCGTTGGCAGACTACGGCATAGCTGGTGTGGGCATGGAGGGAATGGAGGATGTCTTTGGTTCTCTAAATAACCTTAAACAGGACATTGAGCGCATGAAGTTCCCCATGGGCACCCAAGACAACCCTGCCAGGACCTGCAACGACCTGCACCTCAGCCAGCCTGACTACCCAGATGGTACAATGGAGAGAATGTTTATCATAGTATTAACAATGTGGTACCAAAAGTTTATACCAAGAACTAGTTGAACATTACAGAAACTTGTTTTACGTTCTTAACCCTGTTGCCTTGGCCGTGTCTCATGGATCTGTATCTTGCTCAGGTGAATACTGGATCGATCCAAACCAAGGCTGCATTGGAGACTCCATCAAAGTGTTTTGCAACTTCACAGCAGGTGGAGAAACATGCATCCACCCAGACAAGAAATCCACAGGAGTAAGTAATCAGCAATGTAAACACTTTGCCAGCATTTTATACAGCCTTAAATGAGTGTGGTAATGTAATGTTTTGACAAAATTGCAAACGGGAATGGGATTATTGACTGAGGTTAAAGTAAATTTAGTCTACTTTTGAAACATTGCCAGGTTCATCATTTCTCTTATTAATTCAATTTAAATAAAATGTTTTTCTTCATTGAAGGTTAGAATATCTAACTGGCCCAAGGAGGCTCCAGGTTCATGGTTCAGTGAATTTAAACGGGGCAAAATCGTGAGTCTACCCACACAACCTCTTATTTTGTTTTCTCTTACCTTAAAGTCAGCATTCACACACTTTTTATGTAACTTTTTCAGTTTTGCTCCATTATCATGGCATCTCAATGGCATGGCATTCCAATAATTTTTTCTCACTAATCTCCTTCATTTGATCCCTGCCTTCCTGTCATACATGTACCTCCTGTATCATCCACATCCTTTCTTCTCTCCCATTGCTTCTCTTCTCTTACCATCCTCTTTTTTCCTGTCTCCGCCCTTTCATTAAACTACGCTCACCTTACTTTATTCCTTACCACCCTATTTTGCTTTTCTTTTCTCCTTCTCTAACCCTTTCTCTCCACTCATCCCCAGCTGAACTATGTTGATGTGGCAGAAAACACCATCAACACAGTACAGATGACCTTCCTGAAGCTGCTGAGCTCCTCGGCACGGCAGAACTTCACCTACATCTGCCATCAGTCTGTGGCCTGGTACGACGCCAAGGCTGACAACTACGACAAGGCGTTGCGCTTCCTGGGTTCCAATGATGAGGAAATGTCTTATGACAATAATCCCTTCATCAAGCCGTTGATGGACGGCTGCTCGGTAAACATTCATTTTCAAGCTCTGAGTTTGCAATTAAACTTTTCTAAATCCCATGAAATCCCAACTAATCCTCACAAATATGTAGACAGTTTCAGAAAAGTGTCGGCAATTGTCTATAGTTGACGTAACAGCAATGGTGCAATCAAGCGCAGGTCAGTAGTTGGAGTGGGCACTCTGAAAAGTAGGTACAGACCATGTCTGGGCGGCAGCTTTTGCTTTTATATTAATCTTTTTTGTGAAGTCATTGCCAAGTCCTTTTGGAACTGTGGCACAGAATAACCTGTTTCAAATGGTCATTCTCTAAATCGCGTTGCAACATAAGAAATGTCCAACCTCAAATGGGCAACCTAACTGCTGAGAAACAGTGGTAACACCATCCAATTAAAAACCAATACATTTGTATATCGGAAGTCAATGCAGCACCACAAGCTGCATTATTATTGTCAAAGAAGAAAAACCATTCAAAGAAAGAAAAGGAGATCATTAACATGAGTATTTTGGTATTTATAAAACCTGTATGTATGTTTTTGTCAACAGTACGTATGAGTGGCTGCCTGTTTTTCTTTTTCATTTGTATGACACAGATTTAATGACAATATCAACTGGTAAAGCTACTGGAATTGGAGACTAAATACAATTAAATTTTGCATTTTTCCAAGAAAATGTTTATATGAAACTGTGTCTATTTCTACTTTCACCTATCCTATATATAAAAAAAAAAACATGGAGCTGTGGATCTATCTGCACAGCACCAGCACTGTAACGCATATAAATTACATGGAGAGGACTTTTTTTAATCTGATTTAAACTTCAATGAATAGTCAATTGGCTACTCTTCTTGTATAAAAGCAAGTTGATAAAAACGATAGTAAAAACAAGATCTTACCATTGATATATAAATGAATATATATGTATGTATCTGCTGTTAAAACACTGTTGGAACTGTCTAACAATCTGCTTTTTTGCACCTTCTCTGTTTGCAGATGAAGCAGGGCTATTCAAAGTCAGTGATGGAGATCAACACTCCCCGCATCGACCAGTTGCCCATCATTGACGTCATGCTGAATGACTTTGGGGAGTCCAACCAGAGGTTTGGCTTCGAGGTCGGCCCCGTGTGTTTCCTCGGCTAGACGCGCCCCTAGACCCCCGCTGAAGGACAGGGTCAGAGGGTACATATTAACACCCACATGCTGAGTTCTGACAACCATCACCTTCTCTCAACGCAAAGCAAAAACCTGTGTTTTCTTTTGTTGCCAAGAAGATCCACTCATTTCTGGAGAAGAAAAAGAAGACATCTGCCCCCAGGCCCTGTCATGTAAGCGCTGCCCAGGGGAAACTACTCCTTGCCCTTGTAGGGCCAGAATCACATGACTTTAACTTGTAATGGGAGTGACATCAGGAAAAGGACATTTGATGCCGTGGCGGACAGTTGCACACTTTCAGCAACAGAGAGAGAATCCACTCACCCCAAGCCCCAGCCCCCCTCCAGCATCCTCCCACCACACCTCCCTCTCTGGATGCTCCAGGTGCTGCTCTGAATACAACCACAGAGGTGCTTTTGTGCAGAATCACAAA
Organism: Odontesthes bonariensis; assembly: GCF_027942865.1. Classification (NCBI taxonomy): domain Eukaryota; kingdom Metazoa; phylum Chordata; class Actinopteri; order Atheriniformes; family Atherinopsidae; genus Odontesthes; species Odontesthes bonariensis. Next base: position 12,852,858 of record NC_134519.1, on the reverse strand, counting down.
ACACTCAAGGTGCTACAAAAGTGCTTTTTGATAAAAACTGTAATTATTATTATAATTATTTTGTACAATATTGTTCGAATCCACTCTAAAAACCTGCATGTGCCAGCTCTTAAAGTTTGAATAAATATTTGGTAAACTATCCTAGAATAAATCCTATGAATATATTTAATGTCTCTCAAGAACACATTTGATTAGAAATATGTCTTTTGTAAACATCCATAGCTGACATTTGACAAAAGCCAAATGTTTGTCTGAAATAATCCTTTTGTAAATAATATCACTATCATCATTTGACTTTTATGAGCTTAAACAAAAAACTTGAACACAAACACCAAAAGCAATAAAGCATTTTGTATGTTTTGACGTGACAAACCAGATAGAATATCCATCGGGAAATTAAGCCATAATTAAATGAGACAGTAATATAAATATTTTAAGACAGGGCTTATTCTTCCGGCTAGCTGATATACCTCAGTTTCTTTTAAAAAGGTGGACGTATTTGTCTCTACAACAATGATCTTCATAACACAGTTAAATTTAAATTTTTTGTAGTTTTTTAACTTACAAAAAACTGTTTTATGTCATTCAAATTTGTTCAGTTGTTTAAAAAAAAACAGAAAAGAAAAATAGCAGATCACAGAGAGGCCCTGTGGATATTTTCTTTGTAACAGTGAACTAGACGTTTTCATGTGCCTTGAATTGTTCATTCAAAACTATTAAAAACTGGGTTCTAAAAATGTTTAGTTGGATGTCTGTATTGTTGGCTATTCGAGGGCAGAAACTAGTAGTGCTCTTTTTTGTGATTCTGCGCTGCATATGACCTTTCTTTGTTGCGATTATTAAATGAGAACAACTGGTTCCTCGCATTTGAGTTCACTTGATTGACCTTTTCAGTCTTTTTCTCTGACTCAGATTTGACTTTGCTCAAGATCTGTTTGCATCTTCACTTCCTTAGCTTAAAGCTATGATAGCCAAAACTTTAGAGCCGCTTTCAAACCTGTGTAATTATAGTATGTTTACAACCTATGTACAACTGAAATAAATATTTGGTGCTTTGCTAAGTGCACATGGAAATCATTTGCATTCACTTGCAGATTAAACTGTATGATAGCAAACTCCATATGACGGGTTTACATTACTAAGGAGCTTGCTTCCACAATGCATAATGAGATCTAACCACACTTGATACTTATAATGGCATTTAGTTACACCACTGGCCAAAATGTGGTTTTACTAACAAAAACACTTATAATATGGTATAATAACCAATTTTATTACTCTCCCACGTAGCAAGATGCATGCAAAAATATCTATCTAAAATGTCATCTGATTTTGTGCTGCACAGCACTGCTTAGCGCTGTCCCTTCACAGCGAGAAGGTTCCCGGTTTGAATCTCAGCTGAGATCTTTCATGTAGAGATTCAATGTTCTCACGTGCCAGCGTGGGATCTCTGTTGGTACTCCGACTTCCTCCCACAGTCCAAAAACATGCATGTCACGTTAATTGGTGGTTCTGAATTGACCCAAATAGTGAGCATTAGTGGAATGTATGTTTGCGTCTCTGTGTGGTCCTGTGATGGACTGGTGACCTGTCCAGGACAGGCTCCACCTGTTTGTCGTATGGTGGATTTTAAAAAGCATGCACAACGGATATGATTTGCAAAGGCCTTATGCATCATTTCCACCGGTTTTCAGTCCATAACTCTATCTAATATTTATGAACTTTGCCCCCTAGTGTTAGATGTAAGGAAATGCAAGTCTTTCCATCCAACGTTATCAAATATGCAAATGATTTAACCAAACAGATCTACAAAAATAATACAAGGAGAGTGGTAATTCAAAAGAGCTATGTTTGTCTGGCGATTGCTTATATGAAGAACATTAAAATACACATGAACTGTGTTTGACTTTAAAGCTAGTAGTTTGTTAATAGTATCCCAATCGCGACCTGTTTATCCACCACACCAGTTAAAGTATTTCAAATAGCAGAGTGGAAAAAGAAGAAGGTAGAAGTCCACACAACACAAGGATAATGGGGATTTCCAGAGGAATGAATGGATTTTGAGACGACTCGAATACGAACACACATTTATGCACTGCACACATACACGTGTTCACATACACTTACACACATAAATGAACATGTGTATGATCTGCTATCTTCTCATAATGGTCCAGTTTTGTCCTTTGTGTTAATTTTGAGTTAAACAACCAGCACTTGAGACGAGTTGACTACTGACAACGGCAGCTCAAAACGCTCGATCGTCACGCGATCCATGCAGTCTTCAGATAGTTCAAAGATGTACTCAGATGGCAATTCTAATGTGTATAGAGAGATGCAAAACCATAGCACAATGTGTTTTTCTAGTAAATTAAATGCAAATCAGAAGAATTAAACAAATATTTAGCTTTAAAAGCTTGACAGTTTTTGTTTATCTCATAACTTGTTCATCTTTGTTTTGATAAAAGTCCACTTATTGTATGCAATAAGAACTTTCCTCTTGGCTTTAATGTCCTTAAATTCAAACGTTTTTTTTCTTATATATTTACATTCACTGCCTTGTAGATTTTCTGAGAGTTTATTTACTACAATGAATTTCCGATATAAAACTGTAACAAACTCAGAACAGTGTGTGGAGAAGCAAACCCAAAAGCAGGACTGAAAAGGAAGTGATAAAAGACAGGCAACGGTCTCTGAGGAAGAATCCACTGGGAACAGAACAACAAGCAACATGAAACATGAAATGATCCAACAAGAAGCAAAAAAAAAAAAAATTGGGAGTCATGGGGGAATGGACAACAGGTGAGAGGTGAGAGCAACAAAATAATAAAAGAAAAGAAAAACAAGGAAATTAAAGTGCAGGAAGATAAAAAAAAAAGGGAAAACCAAGAAACCAAATACAGAGTCAAAGGCAAAACACAAAACTCACACCCTGACACAATGAATTAAATGCCAAGTAGTTTGTCCAAGTACTTTCCTCCATGTTGTCTCCATCGTGATTTTCTTTACTACATCACTTTTTTTCTCATTTTCAGTGTTACATTATATTTTCAGCCATTTTGATCCACTAAATCCACATGTCAAAACCATTTGTCCTAATTATTGTTCTTGTTCAAATTTTGGATTTGATTAATCTGTAGCTATTTTAATCCACAAAAAAAGCTAAAAACATTCAACCCTCTGAGGCTATGCCATCAGTTCACTTACATATAACAGGATACTGTGTCATTTCAGAGTTTGGTCACATCCATCCACACTAAAACTAACTGCAGAAATGGCCTCTGTGCTTTTCTTGATATGTCTCATTTTTTTTTTATTTTGCTCTTAACTGTGAATGAAATGCATACAAAGATCACACAAAGTGTAATTTACAGCATGATCTGCATAATGTTGGCATGATAATAGCTCACAGCTTTTATGTGAGCCGCTCAAGTGTCCACAGAAAATGCAAATCGACAGTAATTATCTTTTCTTTCCAGGGAGTTTGTGATTTTAGCAGTATTACACTGCAGGTACGAAAATCTGTGGAAATGAAACATGTCAACCACTGGTAATATGTTACAAAATAGATGTGAAAGAAAACCAATTATTGCTCTCATCACAAGAAAAACTGAAAACAACAAAAACAATCCATGCATTTCTTGTTTAAGTTTCCCGCAGGAAAAGGGAAAAGACTCATTTTGATAGTGGCACAGGTCTGCGCAGTTTCAGGTTTTGATTGTTGCGATACTCTGTGATAAAGAGGCAAACATCAGAACGCTCTCATGATAAAATGTTTGGCAGATATACAGTTATATAATTGTTTGACATAGCAGCACCAATGACACAACTATGACTAAACCTGTTTCTGGCCAGCCACTGTTTGCTTGTTTGACAAAGTCATTGATGCCCCCTCGAGGCATCACTGTCATGAAATCTTTACAAACATGTCAGGCCAGGCTGGCTTTATATTGTGTAATATGGTGTTATTAAAGTGTCAAAAGTAGCAGCATGCTGTTGCTTGTCTTTGTATTTTTGTCCCCATGGCGAATATCATGCTGTTAAGACAGATCCATGCTGGAGACTCAATATTTTCTCATAAGCACGCACACATTGTTGATATTTTTTAATGCACTATAATACCACCATTTGACACATCTTCAAAAGCTGTGTTGGTCTCCTGGTTGAAATTTGGCTGTTTGACCAGTTATGCATTCAAGATCTTGGTTGTTGAATACAAATTTCTGTTTGTCCTCATTTATAAGCAACACACGTATTGTACAAACCTCCGCCTCACAGCTTGAAATGCCTTATTATTGCTCTAAATTGACTTTATGATGAAAAAGATACCGAACTTTTGGCTGACTCTTTTGAACCCGTTTTCACTCTGCCGGATGAATCATTGCATCTGTTAGTTCAGCTCTCTGTGTACTTCTCACACCTGAACACTGTCATCATGTTGCGGTCAGTGAAAGCACATATGGCGATGAGTAATCATTAAGTTTGTGTGTGTGACAATTTTGCGGTAGCTGATGGACGGTCATAATTTTTCCAATTTCTTTAGATTGATACGAGGCTGGCTGTTTCTCATCTTGGAGGGCAAAAAAGATGCTTTTTCTGTTCAGTATAAACGGTGACAGGATCAAAACAGGGAAAAGGAATTAAAGCTGCAGATCAATGTCAAAGGCTGTTGCTGGGGTAAGTTGCCGGTTGCACTAAACAAAACCCCTCCAAACTCTGTTGGACTGTTCCCATCACATCACCAGGGTTGCAAGAGTCACATTAGATAAGAATTTTTTTCCAAGAATATGTGATTATTTTTCATTTCTTTGTTTCTCTATCCATTATTTTTACACCTATACAATTGAACTCCATCTAAGCTTGAATTAAACCAATGAGAAAAAAAAAGAATGTTCTGTCTAAGGGCTAAAGTTGAGAGACATACAATCACATTTAAGGAAATTGACAATTTAAGGGCTCCTCTCCTGGGGGCTTTCAAATGAGACAAACGCAACCCACACACACAGAGAAGAAAGCCTCAGCCACCTAAACACCCTTATTACTGTTCCTAGTGTTTTCCCTTTTTGTATCCTCCATATCCTCCTCGATTCTCTCCTATATCATCTCCTATACTATCTCAGTATTAGATTGCATTTATTATCTTCACAGTTGCGGATATGTGTCTTCTTATCTCACATCACACCAAAATATCACTATGAGCAGTAGTGTCCATATGTACTTTTTGCTCTACACTATAAGTATTACATTTCAAATATCTAAAAATACTCAAGGGAATAGATTTAGTTTTTTTATAAACCAATGAGCTAATGTTCAAATCAAAATCAAATCAAATCAAATTTATTTATATAGCACATTTCATGTACAAACAGTTCAAAGTGCTTTACATAAAATAAAAGCATTGCAGCAGGGAGTGCAAGAAGCATTAAAAATACATAAAAGAATATAAAAAGAAACAAATAAAATCATTTAAATGAATTTAAAAACAGGCAACAGTCTAGATAAGTTAAAAGATATTTCATGCATAGACACATGAGAACAGAAATGTCTTTAACCTGGATTTAAAAATGTCTACATTTGCTGAAAGTTTAATCTCCACTGGCAGTTTGTTCCACTTGTTAGCAGCATAACAGCTAAATGCTGCTTCTCCATGTTTAGTCTGTTGGTTTCTGTTGGCTTCTACATATGATACACTCAGTAGTTTGTGCCCACTGATCATTGTTTTACCTCACCTCTGGCAGGTGTAGAGCATGGGTGTATAATTCATAGAGATACTGAGTGACAATGTTGAGAAGAGTCCACCTGTTGACCTCATTTTTGGGGAACTTTAGGGTCTGCACTTAAGGCTTTATCCACCTTGGAAACCGATTTCAGTCGGCCACACAAACCGCTGCCACCACTATAGAAAAACAACACACAGATCCTGGAAGTGGAAGGACAGTGAGGAACTGTTTGGGTGTTTATTGGAGCTAAAAGCACAGACCATAGATTGGTTATCCCTGCTGATTTCCAATGTTTTTCTTTGACACTAAATATGTTTTAAACAGCAATCATGAATACTTTTTTCTGGTAATGTTGTAGTGCTCTGTTTTTCATGATTAAACAATGGTGATCCAGTAGGACACCAAGACAGACAACCCTACTTTCCAAATCCAAAGTTTAGCAATACTGTAGCTATTATTGTGTTTTTTATCATGTAGTTACATAAATTGCATATTGAATAGTCCATTGAAATTCCCATCTACATGTTGCAGAGCACAGTTTAATTAACATAACATAATGTCGCCCTCAGGCATTGCTATGTTTTTTACCATCCAAGCCTTCTGGATATCCATATCTCTTAATACACTGAATGTTATTTGGCTTTTTCTTACAGACCTTTTGTTGCGATTTTCTAATATAGCATTTGGTGGCACAATGAAATCAGGATTTTGAAAGTGCAATAATTTCCCTTCAAATGCAATAGGACAGTGTAGCATCTGGCAACACGTGGCAGTAAGAAAATTACCTCTAAACCTTTTCTCTTGGATCTCAGTAACATGAAATGATAATTCCCATGTTACATTTATCTGTGCCCATAAATGTGAAGAGAAGAGCTTATTTCCTGTTGATTCAAATAGATTTGTGGAAATTCAAAATTTCCTCACTTTGTTTATTTTTTACACTTAGTTCACCTTACAGCAAAACACCACTCACTGTGTGTTACATTGGCTTGTAGCCCTGGAGATATGGTGCAAACATCTGGACAGGTAACTGTTGGGAATCTCCTGCTGCTGCTGCTCCTGACAAAGACAAGTACCTTCCAGTTTCCTCCACTGAACAGCTTTTTGAATAAGAGAAGAAAACATTTGTTGTACTGGAACGCTGCTGGGTGTAAAAAAGTTTGTAACATTGTAACAAATTCAGCAAGTGCACATTTTACAAGAGAAAGGAGGATAAAGATGGCTTGTTTAGAGTGGCTAACTGTGTGTAATTTCCAGTTATTCACCAGAAACAGTCTTTATCGACTTATGTGTCTTTTGTTGGAAGATAATTGCTTGTTCTCTCTGGTGATATTCTCCTTTTTTTCACTACTCCTGCAAATTAATTATTTATACCTGTTTTGAAAGTATGTTTTAGCTACAAAAGATACATTGAGCTCATCATAAGCCACAATGAATTTGAACTGGATTGAGCCACAAAGCTAGCACAAAGCCACTTTTAAGACTAGAGGGAAACTCAATCAGAATGCAGGTCATGTCTCACTGTACAAAACCCCTTTGTTTGAGTGTATCTCCGTCTCCTATCAAAGACACTGAAGCATTCTTCATTCAAACAGTTTCATTGGGACACATTCGATCTGCACTGTACTGGGCTTTATCACCCAACCCATCAACTCATCCCTGCTGCTGAGTGGTCTGGAGACACCCCTGTTCCTCAGATATCTTGTTTTAGCTACCCTTTATTTCATTGGCATTGCCACCAGTGGAAAAGATTTATGCTTAAGTCGTTTCTGAAACCAAAAATGGGTACCAGCTCATTCAGCCTGACAGAGCTTTGCATCCTCTCGTTTCTTTCAGAAACAATGTGTTCGTTTTCTGTAAAAGAGGGAAACAAGTTCTTGGAAGGGTGAAGGTGACTCTTGCTGAGAAGGATGTGCCCTTCTTACTGTCTCTGGTCTGAATTTAAATCCAAGCACAGTAGCCATGGCTCAGATCCAAGTCTTTTTCTAATTCAATAAAAATGCTCCAGGCATATTAAACAGAAACAAAGATAAATGTTAGTGAAGATATATGTTAGTATTACAGTATATTAAGGAGTTTACAAACTGAAAGGTGCACCTACAGGATGGTCATCTTACTGAGAGCATCTCGTCAAACTCTACTGGATTACTGGTTGCAACTGGACAATGAAGGGCATTTCTTTTAAATGAAGGGCAGGCAAAGGAGCTGTATGCTTCTCTTTCATTTGCATAGAATAAATGTCACTCTTTTATGTCACTCTGATGGATCAGTTGGCAAATTGTCGGAAAGTTGAAAGTGTAGCAGAGACAAAGACATGGTTGGTATCTCCAGAGATCCATTCATTGAAATGCTGTATTCATGACCTGGCACTGACTGAACCAAATGACGTCACAGACAGCATCAACAGCAGCGCAGAGTAAGATGTATATTAGCAGATAATATGGATGCAAAATCACTAACAGTTCAGTGTCTGGGGCACAGATCCTTTCCTGCATGGTGACATGCTCAAGATTACATCAGATGTTGTCAACATGCACTAATATAGCTCGGCCTTTGCTTTTGCAACGTTTTATGATGCCTCTGTCTGCTAGTATATTCTAAAAGCCAGTTGGAAAAGCATTGGACATATACTTCTGCCCTCATGCCTTGGTGATGCACATATTGCAGCTTTCTTGGTATTCCTGCTGTGTCTTCCTGAGCGGTCCAAGCTCATCCACTGTATTTGTCAGCGATCTCACTTTCCCTATGATGAGGCAGTTTAAACTTCCTCCACCTATTTCACAGTCTTGCTATTGCCCAATATCCATTGCATTTACTCTCAAACTCTTCAAAGAATTGCTGTTTGAAAACAACTCTTCTGTTGGCATGGTAACCCAGCAAAACAGATGTTAAAAAAATTGTTAGAAGTAAAAGGAGAAACCAATCATGCAGCACAACTTATGAACCAGTGCAGAAAATCTCTCAAAAATCAATATTTTTCCTGAAAAAAGGGTCAGTGGAAAAAAACCCAACAAACTCAACACAATATATCAGAACTGATACGGCCCGCTGCTATCATGTTGCTGCACACTCTCGAAAAAAAGATAAATGTCAAACAAAAGAAGCCCCAAGGCCCACTTTAATTTCTAAAACACAATTCTGGTTCTGACAAACAAGTTTCCAGGGACCTCATATATTAACTGAGGTAAAAAAGCTTTAACAGAAGCTGGAAGAACAACTGCAGCACTATTTGCATGCACAATGAGTGCTTCACACATTATTAATACCTTGCCTCAGTTATTTGAAAACAATGTGTCATATTGGAGAATGTGATGAATGGCTCTGGCCAGACAGGGACATTGTAACTGCGCTGCGCTACAGAAAGCTTTGTGTCATTAGTTTCAGTAATATGACAGCTTTTAAATCCATTTATGTGATAATGAGATCCGAGTAATCAGCAATGTTTCTTGTGTTTTACTCAGGTCAGTAACTCAAGTTACTAAAAGCTCGTTTTCTTTTTGTATGTTCTGCATTTTATGTTTCTGTCTTTAGTTTTGCCATGTTGTGCCACTTTTTTCCTCCCTGCCATCCGACTCCCTCCCTTCGCCTGTGTTCATTCTCATCAGCTGCACTCAATCACCAATCACCTTCCACAGTATTTAGTCTCCCGGTTTGTCCTTGCTCATATTCAGGTCCTCATCGTCACTTATGTTGTTTCATGTCAGGTTTTGTCAAGATCGACTTTGAATTTGTTTCACTTCTTTTTTTTCGCAATGAAAAGAGAGTATTGATGCTACTCACGTCACATGATGAACCTTCACCTCACGGATCTTTGTTGTTCCTTTTTATTTTTTTAAACAATGGTGTGATTGACTACATTGCCACTGCTATATTCATCATAGTTTCCGTCGCTCCACTGCATCATTACAACAATAAGAGAAAACAATCACTCATCCTACAGGCTGTAGCGGATGACAAGTGCAGCTTTTTGGAGAGAATAACTTGCAGTTCTTTAGTGGACTGTGCGAACAAGTCCTACACAGTCAAACTGAAAATGAGTTTCCTGCCTGGTGAAACTGTCATTTCTCCTGTGCGTCTGCCACTTTTAGAACCTATGTGTACAGCTTCTGCCTGAGGAACACGTTTTTAAAACTTGTCTCGGACTCGTGCAGCTCTGAGGGTCACACACTCAAAAATGAGTCTGTCCATCCGGGTGTCATGCTTCCAGCACTGCTGATGGTGCTGAAACAATAAATGCCCACACAGTAATTTAAAGAAAGACCAGCTAATTATATTCCCTCTGAAGATACAGTGTCCCTCTCCATTTTATTTTTTAATATCAATTTTTTTTTCACTCTGTGGGACAGAGACATAAGACACTTTCCGTTGCCTTTTCCCTTTCATTCAGTTTCATCACCTTCCCATGATGAATTGATGGGTTTATTGATTGTTTTTTAGGGAAAATAAATACAAATTAAAAATTACTCATCGAAATGTTAATAAATATTACAATTAGATTAATTTATATTAACCATCTATTTTGCGATTGCGGAAACTTAAAGTAATGTAAGTCGTATGTCATTCCAATATTTTGTAAGACAGCCTGATTTTAGATTGACTACTTGCAGCTGATGTAGGGTGCACTTTTTTTTTTTTTTTTTTTTTTTAGAAATGTGTGTATTCATTTATTTAACACTCATCCCATGTAATGTCATTAACACAATTAACCCCCACCCCCTATGTTACCCCTGTCTTGACATTAATAGGTTTCCATCTTAGTAATAACACCAAACCGTAAATGTGATGCTGATATTTTGAATTAAAACATTAAAGTCAACGCTTCAGTAACGATTTTCCATTCATTGGATTTTAAAAAGTAAACAAAATTGGCATGTTTGGCACGCTGCTGTTACAGCAGCCAATCCCTTCGTTTTTCTCCCTTTGCTCGCTCACAAAAAACGCAGCAGCGTCTCAGAGCTCGCGCCCCTGGCTTCTCATTTTGTCGTGAATACTGCCAGCTGCAACTTTTGTCAGCGCACAGCTGCTGGTTGTTCCTCTTCACACATAAACTGGCTTCATTTAAAGTCAAGAGAGGCAGCTGGATGATGTCATATCCGTAAAGAAGTGTTCCTAAGCGCAGCCCGAATTTTTGCTGCATACATGCCCACAAACTTTTGTCCTCCTTGCAGTGACGAGCTTTCTCCCCGTTGCCCGAATGGCAGGCGTGACGGGGACGAGTGGATGGATGTTGTCCCCTCCTTGCCAGGAAGTCGCAGTTTTTCCCAGAGCGTAGTGGACGTGGTGGCGCGAGCTCACGGACAAAAACTTGCGTGATTTATTTTTTTTTTATTTTTTTTTTTTAGTTATTTTTTTCCTTTTTTTTTCTGGTGTTGCAAAGGAGGTGGAAGAGGGAAACACTGTTGCAGCCGACAGAATGTGGCCGCTGTCCGTGGTCCTTAACCCGCTGCTGTTTCTACTACTGTTCGGATACTGCCCAACAGTGGTGAGTTTCCCTCAACAAACTGCCTCTTGTTTCCATCAGAAAGAGCAGTATAAACTTAAGCGTTTGCTCGGTTTTGTTATGTGCTGTAAGTACTGTTAATTTAGGTGTTTGTACTTTGGGTGGAGCACATTTCTTAAGGGTTCACATTTGCCAATTAAGACAGGGATAAGTAGTTTCCTTGGATTATTGCACATTTGGCGGACTCATTGCTATACAGGCTACTGTCACCTGTACACACTCCAGTATTGGCTAGAATTTAAACAAACATGCAAAAATGTATGCACACAAATGATTTGAAGTAGAAACAATGTATTTGATAGTGGTTGGGGTAGAGCCACCCTCTCAGCACTTTGTTTATTGCTTACATCATAACAGAGGTATTGATTCTGGAGCATTGCCGGATATATAACTCACTTTTAAGGGAGAGTTTCCTCTAAATTGATAAATGTGAAATATATATATATATAATTCAATGTTAAACTGTGAGTTTTGCCAAAATTCCCTAACAGAAGTAGCTGTGTTAAACAATTTCACACCTACAAATTATTTCTTCATTTTTAATCATCAGACTTGCTATTTTTTCTTATAAATGAAAATATCTGTTTAAGCCTTTGAATGGGTACGTGTTTGGGAGCATTGTCGGAAAGTAGAAGGAGCAGCTTGCAAACCATTCGTAGAAGAACAATGGTCGATTAGGTTCATCCCACCCATGCAGAGTACAGTTTCTTTGCCAGCGCCTTGATTGCAAAGCAGTTTTCTCACCTTGCAATGGCTAGAAGTGGGGTGCAGAAAGAGCATTGCTTGTATGCTCAGAAAGGCAGGAAATGTTTTCAAGTGGAGGAAATAAGCCTTCAGATCCATGAAAAAGTCGACACGAAAGCTCCAAACAAAAGAGAAACCAGCTGTCTGAATTTTTTAATGAGAGAGAAACTCTTTTTTTTTTTTTTTTTTTACGGAGATCTTCACAAAGAAAAGCCAAAGTGGGGAGTGCATCTGGCTTGGCTGGGTGACAGAATCATTTTGATGAGGAAATGTGAGAATGAGAAAAGGAGAAAGGATGTGTGTCACCAAAGAGACAGGAGAAAGACCACTTTAAACAGATTAATGAAAGCCTTTCAAAGCAAAGTAAGGAAAAGAAGAGCCCTCCCACTTTTATCCCATTCAGCTATGGTATCATAAAAAAGATGCAGATTTCTGCTGCACTTATTATGTACGGCACCACATTTTTTAAATAATTCCTTAGACCACAGCAATGAACTCCCATGACTTCCAGATATTTCACTGCAATGTCATCTTTTCTCCTGCTGCTTTTCAGTGGTATTAATTTATATGAAAAGAAAATGAAAATGGAGAGGTGATACATTCTGTCAAAATGAGATATGAGACATTGGATGTGGTATTTATATATTCCAAGAACTGATCAAGGAGTCAGGGTGGAAGTGTTCAAGAAAGTACAAAAACAAAATAGTAATGAGGCGGATATAGTTTTGGCTATCATTTATTTCTTAAAATGTTTTATGGCAGCATTGGAGTATAAAGTGGCAAAAAGCAGCCTACCGCCGGGTGAAAATGATGAGTCAAAGGCTGAGCTGTGTCCCTGGTGTGGTGCTTTTTCGCCTGCTCATAAGAGACATGATCTTTCATGGCTGGTGCCAAACACTCTTTAAAGTGCTCAGACTGTTAGGCAAGGATGAATGAGAGATTTAAAGGATGCCTGCACTATGAAAACAGGATACTACCCTTTTCCATCCATTGGCTTTTAAAGCTAGTGGATTCCAAAGTTCACAGGCTATCCTCCCCCAAGATTTAGTTTTAGGATTTAAACAAAGTCAAAATAATAACTGGTTGTCTGCCAAAGAGGCTGACAGCACAGACAAATTTGCCATCCACAATCAAAGGTGGGCAGAATTTGGCTGGAGGCTTGTTTTAATTTCCCATGCTGACAGTAAACTGCAGTATACTTCAAAAACTGATGCTGTTTGTAGGCCTGATAGAGTTCAGGTTTTTCAGCACTTCACCACATTTTGATCAATAGATTTGGAACGAGTATTGGTTGATGGTGCTCGACTATCTTATGATGCATGCTTTAGGCTTTTTATCTTTGCACTGGGGAGCACATGCATTGTTATCAAGAGCAGGACAAATTCCCAACAAATCAGGTTTGTCTGTCTCTCCCTCTCTCTCTCTCTCTGCAGGATTTTCAGTTTTAAGGCTTGTGGGAGGGGGGGTATTCATCAAGACAGAAAAAGGCTATTTATAATTGAAGATTGTGTAACAAGAGCACAGGGATATTTTACAGGAAAAGCACTTTCTTCTTTCAAAGTTTAAACTTTTTTTTAGTCAGTTGAGTTAGTTGGTGTCAAAGCTCTGGAGGCGAGAAGCAATGAGGAATAAAGTAACACAAGCAGCATGCTGCAGTTTCATAACAGTGGAATGAAATTGTGTGTCCATAGAAATGTCTGATGTGTATTCATGATTGTTCATGAGTTGTTGTGTGCAGACCATCAGGCCAAAGGAGGGGTGGCAGGTGTACAGCTCAGCTCAGGATGCAGACGGGCGTTGTATCTGCACTGTGGTCGCACCTGAACAGAATCTGTGCTCCAGAGATGCCAAAGGCAGGCAGCTCCGCCAGCTCCTGGAGAAGGCATGTGCAACATACACACACAAACACGAAGGCACACCCATTTTCTAGCACACGTGTGCACTCTTAAGCAACCAGCACACCTGAATTCATATGGACACCACATCGATTTTCAATCATTATGGCTCTCTGCTGCTGTAATCCTCAGAGAGATTGCACCAGCCTGGGCCATAACACTATTTTTCTCTTCTGCATATATTACATGAATGACAGCTGACTGGCAGCTTGTGAAAACAAGACTGCCTTTATTATCTTTACACATCTGGAGTTCTTTCATTTTTACTACAAATGCAATTGTTTATGTTTTTAAGGGTTAACTAATTCACGAAAATGTTGTTTAATGTTTAGACCATCATCAGAAATGGAGCTTTTCAAGTAACGTTATCATTGTTTTTAAAATAAGTGTAACATCAAATCACTTTTAGACACAACTGACAACATTGTGAATTGACGTGGAACCATCAACCATAATATCATGCTTCCCCCATGACAGCGGTGATCTAACACATCATCTACACACACATAAATAGCAGAGCACGGTTGTCACTTTCCTCAATATGGATGACGTTTACTTTAAGGCAACAATAGTGGAGCTATACATGTTTATGTTGCATGCCAATGCATGCGCTCTATCATTCACAGGGGCCTCTGACACTAATGTACTAAGCTGCCTCAGGGCATCAGTGAGGCCATTTCAGGTTCCCTCTGCCAGAGCCAGAAAAGAACACAATGTATGAGTGTTGTTACTTTGCCACTGATGGGCTCCAATAATGCTGGTTTGTTACAATTAGAGCCAGAGAGAGGAGAGGAGAGGAGAGGAGTGAAAGGTCAACATTTCTTCTTGTTCGCATGCTCCATAAAACCAATGCACTTTTGTTATGTCACATAAAGGCATTGTATGGTCTCTGCATCCAGTCTTTGCTCAGAAATACGTTTTTAAAACCAACATATGAAACTGTTTATCCGTGACATCAGAAAAATCGCTTTTAAGTGGAAAATAGGTTTAAGAACCAAGAGAAAACGACAAAAATAATCTGCTGGGGAACAGATTCATTTGAAGCTATATCCTGCTCGTTTGGTGAAAGGCAATCATGTTGGAGGTCAAATGTTGATTTGTTCCATGGGACATCAGCACGGCAGGCAACTGAGCGACTGAACAAGAAGGACATTTTAATCTGATGGTGGACGGGGGGAAAAAAATCAATGCTGTGCCTTTTTTTTTTTTTTATTCTTTTCAAAAGGTGCAGAACATGTCGCAGTCAATTGAGGTGCTGAACCTGCGGACGCAGAGAGACTTTCAGTATATCATGAGGATGGAGAGCCAGATCAAAGCACTGCGGTCAAAGTTCCGTCAGATCGAGTCGGACAGGAAGACGCTCGTCAACAGAAACTTTCAGGTATGTTTTTGTCTGATGTTGAGAAACATCACAAGAAACCTGGCAAGGGATCTCTTCCAAAGGTACCTGAGAAGCATGCTAAATGATAAACCTTCATTCCATATAAAACTATTGCAGGTCTGCCGCTGGTCGACTAGGGAGAAGGTTGTTTAAAGTCGAGACTGCAGAGACCAACGAGAACACTTTTATGGGACAGAATTATTTCATAGATGTCCTCCTCACAAACAATGCAGTTACAGCTCATTACAATTAAATGTGCTCGCCTGTTTACTAGTTCTTCTTCCTTGCTTTTCTGGGACTTGAGACATCAGCAAATGGATAAAGTGATGCTTCAAAGTTTGTGAAATCTTAATATGAAGCCAAACATCAGATTCTTACACAGGAATTCTTACATGTCCTTGAAGTAGATTTATGACATTGAGGTGGAACACATGAAACAAGTGTATAATGTTTTGTATATGTTACAAATATGATAGTGGGAAAAGTGTGTCAACCGGTGAAATTAGCAAATAAATTGAAAGTTGAATTTTGAGCAGGTGAATTCAGGATGACAGTCAGTGCAAGTGTTCAGCCTGCTCTCTTTAAAGTGAATAGTGAGGTTGAACAAGGACGTTTTTGGGCACCTCAGTAGCTGGTGGTGGTGGTATAGATAAAATATGAGGCCAAAAATTAAAAAATAGCATTTGAATAAAGATCTCACACATTACACCAATGGAATATATCTGAAAAACATTTCTCAAGTACTGCAGTAGATTACAAAATTGAGGTTAATGCAAGGCCAGTAAATACTGCATAAACACATTCAACTTTGTTCAAATTAAATATAATGCAAAGCAATGTTTGAAATTGTCTGTCTCATTATAAATATTCAAGCAAGTTTTCAAATGGATTTCAAAGCCCTGCATTTTTAATTATAAATTAGTTACTTTTGCTCTCAGTTGAAACATTGGAACACATATTTTATTTCATGAAATGCAGCATTTTCTAATTATAGAAATCTAAAGTTTATGTGTGTAATGTGTATGGGAAAGTTTTTGTTGTACATGTATTAACTCAAATACAATTTTCCAGATATTATATATATTTTCACTTGTAGTGGTTGAGAGAAATTAAGACCTGATAGATTATCACTGCAAATGTCTTTCACTGACAGCAGACTGACTTTTTTAAAATTTCTCTTCTTCATAACTCAGAGAATCTAAGGTCACCATGATGCTGGTGATCCCATTCATGCTCGCTGAAAGCAAAATAATTCCTTTCATTCCAACGTACATATTGGAATTCTACTGTATTGAAAAGCACAGAATTAAGCTGACTTAAATTAGCTCTGACAAAAAAAACAACACTGAATGCTCTGTGAGCGATCAAGCTCTATATTTGCCACACTCCATCAGTCATCCCTAAATGAAGACACACAATAAAGAAACACTGCTTCGAAACTTGGAACGAGAGGTCTCCGATCATAACAACGGATCACACCAGCTGAAATCTGTGTACACATAAAGCTTAGTCATTTAAGTTTTTTCCAGCGGGCACCACTGTTAGACCAGCTCACCTGAGCAACACAAAGCAGTTATGATTGAAACAGTTTGAATCCATGCATACTTTCTTTTCTTAAATTATTATTTTTAATCACTGCTTTATCTTGATGAGCTGCTTGTGGACGTGTTTGGACTCCACCGGTCCACATTAAGACGGATTTAGTACAATTGAAGAAAATTCAAGACATTTATTCCCTGAAGGGGTCAACAAAGATCACTTAAAGAGCCAGGCATTAATAGGCTTGTCATGATTGATGAATAATGCTGTACCAGCGAAAGGTGGGAGAAAACCTTTCTGTGAGTTGAATCTCAATCATCTGATTGGCAACTGGAAGAGTTGAGTTGCAGTGTATGTTGCACAAAGATGTGACACCAGGTGCTGAAGGAACATATTTACCAATTTTTTTTTTTTTTTTTTATTGTTTTATTATGTTTGAATTGTGCTCTGTGTATATACTTTGGGGATTTTATTTTGTGGACTGATTATATTGCCACTGTAGCTTCTGATACTTATACTAACTCCAACTTTGAACCTGATAAGTTAATTCCAATCGTTTTCACAGGCAAATCTATTGGATGTATTTTTACATTTTTCGCATGCTTTGCGATGGAGAATCTGATCTGCAAATATAATTTCTGTTTTTGCTGTTGTTTTTATTTTGTTAAAATGACTCAAATACCCTTCTTTGCTTCAGTAAACAATGCTATTTGTGCAAATCAATCTGAAATTAGTGAAAGAAGAACCTGCATTTTATGCAAAACAAAGTAGGCAGATAATCTCTTGTATTTACCAAGTATCAACTGTTACACAAGAGATGATGCAGGTATTGCACTAATTCTATATTACCAAAATGAAACTGTTACTTCTACAGCACACCGCCTCTTTGTTTCTTCTAGGAGCTGAAGGGAAAGATGGAATCCTTGCAGCCCCTGATCCCCGTCCTGGAGCAGTATAAGACGGATGCCAGGCTCATTTCCCTGTTCAAAGAAGAGATCAGAAACCTCTCCAGCGTGTTGATGGGTATCCAGGAGGAGATGGGAGCCTATGACTATGAGGAGCTACAACAGAGGGTGCTAAACCTGGAGAATAGGCTGCACAAATGCATGAGCAAACTCAGTGAGTCCCTCCACCAGCAATGGGATAATAAGCACATTTACTGCAGCCACTGGCAGATTGGTATTGTAGAAACGGAGCAAGAAGCATGGCAGAACTTCTACCACAGCCTAAAAATAATGTTACTGGACTGAGAAGAGCAGCATTTGCAGAGTTACTCATCATTGTTTAGATGATTTGGGTATTATTTGGGTATAATAAGGTCTATAATATGATAAAATTGTGAAGCTTTGTACTGTGGCTTTAGGAGTGAACAGTGCATTTCAGGCTTATTCAAATCATTCAGTTATAGGTATAGCTTAGAGGTTTTCTTTGATTCATTCTTTTTTAGTCTTTGGCATTTGCACTTTAGCACAGAAAAGCTGTGAGGGCGTTACTCCACCCTCTGAGGTTTAACGAAGCTCATGAGATTAATTTGTCTTCAGAGCGGTCTTGCCTATGTTAAATGTGTGCATGATTAAACTTCCAGTTTGAAGCTGCTCAGTTATCAGTAGTGATAATGTCTGTCAAAATGTTAACAAAAATAACTAGTATGTGCATGCTAATAGGACATGGCTTGAAATATGTTATGACTTGAGAAGGTTGCTTAAGCATTCATAGTGCAGAGGCTTTGATTGGTCTCAATGCTTAACAAGGGACTTGTAAACTTGAGTGGAAGTGATACCCTTACTGTCATTTAGCACATAAAACGTGTCCGATAAGATTAATTATGTGCAACTCTAGTACCTCACATGTCAAAGCTTGTAGGTTAAATGCTTCCCTAGTTTTAACATATGGGATGAGGTTGTATTTTGGTGCTTGTTTGGTATCCTGTCCTTGAGGGAAACACATGATTGAAACACAGTGGTGCCAGCATGCTGCACACAAACCATCCAGAAGTTAAACTTGTTTCTACCAGATTTAAACACCAAGAAGCCTTAAGATGTATTCCAGTTATGACATCAGAAGATACTTGACCAGGACTGTGCGTGTTTTCAGCATGTGGCAAGCTGATGAAGATCACTGGGCCGCTGACTGTGAAGACCTCTGGAACCAGATTTGGAGCCTGGATGACTGATCCACAAGCACCCCCCAGAAATAACAGGGTGAGTTAATGGGCACAACATTTCCTCGGAGCAATTAGACATTGAAAAGTTTGTTTAGGAGAGGTGTATTATACTTTTTTTTTTTTTACATTTATTCTAGAATAAGGCTATCTACGTAATATTGAAAAATCAAAGGTTGTCCGGTCTTCTCTTAGAAGTTGATCTAGTAGGGATTGAAAGTAGAAATTTGTAAGGAGGAAAGAATTAAACTTCACTTCCACAGGGATCAGTCTTTCTTACTCATTAATGCAGACCACAGGTATACTGTATGTGGCATATAATGGAATCTTAATAATTAAGTACACACCCCAGTGTACAGCACCTGAATGTGAATATGATTATGAAAGTTTCTTTCTGTTCAAAATTGGGTGATGTTTAGTGTTAAGTCAACCTCGATGTGTCAAAAAACACATCCGCATGTCTATCTGCATCTGTTGCTCATTTCGATAGAAGTCTTCAAAGCCACACTGAGTGGTTTTTAATTCATATAAAACTGTTTTGAAATCCTCTTCAGAGGGGAGAGATGTTCGATAAAATTATATCATATAATGCCTCTTTGCACACTTGACAGCTGAGCTCAGACGTACAATTGATGTCAACATACATGAAGCAGTTTAGACGGCGGTTGCTTTTAACTGAATTTGGGGAAACAAACAAACAAAAAGACTCACTGGAGGAGTTCATAGTGTGACTACTACTGATCTGTCATTCACTTGTTTCACAGAACTGATAAAAGCAAATACACCAAAGCCGGCACAAGATGCCTTTCAACTTGACCAATTATTCAGGGACTGCTTGACACATCAATGACTAGCATGTAAAGGTTGCTGCGTGTTTAAAATTTAAAATTGAGTGACATGGGGATATCTCTTTCATGAAGAGAAGTTTGAACTCTCTTTGCTCAATGGCAAGATGTATTATCACTCTGAAAAACTACCTCAGCATCACCAAACCTCCTTTTGAATTGCGTAATGAGGCGAGTGCAGAATTGCAAACTCCACGTGTGCATTTACTGTAAAGGTTATGACGACCATATTCTCTCGTCCTTTACCTGAGATCAACCCATTTATCATTCATAATTGTGGAAATTTGCTTGTTGTCTTTAGGCAGTCATCTTTATATGTTTCATTGGACCTGCACCAAGTAAAAGTTCCAGCATCAGCTCCTTGTCCAGTGTAGACTGTGGGTGATTCATCACTCAATATCACTTTCATGCAATCATCCACAGTCCATGACAGCTTTACTTTATTTCACTGTAACCTTATTTCTTCTGTTGAGGTGTTAGTATTGGTTTATGTTTGACTTTTCTAGGTGTAAATCCCATTTCCTTTACCTGGTTTCTTACAGTTTGGTCACAAACTTTGACTCCTGTTTCTGCCCATTTGTTTTTCATTTCTTTTCTTGTGCATTTTTTCCTATTTTCAAGGCATTTTGCTTTTAGTTTTCTGTCCTGATATTTTGATGTCCAACTTGGTTTTACTTCCTTGCACTTGCTTCAAATTTTATTCACAGCTACCTTATTAACAACTAATACCTTTTGCCAAAATCCAAGACATTAACTATGTTCTTAAAGAAGTGTTATAATCTTTTCTATTATGTTAATGTAATGCATAGTGACATATTCAAAGGCCTTACATTTGTCTAATTTGTAATGTGTCACTGGGTTGCCTTTGGCCTTATTGATGAGGAAGAAGCCATTCCTATGGTATCATATTATGGTCATGATGGACAACACCAAATCTAGGGGTCCTTGAGGTTTACAAATCCTTAAGGATGCTGCTTTCATCTGGTGGTTCATGATCTCTGTAGCAACTTTATTCTCTTATAATTTCAAGGTCATATTGTTGTATACGGAAACTAATATATTTGGTTCAATGTGTTGCTTACAATGGTCTGAGGATGTGAGACACCAGTCCTTCATGTAGACTTACAGTTGGCACAGTTTCTTGGAACTGAGCATTACAGGAATTTTGTTTGTATGTATTTGTTCCCAGGTTTGGTATATGGACAGCTATACCAACAACAAGATAGTAAAAGAGTACAAATCCATTGCTGACTTTGTGGCAGGAGTGGAATCCAGAACCTACAATCTGCCTTTCAAATGGGCTGGAACCAACCATGTGGTGTACAATGGCTCTCTGTACTACAACAAGATGCAGAGTAACATCCTCGTGAGGTACAGCTTTGAGACGGGACGTGTGGTTACGCAGAGGGCGCTGGAGTTGGCAGGCTTCCATAATGTGTACCCATACACCTGGGGAGGCTTTTCAGACATCGACCTGATGGCAGATGAGCTGGGCCTGTGGGCTGTGTATGCAACCAACCAGAATGCGGGGAACATCGTCATCAGTCAGCTGAACCCGGACACGCTCCAGATTGTCAACACGTGGAACACAGAATACTCAAAGAGGAACGCCGGTGAGTCTTTTATGATATGTGGAACTCTCTACATCACTAACTCGCACTTGACGGGCGCCAAGGTGTACTACGCCTACTCCACCAAAACATCCACCTACGAGTATACAGACATTCCTTTTCATAACCAGTACTTTCACATGTCTATGTTGGACTACAATGCCAGGGACCGTACCCTCTATGGCTGGAATAACGGTCACCAGGTCCTGTTTAATGTTACACTTTTCCACATAATTAAAACAGAGGACGACTCTTAAAGGAGAAACATCCACTATGAAAGTAAGAAAGAAAACATGGAAAAATATAAGGTTGTGCCTGAACATTCTCATGATTTTTTTTTTAACTGTTTATTTATATAAGCTTTCTTACTACTTTGGCACTTTTTTTTTCACATTTCACTAACATCAGTTTAACTCATTTACTAGGAAACGTTAACTGACCCGGAACAACACTCTATCATTGAAATAAATGACCACACTACAAAAAAAACAAAAACTTACTGCAAACTCATTCTAGACTGAATAATGACGCTTTTGCCTGACACCTACAAACAAACTTTGAGTAATTTCTGAAGCTCCTTTTTCACTCTATATAAAGGCTTGTCCAAGAATGTGAATTTCATATTCATAATGGTTTTCCCGTTCAGTTACTCATCTATTCATGCTCCCTAATTTATTCACGTTTTGACTGTGTTCATTAATTGTTTTATTTTCCTTCTTTCCTTGCCATCAATTCATCATGATCTGCTCATTTATTCCTGCTTCTCACTGCCTGCATTTAGCTTTCAATTTATCTTTGGACTTTTCCTTTCAAAAGTTTCGCACTTGACCTTATACAAGACAATGAGATATGTGGTGAACCATAATGCACCTGTATAGTTAATGTACTTGGCTTTTGTTGTCTGTCGAGATTCTCAGCCATCGTGGTTAAGGATATCTTGAAGTACCAAGTCAAAGTACTTAGCAAACATCCGAATCTGGCTGCCTTTAACTTAGTACTCTAAGATATTGACTTTTTTGTCATTTCAGCAACAGTTTGTATGCCTTATTCAGTGCCGTGTGTTCCGTAAGCCCAAGGATAACAGCTCATGTGCATGAATGTTGGCTATCCTAAGGGCATTTTTTTCTGTAACTGTATATCTCCGTATTTTGTATTTGCACAGCATCCCATTCTACTCCATTCTTGCTATTCTTGAGATAAAAATCCATTTATACACATGGCAGTAGATAAGTTTGATATGTATTTGTTTGTGTTAATAAGATGTTATTCATAACAAAAATAAAAGTCTTGTTTTAATTAAGAAATCGTCTGTTTGTATCTTCATTACCAGAGTTTAATTAGCCTGTTTAGGATACTGACAGTTTATTGTGACAGTGGCAACAAAAAATAAGAATCCATGTATTTCTTCTGGAAATGATTTGATTATTTTGCTTTTTCTTCTTTTCTTGCAGTACTACTGTAGATCACCTTGGTCTTTCCGCACCCTTTTAATCATTTCACTGGGTTCAGCTTTAGTTTGTCTCTATGTTCATAATGTGTAGTCTCTGTGAGTACAGTTCAATAGTAAAAAAATTCCCTCGGGTATGGTCGAATGGTGAAGATAAAAATAAATAATAATACTCTCGTCTTCTCCTGTGTACCTCTCTTTGGATTTGATGGTAAATATCAAGAGGTTAAGGGGAGAGTTGTTGGAAGGAATTAATAAGAACTTGGGAAAAGACGTCTGCACTGCAGAGAATCAGACTGCACTGACTGTGGTCTGCGTTAGTTAAACTACAGCTTTTATTAGGTCACTTATTAGGAGCACATTGGGTACTTTGGTTAATGCATGTGCTTTGTGTTATTTCAAGTAGGCTATTTTACATCGGGCAATGTAAAGTACAACATGAAATATTACGTAATTATCAACGTAATTATTAAGAAAAAGATGGAAAAATGACATAAAATGAGCTTGGTTGCTCACCCTCCTGCCCTCATATTTATCTATGAATCCAAATTATAACAAATGTATGACAATTCTCTAGAATCTCTTTCAGCGAGACACTCGAGTGTTTTTACCATGTTGTTTCATTCAGACAGGGTAATAAAAAACACAGGCAACCACATTGTTTTAACATAATAATGTCGATGATTACTCATCCTCCTGTCTTCATATTCATCTCTACATAAATCCAGATTGGTGGAGGTAAATAAAAAATAAAAAGAACTAATCAGTAATCTGGATGTTGCAGCCTTAAGGAATTCTGGGACAACTCTATGTCCTTTTCGGTAATTTAGAATAGTCCAGAGTTCCTATGCTGAAGGACATAAAAGAGAAAGTATAGAAGCTTCTTTTATTGCATCTTAGAATTATGTCCAACTTTTACCACAGCTATCACTTCGACTCTTCTGGGTCAGTTCACACAGTCGTCTGGCTCGTAGCAAAAAAGACAGATTGACCGGATGCTCAGCCATCCCTTTGCTAGTCTGTCTGTCCTCATCCTCACCCTTCTACAACATGTATTGACTATGCCCAAAGTACATTCTGGTGCTCATCCTGCCCTACATATTAAAGAGGTGAAATGGAAAGCTGTCCTGTCAGTTGATGAATGAACATTTCATTTCCTTTTGCACATCTTGGACAGGTCCTGTGTTATCAGCTCTCAATGGTAAGGGAGCGCAAAGCATGGGTAACTTATTTATCTTTGAAGGCACCGTTAATGCGAAGATATATTAAAAGGTTACAGAAACATAGCAACTGCTTATTTTGGTCTGTGTATATTTCATCTAGACAATGCCAAACCACATAACACACACACACAACATAACATTACGGTGTAAGATTCTGGGGATTTAACTGGCCTCTTTCCAACCTATACATCCAGAATTGTTTATTATTCTGTGAAAAAACACCATTTGATACAGTGAACATTAAACTAGTACAACAAAAAAATATATGAAAGTTCTCAGTTACAACATTTGATGTTATCGTAGTTTTCTATTTCACAAGCAAGAACCACACCACTGATGAGATGCACGCTTTGTTTGCTAAGTGTGTTGTATGCATATTAACGTTGGTAAAAATGTTGGTGGCGGGAAGGCTGAATAGGGATGAAAGGCAGTTCCTGCTCTTGAAGGTCAGACAATATAAAAAACAATTCCTTGTTTGTCGAATGAAGGACAACAGATGCAAACCCGTGTCAGGAATTACGAATCCTCTCACCATTATCCTCTGTCCAAACAGAATTTCCTTTTCCAACAGTAAACATGACACACAACGAGGATAGTATCAAGATTAGAACGAAACAAGAACTTTGTTTTTAACGAGTAACTACAAATAGCATTTTATGCAGTAAAATCCAATATTATGTTCATCATTAACACAATTCACAATAAAGCTTTTAAGATTAATGAAAAATACTTTTTTCACTGTACAACACTTGCTGGAAATTTTACATATAGTCTGAATCCTAAATAAAGTGGGAAACTTCACCCTCTTGCAGAAAAGGTCGGTTCCCTCCTTAGGGAACCTTCCATCATTGAGGAGGTGTGATAGCACAGTGTGTGAGCGTGTCTGATGACCTTGTGGACTTTTTCAGTCATCCTCTGATGCAAAGGTACACAATGTACACACAAGTATCCGTGCCCACATCAATGTCATAGTAACAACCACAATGAGAGTGCTGACGCAAACACCTCAATCTCTGCCAGGTTTTGTGCAGAAACTCTTCTCCATATCAGATCAATGCAGGCCCGCCAGGCTGGAAGTATCTAAAAGGTCAAAATGCAGGCACAAAGTCTATATCTCACAAACACAGTAAAGATCTCAAGAGATATTGATCCCATGAGTGCACCGATGTCAAGCAGTTCCCAGTGAATCAACTTGCAGGTGTCGGAGTTAAATCCTATCGTGTGATGAATTGAGTACTGTACGAAATTCTAAGATTTCACAGTTTGGGTTACAATTTTTGAAAATGAACTCAAATGAAAATCAGGATTCAACTGAAAGCCGGGGCTGGGGTTGACAAAAACAAACAGAGGCTGTTCCTAAATACAGGCTGGGTAATGTTTAACATGCTAACTGTGGCCTAGGAAATTGGCAGCTGTCTAAGAACCTTTTCCACTTGTGAATAATCTTACTGTAGATTGATTGACTCTTATGGATTCATGGGTGGCATCAACTGCTTCTCTAAGATCATTGCACATAACTTGATTTTATGGAAGTGCTCATACTGATGATCAATGAATTAAGCACATTTGACTAGAAGAACCTGGCTGCTACTTAACTCTTAACTGTTCATGCAAAGAGGGTGTACTTACTTCTTCTCAAAAAGTGTTGGCTTTTCAGGTTAGCTTTGATTAAATACATGCTAAAACATTATAATATGTCATGTTGTTGTTCTTCTGAGGTTTTTATCATCTGATTAGGTTTTAGGCTGTACTTTTTTCCCAATACTGTGTGGTATACTATATGAGATTCAATGAAAAATATAGACTTTACAAACCAACCTACTTTTACTCTGGTCCAAAACTTTTTTCTCTCGATCAGTAATGTGCTTGATTCAGTGAAGTTTATGTTCCTCCAGTTTTTACTTTTTTCTAAAGCTGAGTGCTTGCTTTAGTTTTCTCAAGAGCTCAAACTTCTCTCACTGACAAATACTGCACATTTTTTATGTAGATTTACAGATGAATGCAGTATTCAATAAACTACTTTTTTTTCTGGTCTTTTTTTTCCTATCGGTGATGATGTTCGGCTGAAATAAAACACAAATCAATCCTGAAAGTTGCATTTCAAACCAGTGCCGTACCAAAAATGTTTTTATTCATGCTTCAATGGCAAATATTGCCTTTCACACCGTGGGTATTTTCATCACTTTCGCAGGAATACTTGAATGAAACCGTGTTAAAGTGACCAGTGTCTGAATGCTTGAATGCCATCATTAGAAACAAACGTTTTAACAAAGCTGTTAATGTCACATATCTCATGTCACAGCCCTCCTGGTAAACAACACCTCAATGTCCTTACATTTTTGTTTATATATTAATTTAACATGATGAACTATATTCAATTCAAAAATACTTTATTTATCCCAGAGGGAAATTAAATGTTGATGTAGCTCAATTAAATCAAGGAGTTATTATAGATGCTGATGGCTGTGGGCAGGAAAGATTTCCTGTAGCGGTCAGTTTTGCATCCAAACTGAAGAAGCCTTTGACTGAAGAGACTCTGTTTTCCGATAACAGTCTCATGGAGAGGATGTTCAGGGTTGTCCATAATTCTCTTGATTTTATGCAAAATCCTTCTTTGCATTATTGTCTCCAGAGGTTCCACAGCCGTCCCCAGAACAGAACCAGCCTTCTTTATCAGGTTGTTGAGTCTTTTTAGGTCCCTAATAACTTCACAAGAAAGATTTTTGGATTTTGATACCTTCCGACAGTCAAGCTTTTTCCTTATAATTGTTGGTCTCCATTACAAATCTGCAGGTGTTATAAGGAAATTACTACCATATCATTGATCTTTAATACATTTACCGTTTGGATTTGGTCACCATAAGGAAATCTGTGACTTAATATGCAAGTTCAAATCAAACAAGAAAACACAATAGGCATTTTATCAAATCTGTGTATTGTAGGTTGTGGTCATTTTGACCTCCCTCTCCTATTAAAATGCATGTAACTATGTTCACTTGAACATCCTTCACCTCCCAGTCGATGAGAATGAGGAGTCATGTGACTCCGGTCGGCCATGTTGGCAGAAGAATTTATTGGTTGCCAGGGGCAACGCCATTAACTTAACGGATATCCTCCCGCATTTGTCATTTCGGCAGGGCAGAGACGAATACAAAAGAAAGAAAGAAAGCAAAGCAATGGAGAGAGATAAGGCGAAAGAAAAGGGACTTTACAGGGACAAGCTTATTACAAGCGCAAAGCAGCGGTATTTGGAGAAGCTGTCCAGCATCCAAAATATTGATCCTTACGAGCTCCCTGCAGCAATTCAATTCAATTCAATTCAATTCATTTTTATTTATATAGCGCCAAATACAACAAATGTCCTCTCAAGGCACTTAGATAGTAAGTCCAATTCAAGCCAATTGGAATTCAATTAATTAATAATAATCATAATTCATAAAATAATCCAATTCGTTCATATAGAGCCAATTCAAAAACAATTTCCTAGCTAAGAAAACCAACAGATTGCACTGAAAACTTTTTGTTTTTCGGTCCAATCTCCCGGCCTGAGCGGCGTGCCTGAGGCGACTGTGGAGAGAAACGACTCCCTTTTAACAGGAAGAAACCTCTGGCAGAACCAGACTCAGGAAGGGTGGCCATCCGCCTCGACCAGCTGGGGTTTGAGAAGACAGAAAAAGGGGGGGGGGGGAAGGGGGGGGGGGGGGATGGGGAGGGGGGCAGGGGGCCACCGCGACGGCGGCACTGTAACACCATTCAAAGGATATCTGTTGGAACAGGGAAACACGAGTTAATGACCACAATAATATCACATATACATAAAGAGAGTAAAGTGAGGAAAGGTGTGTCAGATGAGGCCCCCCAGCAGTCTAGGCCTATAGCAGCTTAACTATGGGATGATTCAGGATCACATGAGCCATCCCTATTCAAGGTAAACACAAGAAACTTGTGCTAACGAAAAAATAAATAATAAAATAAAGTAAAGGACCAGACTCAGTGAGTAATTCCCTATACTCCCTATATAGATCTGCTCCTCACACCACAACAACCATCTTTTTATAGCCACAAGCTACCTCAGCCTCTCACCAACTGCACACCAGTCACAGCGGGGTGGGGATGCAAACCCTGGTTCGGGTAGGGGGAGAAATAAAAGAGGTAAGAGAAGCGGGAATGGGATTCAAACCCTGGTTCGGGTAGGGGGTAATGAAAGTATAGAGGGTGCCAGAGGTGGAGGCAGAACAAGACACACTAGCAGACACACTATCAGATTCAACAGACCTAACTATAAGCTTTATAAAAAAGGAAAGTTTTAAGCCTGGTCTTAAAAGTGGAAAGGGTGTCTGCTTCCCGGACATTTACTGGCAGCTTATTCCACAATTGAGGGGCCTGATAACTGAAGGCTCTGCCTTCCATTCTACTTTTAGAAACTCTGGGAACCTCAAGTAAACCTGCAGTTTGGGAACGAAGTGCTCTGTTAGGAAAATATCTTACAATGAGATCTTTAAGATATGATGGAGCTCGGTCATTAAGAGTTTTATATGTAAGGAGAAGAATCTTAAATTCTATTCTGAATTTAACAGGGAGCCAATGAAGAGAAGCTAAAACTGGAGAAATATGATCTCTCCTGTTAGTTCTCATCAGAACTCTGGCTGCAGCATTTTGGATCAACTGAAGGCTTTTCAGAGAATATGTAGGACAGCCCAATAATAAAGAATTACAGTAGTCCAATCTTGAAGTAACAAATGCATGAATTAGTTTTTCTGCATCACTCTGAGACAAGATGTTCCTGATTTTAACAATATTATGAAGGTGAAAGAAGGCAGTCCTAGAAACCTGTTTTATATGCGAGTCAAATGATAAGTTCTGGTCAAAAATAACTCCAAGGTTCCTCACTGTAGAACTAGAAGCCAAGGAAATACCATCTAGAGTAACTATATAGCTAGACAATTTCTCCCTGAAACGCTCAGGTCCAAAGATAACGACTTCAGTTTTGTCTGAATTTAGCAGCAGACAGTTCTGAGTCATCCAGGTCTTTATGTCTTTAAGACATGCTTGTAGTCTGACCAACCTATTGGTTTCATCTGGTTTTATAGATAAGTACAGCTGAGTA
Organism: Odontesthes bonariensis; assembly: GCF_027942865.1. Classification (NCBI taxonomy): domain Eukaryota; kingdom Metazoa; phylum Chordata; class Actinopteri; order Atheriniformes; family Atherinopsidae; genus Odontesthes; species Odontesthes bonariensis. Next base: position 12,823,686 of record NC_134519.1, on the reverse strand, counting down.
TCATCAGCATAGCAATGGAAATTTATGCCATGCTGTCTAATAATGTTACCTAATGGAAGCATGTATAAAGTAAAAAGAATCGGTCCAAGCACAGAACCCTGAGGAACTCCATGACTTACTCTGGTGTGTGAGGAAGATTCTTCATTTACAAGAACAAACTGAAATCTATCAGATAAATATGATTTAAACCAGCCTAATGCAGTTCCTTTAATCCCAATAACATGTTCAAGTCTGTGTAATAAGATACTGTGATCGACCGTATCAAATGCAGCACTGAGATCCAACAGGACAAGCACAGACACAAGTCCGCTATCAGAGGCTAAGAGGAGATCATTGGTAACTTTCAGCAGTGCTGTTTCTGTGCTATGATGCACTCTGAATCCTGACTGAAACTCTTCAAACAAATTATTTCTGTGTAAATGATCACAAAGCTGAGCTGCAACTATTTTTTCAAGAACTTTAGACATAAAAGGGAGATTGGATATAGGTCTATAATGAGCCAACACTTCTGAATCAAGAGTAGGTTTTTTAAGTAAAGGTTTAATTACAGCAACCTTAAAAGTCTGAGGTACATATCCTGTCAACAAAGACAGATTGATCAAATCCAATATGGAAGTGTCAATTAATGGGAAAACCTCCTTGAACAGTCTGGTTGGGATTGGGTCTAAAACACAAGTTGATGGTTTAGAAGAGACTATTGCTGTTGTTAGTTCAGAGAGATCAACTGGGCAGAAGCCGTCTAAATACAAATCAGGTTCTAAAGATACTTCTAAAGCTGCTGTACTTGATGATACATCACTGATAATAGTGGGAAGGACTCCATCAATCTTCTCTCTGATAGAAACAATTTTATTAATAAAGAAGCTCATGAAATCATCACTGCTGAGAGTTAAAGGAATAACTGGCTCAGCAGAGCTCGGACTCTTAGTCAGACTGGCTACAGTGCTGAAAAGAAACCTGGGATTATTCTTATTCTCATCTATCAATGATGAATAATAAGCAGTTCTAGCTTTACGAAGGGCTTTCTTATACATTGTTAAACTATCTTTCCAGACTAACTGAGACTCTTCTAAATTAGAGGAACGCCACTGTCTCTCCAGCTTTCTTGCAGTCTGCTTTAAAGCACGCAGCTGTGAATTATACCAAGGAGCCAACCTCTTCTGACTGATTACCTTCCTTTTCAGAGGGGCAACATTGTCCAGTGCTGTACGCATTGAAACTATAGTGCTGTCAACAAGAGAGTCAAGTGCTGCTGGAGTAAAGTTTATGTAGTCGTCCTCTGTCATATCTGCACATGGCAGTGAAGAAAAGGATGATGGAATTAATTCTTTAAATCTGGTTACAGCATCCTCTGATAGACACCTTCTATATGTAAATTTCTTCTCAGAAACTGTATAGTCAAGTAATGTAAACTCAAAGGTTATCAGAAAATGGTCAGATAAGACAGGGTTATGAGGGAACACTGTTAACTGTTCACTCTCAATGCCATAAGTCAGAACAAGATCAAGGGTGTGATTAAGGCAGTGAGTCGGTCCGTGAACACTCTGAGAAAATCCAATAGAGTCTAATATAGAATAACAGCAGAATGGCACAGAGACCTGGACCAGTTACCTCCGTGCACATATATGGACATAGTCAATTATCTTGTCTTTGGTGTAAGTTACTACACTATGCAGGAGTTTAAAAGTCACAAATCTTTAGAATCGTACGAGACTTTCTGCTGTGGCTGGGTGCAGGACTCTGCCTGGTGATGATAACAGCGTTGTACTCATAGACATAGTTTGTACTGGCAAAGGTAAGGTTCTTGTCATGCATTTTAGTGTGTTGTAATTACATTGCATTTAGACAGTTCTTGACCAAAATGACAACGTAATTAACTGAGACTTGTTTTGTAAACACTAGATTAACGAGATGTTCAATGTACACAAACGTTTCCAATGTTTTGATGTATGCTAAAGCTTATGTTTAGGTATTTAGTTGTCATTTGATTTTAGCCCAACGACACATACTGTAGCAGGTTATTGTGTTGGGTGTTGGGGGCTGCAAAGTGAACAAACCAGTTCTGGGTTGGCTAGGGTACTTATGTGTGATTGCAAGGCGTACATTCCTGGTTAGATTTAAGCCATTAACATTTTGAATGCAAGGTGTACATGTCCTGGTTAGATTACAGCCATTATCAATGTGTCTAAAGTGTAGACTGTAACTTGAAATAAGTGCTTTTTATTGTTTAGTTTATTTAACTTTATTTATTTTACAGGTCCTGCATTCACGGAGACTCTGAGCCTCCACTTACCAGTCCAGTGGTATCACTTCAGTTGTGTGGGGCTTGTGGACAGACCCTCCGCTGACACGCCATGGTTTTGCTCTTCTTGTGCTGAATAGTGTTTCTTTGTTCTTTTGCACTATTAACAGTATTATTTTATTGTTGCTTGTTGTCAATGTTTACATGCTGGAAATTTTTATACTTTTTATACTGAATGCACACATGTTCTTTTGCACTGTTAACTTTTCCTAGAGGTATATTGCATTCTGCACCTTGCGCCCTTATTCTTTTTTCCTGTTCTGTTAATAAACATTAAGCCATATCAAGTTGTTTCAAGCATTTATTTCAAACTAATTAAAAGGTAATGAACAAGGCACTCAAACATTTATTTCAAACAAATTAAAAAGTAATGAACAATGAGGAATGAACTCAAACAACACTTTTGCACATGTTCGTTAAGGCACAGCAAACAGTGACAATCTTATCTAAAGGCATTAGGTTTTCACCCTCACATTTGAGCAGCATGTGCACAGGTACAGTTGAATGTAAAAATCTGAATTTGTCCAGTCAGCGTGGTTCTCCAACATCTCATATGATGGCTTACCTACAACAGAATAAATAGTTTATGAAAAAAAAACCTATGCAATCAATGGCAAACCCATCACAGAACACATGCAAAATAAAGATACAGACTGAGAGGGTAACGCTGCTCATGGTATGACAAAAGGGCTGAGGGGGTACACATTAACACATTAGCCACATTAGGGGGTAGTTAACATTAATTTTCGAAGAGGCAACAGTTTGCAAATTGAGCATTTTCGAAGAGCCAACAGTTCGCTAGTTAGCTAGCTAGGCAGCAACGTCAGGTGCACTTCAGGGTTTGCAATAACATAAAGTAACTTCGTAGCTTTAAGAGACAACAACATAAAGAGATTTTTAGATAACGTACCCGAGTGAAAATGTAGAGAACACACTCTCATCGACGGAGGGGTGCAATCGAAAGTAAGGTCCAGCTAGCCAGGCAATCCGGCGTCTCCTCGTCAGGTCAGACGCCTGCTCTCACTGATGCTGCATCCATTTAGGAAACCGAAAAAAAAATGTATTTCGTTGTTCCTATGTTTCCCAAACGTATTATGTGAGGTACTGGAACAGTTCTTCACACAGCAGTGATTTCCAGGCATGTTCTTGCAATTCCGCACTGTTTAAATTTACTGATTTAAAAACAGACGCGTACAATGTAAACGAACGGAGAGAATGGCGTTTTCTCGCGAGCATTCTGCCAACATGGCGGATAGGGGCGGGGCTCTGTACTATGACCACAACTCCTCATTCTCAATACAGTACATCATCTTATGCTCTTTGGGGATTCTGGAATAAAAGAGAGAAAAAAGGAGTATTTTTACCTAGGAAGGAACGCCATGAAGTCATTTTTACCTCCATTACTCCGAATCTAAAAATGTATAGACTGCATTTAGATAGCCATGTAAATTATATAGCCAGTCAGACACACAACTCAAAGCACTTTACAGTAATGCCTGACATTCCCCCATTCTTCCACACAAACACTATTCAAAAGATAACAATGGGTGTCACTAGGCAACTAAGATGTAAAACTAGCTCAAGTTCACTTCAATATAATTGCAGGGGGTAGCCAATCGTTTTGCATCTCGGTTGCCGAGCAATGCCTGTCGTTATTTTACAAATATTGTGTCTGTATATAGATAAACCAAATTGAACTCCCAGTCACTGTGATGAAATCAGAATCCGATTGTTCTCCAGATTTGCTAAAAGGAAGTTTGATCGCCACAAGCCTCTTCAGTTTGCTAGTTACTCAGTTAGTTCATTAGTTGTTCAGTTAGTAAGTTAGTTAGTTAGGAGAAAATGCATCAGAGGAAACACTATGACTGTCAGTCAGGTTTTGGCAATGCTGCACGATATAAGTGATGGTGAGTCGGATGGAGAAGAAATATCAGGACTCAGTGATGTACTGCATTGTTGGTGGTTCTGGTTTAAACGGGTAATTCATTAACACATAGTGCATCCTTTTAGTCTAGTGCCACTACCCATCACACAAATAAAAACCTTAATTACTGTTGTTTCTTTAATACAAATTAACACTAAATCTGCCGACTAACATTGTGGATGACTTTAAAGGATAAGACCGGTTTTTTGACATTGGGCCCTTGATTTCACATTATAATATGATGTTCTACTCACCCCTGCTTGTTGTTGGTCATTTGGAGCTGTTCCGAAGATATTCGCGAGGCGTCTGGCTGCTCTCTTGAGATATTCGGCCATGAAACGGTTTCCTATGGGCAAGCTTATACAGGTACAAACTATGCTGTTTATAATTTATTAATTACTCTACACCAGCACTGATAACGTGGAGGTGCGTCGCTTACTTAAAAAAATCCGGGTTACTAATTTTGAATTTTAGCCGAATGAATAAATAGGCAGCAGGTCTGTGGGCTGTCTGTGGCAGTAGCACGAGGAGGACGTCAGTAACACCCACTTTACGACAAAAAAATCAAAATTACAATAACCCGGATTTTTTTAAGTAAGCGACGCACCTCCGCGTTATCAGTGCTAGTGTAGAGTAATTAATAAATTATAAACAGCATAGTTTGTGCCTGTATGAGCTTGCCCATAGGAAACCGTTTCATGGCCGAATATCTCAAGAGAGCAGGCAGACGCCTCGCGAATATCTTCGGAACAGCTCCAAATGACAAACAACAAGCAGGGGTGAGTAGAACATCATGCTATAATGTGAAATCAAGGCCCCAATGTCAAAAAACCGGTCTTATCCTTTAAATGTCAACATTTACGAACACATAAGGTTGTAAATCACATGACATGTTTAGCTGTATATAGGCATAAGGTTCCCTTTAGTTTACCTTCCTAGAAGATGGTGAGATCTCCCTGTGTTATTTATTCACTCTGTGTTTAACTACATAGAATGATGTCAAAAAAAGGAAAGCATCGATGCAGATCTGTACAATTTGAGCGAAATATGACCATTTACAGGAGATGGAGAAGAGAAAAGCTGAAAACTTTTAACTCTTTAGAAAGAGGTCACTTTAAAAGGTGTTCTTCAGCTCTTGTGCCAGATTTTTTTCAGTTGTTTGCTTAAGTGCTCGAGGCACGTTTGAGGCAGGAGAAAACAGTGAGTTCAAGATGTTGCTGCAGATTAGTGTCTTCCAAACAAGTCAACTGTGATGATAAAAATCATTAAAGTTAACGGCTAGATTTTACATTTAAAGCAGGGCTCTAACAAAGGCATCCCTTTGCATGCCAAGCATTATAATTAGGTTTGTTTCCAGTTGAGTAAAATCAGAAATTGTTCTTTGATAAATGGGATACTATAGACATTGTTAAATTAAGGAATGAAGCAGAGCACCACTGTTCTGTAAAGTTGTTTTCGGTGAGAAATCTTTACATAGCATAGTGATGAAATACTAGTAACATTTAAAAAAAACTGTAGAAATGAGCTTCCTCAAGGTTCTAGTTCAGTTTGGAAACCTGGTGTCCACCTGGAAGAAATGATGAGCAGAGAGGGAGAGATCTTGGCTTCAAAGCTCAGACTGCTGCCCCTGTGACCTTGATTTGAATAAGAGAGGGGAAAAAATTAAAATTAGATGATGTTTTAAAATATATTTTCTGGTAATCAACATCCATCCATCCATTTTCTATACCCGCTGAATCCGTCGGTCGGGTTGCCGGGGGGCTGGAGCCTATCCCAGCGGTCATCAGGCGAGATGATAATCAACATATTTATCTCAAATTAATTGTCCTCAATAATCCAGTTTACTGTCCTTTTTTTCTATCATTTTCTAAAGAGGAATTTACTCCAGTTCGTGCATAATTCAACATGTTGATTCAGGCAGGCAAAGAAATAACAGAAGTAAGAAGGACACTTTAAATGCATTGAGTTTAATTAGATGTGTGGAACATCAGTATCATCCGTCCATTGTTTTGTCAGCCCCTCACAGAGGTGAGCTACAGATTCTGGATAATTTGTGTATTTACTTTTTATTGAATTTACATAGAATGATTTTACTTCTTTGGATAAGTGGTTGCTGTTACAATATCTATGTCCTCACAGCAGATACACATGTACACCTTTACTTATATATCCTTAGCAAGTTCACGTCAAGATGATGCATTGACATCAATTACCAGCGGTGTTACTGTACTGCTGACCACCCTTTACCCTGAAGTCCGGCAAACCATGGTCTGTTTGTCAGGTAATCCATGCGACTGTTCAGACATTCACCTGCATTTTCTGAAGCTTCTCACATAACAGTGCAGGCTGATTTATATTACAAGTAATATAAGTGCAGGTCCTTCGAAATCCACAAACTTACCTCTTCAGTCTCCACAACTGGATCTTTACAGAGGGACAGATAGGGGTCACAAAGCAGGTCTCTGTATGTCCCGATGTAGGAAGGTGCTGGTGAAGCTGTCTGACAGGAAAGCTGTGGGTCAATGGATGGGTATGGGGTCTGCGTAGCTGGGGGCAGTGGAGCAGAATATTGAGCATTGTTCTGAAGTTAACCTGAATTCACTGAGCACAATTAGAAAGGCAACACACCTGTCAAGGGTCTCACAGTTGACGGCATATGTCAGAGTTAAAGCCAAGTCATGAAGTTGTGAGAAATACATATAGCTCTATGAAACAATGTGTCAAGGCACTGATCTGCATAAGGATTCATCCAAAAGCCTCCGTCTTTCTAAAAGGAAAGAAGCTTGCAACTACTTAAAGATTTCTTAGATTTGGCTGCCCTGCCAAATGTTAGTTCAATCCTGTTTATGTGGTGCCAAAACAAGTCATCTCATGGTATTTTACAAACATCCATCCATTCATTTTCTATACCCGCTTAATCCGTCAGTCGGGTCGCGGGGGGGCTGGAGCCTATCCCAGCGGTCATTGGGCGAAAGGCAGGGTACACCCTGGACAGGCCGCCAGTCCATCGCAGGGCCACACAGAGACAAACAACCACACACACGCTCACACTCACTTCTAGGGACAATTTTTTAGAGACACCTATTAACCAACCTAACCTAACATGCATGTTTTTGGACAGTGGGAGGAAGCCGGAGTACCCGGAGAGAACCCACGCATACACGAGGAGAACATGCATTTTAGAAACAAAGTAAACTTGTTAAATTACAGTCAATTATAGTCCAGTTCAATCAAATAAGTATGATTTTATCTTTATGCCTAATAATAAGAAAGTAGTATAACTGAGGAAACCAGCAGATCATTAAAAGATTTCAGTCCTATTCAATCACTCATACGAGACATTCATGCAACCATTGTCAGCTGGAGGAGAACACTTGCTATTGAAGATCTTTCAGATAGATTCAATTCAAAAGTAATTCAAAGATGGAGGAATCAGGCACTGACAATCACTTTAATCCCATCTAAAATGACAATAGCAACATTAAATTGGGTTTTTTTAGGTTTGTTTTTAAACTAATTTGGCAGTACAGAGAGTGCCAAACTCATTCTTCAAAATACCTCAGGCTATTATTATTTCATAAAGTGCTTTAAAAGATAATAGATAGATACATTTAATAGATAGATAGATAGATAGATAGATAGATAGATAGATAGATAGATAGATAGATAGACAGGTTCAGTTCAGGAACAAGCTCACCATCCTCCCCTCCTGTTCCCAGCCAAAGAGACATCCCATCCTCCTCTGACCCACAGCTTTCCTGTAACATCTCCACCTCCACCTCAGTCATGGATTCTTCTGCTTCCACTAGTTTGTCTTCAACCCAATCAGGAGATACTGCTGTCCCCTTTGCCTCCCCCTCCCACTTTTCTGTTTCTAGAAGTCAGGTGAAGAGGCAGTTGGAGAGACTGAACCGGAACAAGGCTGCAGGTCCAGATGGTGTCAGCCCCCGAGTCCTGAAGGCCTGTGCAGAGCAGCTCTGTGGGATTCTGCAACACCTTTTCAACCTTAGCTTGACCCAAGAGAAGGTACCACTGTTGTGGAAGACATCCTGTCTGGTTCCGGTACCAAAGAAAACTCACCCTTCAGTCATCAATGACTACAGACCTGTTGCCCTGACATCCCACATCATGAAGGTCCTGGAGAGACTCCTGTTGACCCACCTGTGTAAGCAAACCAGCACATATCAGGACCCCCTGCAGTTTGCTTATCGCCATGGAGTTGGAGTTGAAGATGCTATCATACACCTGCTTCAACAAACCCACTGTCATCTGGACAAAGCAGGCAGCACTGTGAGGATCATGTTCTTTGATTTCTCCAGTGCATTTAACACAATCCAGCCTGGTCTGCTTCGTCTGAAACTCCAGAAGACTCAGGTGGAGGCCTCAACAATCACCTGGATTAATGACTACCTGACAAACAGACCACAGTTTGTCAGACTGAAGAATTGTGTGTCTAACCAGGTGATCAGCAGCACAGGAGCACCACAGGGGACTGTACTCTCACCATTTCTTTTCACTCTGTACACTTCAGACTTCCAGTACAAGTCAGACTCCTGTCATCTACAGAAATATTCAGATGACTCTGCAGTTGTCGGGTGTATCAGAGATGGACAAGAAGCTGAGTACAGAGAGCTGGTGAACCGCTTTGTGGCATGGTGTGGGAACAATCATCTCATCTTGAATGTTAACAAAACAAAGGAGATGATTGTAGATTTCAGGAGAAACAGGGTCAGATCAAACCCTGTTTCCATCATGGGAGAAGAAGTGGAGGTGGTTGAGGAATATAAATACTTTGGTGTTCATGTGGACAACAGACTGGACTGGAGACACAACAGTGAAGCAATCTACAAGAAAGGACAGAGCAGACTGTACTTCTTGAGGAAGCTAAGGTCCTTCAAGGTTTGCAACAAGATGTTGCAGATCTTCTACAAGTCTGTTGTTTAGAGCGTCATTTCCTCTTGCGTCATCTGTTGGGGCAGCAGCATCAGAACCAGGGACCTAAAAAGACTCAACAACCTGATAAGGAAGGCTGGTTCTGTTCTGGGGACGACTGTGGAACCTCTGGAGACAATAATGCAAAGAAGGATTTTGCATAAAATCAAGAGAATTATGGACAACCCTGAACATCCTCTCCATGAGACTGTTATCAGAAAACAGAGTCTCTTCAGTCAAAGGCTTCTTCAGTTTGCATGTAAAACGGACCGCTACAGGAAATCTTTCCTGCCCACAGCCATCAGCATCTATAATAACTCCATAATTTAATTGAGCTACATCAACATTTAATTTCCCTCTGGGATAAATAAAGTATTTTTGAATTGAATTGAATTGAATTAACAAAGATCGGGTCTGAATGCAAGCAAAATGAGCTAAATACTTGAGTTGATGAAAAACTGAACTGAATATGAAACGTGTAGAAAAATGTGGAAACTTTCTGTTGATCTGTAGTGACACAGCTAGATCAGTTTCTTTTTAGGACCTCAAAAGAATGTAGTTGATAAATTGATTGATAAGATGTCAAACATTTGGATATTTTTTTCTCTACGTGTCCAAGCGTTTATTTGCAGTGTACAATGATTTATTTTGAATGACAGTTCCGATTAAACCTTTTTCTTGTATGAAGATTTATTGCAGTATGGCAGTATAACCTCCTGTGGCAATGCAACAAAATATTTCTAATTTGTCCATCTCTAAACTATCTCTAGACTAAACCATGGCAGCATCTTAAGGCCGCATCTTTTTATGAATGAAGGATAACTTCAAAGGTTTAATATGCTCAGTTTTAGCGACTGGTGCAGTAAAGAAAGCAGATAAACAAAGATGCATTTTAACAAAAACCACCTGATTGAAGTCTAAGTTTGAATGTTGTTTTGCACAAACAGGGACAACTATTCCTGTGTTCCATCTTAAAGTTCACAGATGTTTTGAGCTAAGATAAAAAGATATTTAAGTTTTGAGCTGATTGACTGTGAGATGACTGAAACAGAAAGGCAGACATAAAAAGCTTGGTACACTCACCAATTTCAGGTAATCTCAAAAGCAATACTCTATTATTAGGGCTGTTTCCTCCTGAAATATTTCCCTCTGAGCTTATTTTAGTCACTGGCTATGGAAGAGAATAAAGTTGAAATGTCTTAATCTCGACATTTCGACTTTATCCTCGACAGGCAAAATATAAATATTTTTTCTTATGCCTAGCCCTGATACTCTTCCGTACACTGGCTGTGCATTGGAAATAAAGGTGGTTTAGGAAAGGCCCTCCTAAAAAGAAAGTTCCTATAGCTTGAACGTATGAATTCATGCTTGACAGATAAAACAGTACTCCTCAAAAGTTTGGAGACACTTTTCCATACATTTTCAATGAGTGGATGTCTCCAAACTTTTGATTAGTAGTGTACAGGTTCTGTTGGGCTCTGAGGACTTACTGTACGAGCAAAATTTCCAAAACATGAAAATAAAATCAACTGCATTAGCAGTCACTTTCAGTACTTTGTCATCTTTCAGTTTGTCAGAGGGATTTCTTAATGGGGTTGACAAGTGATAAAAAGATGACATTCGATGGGTCCTTGGAGGGCCATTCAGGATGTTAGCATTTACATCTGTCAGGAGTCAGGACAGGTGCACTGAGAACTTTGAGCGGCAGCCGAACACGTTGGGCCAAAGACGAACAAGCACCTCTTCCAGATTAACTTTCTGCCACTCAAGCCTCAGATATTGATCTGTACCAATGCCTTGGTGTAGGGATTGTAAAAAGAGATTGGATTTACTCTTTCAAGGGCACCCAGCATTGTAGGAGAAAGATTGTGATAAAAAAAGAAAAGAAAAGGAGATGGCAGTTTTATTAAATCACTTACAAGAGCTGTGTGTGGGCTGTTTTCTCACCCTCTTGCATACACAGTACTGTATATGGAGTCACACATTTCTGTCAAGGTCATCCTATTGTTTTTTTTAGCTTATTATAAGTTAGTGGTCTTTGAAAAATATCTATTCATATACCCTGACCTAATAATTCTATAGAAACCCCACACTATGAATTTAAAAGATACATACACATCCCCTTTCATATCCAGAATTCCTTTAAACCAATCGCTATCTTTAAGTTTAGAATTGCATAAAAACATCTAATGGAAACTGGTAGAATTTCTCAGACGCACGTACCAAAACTTTTTAATCTTTTACCTAAAATTAAAGGTTAATTCATAGGTATTGCTTGTGATGTCAGTGCCTCTTTTCCAGGTAAAGAAGTCCAGTACAGTAGAATTAATTAAACGTAACTGCACCTCTGTGCTACTGTTCAGAGTTGCTTTTCTATGTAAATTTTAAAATGAATGTAAATGTTAAAAGACTGGTTTAACATTCAATGAAATGTGCTTTAAGAAATGAGCTGGCAGTGTTTAGCATTGCGTAGATCGGCAAAGACTGAGGGAGGGGGCAGCAGGATGGCTCTCTGAAGCCAAAGAACAAAATCTGCTTATTTGCATTCCAAAGCAGGACTAATTAAAACGTGTATAATCCATAAACAAACAATAGGCAAACAACATTCATTTAATGCAGTCAGGATGGATCCGCTGCAAATAATTTATGTTATTTTTACTAACTGCAGAATTTTAATCTTCTGGCTCCAGCCTCATACTGAATGTAAACTCAATATTTTATGAATTGCTATTGATGTGCAGGCAACATCCAACGTATTAATCACTGAAGCAAGCTGAAACAGCTCAGTTGATTTGAACACAATTTACTTGCTTTGCCCAACTAACATGTCATAACTGTACATTGCCAAACTTACTAAAAGAAAGGGTTGGAAATTTCCACATTTAAAACCTAAATTGTGCAAGTTTTTGAATATTTTATTTGCAAATGAACTAAACAATGACCACATTGCCTCTAATTAATTATGAGAATATCATGAAAAATATATAAATATTTGATAATCTTAACGTACAGTTTGTGTGTCAAAATCCAACCTGTAAACTGGGCTAACTTGTGACTGATGCTAGCAGATATATGCAACGATGTGTAAAACATTTTCCTAAGAAACATTGTGGGGTTCAATTATATATGCAACATTTGTGGCTGCTGTGATGGCATCTTATGGATGTATGCATATAGTCGGCATGTAAACTTTTAATGAGAAGTTGGTCTAAAATCGAGTCATTTAGAAATTCATGAGATACTCCTGTTTTCCTGTGGCCAATTATCTAATTATGTTCTGTTAATGAGGCGTGAAAGACCTTTTAAAAGGGACCTCGTCTTATCACTTCCCTCAATTGTCTACATGGTTCAGCTAATCTACTTTGCACCTTCCAAATTATCTAATGGAGCTTACAAATTTCATATCATGTCATTTGACAACACAGTCTGCAAGAATAATCAAATTACTGTCCTGCAATATTCAAAAACCGGATGATATAGCAGTAGATGTGACACAAATTATGACAACCATAATCCATACACATTTTTTTTATTTTTTTCAAAGAATTGAAGTTCCAGTTGTATTTTCTTCACAAAAATGACTCATTTGGGACATTGGTTCTTGCAGACCTGTAATCACACTTAAAGAATACACAACATCTAGCAGTCATGTCAGCAAGTGCATGTGAAATGTCCTTTCAGGAGATAGTGGCATCACACTGAGATTGCATTTTATTCTTATCTTGGCTGTTTTTTTACCCTGACCGAAGTGTATTTACTGAACGTGACCCAGAAGGGAAAAACTCTTGTATCTGGGTGTCAAACTTTTGTCTAATGGTTGCAAGTACTTTGCATGGATGTCAACCTTTCTTCACAATGTGGGAGGCTGTTTTTAATCGTACAGTGATTTCAGTCACCTAAGGAAAGTGATTGGTAGATTCTTCCCTTCAACTTGCTTTCGACAGATGCGGCACAATTATCAGTTCATCTAACCTGCAGTTTGTGTGCTTTGCTATTGTTGTGCTTCACAGATATGGCACATTTAAATGAGTCAGCTGTCTTTTTAAATACAAAGTTAGTTGTCTTTGTAACCCACTTTTGAAAAATTGGCCAATAGTCCAAAAAGCCTGAAAGGGGAGCATCAGACAACTAACCCCATGGACTACACACTGTATAAAAGAAAAAGGACTTCAACAACTGTGATGTTACCAGTGTTTCTTTCTTTTTTCTTTTATTTTTGTTGTTGTTTTCTTTTCTGTTTTTAGCAGCACATTTGAAGCCTTGAGCCTTCAGTATTTGTCTTCACAAACTCTGGAATCTGGTTTGAGTTTTCCAAACAGGAAGAAAAGGGGGAAAAAGGACTTCAACAAGTGCTTAATGACTGACAAGCTGATCCTTCCACCAATGGTATATTTAAGGGGTTTGGCCTATCAACCGTGACTGCGACTTTTGTTCAAATCAATCCAATTTCACATTTTAAGTTGGACGACAAGAAAAAAAAGAAGAAGAAAGAAAAATGATGGAAGATGATGAACAGTAACTGCAGTCCCTTCATTCTCGAACCCCTTTTTATTTTTTATATTCCTCAGTTTTTCCATTTGGGCACATCAGATCATTAGATCTGACTGAATCACGGCTGATGACATTCAGGCTTCTTCAAAAAGAAATACAAAATTGAAGAGCACCTTTAAACCACCACAGTGGTACACACAGGCTATTACAGAGGAGATTATTTGTATCTAAAGTTCATCATTTAAAAATCTGCTTCACACATGCAAATACTGACAAACTGCACACACTGTTCAGATTTCCACAAGATAAGCCCCCATATCTGATCTGTCCTTATTATCCTGACCTGCAGATGAGAGAAAACAACAATTCCATGTCATGACTTCTTTCTTAATGGCATCGTTTATTGAACCTGAGCGACCATGATCCATCTCTCTCAACTCAATCATCTTTTCCCTTTGTAACCCCTGAGGTTGGTGTTACTCACACTCTCCCCTGGGGAGTAACAGCTGGGAGCGGAGGTACTGCAAGGAGGCTAATTAATGAATTTGTCATATCTCTAATGGCTCACTGTAGCAACACAACACCTTGGCTTCAGATTTGTGGTAATCAGGACTCTGGAGAAGCAATTGCATTTTATTGCAGGATTTTGAGTTTCTGCGTAACCAGCAGTGCTGATGAGACACCTCGGGAGAACATCAAACTCATGACACTGTTTTCCTGAGCCAAACAAGTGACAATGATGACAGCATGCCAGTGTATATCATGGTCTGAATACAAATTGGCATTTACATCAACTAAAGAGCAAGAATGTCAAACTAATGATGAATCAACTCAAGACAGGAACTGAACCTGACCAGCAATATCAGCTTTTTCTAAGGTGATGGTATCAGACATATGAGATGCCACATATGCCTCATACCATCTCTAGTAGCTTGTTGTGATACACTCGTGTTTTTTGTCTCACAAACTGAATCCACTGGCAAAACTTTACCCACTTCCATCTGTCCCACGACGAGATGAAAAAAAGATGACAAACATTAAGACTCATTATTTAGTTATATTCACAAATCCCCAGCTATTTTTATGATTATTGTAAAGGACCGAGTGATGCAAGGGGGAGTGTTGATGTTTGAGCCACTGCTGTAAGTATTTTAGAGTTTCACTCGTACATTTTTGAGCTTACAAGAGAGCGACATATTTGTTTTCCATTTCTCAAGGGCTGGCCCTACAGCTTCTGTGGAAACGAGAAGGTGCAGACTGGCTGCGGAGTTCTGATGCACTTTAAAAGCGCACTTGATCAGCAATTCCTTCTGTAAGCCCACACATGCCTTACACTTCAAAAGACAACTCCTGAAGGTTCAGGGCACAGAACTGAGTCAATAAAAGACATCTCAGCACCGATGCTTCTCTTTGACACCAGACATGAGATACTTTCATAAACCGGCTGCCCTCATGTGGCTGACTCTGGTTCACAGGTAGAACAAACATTTTGAGAATAACGAGCAACTCTGACAACAGTTGTCGAGTTTTCAGACATATGACTCATCAACTGCTGAATAATGCTTTAAATCCCCATCTACACATTTGATTCAGCCTGTAAAGTTGCTAATCAATAAACAAGAAATGACTGAGGATTACTGCTCTCTAAGGGAAGGCAGCATGATTAGGCTAATTTGGAGAACAGCTGAGCTTTTGCTTGGCACAGACTTTATTGACGGACATTTCATTCCCTCATTTGTCTGAGTTTTCATTATCTGTCCTATAAATGATAGCCTACATTATAAGTAAGATACTGAGCAAAATTTGCTCAGCAGCTTTGTTATATAGAGTCATGTTATATCTCGATAGAAAATCAAGATGGCAAAAGGAAAAAAAGGTTTCATTGGCAGGAGCTTTGGTCACAAAGACTTTCCAACCAGTGTTTCAGTCAGAATAGTCACTGAAGTGAAATCTCCTATTAAATGGAATGACCACAGTTAATGAGCTTGAAATTCGAGGTTTTTCCTAGGCTGACTAAGTTAGTGTGGGTTGTGATCATCAGAAAAAAAGAGTTCATCGACGGTTACTCAGAGAGCAGCACCGTCGCAGCGCTACAGTGCATAAACTGTAACAAGGATGCTACAACAATCAATGTGCATGTGAGACGGCAATGGTGCAAAACATTAGAGATTTGGTAAACAGTCGTGAGGTCAAGCACTAGTTTCTCCGTGTGTGCACTGAATTCTTGTCATGTGCATTTTGCTGACATGGTTTGGGTCCAGTTGGCTCAATTTCTGAGTGACCAGTTTAATCATTTATATTCTGATGGAACATATGTCTTCCAAGATTATTATGTGGTCAAAAAATGTCCTTGACATTCATGATAATGTTGTGATCTGGTCCATCACCATCTATGCTACATAGAGCTCATCCCAATCATCATAGACTAAATGAGAGGAATGTCTCAAAGAAACCATGATCCATCCCTCCAGTAAAGTCCCAGAGACTCACATCACCAGTGTCACCATGTATTGATGCATGGTCCAACGATTTACAACATCTTTTTCCCCTTTAATCTGTCGCATGTCTGTACAGTGTCTAATAAATATACAAGTAGAATTGGATAATATGTGTGAAACTGCTACTTCTGCTTGCTCCTTCTGTGCTTTTGTTTAATTACATAATCGATAAAAATCTTGTGTTTTCGGACAGATGGTAGTTTGATAGTGGCTGAATAGCTTTATCATAAACACAGATGGCGACCACATGGTGACGAAAGACTTAATGCAATCTACAAAACGTGTCTTTAGTCATTATTAAACATTTGGATTTGAATGTAGAGTTTAATGTAGAGTTTGAATGTAACACTGACAGCAGTCAGCCATCAAGAGCTGACTCTGGTCACTTGGTGAATGTAAGTCAAATATTCCTTCTTCTTCTATCATCTCAGGGAAATTAAAACCACTTACTGACTGTGATGGTCAATTGCTTAGTGCTGTGGGTTTCACTCTGGCTATAATGTTGAGATTGAATCCAAAGCTTACAGTCAGACAGCTAAACAACGAGCTGTATCTGTGAGTCTCTGTGAAGCTGAGCTAAACTGCACGTTAATGGGACAATTCTGTCAGTTTGTTACTCTGAGCAACCTCTTTCATGTTCTTTTTTTTTTCATTATCCTATATCACAACAGAACATCTATTGTAGCTGCTTTCATTTTAGATGAAGTGAGTAAGGCAGATCAAATGATTGTTAAAGTGTAATAGCTGATAGAAGTGCTCGTTGTGAACGGATGCCAGATAAAACCATGAATATAGTTGAAGTGAAATAACTGAAAGTATGTAAGGTTGGTGCTGAAATTTAATTAACAAGAGAAGATTAAACTGTCAGTGCTGACGATCAGGTGAGCTGGAAGTGACAGTTAATAAGCTGTAATGATGACTAAAGCCCAAGCAGGCAACTCAGCTAAAGATGTGTATGAGCAGCGGAAGTTGTATTATTTTGCGTTTTGTTTTGGTGAGAAGTCGAGACCTTGACTTGAAAGTAGCTGGAGTTTCTGCAGGAGTTTGAGAACTGGAAGCACGCGAAATAATCAAATTAAGTCTTGAATGTGATGAAACTGTCAGTTGGTGCAGAGAGTTTAGTTGTAGTGTGCAGAGAAATATAAGAGCCGTGAAAATATCAGTGGTGAAGTAAAGGATGAATGAAGCTGAAACATAATTTCTGTTTAATAAATTATATACTGTAAAATCCAACAGTGCAATACCTGTCCATTTATTCATGTTTATGCTTGGTGAGCTAAGTTGTGCCGTAGTTGTTCAAAATTCTGCGTCTCAGAATGATAAAGGGAGACTATAAAAGTAGAAGAAGAAATTTTGAGGAACTAAGAGAATAAACTGGAACTAATTTATAAGGTTGTACAGTGTTGTGACTGGTTTGCATGCTGGCTTTCTTTTCATGCCTTTCATCTCTTTTGTGTCAACTTAGTTCCTGTCCATCAGATCTTCTTGCTGCTAAAGCTAATTGATGAAGCTGCGATCATCTGTGAGGCAGTTTGTATTAAAGGACAGTGATTGAATGCTGAATGTGTATTTAAAGAGAGATTAGCTCTTCATGACAATAGCTTTCTCCATCCATCTCTCTCCTCACTTTCTTACAAAATAGATTTGTCATAGTTTTTGTTAATGCTAACCATCTCTAAAAGGATTTTTCTTGTCTTGCAAGGAACCTTTGCCTTTCATATTTTTTTTTTCTCCATCCTGAACATGCTTATTCTTGCGGCCTTTTCTGACTCCATTCTACAACTATAACCTCAATTAAACTTATAACGTAAAATATCCACTGCTCTGGATCCCACACTAATAAAAAAGGATTTAGTATTTAATCCTTTAACTCAAAAACGAATCATAATTTCCCACCCAGAAACCCACACATCTTTACTTCAATTGAACAAGTTGAGCTAAGTTTTATACGCTAAACAAAACCCCTGAAGTAAAAAGAGCAAGAGTTTTCATTCTTTGCATGAAAAGAAGTCCTCATGCCGCCAAACAGCTCTGACTCATCAAAGCATGGACTCCACACGAGCTCTGAAGGCGTCCTGTGGTATGAGGCATCAAAACGTTGGCAGATCAATTCCGCAGAGTTGGGATGTGCAGCTTCTTCGGATCAGACTTGTTTTTCCAGCTCAACCCACCGATGCTTGATCACATTGAAATATGGGAAGTTTGTAGACCAAGTCAGCACCTTGAACTCCTTTAATCTGTTCCTCAAAACATTCAGTTTTTGAAGTGTGGACGGGTGCATTATTCTGCTAAAAGAGGCCTCCACCAATAGGGAATACTGATGCATTTGATGGATGAATGTGCTCTGCAACAATGGCTGAATTTGCATGCACAGCAATATTCCAGCTATTGAATTTATTCTAACTAAAGCATCCTACTTAACCTGCTGCTCTTCTTCATTGGTAATTCACTCAAACCAGACGGAGGTTTAGCGCTGCAGCAGTGTGTGCTTACACACAGAGTCAGAGTTCCCATGATGACGTCTGTCAATCACAAAAAAATGTCAACAGGCATCGGAGTTTCGGAATTGAACCATGGAGCAGTGGAAAACAAATTCTATGGACCTAAGAATTATGTTTTTATTTTATTTGCAGCTTCAAAGCGATCGGCAATGCACTCTCCGTTTTGACACCTTTCTATCATTGGCAGTATGACGTTTTTGGGGGGGTTTGTGCTACAGTTGCTCCTCTGTGGTCCACACAACCATTACTTCACACACACCCCCACCCCCCACCACCAGTCCCTCATGTGAAACCAGGTCACAAGCCATCCTCTGACCCTCGGAAGGTTTTTAGACCTTGCATGGGAACAGTAAAACGCAGCTAAAAGCTATACTCCACTGATTGATTTTTTTTTTATATTTTTTTTTTCAAGTGACTGAGCATGTGATTACCATGATATCACGATCACATGATTAACACTCTTTAGATTTTGAATGGATAGTGCAGTGATTTGGGCTTTGCACTTTCATAGATTTTTCGTACGATTTCTAGGAGGCAAGTTTGAAAAGAACAATCAAAATGAATGCGGAAGACATCCAACTGTTATCTGAACCTATTTATTTAATCACAAATAAATCAGACACTATTTGTTAGGCTCTTACTGACTGCTGAATGTCCACGTCCAAAATGTAACACAGGCCTATTTGTGCAAGCTAGTCCTGAGAGTACTCTTCTAACTGAACTTTCTCAGAGCATAGAGCATCGTGATGAAGCTCAGGCAGAGCCACAGCAGTTGTTATGCAACTGTTTACAACAGGCTGAGTAAGGCTCCCTGTGTCCAGTAAAATTGTAGGTGTGAGTGTGCCTCTCATCCATCATCATGTTGAGTGATGCTTGGAAATATTTGTCACTTTTACATGTTTTAATCATTCCTTTGGAGAGCCTTATGATGGTGAATTGTTCATAATATGTTTGTCTAACATCAAAGAGTAAGTGGAAATAAACTGCACATTCTCTACGGAGTGAAGCTCGGGGTGTTTCACATTATTTCTTTGTCACAGACAAGCCATTAGTTTGCAGCTGTGCATACAACACTGCACAACATTATTACACAATCAAAATATCCTGTGGCCTGAGAGGTCTGATATTATCAAATTAATAATTTAAATATCTATCACATTGGTATGGAATTGGTATTTCACTGGGGGTTTGCAGACACATCGATCATCCACTATCACCAACAGGTGAGTTGGACTTTAAATCTCATCTGAAATTATATTCCTGTAGTCGATTTATAGCGTCTCCGCAGATAAGGATTAAGTGTTCTTTACAGCATGTTAGCGGTTTTTGCCACATATTTGGGACAACAATCTGGATTTGTTTAAATGAAAAATGAATATAGGTTTCTGAATTTTAATTTCATGCAAAATAGGCCGTTTCTGCATTTAAGGTCAGTATGGGTTCAGTAATACTGTTCTGCATCTGTAAATCGAATGCTGTACTGTTACTTGCATGCATAATATTCATAGATCAGATTCACCTCACTTCACTTCCATTGCTGTTAGTTCACCAGCTATGTTATGCTCCTTTGATGCAGCTGCATGCGTTCAACAGGGCCAGATCCAAAAATTGGCATCCAAGCCTAATTTTTTTGTTTTTAAACCTGGTTCTTAATGAAAACTGAAGTACATGGTGTTCCCTGACACTTGCAGAGATATGAATTTCTCAGACATTGATGACAGTAGAGTTGAGACCGACTTCGATCGTACCATCTGTAACGATCAGCTATTACCTACAGCAAGTTACAATAGGATTGAAGCATTTAGGGAGAGAAGGAGGGTATCAAAAGGTGGTCGTTTTAACTGATTGATTTTAGTAGATTTTGGTTGTTTGTTGTCAGTTGTAGATTTCATTCTATCAAGTCTAACTTTCCTTCAAGTGCCAGTGATTTCCCCTCAGCTATGTAGTATTATAGATTACGTGGGATTGATTCCATTTCCACTTGTGAACAGCAGAGAATTTCTTGAGAATCAAGATTATTTTTCCAGCTCATTTCAACACAACTGTTAAGCAATAATATCTCCTGTGAGATGCAAAAAAAACTTTTGAGTTGCACCAGGAAGCAGGACGAGATGCAATAATTGTGCTGTCAAAATCTGTGTTTTGTCTCCAGCATTTCAAGAATGGCAGATAGGGCTGAATGCCCATATGTAATCACTATTTTTGTTTCGATCGATACTACATATACTTGGAAATCTACACAATACTGAGTAGTTTGTGTAAAACAGAATGCAGGTCAGTGTCAGATGGTATGATGCACCATCTGATAAATGCATACTCACTTGCCATGAATGGTCAGGAGGAGTTAGCACTCATTGCATTCTCCAGGATTAATATAAGTGAGTTGGTTGGCTAAATTCCACCAGTCAAAAACAAATGTCTTAAAAGTTACCCCCCTTTTTTTTGTTATCATGGAAAATTATGGAAAACTGGGTTGGACTTTCTGGAGCGGTCCTTAACTGGTTCAGGTCCTACTTAGAGAACAGAGTTATTTTGTTACATAATTGGCAGCTATGAATCTGAGCGAGTGGCCATGACATGTGGAGTCCCCCAGGGGTCAATTCTTGGACCTCTTCTGTTTAACTTGTATATGCTCCCTTTGGGTCAGATATTGCAGAATTTTAACATCAATTATCACAGTTATGCAGACGATACATAACTTTATGTGTCTCTGTCACCGGACGACTGCAGCCCAGCAGACATACTGTGTCAGTGTCTGGAGGAAGTAACCGCCCGGATGAGAGAGAATTTTCTACAACTAAATTTAGACAAAACTGAGATCATTCTGTTTGGTAGCAAAGAGAAGAGGGTCAGCGTTGGTAAATATCTTGAAACTCGGGACCTTACAATCACTGACCAAGTTCGTAACCTCGGAGTGTTGATAGACTCAGATCTGACTTTTAGCAGCCACATCAAAGCTGTCACCAAGGCAGCTTTTTACCATCTCAGAAACATCAACAGAATTAAAGGTTTCCTCTCCCAAAAAGACCAGGAGAAACTCATCCATGCATTCATCTCCAGTAGACTCGATTACTGTAATGCTCTTTTAACTGGACTTCCCAAAAAGAGCATTAAACATCTGCAGCTCATCCAGAACGCTGCTGCTAGAGTTTTAACCCGGACTAAGAGATCTGAACACATCACACCAGTTTTAAAATCTTTACACTGGCTTCCAGTCAGTCACAGAATAGATTTTAAAAGCCTGCTGATGGTTTACAAATCCCAGAACGGTTTAGGCCCAAAATACATCTGTGATATGTTCAGAGAATATAAACAGAGCTCTTTGAACTGGACCAGCTGACCTGAGTCCTTGGATCTGAGTCCAGACTAAACATGGAGAAGCAGCATTTAGATGTTATGCTGCAAAAAAGTGGAACAAACTGCCAGTGGAGATTAAACTTTCACCAAATGGAGACATTTTTAAATCCAGGTTAAAGACATTTCTGTTCTCATGTGTCTATGCATGAAATATCTTTTAACTTATCTACACTGTTGCTTGTTTTTAAATTAATTTAAATGATTTTATTTGTTTCTCTTTATATTCTTTTATGTATTTTAATGCTTCTTACACTCCCTGAGGCAATGCTTTTATTTTATGTAAAGCACTTTGAATTGTTTGTACATGAAATGTGCTATACAAATAAATTTGATTTGATTTGATCATATGTCGTCCCTCCAAAATACGGTATGTAAAAAGTAAAATCAGGTCTTAAGTCAGGTCCATTGGCAAACGCTCCTGTCAGTAAGTTCAGACTCTGAAATAAACAGTTATTTAAAGGTAAAAATGTGCTTGTTGCTTAGAAAATATGCAGCAACCACAGCCACCATTACATTTGAGAAGGGAGCCAACTTTAACTGAAGTGATTACATACAGTACACTTAGAGTTGGCAAGTAAGGGTGCTAATGAAAAATGAACAACAAGTGCTCTAAGAAGAAATAAGTAAGAGGCTGGATGAGTCACCTCAGCCTATTTCATAAGATTAGAATCTCAATCTGGTGTTTACTCATGCAAGCTAAATCTGATTAATCATTTTAATGTGAAGGCTGATGACTGAATACAAACAGATTTTTGGTTCTAATACAAAAAAAAAAGATACATTTTTGTCACAATGCATTTTACATTGGTGTTTGTGAGTGGTCAGCACTACACATTGCACATCCTGTTATTGCATGACTTGCTCCCCCACAGTGGCACTATTCATTCCCATCAGCCTCATTGAGATGACCATATGGGCAGAAAGCAGCATGAGATCCCCACCAGAGAATTCATTAGCAGCCCTGGAATTGAACAGTGCCAACGTCCTTCTATTTATTCGAGGGGGCCAATGAAATTCAAGCTTGTGGGCGGCCTTAGGCAATGACACCAGCACTCTCGGCAGAGGAAGAGTAATTGGACTGTGTGTCAGATAAACCCAGGTTGTGACAAGCTACTCAGAGAAGAGTCGCCCCAATGCAAAGCTGTCTGCAGTCGCTTAGCAGAGTGAAAGGCCTTTCATTATTCTCTGCAAAAGCAGAGTATTTTTAAGAAAAGCAAGGGAGGGCTGTAGCACTGAATAGCAAATGCAGTACTTCAAACACAATGTGAAATTACGACCGTTAAATCAGCATGTCTGGACTGCACAGCACATGTATGCCGTGTTTAAAACAACTGTACAAAATAGATTTCTTCTTCATGTACAGCTATATCTATGGTTGTTTTTTTTTCCTTGAAAATACACGAGAGAGTATGTATTGCAATGTTGTGCTCACGCTGGGAGACGACACGACATGCAATGTATAAAGCCCAGGAGATAAAGAAATACTTTAATATGCAACAGTAAACATGTTTTGCATTCAGTCTGATAACCATTATTAAATGTTTCATTCAAACACAGCAGATAAAATTGAGATGTGTGCATTGATATAGATAAAAACATATAAATAAATAAATAAATAAATGGATAAATAAATAGATAAATAAATCATGTACAGCCTCTAGGGTGCTTTAGTATTCATTACTCATACAGTATTTACATATTTATACAACCCATTCAGTCTAAGATGAAATATCTTGCTGTGTTTACATCAGTCTCTGCAGGTTGGAGTAAAAACTATTTAAAATTAAAGTAATGAGTCAGGCATGCTTGCGTTACTGTTATATCATGTGAAAAAAATCCCCATCTACACCCAAAGGCTTGTCAAGTTTGGTTGTGGCGGTAAAAATGAACCTTTCTACCAGTAACCAGTGACTGGTGACTGACAACACTATCTCAAAAGCAGCATGGCTTATAAAATATTAAAGGAGGCTGATGAATTGTTGAAAACAGAGTAGCACTTCGACATATGTGTGTCTGAACATTTACGGGGGACTTAATTTTTTCCGCTTCACTGGCGAGATCTTAATGTCCTTTCGTACGCGTCGGCTTAGCGTGACGTCCTCGTCCTCTGCTGTCTGTTGCTTAGCAAAGTTGACAAACACCTGAACAACACACAAACGCATTCAGCGTGAGATAAAGGGGTTTCTTTATGATAAGAGTCAGATTTAAATGTAAAGCTGATTAAAAAGGAGTTCTGAACAGCTTGTGTGTAAACAACCGTCACTGCTTCCATGAGGAATTATAAGGGAAACCTGGGCAGAGCACATGGTGAATCCAGTAAAAGATCTTTAAAGTTTGTGAGCTATGTACAATTTCAATTCTGCATAAATATGACATAAAGCGCTGAAAGTAGATTAATAGGACTTAATTAAACAGGCGAGGCGTGAGTAATACATTTGGTCTTTAATTTCTTGGGGAAAAAAAGGCAAAATATACGAGACTTTGCTTTCAGATCCCGGTTTGACCTCTTAGCAGCTAAATGTTTCTTGTGGCTGTTGATCAGTCTTGCATGTGATGTTGGAGGAATTTCAGCCCAAGCCTCTCAACAGAAAAGCTTCAGCTCTGGGATTTTGGTGGACAGTTAGTTTCAGGTCATTTTACAGCAATTTTATTGGATTTATTTATTTAAAGATAAGTGAAAATTATTCCAAAACTTGTTTGTGACCCAGATGTTGAACAGTTGGCTGTGTTCCTGTCCATGTTGTCTACCAAGAGGGTTCCCCTGTGTTACCTGCAGATGCTGTGTGTGACGTCATCAATTAAGTTGTTGCCAAGCTACAAACAACCATCCATGAAGATTTGAATCACATCTCTCTGCATGCTGCAATGAATGTCTTTACATACATTAACTGTCTATCAACTAATAACTCATAAATTAAGATTAGATGGCTCTGACTTTTTTGACTCAGTGTTTTCTTATTAAATGTTGTGTAAATGTAGATCAGGAGGTTATCCTTGTGTTTTTTAAACACAGTGATATTGTGTTTGTTGTCATTGTTGCATCTCATTCTCACCTGGTCCAGTGTTGTTTGGGAAATAGAGTAGTCTTCGATGCTGAGTCTGTCTTTATTGGACACCACCAGCTGGAATATCCTGGCTAGGGAGGATGAGGCAATCTCATACTGCAGCGTGTTGTAGTGCTTTTCCCGCTGGACACAGCCAGGGAAGGAGCTCTCCATGAAGCTCTCTACAGGCTCCAGCTCTGGGGACAGGCCGGCTTTTGCTGCCTTGACTTTCATGGTCACAACATAGCCGTCACCAAATCTGGATCAAAGAAATGCAACACATAAACATTTTGTATTTTTCCTTATGGGGTAGTTTTAGTGGTTACTGCACTGGGAATTGTTTTGTTGACCAACCATAAATTTGACCCACAGCATCATAGATGTATTTTAAGCCTTACAAAACATTTTGCAACTTTAAATTGTTCGTTTTTTCAAAGTCTAGATATATGTAGTTGTAAATCTACCTCTTTTGGAGCATAAATAATGATGCCATTAATAGCCTGTACTTTAGGGTTGAATTATGCAAGAAAAGAACCAGTTCATATGTGCAACTACAGTGTGAATATGTGCGTATAGGCCCGCTAAACAAAAACTCTTACTTGTATTTGAGATGCTGGATGGTACCCAGACACTTGAAGGTCCCATTTACCATGATGGCCAATCGAGTGCACAGAGCCTCACACTCCTCCATACTGGTAGAAAACAACAATTCATCTTTAGTTGGATGATGTATTGCTCACTGCCGCTATTTCATGCTATTTTCTGTGAGCAATACATCATACTTTCCCAGATATCTAATAAAATCAAGCAAGTAATAATCTGTTCATGATTTCATCAGCAGTTGTTGACAGATCAGTTAACTGTGTTTGGTCAGCTATAGCAGGGAAATGCATGCAGAGGATTAATGTTTTTATCAAATGTCGAACCTGTGGGATGTGAGCACCACGGCCCTGCCGTCCTGAATGACACTCATGATGGCGTTCCACAGGAAGCGCCGAGAGTGAGGGTCCATTCCTGTTGTGGGCTCATCCTAAAAACACACACAACCACAAAGCAAACAAGAAACCTGACTCTCTGAGAACACAATTCCATACGGGTAAAGACCGAGTCCTTATCTCGATCAGCATATGGCAAAAATCACAGATTTATGCCAATTTGAACTGAACTGCACAGTTTCTTGCCAACGCATAAAGCATTCAAGCCCAGGCTTGACTGAACCCATATGGCCTCCCATCTGGATCCATAGACCATTTCGTTGATGAATCCCTGCATAAAACCCTGAAAGCAAACAATAGGTTCAGGAGCTTGTTGCCATTGGATAACTCACCAGCAGCACCAGTGCTGGGCAGCCAATCATTGCGATAGCTGTGGAGAGTTTGCGCTTGTTGCCTCCACTGTAAGTTCCAGCGAAGCACTCTGCGTATTCTGTCAGGCCCAGCTTCTGGATGCCCCACTCTGCCACCTGCAGCAGGAAGAGGAGCTGTGTTTAGTGGCCGCTTCAGCGCACAGTCAACTGAAACCTCCATGAAAGAATATGTTGAAATTTAATGAAAGGAGCAAAACAAGCTTTAGATAACAGAGAAATTTGCAAAAAAAAAAAAAAAAACAGTATGAACAACAGAGAAAAATGTCTTTGTCATTTGTGTAGCAGAGCATCTTCTGACAGTTTAATTTGTAAAGCAGCTGGAGTCCTACTCACTCTGGGGATCTCCGACTCAGGTACCCCTCGGAGACGAGCATAAAGGTAGAGATGCTCCCTGCCAGTAAGAAGCTCATCGATGGCATCAAACTGGGGGCAGTAGCCCATGTTCTGGTGCACATCAAGAATGTCTGTCAGGATGCTACAAAATAAGATACAAAATGCTACTCAATGCAGTGATTTGACAGGGCATTTAGTATGGCAGGGAAAAGAAAGTACCAAACATTTCTGAATGGCATTACAACTACATGGTGATTATTTCAGCAATCTGTTCAGAGCTGTGAGCAAGGTGATCAAACAAACAAAAATGGCGTTTAATCTAAATTTTAGTTACACATTAGTATGCTGTTAATTACCACTGTATAATACAAAAGTCATTTCCAAACATGAATCTTTGAAACTGAAGTTCTAAATGCGGTTCTCTGGGGACATTCTCAGGGAAAACCTCTATATTTGAAGTTTGTTGCCATTAAAGAATCCCCAAAACAAAATGGGACTTTAATAACAAATTGTCTCTTAATCCTTATTTGGTAAACTTCCCTTTTCTGTTTAGAGACACATTGTTAGTTTAATATCAGCCCAGATTAACACAGATTATGTCAGAGCAACCTTCCTGTGTTTAAACTGCCTAACTCACTTAGCTGTTGGTAAAGCTCGCAGGATAAGCCAGGATCATCTTTTTTACTATCATTGGTTGCAGTCCTCAGCTGAAGTTGTGTTGTCATAAAAAGACAGTTTTCGTTTCCTCTTTCTTTTTTTGGACTGAGCTCCACATACCTGTAACCAGCCACAATGGCCTCTCCAGAGCTAACATCGGTGTCACCCGTCAGCATTTTGAAGGTTGTCGTCTTTCCAGCCCCATTAACTCCCAGAAGACCGAAGCACTAACAAGAAAAAGAATAATCATGCCGTCAATACAAGGACACCAAAAGCTGAAAAAGATACACTGATGCTTATTCAAAGAATAAGGACTAATATCATTATGAAACTCTAAAAACTAAACTAATAACTAATTAGTCATGAACTAAACATTATGACTAAAAACCTGCATTATTGTGAATGTATTATTAGAAGAGATATGGGACTATAAACAAAGACATTCAACTAGGTCTCCTGGATAAAACAAGACCAGAGATAGATATAGATTTGCACGTCATACAGCATCTCTGTTACTCATGCCGGAAGCTAAATCAGTATAGATGTTTACTTGAACAAAGCCAGACAGACAGAACTTGTGGTAAACAGAAAGAGAGAAGTAGATCTCGGTATAAATGAACTCAGTGACTTTACCTCTCCGGCAGTGACTCCCACACAAACCCGGTCCACAGCTGCCCTCTTTCTGCCCACATATGTCTGTGCAGAGAAGACAGGGAAACAAGAATAACTCAATTTACTGGACTTATACCTCTGAAATAAAATCATACGTTAAAAGGAATCCACTCAATATCCACTCATGGTCATTATCTTTAATGAGATATTAGTTACTATATGAAAGTTATTGTAGTGAAAATGAGGTTTTTTTTAATCAATGTTCTTTTCATAGGATATTCTGAATATTCAACAAGTTAATTTTCTTCAATTTCTGCTTGACAGGACTGAAACAGGTCTGTTGTTGTTGTTACTGCGTATCAATGTGTCCATTTTTTGCTATATTCTAAAATCATGGTATATCTTTTGTTTACTCTTTTGTATCTGGCAGTTATCCCACTGATGTTGTGTGGATGTACCCGTGGACACTTATGCAGTCTTTTTTCAATATTTCATTTGGTTGAAAAAGTTTATTGAAAATCAAGCAGAATTTGAAATGCACAAAGACTTGAATTATATTGCAGAATGGCCTGGAGGAACGCCAGAAGCGTACACAGATCTGCCATAACATGACCAACGGCCTAAAACTGTATGCCCACATTGTGTTGCCTCCAAGGAGGATACTGCCAGTTACTAGGACAATAACAGTGGACCATTTGGGTCCTGTGGGCTGCGAGTTGGGGCATCTGTGTGATGTGCTTGTTTTCTGTGGAATGTGGGACGAGGGACGTCTGTGTTTGTTGCTGCATCCGACAGGTGCTGGATCAGACTGGAATATGGGGAGTTTGTGGGGCAGGATTCTTTGTAATGTTTTTCAAAACAAGGATTTGGATGTCTAATGTTTTCTGAATAATCTTGTGGAGTGCATCATCCTGCTGGTGGAGGCTGCTGCCATAACGGAGTGCTGTGGCCATGACAGTGAGCCTCAGCACATCCACATCCACATAAATGCCAGGACTCAAGTGTTCGCAGCAGAACATTGCATTGTAATGCGATGATCAGTGTTCTGCGCTTTACCTGTCTGGGGTTTTAATGATGTGGCTGAATAATGTATATTGAATACGCTGTTACATTTTTCAAAGTATAACATGAAACGTACATATCATTATGCTGTCACAGGCATGTTTTTTTTTTGTTTTTTTTTACCTTGGAGAGATCCCTGATGTGTAGGATGTCTGTCTTGTTCCCTCCATCATAAATCCTCTTCCTCTCTGCTGCCACATCATCGTCCTCATCTTTTATTGGAGTATGCTTATAGTCTGATAACCTGAGCAATAACGGAAAAATATATACAGAGATACACCTTAACCGGAATCAGCTTTCTAAACGTGTGTGAAAGTACTTTTCTTGATTATATTACTGCTGTTTATGTAAAAGTTAAGTTAGTCCTTATCCAGGCCCTTACCAGTGGTCCAAGAAGAACCGGTACTGGATCAGAAGATTGATTATAAAGTACACAAAGCCTTCCACTGTCATAAAGGCAATGTTTTTTCCTACAAAGTCCCACCGGAAAGGGTCCTTTGTGTACTCTTCACCTAGAAACAGAGACAAGGTGTGTGCTAAAAATCAAGCAGTTTTTCAGTGGCTAAAAAAAGAAGTCAAACAGTATAACTCGCAAGCTCTCAACACATCTCTGTGTAGATTCCCAGTCATTCAGGTTAGGTAACCCTAAGTGCGTCAATTAAAGGGAATTTGACATTTTCTTTCTTGGTTCTTAAAGAGCCTTCAAGCTTTCATCAAGAAGTCCAATTACCTTTTATTCAAGCACTTAATTCCTGTAAAAACATATTTTTTCCTGACAGTAAGAGCGGTTATAGTTGACCTAAGTCATTTGTTTCTAAAAGCTTTTGTGAAATTTTTTTCGTTCCTTTTCACTGGAAAATGTGTGCAACACAGAAACTTCAACGTGTGAGACTGGGAAACGGTGCACAGCACTCACCGAACCTGGCATACACATCGGTAACAGCCTGATTCATGGCCATGTCGATCAGTCCCCGCCCCAGGCAGAAGTGAGGGAACACCAGCAGGCATTTCTTCAGCCACTCATTGAACATTAGCAAAGACTGCGAACACAAAAGCACATCCTAATTACATTTCCCTGATAAAAAGAAGACACATAAACGCTCAGGAATATCAGGCTTAATCTGATAATGGGTGTTTTGTCAGAAACACCTTGGGCTAAATTGTGCTTAATGTATCATATTAAGTAACACAATTTAAAATTTAGAATTTCGGCATGAATATGTCATATAAGCTAAACCTAGGTAGATGACATTTTTTTGAGCCACACCTCAAGTTCCTTCATATAACACTGGTGTGAATGTATTTTTTTTTACTTTAATTACACATTTTAATGGGAGATGTCTCTGTTTGTGTACACAGGAAAAAAAACAACTAAAAACTGAACCTTTTTAAACGGTGGCCATGTATTTAACAAGGTGGAATGATGTTTACTTGTTGATAACACTCAGACAAACCTATTTACACCCTTGGGAATATAAACACAGCAGGAATATGGCTCAATCCACCTACGGTGCATCTTATGACTCATCTGTTGTGGGATAAGCAAAGAACAGATGTGCAGTGAAGGGAACCACCTGGTTTTGGTTTGAGCACCATCTCGGTTCTTTGACCGAGCAAGCCACAATGAGAGCGGCATCTGTGCCATTTCCCTCAAGTTTTATCCAACTCCTCTTTTTCTACTCTTGACAAAAAAACTTTAAGCAGTTGTTATCTTTGTCTTCCATATGCAGAACAACTTATTTTTCACAAGTATGTTCCATTGCTTATACCATACCACCGACCAGACTCCATGCTTATCCAGCTACACTACATTCTTCAATGTCAGGGTCAAGGTGTCATGCACTCACTGTCACACTATCCCGACATACCACAAAGTCTTTTGGTAATGTTCTTATCCGGCTAGTCAACTCCTGCTTCGAGAAACCTGCACTGTCTAATTTTACACACACTACAACAAAAGCTTGAGACCTTACTTCATTTTTATCTCCAACTCATGGCCCATCTTGATTACACACTAGTCTGCCCTGTAGCACCCAAAGCAGACTGAAGACCACACTGACATGAAATCATTTTCCCTTTTTTGGACAACTTCAACACAGCTAAATATTCAGAAAACATAGCATTTTTTTTACACTTGCAGCCAAATGGGAGCAACATTTTTTCATTTTAATCCGGCCACACTGTGACAAAATACTGATTTGTAATGATCTCAAGCTGAATTGTTTCATATTTACGATGAAAGGTTTATTCAAAATGGTGGAGAAACGGTGGTAAGGATTTACAATACTGTTCACTTGCACAGGGTGTCTCTTACTAGGATGAATTAAATGCATTTTAAATAATTGCCATTTATAGATATATATTATAGACCTATATTTTTAAAGACTGGAACATTTTGAGACAGCAGAACTTAACAGAGATCAGTCGACTTGGTCATTTATTTCCTTTTGAAAGCATTTAATTGTCCTTACCCGATTGTTTTCAAAAAGTTCCAAAATGAAGGTTATGGCGCTCGTGTTGATGCCGATAAACAGGTTGATGCAGGACAGGGACACATATGCAGTGCTTGGGATGTTGAATATGTAGGACATGGGGTACATCATCGGCGTCACTGACCACCTGAAGGACAGAACACAAAAGGATAAATATGTACTCAATCACCAGCATATTAATCTGCATGCTTAACTTAGTTCCCTGCCTTTTGTGACTTCTATGGATTTTATCATTTCTTTCTAAATTCTCTTGGTGGTGGGATGCTTATTTACTTACAGTCTCATTCATAACATGTTTATTTGTCTTAGATGTGAGACATCCTGCTAAAACCATCCATTAAGGCACGATTTGCATTCAATATCGTATCCTTATCCTTTTTATTCTTTGTTATTATTATTATTACACTTTGATTAACAACTTTTCAAAATGTAAATCAAAACAAAAAAGATAGCAGCTTGACCTTTGTTTATTGCCCCTCTTTTACCCTCTGGTTAAATAACTTAACATCAAGTTTGGCTCTTGAGAAACTGACCTATATTGTTAGAAAGAAGGCTTCTGAATTTTATGATGTTTGGAAGATATTTCTGGAACTGTTGAGGGAGGGAGAATGAGATGATGAAAATTATTTAATTTGTTGTTGGGAGTGCAAGCTGTAACCTACATTTTAAATTCTTTTTTTCTATTTATTATTATTATTATTATTTTTTATTTATGTGTGTGTTAATTTACTTATTTATTTTTATTATTTTCATTATTTCATATTCATTGCACAGTAATTTGCTGTCTAATTACTGCGGTTTATTGTATCTTTTTTAATCATTTAATTATTATTTTCTTTACTGCCATATGTTTTGGATGTTTAAATTGTTGGATGTTGTTATATTAACATGAAAAACCAATATATGTTTAAAAAAAATAAAGAATAAAAAAAGGTGGTAGCTTACCCGTATAGGAGAAGCAGTGCTATCAGTGCTGGCAGGTTGGCTTTTGATGTGTAACACTTTTTGTCAAAAGCAATGAAAATGCCAACCACCATTGCAGTGCTGAGTGAGTAGTTCATCTGAGGGAACAAACGTTAAGAGTGAACAATGAGAACAGAACTTACATAAAACAAGGAAATATATAAATATAAGTCCTACAAAGCAAGTCCCTTCAGGGCTAAATAAAAAATACCAAGTTGAATTGACATATATCAACTTATAAAACACGGCGTGGCCTCACTTACCATGTCCCAGGAGAAGTTGGCCACCCAGTAGACTAAAGGACTGACCCCACTGACAAACTGCAGGTGCTTGGCTTTGGTTACTCGCTCCTGAATGAGGTAGAGGACGAAGCTGGCAGGGATGAAGGACATGGCGAAAATAACACAGATTGCCACCACAGCGTCCACAGAAGTGGTCAGCCTGAGAGTGGGGGGGGGAGAGAGAAGCAGACAAGGTCAGTACTCTGTATACTGGTCTGGGTATTTTAATGCCACAAGACAAAACAAAGCATTGTTTTTTAAGAAATGTTGTCCTGCAAACTCACACCGACATGAAATTTTCTTAGAAATAAGGCTAAATCAAACTGGGGAAAGAAAAGGATCCATGCTTTGTCAGAAAGCCGGATTTTATATCATTGCAAGTAAAAATGATTTGAAGCTTTAATGTTCCTCAAAATAATCACATAATTTGTCCAATGAATTACATCTATGCTGTTTTCTCAATATGCATAGAAAAATAAATGAACCTACCCAGAAGATAATTAAGCTAAATATGGTAATCTTGCACAGTTAATATCACAAAGGGAGTAAAATGCACTAAAAGACTTTGATTGATTTCTATGTATTTATTTTAAAGAGCAAAACTACCGTGACAATAAAAAAAAAATACAATTCTAGCATTCAATTAGCAACTCTTGTGAGTATAAACTGTTTTATGTCCTATTATTTATTTTCATGAACAAACAAAAGTTTGAAATGAAAAATAACTGTCTGAATTTAAAGGTAGTACTTACACGGTGACTTCTGAAAGCTGCTCTTTGGTGAGGTTCAATGGATGGTTGATGGCGGTGATGCCAAACTCAACAGCTTTGGCAGAAGGGGGAAGGAAGGCTCTCAGAATGGCATTATTGGCCACATTCATGAAGGCTACCATTGCATGCCAGCCTTTGTTATTGTACCATACCTAACAGAAGAGTGGAGTTAATTAAAAAAATGTCAAAACTGCCAGATTTGATCATTACTGAGGATTTATAATTCAGAGCATGAAAGCAGGTCTTCCTTTAGTGCAAGCTTTATTATTTTAAGTGAAAGTGTATCTGGTAAATCAACCAAATATCTCACCTTTACATTGAATTCACTCTCCATGTATCTCAAAAATGTACCAATGTCCCTTAGTGCAAGTCTGCAGTAGTGACCCTGTGAACAACAATGCACATTATAAGCTGACTTGATGGTTTCTACAATCTACTCTTCTGTCTGAAATAAACAACTGATTAAGAATTACTCCGGTTATGTTGAGCGTTCGTCCGAGTTGATGAAAAACATCCTGGATGTCTTTGGGGCTCACATCCAGGATGGGAAGTTGTCCTCCTACTGAGAGGCCTCCATATCTGATGATAGAAAAGATTTATAGTCGGTATCCCAAAGCCAGAAAAAAGCCAGAGACTAAGACAAAACATAGGCTTGCGGAAATAAAATTACCTTTGTTCGTTCACCCAGTATTTACTCTTCAAACTGTAAAATAGAATTCAGAGATCATTTCAATGTATACAAAGTCAGAGCATGCTTCAGATATTCTTTAACCGTAAAGAAACGTTGTGCTTTTGTTTGTGTCATCGTCATCTCCAGAGTTTTGCAAACTTTAGTCATTTTAACTTCTTCCTGTCGACTCCATTCAGACCTACCTGGTTCTGATGAGACTGGGATAGGTTTTGACCAAGTGGTCAGAAATGTTCCTGTCTGTCAGATCCAACATGGTGTCTCCTGTGGCCTCCAATCGTTGGCGAGGTGGAATGCCTCCTGCACCAACGGGGCAGATTGGCATCATAGTCAGTTTCTTACTGGTGCTGCACTGGCAGGTAGGTGATGGGTTTTGCTGGCTCCACTCTGGACTCTTTAAGATGTTCATGACCACAGGGGAGACGTTAGGCTGCTCCCACTCTGGGGCACTGTAATTGCAGGGCATCCTGATGGGACAGGAGTGGATGTTGAGCAAAGCATTCAGGAGAAGATGACATATTTATAAACTTGTAACAATAAAGGTTTTTGTTTGATATGTTATGTTTAGACAATCTGCCAATTTCTGAATTCTACTTTTATTTGTGTTTTGCCCGGCATGCCATGAGACGTGAGACATGAGCCTGGGATGTTCTAGGAAGCAACAATTGTGAGACAGCTTTTATTCCATGCCTTGTCTTAATACTCACTCAAGCGGTTCTCCCAGCATGCATCTTGTTCCCAGGCCCGGTGGGTTCAAAAAGCGCTCAGTGAAGTGTTTCATTTTGGGGTCATACGGTCGCTCATTGCTTAAGGTGGTGGAAAGAAATACATAAACAAAATCATTTTCATGATACTGAGTGGAGAAAGATAAGCAGAATCCACCAAATCAATCCCTTAAATGTGTCTGGGAATTTATCTAAGGGCTTTGTTGAAGATTATTTCTGAATGTGAACTTAATTTAAAGGGCACCTAGCTCTATGTCCATCTATGGATGGTGTTTCAGAAATAGTTTCAGAATATGGGTATTGAGGTCTGACCTGATGAAGGTGAACTGCTGTCCGTACATCCAGGGGGTCAGAGTCAGACTGGGATACTCTCCAAATGGGGGGACAACCATGGTAAAGATCAGAGATATGAGGACAAAACTGGCAGGAAGGACGATCTGAAAACATATAGTCGCAGGTCAGAAGGACAAAAAGGTGAAATGTTTTGATATAACATTCACATATGCAGATTCATTCAATCAAATTTTCCTAAAAAAAAGGGGGGGGGGGGGGGCTTCTTTTTTTTTTTATCATGAGGGATTTTCTTCTCCTTGTTTGTCAAAATGATCACATGTGACACCATGGGCCAAGTCAAATCCAGTACCTGTGCCAGGAAGTCTTTCTGGCTTCTTATGGCGTGATGGAATCTCTTGACCAACAGAGCATGGAACTGCTTCAGGATCAGGGTGTTACCTTTCACCTGCCGCGAGCCCTTTCCTGCGCTGCTGTCAGATGCATGGTAAGTGCCATTCACATCATTCTTTTCTATGGTCAACAAGAAAACATACAGTAAGCGCTACACTTGAGATGTATTTGGAAGAAAAAACATTTTCCAGGCAATAATTATTGATTGGCTTTGGATCAACGCTACAGCAGAGTTCCCCTGCAAGCCAAGGCGCATAGATTTACATCATCTTTCTTGTCTGAGCACTGCGCAAGTAGGCATGTGAGAAAATGTATGAAGCTGAAAAAGGGCATGTAAGTAGCAGTAATAAATGCTATATACTGCCTGCTTTCTATTTTATTTTACCTGCTGAACCTCCTAGAGCTGGGTCACTTGAAACTCAAATAAACTATGTTAAAAGTTAAAATGAAATGCCCTCATGAACGTGGAAATCTAACTGATGACAGACAAATATTTCTCTAAGTCAACCCAGGTTTTTATGGTAGAGTTCTGTCAAGTGCCTGTTGACCTTCATCTCCTTCTACACCAACTTTGGAGCCATTTTTTCTTCCTTGTAACATCCACTGCTCTAGAGGTGGGAGAAAACACAGACAAACCACATCACAAGTACAATTTATAGCTGCAACTACTGTTCAAGTCACAGGTATAACTCAGCCAGGGGATTCAGAAAGAGTCGCAGCATAATAAATACAGATGTGGGACGAATGGATTAACAACACGTTAGACAGACAGACAACAGATCAGGAATTCAGTTCCAGGAAAATGCCGAGTAGAGCATCAGTGGTGGCATTTACCAGCTGTGGTGGCATTATTCGCTGCCTCTCCATCTGCGGTGACCTTTATGAATATCTGGAAAGAAAAGAGATCCCCCTTCAACTTTCAAAACTTTTAGTGCATAAAATACACGTTCTTTCTATCAATTCTGAAAGAATAGAAGTTTGTCATTTCAGAACAACAGAGGCACGCAATATTTCCACTACTGTGAATATCTAGCTTATGAACACTTAAAAACAGCCCGTAGAAGAGTCTTATTAGTTTATGTTATTCCTGCAGTGTTGAGGGTCTATTTCTTTTTGCACAATTCCGTGCCCAAAATTGGGCCTGTCCACAGATTTTGGATCATTTTAGATCGTAGGCTGTGAAAGACACCTTAGAACACACCAACGAGTTGATTGCGGATTTTTAAGTGTGTTTAGGAAAACTATCCTGTTGTACCTTCAGCAATCTTTGTATTTTCATCCAGCATTCTTCAAAAACCTGGGACAGCTGCACTGAGGAGCTTCAGCCTCCCTACATGGAGCACCCACTCAGCCATCTCAGCTACCTGGCACCCCAAGGTAGTTTGAATGCTATTTAAATAACTCCATTCTTCCTTCTACAAGTGAAATGTTTCCTGTGCTACTGGCAAAGCCCAAACTTTGATCAATCCAACCTTAAGCAGAACAATTGGAAAGCATTCTTTTCATGAATTCTGCACTTTTTTTTAGCCTGTCTTATTGTGTCTAAAAAGTTCTATATTCATATCAGTCAACTGGACATGCTTCCAAGCAAATGCGTCAGGCTTGTTTAGATATTTCTTTTCAACATCTGATGCTGACTTTTGTGGTTTTCTTCTGATAATTTTCCCATCTTGGATGTACTTTATACAGTTTTTCACAGCACAATCCAGTGTCTAAAAATCTTCCTGAGGGTAATTTTTAATTAAAAAAAAGCGTCTTTAATTTGTTCTTGGAGGAATACCACAAGCAATTCTCTAATATAGTTTTCTTAGTGATCCCGACCTCTCCTGCCCTTGTCAAATTTAATTTGACTGTACTAAACTGAACTATTTTTTCCCTTTTTATTTTCTTTCTCTACTTTGTGGGCATCGATTATCTTAATTCTAGTTGGAGACAAATGTTTGTAAGGAGCCCATAGCTGCTGACCAGAGTATTTATAAAGCTTTGAAAATATCCATCTCCCGACCTTTCTGCTGAGAACAAACTCTTGGGGTGCCCTCATTTCTGCACTGAGCCTCTTTACCTTCTCATTTCTAAAGGCAGGTCATGTTAAACATCATACGAAACACTGTTGAGACATTTTCTGAAAAGAAATTCGAAAGGTGTTTGTTCATAAAATGATTCACAAAACTAAAGAGATTGTGGTTTGTCATTAAGTTTCAATGATGTCAGCATTTTGCAGCAGCATCTAATACCACAGAAGTTATTGATAATGTCATTAAACCTCGACTGTCAACGTCCCTACCTCCTCTAGTGATGTATCGGAGATGCCGAAGCTGCTCAGACCCATATCAGTAAGTGTTTCCTCCAGCTCCCTAAACAGACTAGCATAGGCCCGATGTTTGAACCCTTTGTTGGGGAGCAGATAGGTCAACTCCTGTCCAATCGTCTCAATCAGCTTGGCATCGGGGACGTGGTGGTGGATGAGACTCGTGATGTTGTCTACGTCCCCTGGGAAGAAGACGGAATGTCACACATAGAGGAGCAACTGAAGAGCAAAATACTCCTGAAATATCAGTAACTGATATCAGTAACCGGATCGAAAAAGGAGAAACTGGTGCAATGCAAAATGCAAAAGAAATGAAAAAGCCAACAGCCTTAATTGAGCACTGAAATTCACGTGCAAATTCGTGCTGGAACAACTCTGTGTGTGGTGCTACATCTTAAACAATGTGTCCTCAGGCAGAACAGAGGGAAAAGCCCGGCGGGTCAATATCACCACTAAATTACTAATGTTAGAAAAATAACATGTTTTTTTTTAAGTCTCTTTTACAGTTTAGAAAAGTGGGCCAGTGACGTGAATCCAACAAGTACAAGCTAACACTGTGGTGCAGACACACGCATAAGCTGACAGGTGTCACATTAAAGGAAAAACTCATGCAAACACTTTCAGAAAGCTTGAACAATTATTGCACGTCCCTCAAGATTGATGAGGCCAAACGCCTGTTGCCCTAAAGACGGGGTGGTTGTCATCCTGGACAAGACTGCGGCCATCAGGATGATAATGTTTCTGATCACTCAGAACGACTTTATATTACTTTGCAGACATACTTTCCTCTAAGGTGACAAGTGAAGTTTAATCAAACTAGGAAAATACCCCCCACATGTTAACAACCCTTCATAGTAGGTGTCAAGCGTTTCATTCTGTTTCTTTGTATATTGACCACTCTGTCAAAGTCTGTACAATAGACATAAAGACCTGGAACATTTTAAAACAACTTCTTAATTGTTACACAAATCATAAAGAGACACAATGTTTTAATCTTTAGTAAACTCACTTTCAAACTTCGTCAAGACCGAAGATACGAGAGAAAACTCAAACTCTGTAGGAGTTGCTTGTGAGTGTGCAGAAGAAAATATATAAAGCATACACTCACCTTCTAGAACTCTGTCTGGCTGCTGGATCTGATTCTGAGACTGATCTTTGTATCTGGTACACATGGAGCAGGCACAAGAGCAGTCTGAGGCACAGTCGCATTCATTCTGAAAGAAATACAGAAATAACAATGCAGGATATTGATTTTCTCCCCTTTCAGTGAGGAAATACTTTATTTTTTGTCTGTATGTCAGGAACTATTTCAGTTTCTACTGCAGAAACAGCTTGTGGATTTAGAACGAGTTTAAGCTCACCTCCCGCTTCTTGAGATCCTTCATGCGGCGTACGAGTGTCAGATAGAAACCAACTCCGAAACAGTTTTTAAGGAAAAGGGGGGACCCGCTGCAGTACAGTTGTCCCTTGGAGATGATGGCGATGCGGTCGCTCAGCAGGTCAGCCTCGTCCATGTGATGAGTGGAAAGAATGACTGTGCGGCCTGCACAAAGAGCACACTTGTCTCAAAAATGACAAAAATTTCAGCGAGTAGCAGAAGTTACCACCGCTTCCAAGTGCTAGTACCAACAGATGATATTGGTTTTATAGCTGCTTTTTTTCCCTCCTTTGTGGTAACTGTGTAGTTGCATTTTTCCATTTGATCACTTCGCTACTTAATTCAAGTGCCTTAGGAGCCACAGATTTTTGTTTCATCCTCAACTGTCTGTTACAGAACAGGAAATTCTGGATTTTAGACAGAACTTAGAGCATATATCTTTGAATAAAGACCTCAAGGGGAGGAAGCGTGGACCCAAATGCTTTGAATGTGGCTTTGTACCAGTGATTTTTACCAGTTCTGTATTTGAGGAGGAGATCCCATATGGATCTTCTGGAATAAGGGTCCACTCCAGAGGTTGGCTCATCCAGAATGACAACCTTTGACCCTCCAACAAATGCCATGGCAACTGACAGCTTCCTCTGCATACCACCTGTGAAGCGCATATGATATGTGTTGAAAAAAATAATAAAGTACCCTGCACTCCGTCTTTCACAAACAGAAAGAAACGAGCGGTCGACCTGAGAGGTTTTGAGCCTCATCATCTCTCTTATGAGGCAGTCCCAGGTCCACCAGCATGTCCTCGACCTCCCTCTTTGCCTCCTCTTGGGTGCGACCCTTCAGCAGTGAGTAGAACATGATGTGTTCCTCCACTGTGAGACTAGAACACAAACAGGATATCAGGAATCAAGACGACTATGTGAGAAGAGTGAAAACATGCAATTTCCATTCTTTCAAAAGCTGTCGATTGTGATTTGTGGGGGAAGCACAGCGATTCCTAACAATCTCTCACTGTATCACAGTGACAGCATTGCAAATACATGATAAGAATGATCAACAATCAAACTATAATCAGCACGTATAATTTCTCTTTTTTTTTTACAAAATTGATCTTCCTGCACTATTCTTTTTTGCTGATTTTCAAAGCATCTGCGGGCAATTTTTCAGTATCACTTAGTAGACTTAAGCAGCTCACTGATTAAAGAGGATGTTATGCTGAGGGCACATCCCCATGGAAGTGCGGATGATGTCTATGTCAGTTCTGATGTCTCTTCCATTGATGTAGGCTGTGCCAGATGTGGGAGGATAGAGACCCGTCAGGATGGACCTAAAAAACACACAACGGAGACAGCATCAGTGCCACATTGTCAAAGATTTTTGCCAAACCATTCAGTTTGAATCTGAGATTAAAAGATAGGCTCTTCATGAAGAATTTATAACACCTGATACCATGTTTAGGTGGAATTTTTTTTGCCAGGAGTTTGAAATGCCCAGTGGCTGCCATAAAAGGTGCCATCAAATTCATACCAACTTAATTTCAGAAGATTTTGAAACCTTTTACACTCTTTCATTGGGATTTTTGTTCAAATTTGTCACAAAGCTTCACTTCACAAACATAACTAATTCATAGCCTTTCAACGCTCATCCGAGCTTACATTGTCGTGGTTTTTCCTGCCCCGTTGTGCCCTAAGAAGGATGTGATCTGTCCCGCGTAGAAATTGATGTTGAGGCAGTTGACAGCTGGACGAAAGCTTCCATCAAACACCTTCACCATGTCTTGAATCTCCACCCCCAGCGTCAGGTCCACAGGGTCGGGCTCAAAGAACAACTGGCCTGGATTTGAATAGGACAGAGAGAAAACTTTATCTCGTGATAGGTAAAAGATGCTTTAGCCTACCATCAAATGGGTTTTTCACCTAACAAGAATATCACAAATCGGTAAATAACACAACTAAGGCATGGTACTACTGATGGAACTAATATAAAGGTCAGAGGCTAACTGTGATAAATCATGTTGAATAATCTGGAAACACCAGTTCTAGTTTATGTTTTGCTTTGAATTACTTATGGAGTAATGTGTATCACTTTTCAGTCATAGTGACTTTGGACAAAACCACAACATTTTTCAGTTGACCTCAATGGCAGGGTCAGCTCTATATACATGAGGGTGAATGGTAATTCGATCTTAGCACACATACACAGACACACTACAAACACACAGATGGAGGGAGCTAAATGTTCACAACCGAGGTTCTTCGACATAAAGCCGATGCTCTAATCTTTTGTATGCAAAGGAAAAAGTTACTCCAGAGAGAGTGCATCACATGCATGTAAAGAAATGCCTCGTGCTCTGCTTCCTGCATCACAGTTTATCTTTCCTACAAGGCATGGTATGTATGTTAACAGCCTAGAGCCCATAAAGTGAATTGATATACAAATATACAAGCAGGTGTGTTCACAAATATAATGGTCAGAGCAACATCCAATCTTTTTTTCAAAAGTTCTCTTTCAGATTTTAGTGATTCAGTGCCTGCAGGCAAATCATGTTTTGCTTTCTTTGCCGCTTTGTCGACTGGTATATTGGTACTGACAGAGGTAGAAGAAGTACCAACATTTATTTCTTAAATACCTTGCTAAAAAAAATGACTTTTTATGGATTGCAGCATTCATTTTTTCACTCAGAGACTAAGAGTGAGAGAGGTATAGCCATTACTATGGTTTAGCTTAGCATCTGTTTAAGGTGGAGCTTTTAATACTCACATATTGTTGGGCAATTTCATGAATATCAATATGTCTTTTTTTTCATTTGATATATTTTGTGAGTGAAATCTTTAACGAAATATTATTTTTTATTTTATTTTTTTTTACCAAATAGGACCTGATGCAACATGTGGGTAAGAGAATGTTACGATTTCCATTGCCTAACAAAGATCTCGAACACTGAGCCAAACAAAGGCGCCATCATGTTATTTCAGATAGCTTGGCAGTGTATTTACATAAAATCAGGCCAGGAATATCCATATTCACAATATAGACACTGACTATCCCTAAAACATTAAAACCACTCATATTCCAGTCATACGCAATGTCTCCAACCAGTAGCATTCCCCAGTCTCCCACATGTGCTACTCTGTCGTGACAATGCTGAGTGTTGTACTTCTCTATCTGTCCACCAGATGTCCTCAGAGTCTTCCTTGAGTTCTGTATTTGTGTCCTCACCTTCCTTCCCAGAGTCCTGATGCTCCTCCTCCTCCTGGTTTGGATTGTCCTCTTGCCTTTTCTGCTGCTCCCTTTCTCTCTCCAATTGTTCTCTCTTACTTTGGTGTTTGCAGGTTTTCTTGCTGGCTGAGCCATTACAAGTGTAAGTCTCTGGCGTGTCTCTGCCTTCAACATCCTTCTCTTGGTTCTCTGGTTCACATTTATCGAGGTCTGGATGGGACAAATAAACCTTAATGAAGAAACTGACTGGCTTTTTGGCAAACTTTGCCATCACAATGCTTTCTACAGCTCTCTGCTTTTCTACCTAGGAACCAGGGGCTCAAAAGAGCTCTGGGGGTAAAATGTCAGCCCCCTGTTCATTTTACGATGTTCCGACGAAATGTTTTCAACTGTTTGTCAACACAGCATTCAAAATTGATTTTGTGAGCTCCAGTATAAATGAGGAGACAGACTCAGATTAAACCAGAGCAATGAAACATTTGTCTCTAATTGTTTCACAGCTTTAAATAAAAAACACCTAAAATCCTGCAGAAATGCGTGACGTAACATATTTTATGTAAATTGAGCTTTCGAATGCACATGTTTCTACCGCAGAGTGAAAGAAGGCCTGAGAGCAGCAAAATTTCTCAATATTTGATCTTCTCACAGTGGTAATGCTGTGACACAAATGAAAAACTAAATTCCGACAGAAACGTGAAACACAAATAGATTTTAAGTTCATGTAGCTTAAGCGCACTTCCTTGACAGCAGGCTGATCTGAACTGATGGGCAACGTTTCCTCTGCTGCTAACAGCCAAGTCAGCAGATTAACCTAGATGTGATGTTGAGTAATAAAATGTTAGTTTTAGAAACAAAACCCTCAAAATGCCATAAAAGTGTTTAACATGGGCAGATTAATACAGCTGACTGCATTAACTTTTTGAGTTCTTGAAGCTGAAATGCCCTTGTTTCACCATAACCTTTAACATTGCAGTTCAGAAACTCCTGTGAGCACTGACGGGGTGAAGCAACAC
Source organism: Odontesthes bonariensis (assembly GCF_027942865.1). Taxonomy (NCBI): domain Eukaryota; kingdom Metazoa; phylum Chordata; class Actinopteri; order Atheriniformes; family Atherinopsidae; genus Odontesthes; species Odontesthes bonariensis. The sequence continues at coordinate 12,780,086 of NC_134519.1, read as the reverse complement.
GGTTCATGACATAATTTGCCTGATCTGCTCTGAACCTTAGACATCATGCAACTGCACACAGGTTGTAATAATCTTTTAACTCCTGGGAAAAAAGCCAAAGGCGTTTAAGTTCAGGGTGCTGTAGGTCAAACTCAATGGAAGGGCTTATCTGTATTATGCGCCTCTGGCGTAAAGTGTCTTGTTAAAATTAGCACTGTGAAATCTATTTAACTTGAATAGAATTAAATGGGGACATAAAATGCATCCTGCTTACAGGTTTGTGTGTGTGTGTGTGTGTGTGTGTGTGTGTGTGTGTGTGTGTGTGTGTGTGTGTGTGCGTGCGTGTAGATCTTGCTGTGAAATTCTACGTCGATGTGATAAAAAGCTCATTGATGTAAAAGGTCTTGTGTTGCATGTTGGTTTTGTTTTGGATTAAACTTCAAGTTAAAGTTAAAGTGCAGAGCCCACTTATCTGTCTTCTTTAACCAAATACTGATTCAGTTTTCTCTTCAGAAGTGCAGGAGTGGCAAACGAGAAAATCTCTCATGTTGGGATTAAACCTAATTTATTATGACCTCCGAAGGACGACGAGAGCAATCATATGTTACTATTCCCAGTGCATTTCAAAGCGCCCAATTACAAAGGGCTCTTTTATAATGACAAACCTCCAGTCACACAGCTGCTCCCCAACTGACTAACCTTGATCAGACATTTCTGTGTGTGAGGGTGTATGTCTCTGCCAGTATGAGGACTGGAGCGGGAAGTAGAAGGGCCGACTGATGCCATACTGTCCTGCAGAGGAAGAATTACCTTTAACATTCAGCCCAATAAACACAACATGCACTGTAAACATAGAATTTACAAGCAGCCTGACCTGGGAACACGTTGTCCAGATACCAGGCCAGGAAAGCGTAGAGGACAGCATCGAACACCATCATGACGATGGAAGTGAGGAACGAGTAAGTGTCTTTCTCTAAAGGGCTGGTCATGATGTTGCTCCACTGCAAACCCAAACCCTGCTCCTCATACCGCGACAGGTACTCAGTCCCAAAGCCAAAAGCTACCGGAGACAGCAAGCTCTGTGGCACAAAGAATGCTCACTTTGGTTATCTTGAAATTCCAGTTTAATTAATCAATTCTATGAAAAATATCAACTCATCTTGAATTTGATGTCAGCAACTCATTTCAAAAAGCTAGAACAGGACCATGTTTGCCAATGTGTAACATCCCCTCTTCTTTTAACAACAGTCTGTAAACAGCTGGAGACTGAGGAGACCTTTGGGAGATGAATGTCGTCCCTTTCTTGTCTGATATATAAGTCCAGCCGCCCAACAGTCTCGGGCCTTCGTTGTCGTATTTTGATGCGCTAAAGACATGCTGTTGTTTTAGATGTTTTAGATTTTAGATGATATCTTGTTGAAATATGCCATCAAATTGACGATGAGCTAATATTTTTCAGGAAATAGTAGTATGTGTCATTTTCAATATTTGAAATATTTTCTATGTTCTTTTGTGCACAATATGCCTTTTGATTGTATTATTTTACTCAGCAAACTTTTGAGGAATTGTAGTTATACACCAGTGCTGTTATAGCACCCATATCGGGGAAAAAGACAAATTTTAGCTTGTGTGATCTCCTGGAAATTTGAAAATGGATTCAAATAACTTCTACACTTGCAGAGCTCACAGCATAAGAGCTGCGTGTTCCAATTTGTAGAGTTCAATAAATGAATTAACAAACATACTGCAGCCATTTTCATGTTCTTGGTGATGCGGTCCTGCCAGGCAAAACAGAGGATGTGAGGCAGGTAGAGGGTGAAGTAGATGATGCCACTGCAGGCTGCTGCCAAGTTGGCTTTGTTGAAGAACACACTCATCAAGAAACACTGCATGATGGTGGCCACTGTGAAAGTCAGCAGGAAGAAGAAGACGAGGATCGGGTCGCTGTAATTCAGCACCCTCCCACCCTGAAAGGAAACAGGATTTACAGAAAATGTGGTTAACCCTGAAGTGCTTTTGATGACTGATTTTCACTCGCACACTGAAACAGACACATTGAAACTTTTAAGAAACACTCAAACAGTGCAACTCCTGGCATCTACATTTTTGTTGTCCACAAGAGGGAACTATTACATCCCACAAAACATGACTCCTCTTCACCAAACTAAACAAAATCTCTTTCAGTTTGCTCACCATGATAATGGCGGTCAGCAGGGCCGTGCTGGCCGCCATAATGATGAAGCTGTCGATAAACCATGTGTACCAAATAACACCGTTGTCCACCCCCATGGCTTTCAAGGTCTCTTTGAGGCGCAGCTCCTTCTCCAGCACGATGCTCTTCACAGTCATGGACACAGAGTAGATCCAGGCCAGCACCATGAACATCGGGAAGCAGCGGTTCAGGGTGATCATAAAGCTGCACAAGAGGTGAGGGCATTGATAAGGAGAGTGAGACGTGGGATTACATGGTCCTTCACTGCACACATACATCGAGTTGGAACCTTTTCAGGTCTCATTCAGCTGAATAAGTTCAAAGATTGTTACAATCAAATAGAAATCCAGAATGTCTTGAATTCAACGCATGAACCTTCATCATCGTCCTTACAGCTTCCATGAAGACCGTTTCATTTGTCTTTCATTCTGAGAGGGCGACAGTGAACTCACACTGACACTAAATGATTAGACCTGCTGAGACTCTAACAGGTTTTTGGAGCACATTCATATGGAAAATATTTTATACAGATAAGGGAAGTTATAAATACATTACAATAGAAAAAGACCTTCAAGTGGGTGGGAGCTATGCGCCCCAAGCTTGACCCACCAACTTCAGGGTTCTTTTACTGAGTAACTGTGGGGCAGATCACACCCACACAGAGACAAATGAGACAAACAACCATGCACACCACACACACTCCCAGGGACAATTTAGAATTACCAAATAACCTAGCATGCAGGTTTTTGGATGGTAGGAGAAAGCCAGAGTACTAAGAGAGAACATGCAAACTCCGCAAAGACAGATCCGTCGAGAATCAAATGGGGAACCTTCTTGCAGTCAGACGACAGTGCTAACCACCACACCATCCTGCAGCCCTTGCAGAAAAACCCAAGAGCTACATATCAGACTTTACAGGTCTTAGCTAGAATGGTAAATGTTCAAGTTCATGACAGTACAATTAGAAAAAGACTGAATAAGCATGGTTTGTTAGAAATGGTTGCCAGGAGAAAGCCTCTTCTTAAAGGAGCATCTGAACAAACCATAAGACTTCTGGAAAGATGTCCTTTGGAAAGAAGCGTTCTCGAGTCAAATGTGAAAGCCATCTGTCTGACAGCTAACACTTGGTTTAAGATAGGCCACACAAAATGATCCCAAACACAGCAGCAAATCTACAACAGAATGGCTGAAAAAGAAGTGGTGGTGGGACATTAAGGGAACTGTGCAGAAACAAATGCTACAAACCTCAGTGAACCAAAGCGGCATTGCAAGAAAGAGTTTAGATGTAATATTGCCAGAATTAGAGATTAAGGGAATTTTTCTCCAAACACAAATCAACTCACAGGTCATCAACATAACAGGGATATGGCATCTGCTGGACGTAGACTCCGAGTGGCCAGTCGTTCCCTGTGTGGAGCTTGATTATTCCGTGTTCAATCATGTCCTGCAGGTAAGCAAATCCGCCCCAGATGTACCTCTGGTCCTCCACGGCGTCCGCCCTGGGACCAGGATCCCAGTACCTGAGAGAGAACACAGAAAGGGAATTTTAGAGATGATGTTGCTTCAAAACCAATCACTATATAGTTGTACCTTCAGTTGTACTGTCAGATATTGTAAGCTTTTTGTTTGTTGTATGAAATAATCCCAACCATGCTCCATTAATTTTTTTGTAACTATAAAATATCCTGAATCCAAAGTCTGTTAAGCCGCACATACATTGCCTTTACTTAAGCGGATAAGTCAGAGCTCTGTTACAATCTGATTATTCAGTTGTATTGGGCAGGATTCCCACTTGGTCCATTACAACCTGTTGGTGTGCGGTAAACAGCTAAAAGTGCTTGAGCACACCAGGGACTATTGACATACTGTCTGCTTATGAATGGGAGATCAAAGAGAAAGGAAAATGCATGTAAGTGCTGCACATGGGAGGATTAAAGGCAGGTAATGACTTAATGTGGAACCACCAATAAACTTTGGAAGACACAATGAAGCCAGCTGGAGAGGATTTTCCACTTCAAATCCATAGGAATTGCCTCGTTAATGCGGTGGTAAAACACAGAAAAGTGAGGGTGTCAAGCTTATTTAGGGCTTTAAATGTTAGCGGTTAGATCTAGCCTAATCCTTTTTTTATACCTTGCACTTTTGTACAATGAATCATGGGCACATCTGTGTGTATTAAGATTTTTCTGTTTTGTAAGATATATCACAGCATAATTAACTGGAGAATGCAGAATGTAACAATACATAAGCAAAAACCTGGAGGAATTATTAAATCAGAGTTATATATACGTATATACAGTCCAATTTTTGGAAGGGAGTCTAAAGTAGTCCTTTTAGCTTAAACTGTGACCGCCTACAGGTCAAGAAGTTTATCAAGAACCGCATCCATCCACAAAGGTCTTACTGACCTGTCTTTGATCTTGTTGGTCCGTTCCACTGCATCAATGTCCATGCGAATCTTGTACTTGACGTGAGGGGGAACACTTGTGGTCCAGGGATACATGTCCACGAACACCACTCCAGCCCAAAACTTGTTTTCCTCTAGCAGGTGCAAGGCATGATAGGTCATCTGGGCCTCATCTGCATAGGCCACAAATTTATCCAGACTAATGCACTACAAACAGAGATGTAGACAAAAGAGGGATGTGAGTTTCATAGTTTCGACTTTCAGAGAAAAAAATAATAATTTTAAATGTAAAAATAGAAGAAGAATAAACTGCATCTTCACTATCAGGAATGGACTTTAGCCTTTGATAACCATCTACAGTCACACGCATTTCAAAATGTATTCTGCTTCTTCTCTCAGCAGTCACCTCATCAGTAAACACAAGTGACCCAGTTTCAGTGGCAGTCAAAGCTCGGCCACATCTGACAGATGATGCTGTATGTTTCCAATCTTGAGCCCTCTATGCCTCCTCCATGTTTTTCTCTTCCCAACATTGTGGTACAAGATAATCCCAGTTTAATTTCTCCAAAGGATCTTGCTCCACTACTGAGAATGTTATTTTTTAAAGTTGTGTTGTGTAATCCAATCCAGTCTTTCTGTTTTTGAGGTAAATCTTCTGTAAAAATATCCATGCCTTGGTGTTTTGGAGAGGTTTTAGCTCATTAAGGAAACTGTTCTGGGCTTCACGCATGCATTATTCATCTTTAAAAATGTAATCTAATTGTTGATTCGGCCACTCCCAAACTTTCAGCTTTCTCTTTGATAGATCTGTTTCGTTTTTCAAATCTAATAATGAACTTTCTCACTTTAAAAGTTTTTGACCTTATATTGTGACCTCCATAAATCTTTTTTTCTCAGTAATTTGTCTGGAAATGAAAAAAAACAATAATACAATTGGCCATGAAACTGCTTATCAGCCTGTGAAAATGAAGCAACTATGTAAAAAAAAATGGTTGTAATTCCAACTCATTAGCATTGAAGCATAAAACGTCTACGCTGAGCATGGTATGAAGAAAAAACATTTGTGAGCTCTGACGACAATGTCCTCTTTAGCATCAAATACAGGAAACTAATGAACATAGTAATGACTTACTCACACAGTACTTAGAACAACTATATTCTGAACTAAGTCATACCTCTATGAATAAATTTAGACTACAGCCCTTTTCTGGCTGCACATATCTTTGTTGTATTTGACAGGGGAAAGAAATACTTTGCAGCAAAATGTTTCATATTGCTCTAACTGCTGGGTAGATAACAAAAGGATAATTAACGGTCTGCATCCAAATGCAAGCATTGCTTTGGAACCACAGAAATACCCAGCTCTCCTGACAGCATTATGAGGGTTTTCAACAGAAATGTTATTTGCAGAGGAAATCTGAGCCACTGTAATCATTGTTCACATTCAAAGTGCACAAACAAAACACACACACACACACACACACACACACGCATCTGAACACTCATGAGCAAAACTCTCACAGTGTCATTTTCTCACACAGACACTATAAAACATGCATAATTGCCATGCAAAAATCTCATCTTTATGCACATTTGCCCGGCTTCCCACACCCCCATATACTCCGTGTCTAATGTCTCCATTCACATTACTGTACAATACCCAGAGGGCACTCAAAGAAAGACCAGAGACCACTTCCTATTCATCTTTATGTGAACACAGATTCACAGCACAATAATGCTCCCTCAAAGATGTGCTGAGGAGAAAGAACCTCCCTGATACACATGTTCCAATAGGACTTTAGAGTGAGAAACATAACCCCTGACAGAGTGGGAGGACCCGCAGCAGCTAGCCAATAGCCCAATGCCAGCTGACAGCTATATCTAATTGGCTAAATTGCCTGGGTTTGTTTACGGGGCTCTGAAGCGTCTCGGCACTGAAGGTGGAGACAAAAGACAGCTTGAGATTCCTGCAATGATAAGGTTCTTTCCAAAATCACAACTCATGGCCCCCTTGAAAATAGAAGGGAGAGGAGAGAGGGAAGGCACGAAGGATGGATGGAGTAATTTGCCCTCTTTTATGTGGAGGTGCAGGGGTCTGTTCCAATGCAGCGTCGTACACTAAAACAGCACTGAGCTCATGAGGAGGGTGACTCATTCCCACCTACTCTCTACTTTATCACTGGCTCTACAATGGAAGCAAGGGAAGGAGGTGACAGAACTCTTGTTCTCTCCAGCCTTCAGTCTGACGAACAGGAGAGCGGCTGTAAAGCTGTGCTAAGTGGTTTGCTCTATCTCAAAAGGCCTGGCTGCAATCTGCAAGGAGCAGACCAGGAAGACTGATACTCCTGTCTGTAGAATTAAGAGTGTGTTTAAAAAAAAAAGCTCCTGGGAATGTGAAAGATTTGGCAAGTAGAAGTTATTGGAGTGAATCCCAGCATTAGACGCGACCTCCTTACCTCTCCATATTGGTTGGACATGCGTATGATCTGGTCAGTGATGTTAAAAATGTTTCTCCAGTCAAAGTTTTGCGTTCCTTCCTCCCTCTCTTCGTCTGGCCCATTGTGCAAGAAGTTTAGAATATCCTTAGTAGTGAGGTCTGTTTCCACCAGACTGTCGTCCATGAAGTGCATCACTGTTGGGTTCCTCAGGGTGTCCTGCAGTAACAGAGACAAGACTGTTAAAACATACAGTGTTCAAATAAAAAAAAACAACAAGAAATATACTGAAAAAAGTCCTTTATGGGTCAACCCGTTTGGAGGTTTGAGTCATCTTCCAAAGTTTATTGGTCAGCTCTTCCAGCAAAAGGCTCGAAAAGTGGTGACGATATACTTCATTTACGCATTCAAATTTCCGTCCCGAAAATGTAATATAGTTGTTTCTATCAAAAGCACCTGATACTCAACGCCCCAAGGCTTTTTTTTTTTTTTAATCACAGACACAAAGATATGCAAGGAGAGAGTGCGCTTCACCTGCGATCACTTCAAATTGGTCAGTGCTAGACATTTATGCAGGGTTGTGGGCATGTTTACACTTCTTTTTTCTTTCTTTTTTTAAATTAGACCCACTAAAACAAATCAATGAAATCATTTCCCACTGGCTAATAGCGTGTTTACCCACTGAGAGTGAAAAATGAACTTTCACTGTCATTTTCAGACTAATATCAGCAGTGTACAGTCTTGTCCATCATTCTCACAGAAAATTAGCACAGCCAGGGCAGAAATGATTGGACGCTGGGAGTACCGCTCGCTCAGGAATATTATGCTCTGCAAGCCCCAGTGACAGCATGTTGCAGTCATTCAAGACTTCTAGCCCTTACCGAAGGTTACAAGTGATCCCTTTCGGTGTTTAGTACTTACAGAGAACAAAAACAGACCCAAATGGGTATGTCCATCCCCTGTATTTCCTTTTCTTGTACTTTGAGTTTGTGGACTTAGATGTTTTCTCGTGTGTGACAAAGAACTTTGATAGCTGTGATCAACCTAAATATAGTAGAAAATTAATTTTATGATAGCTTTGGTGTTTGGGATCCGTCCTCTGATAACCACAGAGTCTGAGTCCAGGAAATCATTGAAACACACCAGCAACTCAGAATTTTGAGAACTTTAAACCAGAATGGTTTCACTAAACTCATGAGTTCCATTCCACGGTGTCTTGTTCCAGTAAAGTAATATCTAAATAATCTTTTAAATGGACTATTCTTTTATTTTTCCCCGATATTATTTCTGCCATCTGCCAGAACATTCAATGCAGGCCTTGTATAGTGGACAGAATTAGTGTCTGACTGCTCTGAAAATTGTGAAAATATTTTGCAGTATTCATACCCTGATCATGTTCATCTGGACGCTGTCCTGGAAGAAAGCCCAGAGCTGAGGTCCCACCTCTTCCCAGGCCTTGGCCATGTTCTGGAGCCTTTCTAGCTCTTCAAATGTTGTGTTGGCCTGGATACACAAACACACAAATTCACACACACACATACAACGAAAATGAATAAATACTTCCAAAGAAGTACAATAGAAAAAAGGAAGCATGCTCAACATGGAGTGCTGGTGGCCTGTGCTAATAATGGTCGAGAGGAGCTCAAGAGCACTCCCATTTGGCTGGTGTCCCGTTGTAAAAATATAAGCCACACATAACCATCAATGTTTAACTGTTTTTCTACACCTGGTACTGCTAAGCTTCAGGACTGCAAACCGGATGGATGCTACCACCTGAAATAAGTTCCCTTTAAAACAGTGTCATAGGTGGTGGAGACCATACATTTTGTGATTTGAAAAAAGAAAAAAGGGCAGTGTAAAAATGAAAAGAAATGCAAGCAGGGACTGAAAAACTGCAGCAGGATGATCCCGCCAAATGTGTGGAACCAAGAGATATTTTTCAAGAAGACAACCAAGCACAACTCAAGAAATAGATGATGAAAAGTTTGGTAATTTCAGTGTGTTTCCAAGCATAATGTAAAATCATCAGTCCCAGAATTTGCCCATAATGTCATTTGAAGAAGAAAAATTAAGGAGGAAATTTAGAACACACCCTGCAGGTGTAGTAAAATAACCTCATTAAATGCCTTTGTAGCCTCTGAACAGCAAATAGTTCCCTCACTGAACATTATGCTGAATTTAGAGGAATCTGACTGCTCAAAAGACAGGTAGGGCACAAGTATTAACAAGATAAATGGAGGCAAGTTTTCGAAGTTTAGTGAAAAACACACACATAGTTGATGCACTAATGGATTCTACATGAAATCTGAGTGTTTAGATGGTTCTTATATCAGCATTGTGAATGAAAAGTACAAGACAGACTATAAAGTTAATCAGAATGATAATCTGGCCTAGTCAGTTTTATTTGTACAGTCTACATTCGTAAATTTGATGCGCTGCATTACAAATTAAGCATATTATTAATAGATAAAAGGTTCAACTTGTTTAAATAATAAAACTACGGCACAGTACAAACTGGACTGTTTAATGTGTCGAATTTGTCCCAGATTAAAAAGAAATGAGCTGATTTTAGACATAAAACTCCTTAGATGAAAACTTGTTATTGCATGGACAGTATAGATTAAAGCCACGAAACCCGACTTAGCTCAATAAAAATGTTTAAATTGTGAAAGGAATAATGAGAGAGACATGACAGATCCCTTTGTTCTTAATGTGCTGCACCCACTCATTCAATTTAGCCTTAAGTTCTCTCCTCTGCTTCCCATCTCTCAACTGACACCCCCCCATCCCTCCGCAGACAGCTCATTCCACAGAAGGGTGGAGTGGAGGGCTGGCTGCATTTGCACAGATACTGAGTGTGTTGAAAGAAGTAGAAAAAGAGAGAAAGGGTGAGCAGAGAAAAAGTGAGAGGTGAAGGGTCGGGTTGGAGGTAGACTGCCTTACACTCTTTAATATCTTGCGGACGGCAGGGGAGTCGGGAGTGTACAGGATCTTTCCCATCAGCAGGGGCTTGACTGAATTCCACACAATTTTTGTGATGGGGTTGGACTCCAGGGTCTGCATCAGGGCGTTGCAGAAGGGAGCTGAGGGAAGAGAAAATATGGAGAAAAAAAAACTTAATAAAGAAAAAACGTAGAGACAAGCAGGAAGAAAGAGAAGTTATCAGAGGAAGGGATTTTATTATCCCACACTTGCCCACCATTCAGATATTGTTGATTAAATTAGATTGGTTAAAGGGGGAAGAAAAGAGTAGAATCTAAAACTTACAAATATGTAGCAATAAAATCAAATGTAAATCAAATGTCATGTGTTGTGCAGACACATGACAGAGAAAAACATATCTAAAGACTGAATACACCTGCTTAGCCATGTTGGCTAAACTAAGCAATAAAATAAGCTTTTAGCAATTGTTATCGTCAAAAGCCTGAAACAATCAAATTCTGTCTTGGATAAACATGTCTGTACAGGTTCCTGTTAGGTAAGAGTTTACAAATACATCAATTCTGTGTAGAGGCTGCAAAAATGCTACCCTATGAATTGTTAAAAGCATGCATACAGTCAGTCTGTACATGAAATGGTATTGGCACATCTTTGCTTACTAGCAGTGTCATCGTAGACATAGTTGTGGCTCTTGCTGCCGTTGACTCCCAGGAACACCTTATAGTTGTTGTCTTCGTACCAGTTGAAGGACAGGACCCTGGAGCCCCCTCCCTCTGGATATCCACAGAAGAGGTTCGACACACTGGACATCAACTGGGTGAAAGTGGACGGACCTCCAGTTTGGAACAGAGAGGAAACTGCCTTCAGGAGCTCCTGAGAACTCTCCCGCTCACTCAGCTGTACAAGACAAAGAAAGTTGTTCTCTGTGATTGCCTTGTCTATTAATCTGTTTATTCCATAAGCTCCAGACCAGTATAAGCTACATCATTTCATGCTCCACAGGAGCCTATGAAATTCATCTGGGGGTTACCAGCTTCCACCTTGAGGTTTTCTAAGTGTCACCGGGATTTTTTTTGTTTAAAAAGCGAATTCTTGGCATTTGTGGGGGTTTTTATGCATAACACATAGTGTATGAGGACGTGGTGCAATGTTTTGCCGGAAACGCTTGCAGAAACAGCTTAGTCCAATTAGAAAGTATTGTTAAAAATTTGGAAATATTCTACGTTTTTCAAGTATTTGTTCAAAATCCAATTTCGAGCTGGTGAGTAGAGGAGTGAGGGTTGCTAGGAGATCAAAAGGTATCTATTAAAAGAGGTATAATACATTATTTCTTCCTCCACTGGTGGTGCCCCACAGTACCTCCGATGACATCTGTCTCAAATCTATCCAAAATCAAGCCTAAAAAGTATCTAACATATGAATATTCACATTGTGTATCAGACAACCTTTACGTGATCCGTAGGTTCATTTTGAACGACATATTTTCACTCAGTACGACCTAAAATGCAGTAAAGTCGTCCTCTCACCTCCAGTTGCTCCAACAGGAAACATAGATCTTACCGTTGGGGACTCTAAGCAATTCGTTTTGAGCTATTTGACCTTCTTCTGGTAATTACACACAGGGCAGGGATATTTATGTTTGTTATATTCATTCATACCCTGCGAATTTCAGAATGTAAACGATCACATGAAAACAATAGTTTAAAGATAAGCAGACATGTTGGACAGACGCCTCTCCTCACATAATGAGGATCGTAGCAGGGTGGACTAAATATCCTCCTATTGACAGGACAAAAATAGCTTCATACAAGTGCAATTCTCCCTGATGCGTATCGTTTTCTCTATAAAGAAATATTAAGGAGGGGCCCAGAGAATTGTTGCTGGCGGGAATAGAAATATGTTGTTCCACATATTTCAGGACAGTCATAAATTTAACTTTTGGTGAATTTAGTTCACGTCGTATCGGGAGAAATATTAGGTGGGGTTGACTTCTTTTAATAATAATTGTAATATCAGCCAAGTTCAACACTCACAATTAACCCAGTTTTGTTCAGCAAAAAATACTACTCGTTGTTCTATGTCCCATTCCCCAAAGCAAACTTTACATGTGAATGTGCACAAACATGCTACAACACACCCTTAGTTTATCCCTAACTCACTCCCTCTTCCTTTATTTTTCTTATTTATTACTTCTCACAGACACGCACTGAGCAGAGAGGAAGCAGAGGTGGGTAATGAGAATATTTGGCTCGCCTCTCTGTCACCACAGTGACACAAGGGTCCCACCTACAGGATGTGTCACCTCAAAGGAATGTCCCTCTCTCCCCTCTTCCTTCTCTCTCTGTCTGCCTCCCACCTCGCTCTTTCCATTCGTTATCCCTGGCCAAGGTGATGATGGGATACACTCCCCCCCGGGACGTAACGCGAACGTGCTGAAGCACACATCTCATCACAGGCTTTTAATGTGTGAGTGTGTCCCACAGAGTAGAATTCATAAACGCGCAAATACGTTAAAGCCGGGGTTGATCATTCTTTGAAGTTCTTGTAAAAAGCTCCTTTATAATCTTTCAGTGTGTTGGAATTTAAGTGGACTTTAAATGAAAGGAAACTCCTCTTCTATGTGTTTCTGAGCTTTAGAAAATATAGCCTGTGATGACCAACTATAAGTCCCCTCAGAAAAGCCAGCCAGCCATTATGTTCCAAGTTTGTTGTTCTCTGACTGCTGAGCAGCTCATTTCTTTTTCTTGTATTCATAATGCCCAAATGTGTGGTAACTGTTACTAGTTTTTTTTATGGGTAGATTAGCAATTAAAATCACAATAGGTTGTGTAGGTTGTTTTTCTGCCAAGGTTCCAGGCTGCAGCTAATTCAATTTCATGGGAAAAAACATACAGTATGCAAATGCTTGTGTTCTTCTGATGGGAGGGGCTTATGACAGAGAGGGGAGAGCTGGATTAACAGGGTTGTTTTTATTTTCCTGTCTTCAGTTCTGCTCAGTGGTGAAGTATCACGATGAATTGTTGATGAATAGGATTGTGTTTTACCTTATATATTCTGCTGTTTCCTTGTTTTGGGGTCTAGATTTAGATTTTTGATAAGAATATGATAGAAACTATGTGATATGTATTTTATTCTATTCTCTTCTTCAAGTTCACATTTCTCTATAATGTCCCTTTAATTCCACTCCCAAGCATGGCCATTTATCTTTTTCCACAAAATCTGCTCTATCGTCTTCAGATGCATTCCATTGTTATGTTATCTAATTGTGTATTTGTAGTACACAGCATGCTTTAATGATAAACATGCACGCATAGACATATGCAGATACTTTACATGCACGCAAATGCACGTCCTCAAGCACTTGCCTGAGCCTGACTTATTAGCACTTGCAGACAACACGATGAGTGGTATCACATGTATGTGACCCCCACATTGTTGGGCCCATCGCTCAGCCTCCTCTGTGACCGATTCTCCAAAAAAGTGAACAGCGGAAAAGGCGAGTTTCCTGGAGGACTAAAAATACTGCAGCTTCTGATCCTACGGGACCGAGGAGGCGAGTGTAGGAGCAGGAGTGGAGGGGATTGATGGCTTTGGGAGCACTTACAACTTGGATCCTCTCTGATGTTGCCTTGAGAACCCGACCCCAGACATGCAGGTCAATCCCCTGGGATGTCCTGTCCAGAACCTGGGGCATCTGGAGAAACAAAGTCACATGATGCGTTGGGGAAAAATATTTCGAATATATTTAGATGAATTTAGATAAAATGAGAGATTTAAACACAAATGGCCCTTTGTTCCTCTGTGTCAAACTCATCTGTGTTATTTTTAAGTCGTGTCCCATGATTAGCTTGCACAGAAAACACAGTTAAAAACAACTTTTAACAGCTGGAAACTTCCAAGAAGTTTGTTACAAGAAGGAAGGAAGCCTTTTTTTTGCCCACGTTCTAACACAGACTTCACAAGAATTACAATCAGCAGCTAACTGGACAAAAACATATCCAATCCTTTTTTAAATGCACTTTGGATCCGACAAGTAGCTATAAAAACGATTCTTTCTTGAACTTGACACATATCAAATATTTGATATGAAACACAGTAACATTATTCCACTAAAAGTCCTTTTGTGACTTTATCTCTTTGGGAAACCAGGAGCAGAAGGTGTTAGAAAATGCCTGGTCAGGGCAAAGTGCTGATGGTAAGGAAAGCCTGTGTGCCAAGACAAACACAGGCATGTGACGGGCTTCCTCTTGCATTCCTCGGGCCTGCATTTCAATGAATGAAGGAGGGAGGGAGGCAGTATGATGAGTGGGGAAGAGAGAAAGCAAGGGAATGGGAAGGGAGACTACCGAGAGGCTGATGGGTGAAGAAAATTGGATGTGGCAGAGGTCAGTGTAGTAATGGGCTTGGATTTAAATGGCTGAAATGGAGATCACCACTAAGATGTGACTGTTTTTGCAATGAGAACATATGCTCACATGTTTATATGAAAAATGATACGTTGTATAAAAGAGAGGTGGTACCTTCCTGTGACAATGTCAAATGACAAAAAATCTTATCACGTCTATCAATCGATTCAAAGTTTCATTTTCTTTAATGAACAGTTTAAAAAAATCTAATAGAGAGTCAATATTGTGTCACACAGTCCCCCGAAACAGAAACTCCACACAGCAAAAGAGATTACAGCTGTGATCACGACACACAAGACACCCTGTGGTCGTCTAAACAAAACTGAGAGAAACTGTTTCTGACTTGTCTGAGAGCACGGATAAGATAATCAAATGTCATGTGAGAACCAGAAATGTTGAGTTTGGATCTATGATCAATGATGATCTAGATGTAGCTGCCATGGCGCCACAGGAATGAGAATTGCTTAACTGATTCCTCACAGTGATGAACTGTGATAAGTCAAGTAAACACAACACAAAACGCAGCAGTCAATAAGGAGAACAGAACAAGCTGCGGTTTACAGTATCACTGATCAGAGCAGCAAAATGTGCGCTACTTCTGCATCTAACAGACAGACTCGGTACAGGGGTTATCAGTGGAAGTCAGAGTTTCTGTGACAGCTCAGATAGTGTAAAGGACACTGCTTAACATCAGCCTCTACAAACGATGTCCTTGGAAAAAACTCTTACTGGAAGACTGCACTCTTCTAATAAGAGTGAATGAAAAAGAAATACATTTTGGGAGGATTTGTTAAGATTAAATCAAGCTGACTGAAGATTCCAGCCTCCCTGAAA
Source organism: Odontesthes bonariensis (assembly GCF_027942865.1). Lineage (NCBI taxonomy): Eukaryota > Metazoa > Chordata > Actinopteri > Atheriniformes > Atherinopsidae > Odontesthes > Odontesthes bonariensis. The sequence continues at coordinate 12,764,873 of NC_134519.1, read as the reverse complement.
CGTCAGAAGCACCCAAACAACTCTGAATTGGATTAAGCAGGAAAAGAGAATGAATGGATGATTTATTGTGATTAATCTGGAGGACAACATGACAATGTATATCATATATCATGGCCATCTATGTCATAATTGTTAAGACATTTCCGATCATTAGGATTTGACTTCTGATAACAAATTCTGTTCAAAATTACATTATAATCCTTCTAGTAGTAGTTGAGATGTTTGTCAAAATGAGTCATCTAAATGAGAGGGGGACATAAATAAAACAAGCTAATAATAATTCATTCTGCAAGCTCTTGTCTATATATATATTTCCTCTCAAAGTTCTATGACTATATATCTTATTCTGCCTTTTATTTGTAGGCCTCATTTAAGATATCCTCTTCTGTATTATTTAAATTTCTCTGTCTTCTGAAAAGAGCATAGCAACCCTATCACGGTCCCGATCTTTCAATCCTACAGAAGCCGCAGTATGCAGACCTAAGCACATGCTGGTGTAGTGTTTGTGCGAGACGCAGTATCTTTTCTTCCAGAATACCTCACAGGCGGCCGGCACACCCCAGCTAAGCCCATTAGAGAAACAGGCCAAGACGGATAATGCCATATGAATTCCCTGAGCCAGTCAGCTGACTCACCAAGCCTGAACCTGATCACATACATATAGAATAGAAACTTGAGGTTTTCCAAAAGGGATTAAAGACTAAAGTGTATTTGTATTTCTTTAAAATCTTAGAAAATCTTTCTTCTTTCAAGGGATATATTTGGAGATATTTTCAAGTAAATCAGCAAAAAAAGCTTTTCCAAGCCATTAAAAGGACAATAGCTGAGCACTGGTGTCACTTAAAAAAAATTGTTTTCTGTGTTCTTTGCTTTTAATGTAAATGTGCTTTATTCCAAACCTACAAGCCAGCAACAAGCTGAACAAATGAGTCACCTGCAAGCCTGAGTCACGTTACGCGCTGGGGTGCTGATACAGTTATCATTACAGAAACCATAACAGTTATCCAGTTCCTATTATGAGAACTTCCAGAAAAGAACTGTGTAGATTACATTACAGTCATTTTGCAGACGCTTTTATCCAAAGCGACTTACAATAAGTGTATTCCACATCGGTAGGCAAAAGAACTTCAGGTCACAAGAAATTATAAGTGCATTTCCTTCCAAAACCAAACAGCTAAGAGCATAACTAGTGCTAGAGTAAGTGCAGTAAGATTAGGGGCTGTAACACCCCGGTTGCCCTTTTTTTGCTTTTACGGGAGCAGAACAGGAAGAGGATGTTAAACTGGCAGTAAGGACTGGGCTTGCAAGTGTGTGAAGCACTTCCAAAGAAAGCTACTAACCAGTTTGAAGATCTTGAAAAAGTCCAGATTAGCATAAAGGATATCCTCTATCCGCTGCAGTCTTTGCTGGCTAAGAGCACACATGGCATTGCGGACCCCGTGGAGTCCCATGCGACTGGGGAAGATGATGAAGCGCTCCAGCAGGGCCTGGCTGCATGCTATGTCCTTCAGCTGCAGGTCTGGGATGCCAGATGCAAACTAGAAAATATGAAAAGATAAGACAGGCCAGAATGTGTTCATATGAGTATGATTCATACCATTATCAGAAAAACAAAGGATTCTTAGTCTTCTGTGAGGCAGATACACCACAAAAACTCATCTTGACCTCTGTGCAGAAGCCAAGGTGACTCATGCTAGATTGCAACTTCACCTGTTCCAGTCGTATTTGCGCATTGACAAGTTGATAAACTATAGACTCTGAAAAGCCGCCATCTCTTAACAGGAAAGCCGTGAGAACCTCGTCATCCTTCAGAATATCGTCTATCTTCAGCCCGCGGCCTAGACGGAAAATCACAAACACCGATAGCGAAAGATCAGAGCCACACAGAACAATATTGACCGGACCGGACCGGTACTGGAGTGCTCAGAGGAAATGATTCACAGCGAAACAGATTGGCAGGAAAGAACTGAGTGTTTACACAAATATCCCTGCCAAAAGCTGAAGTTAATTTTGTTGGAAGGAATACTCAGAACAACGTTTTGGTTTTTTTTACATGTGCCTTGAGGCTCGGTCCTAAAACATTCTTTGCATGTCAACGACCACAACAATGCGAACACTGTGCAGCAGTCAGAAGGAAAACAACACGAAAGCAAGGAAATGGAAGCTTATACAACACTGTCCTGGATTATCTCTGTTTATGTCATATGCTTTTCATTATTTGGATGAGTGGCAAAATAAACAAGCAGAAAACCAGATAAGCATCAATTTCGCCTTTGGTTTTACATCCATCCTGAGAGCTCGGATCATAGCTGGCCTGGTCTCAGCAATCTTTTTTCGGCCCAGATTAAAACGATGAAAAATGGCTTCTATTAGCCAGTTCACTCAGAAGACAGGTATGACAGACTGAACTATTTATCACAGTTGCCTTTTACCTGAGACTGCAAAAGGGTTGCTACGCAAAGTATCCATAAAGTTTGAGAAAGACGTCAGTTCATGCCAAAGCCGGCCAACCTGCTGGACCTCTGGATCATTGATCAGAAGCTCCTGGGCATCCACATAGAACCGTGCCAGTCTGGAATAAACAAAAATATTCAAAAGGAGGGTTTGAATTCTACAGCTAAGTGTCCCAGGTTCGAGAGTGCTGTGATTATGCTTACACTGAGTTGTTATAGTTGGAGACGACGCCTGGCGACTCTCCCCGGGTTTGGTATCGGAAGCAGGGGTTGTTAGCGTTACAGAAGATGCCCTGGATCCAGGGGAGAATCCCTGTTGAGGGCATAGCCTTGTTGGGGAAGTGACCTGAACAAAGACACGTCGTATTAGAGTCCAAGTGAGGGCTTATGACCTGAGGGATCTCAGTCAGGCATTTCTTCTTACACTCATGTTGTTGGTATAGTGGATTGGCCTTCCTCAGCCACACCAGACCAATGAATAGCAATACTGGCCAGAGGATCTCCACCAGGAAGCGGACCTAGACAGAACCATGTGAAACAGACATATACAGTGAAGAAAAAGAAGAGCAACACGAGCACAATGCATCACATCTGCCAGAGAATGAAGGCTTTCGGTTTAAACATAAATGCATCCAGTTTAAACTGTAGATTTCTGAAACTGTAGTTTGTGGTGTAGCATAGTATCATCTCATAAACACTTTGTACCTTCTGTCTTTTGCGAAGGGTCCAGTTCTTCCACAGTAAGAGGCAGATTTGAGAGCCTGTCTTCATTGCTCCGCAGCACGGCCCCTGGAACGGGTCATCAGACTGTAATAAACCTGCAGGTATAAAACTCGATTAGGGATGACATCGGACTAAATGCGTTTTATCTTAGGCTACACTTCAATTTATATGTGACCATAATCATGGTCACATGACATTAACCCGAGATCTTCACCTGTCCATGACTGCTGATCAGACAGACCCAGCACTAATGGTATCTGGACTCGCCTTATTATAGACTACAATAGGTTTGATCCTGGACCTATCCTATCATAACCAAGATCCTCAAAACACAATGTGCTTTACTTGTTTTAGCGGGACCAACCAGGTAGCTCATACAAATAGAAATACCGCAGACTGAGTGACGAATTGGATTGTTCAGAGGTTTATTCGTGTGTTAAGAGTGTAGTCACAGTAAAACTTGCTTCATTGTGATCATTTTGATGGCACCGTCCTTTCAACCATTCTCAACCTCATCTTCCTTCTCTCCACACCAAAGTTATTGTTTTTGTATCTGTATTAGAATAAGCCGCTTTAAAGTTTGGTGTAATAACAGCAACCAGAACAGCGACCTGTTGACTCCCCCTCGTCAGTTGTGACAGAATCCGTAAATCTCTGTGCAGATTTTCAGGCTTAACAAAACAATCTTCTTTCCATCTTTCTTTTTTTTTTTCCTTTTAAAAAAATAACAACGAAGAGAACCAGGAACAGTGCTGTTTAAGTGCTGGATTGATAGAAAGCATTGGAAACAGGATGGTTAGCGCAACCTAAAGAAGATCCCGATTAAGTGAAATTCACCCACATCCTGTGTTATATTTGACTGTCTGCTTGTGTTTTACCAAATAAATCAGGCTGCGATTTTACATTTAACACTAAATCTAAATAAGTCGCATCAGTTGACACATTTGCCACAGATGATGCTCCAGCCAAATACCGGGTTAACATCTTGTGTATTTGGACAGTCATACAGAAAGTCCACATATCAACACAACTGTCAGTGCAGTTCATCTGGTCTATGCAAACAGTCATTGAATCCATTAATTCCCCAGCAGAAGGGAATAAGAATGAAATGTTTAATTGTCTTGCACTGACATTGCGCTTCCTTTGGATTCAACCTGACCTGACCTCAAACTTGGCCTAATCAGGTCTCATCGTAAACTTGGAGTTTGTTCTCAGTCGTCTTGACTCCAACTTTGGACCGAGCTGGAAAGACTTTTAAATAGCTCTTAGTAGAGCAGACACCTCAGAACTATTACTGGTCCACTTTATGGGCATGAGCGCAGTTTGCTAACAATAAGAAATAGTGTTAGAACATTATCAAAACTACTAAATGTATTACCTCACACACTTATTAAGAACATTCAATTCGGACTTTTTAAATGTGTACACACATGCCACTGTATACCTGACAGACAAAAGCGATTTGAACCTACTTCCAAGAGACAAATTCATTTTGGAGATATGAGGGGGGGGGGTAATTTGTTCAGGGAGACATGTCGAATAGATTACTGCGCACTGCCGGGCTGAGGATACAGGCACACAAACACTTGTCTAGAAAAACAAAAGGGGAACTGTAGGACTAAAACAGCAGGGTAAAGGCTATCATTATGTGTCTGACTTCTCTGAAATCACCTTCTTACTCAAATAGTAATTACACAGAACATGATTTCCTTGCACAAGCCTTTTCGAACTAATGTAGAAATTGTGTGGCGAACAAGTCACACCATGGGAAAGCTGTGGTAAACAACTAACTTATACAGATTGCAATAACTGTTAAAACCTTTAAAATGCACCTCGCAAGATCTGCCATGACACTGTGCCAAATATGACAATTAGCAACCACATTACTGTCAAGTTGTTATAAAAAGAATAGCAGTTAATCCTCTTGCTTACCTTTTATCTAAAGATAATAAAGTCGAGCGGCATCTAGAGAAACAGGTTCACAGCATTAAGCAGTGAAGAAGAGCTTCAGATGACTCCAGCTAACCACTCTCTCTTTGTCTGCAGGTCAGCAGCGCTCCTAATCTGATTGCTCTAATCTCCCCAGCTCAACATGGGCAGGCAGAAAAAAGACAACAGTCATCCATTTTGAGGCAGAATTAGGCGGATATCTGCCGCTGAAGAAAGGAGAAATCCTCGAGGAGAGGGGCACTGGAGGTGGGCTTCACAGCAGCAGTCAATGTGCTTGTCAAAACATACATGAGCGAGATTTACCTGCACAGTCACCGCGAGGAAAGTCTCTCAGCTAAGCACCGACGAAGGAAAATCAAAAAAGAAAAGAACTCTGAGCCTGAACTTAGAAGATGTAGGAACTCAGACACAAGAGGGTTCGTTTCAGGTTGTGCGTCGCGTTTATCAGAAAAGTCTCCCTCCTCTGAGCAGCTCAGCGAGGTGGCACAGGTGACGAGGGTGATTAGGTGAGGAGAATTTGAAGGCTTGATAGTAGCACATTAAAACCACCTGAGCCTGCAGCACAGGCAGCTTACCCTCCAACTCAAGGTAATTACAGGTATAAGGCTGCATAAATTTCAACATGTTAAACAAAGCAAGTTCTTAAAAACCAGAACAGAAAAAAAAAAAACTGTTTACATGAACTTTTAATTTGCAGCATGAACTGTGGCATGTCATTTGTCTTCTGTAACGTCACAACTCTGCAAAGAGCCCAAAAACATTGAGACAAATATCGAGTATGTACGAATAAATATAAAAACGTAAACAGATACATACTGTAAGGCTTACATACAGAGAAAAATGTACCAATCGCGGGCTAAAGTGGACAGACTTCGGTTAAAAAAAAAAAAAAAAAAAAACTAACAAGATCACTTCTTTATGATCAAGAATGTTGTGTTAAGAATACCTCCATCTTCCCTGGTGGAATACAGCAAACATCTCAACTTTAACTTGAAAGCGATCGTTAGAATTTGAATATGCATTAAGTGCATCGCTTAACATTCTGTAACAAATCGGATACCGAACAAGAAAACCTCACAATTCAACTGATAAAAATCAATTTTGTTGTTGGCAAATTTCCTTTCATATAAAAATCGAATTATCAATAAAACTGTTTAAAAAAAACTGACATCCAACATTCATTCTGGACTCAAACTTTAAAGTATTTTCTCGTTTTGAATGCGTCGACCAACCACTGTTGGCACCGACTGTAACATGTAAAATAGAATATATATTAGTATTTTTTTAACACTTCATGGTTTATTTTCACACGCACATTTTCCTCCCATCCTCTGCTTGTCAATGAGACTGTATGCACAGAAAGATTATTATATACAGATACAATATGCTTTTATTTTGGTGTCAGACAAAATGAGCTTCTCTGTGTTCGAGCTCCGGCACCCTCCGAGGTCTCAGTCTTTGGTAGATGGGTTTAGTCTCGCTGGGGCTGAGGTCGTCGGGGCTGCTCGGTGGTGGAGACTGGGGAGGAGAGAGGGTTGTGGAGGCCGAGAGCCCGGGGTCAATGACACTGTCTGTTGAGTCCTGGAGATGTGTCTGTGTGGGGCTTGCGAGGGCAGGGGACGGGTTGAGTGCTTGGGCGGGGTTGGCAAGTGACGAGGTGCTAGCGGTGGTGGTGGTGGTGATGGTGGCTACAGTGGTAGTCCAGTTTGGCAGCGTCCTAGCTCTGCTGTTAAAGGAAACATGGGGGTTGTAGAATGTTCCAGGAGGTGGCTGAAGAGTCCTTGGTGCCCTGAGTGTTAGCGGGAAGTTGCTAGGCTGACTGACTGAACCTTCTGTGTCTTTTTCCCTTTTTTTAGAAGTCCAGACGGGCTTGACTGACACGGTGTGGGAGCTGCTGGAGAATACGGTGCTCTCAGTGCTTGTCGTAGGAAGCACAGAGGCAGTGGTTGCAGTCGGTCCAACAGGGATGGGCACCGTTGCCTTTACGGGCTGCAATCCCGAACTGGCAGGTGGTAGATTGGCAACGATCATAGCAGTCCTGGGAGTAACATCATAGTGCTTGTACTTCCTGTCCCATGTCCTCCTCTGCATAGTCTGCGTGTCTATAAAAGGAGTGATGTAATAGGTGCTCACTCTGGATGAGCTGCTTTGGCGAGCCTTCTCTGGCTCTGGCGTCTCCTGTATAGTTTCAGCGATGGCGTCCCGCTCAGAGCTTCCATCAACGCTATCAGCATTGTTTTGATTATTCCTCTCCCTGATCTGAGCCAGCGTGGGAAGGCGTTCCAGAGGCATGCTGATTGGCCGAGGCACATGTCTGATATGCTGGGTGCGTAGCTGGACCTTTGGTGCCACGGGGACATTTGAAGAGATGGTGGAAGTAGAATGGCCAAAGGCTGAGGTCTGGACCTCTCCCCCACTGGAGCTCTGGATGCCGTTGAGTCTGTCCGAGGTTGAGGCCTCGGCTCTGTCTTTTCCTGGCTGGACCTCCTGCACCTCATCCAGGATGTGTGACGATGGGATTAGAGATGAGTATCTTTTGTACACTTTGGCACTCTGATGGGACAAAATGAACACTTGGATTACAATCTCAGCATCAGCTTATAATATATTAACATGTCATTTAAAATGGGCAGGCTTGATGAGCGAGAACAGGATAACATCTGGTTTTGAATTCCCCGCGAGTCCAGTGGTCACAGAATATAAATGCACATGTATAATCCCCTCGCACCTCTTTGATGTCCATTAGGGAGGTGGAGTGTCTGCTCAGCTGCCGCATCTTCTCCTGCGGGGTCAGTCTGGGAGATGCCTGGCTGGTGTTGATTTCAGGACCAGGCAGGGAGGGTGCATCAAAGACGGTCTGGAAGTGTCTCACCAGCAGCTCCACCATCAGCGCCTGGTAGGGATAGTCCACCAGGGAGGACAGGGACACCTCTGCATCTATCTGCCGCGGCTTCACCAACGTGGGGCCGAAGATGATGCCCAGGTTACTTGCGGTCATTTTGTTCTCCTCTGCTTGTTCGGTGACTCTGTGGTGGTAAAGAGTGACAATGAGTTATTTAGTAAAAGACCTTCTTTTCAGGTTGTGTTTTTCAGAGACATGATTTCTCATCAAAACTTACTGAACAACTTTCTGTGGAGAGAGTCTAAAATTACTACCTACATTCAAGGGTATTTTTCAATCATGTTATGGTCTAAAAATACGTAAATATCCTGGCAAATACAGTATGTTAGCTGTCCCTACCAACTCAATAACTCAGAATAAACTCAACCCATTTTGTTATGGGCCTCTAAAGCTGATATTGCCTCATTCAAAGAGCTGTAGAAATATACAGGGTAAACACACACTTTACAAGGTTATTCAGCCCGTTTTCCCTCATCTCTGACCAAATTCAACTTAACATGTTTCCCTCCCTTCACCTCTGAAGTAGGAAGCTAAAACTCTTGTGCTCTTGCTATTTCTTTAGCTATTAACATCAAATATCATCATTATTTATGCAATCCACTTAACTTTAAAATCAGTGAGCTAATTATGCTCTACCAGTGCTTTGTTTAAAGAGGACATGTTATGGAAAAATAACTTTTTTCTCATCTTGGGAGCATATATTAGGGCATCTGAATTCACCAGCAAGTCAGAAACTCCCCAGAAACACAAGCCTGGATTTTTTTTTAAAGAGCCCCTTTGTTTTGAAAGTTCCTCATTTAACAATTTCATTTTCATTTTCAATTTATGCCACTTCTCAATATCACTCCACCTCTTCTGTTAAACCTCGACCGCTCCAATCCAAGCTGCTTGACCGATGAATTTCCAGTTTGGCTGGGAAATGTTCTGTTGTCATTTGCACTCAAAACTGAACAAAACACAGAGGAATAAAACTACAGAGAAGTCCAGAGTTTATGGAGCCGATATGTGATGGGGGAATAACGAGTTCTCAGTGGTGTTATAACACAGTCGGCGAGTGTTGTGTTCTGCAGTGCATGTTTTTAACAACTTGGGCCATTCAACAAATGACTCCCGAGGAGACGGGGAGTAAGAGAGGGCTCAGTAGCTCACCAGCTGTCCGTGGTCCAACTGCAGATGAGGGAAATGTCAGTGTTTGAGAATAACATTCGAAACTTGAATGTTAAGTATGTCAGTTTGGAGTGTGGTCTAAGCTCCCAGGCCATTTACTATATGCTCTCTCATACCCCAATAAAGTGCTCCAAGAGTTATTAAGTACCACAGAGAGGGGTGGAGTGGAGTTGAGTGGAGCGCTAAACACCTTAAAATTATCTGCTTGAAAAGAGGTGGAAATGATTTGAAGCCATAGGAGTTGCTGTACTGTCACAGACATTTCATTAAGAGCTCGGGAGATTGCGTCAGCTTGTAAAAAAGGGGCTTAATATATCTCCTTGAATGAGGAGATAGCTCTGGGCCCTCACCTGTTTAGATGTGCCATGAGGTAGCGCAGAGTCTTGTAGTTGGCTGTTGGCAGCTGGCGAAGTAGATCTCTTATCTTGAAAATGACTCTGTTCAGCTTGATGCTTGGCCCACCTTTCTCTCCCGGCTGGGTGCTATGACGTTTATCCTTTTCCTCCACTATCACCCTCTGGCACTCTTTGGCCAAGCCAATGAAGTCGTTGTAGAAGCGATACAAGATCAGAGGCTCTGGTAACTGTTGAAATAAAACAACTATGTGTTTGTGTTCTTAGCAGCAGAAGATTCATTTTAAAAAAAGGTAATTACAGAAATCAAAGACTGAACATGTACTTATATAACTTCTGCAAGACCAAATAGAAAAAGATCTAAACATATTTCAGCATGAGTTGCACAATAATTCTCAATCTTCTGATCAGTCAGTAAGAATTCCAGGCGCACCTGTCTCAGGTAGAGTTTGAGGACATTGCTGATGTCGTGAGGTGAGAGTTCGGACAGCTCAACCAAATCCTTCCCATTTTCAAATGCCTGACAGAGCTTTTCAACTCGTGATTTGGCACCATTTACACGATAAATGCCCTGTAACCAGCAAAATTAAAAAGAAAATACAGTCACAGTTCAATCATTTCCAAACAAGCTATCAGATGGTAATAACAAACAACACTACAGTATGCATCATCCAAAAAAAAAAAAAAACTTACCTTGATGTTGAGGGCTCGACTCTCAATCTCAGAAGTGCACTTTTTGATTATGAAGGGGACACCATCTGAGCTGTTTTTTGATGCTTGGGCAAAGTCGATACCAAACAGCTGAAGCCTGCCTTGCAGCTTCTTGTGACCACACTGGATAGCTAGCGTTTCCAGACACTTCTTATGGCAGGCCAAAGAGCACTGGCAAACAAAAGCAGCCGTTGAGAGGAAAACAGAAATGTAACGTGGCGGAACTGTTAGAACTTGTGTTCTACTGCATACACAGTAGCACTATAATTTCATCAACATTTTTACAGCTAGAATAGAATAGAAGTTAATACTGTACCTCTTCACACTCGGCTCCATGGAAAACAACCAGACTGTCACATTCTCTGCACTTAGATGGAGCTCGTAGCTTTCTTAGCTTATGGGTTTGAGAAGCTTTGGACATCTGAGCATTTCGGAACGGGCCGGGAGAACTCGCCGTCTCTGTCACCATTTCTGCAAGACCTGAAAATCAGCAAAGTTTATGAGGAAACTAACTGGACAGATGACATGTTCACAACAGCAAAAACTAAAGTGGGCCTTTAGAGAAGTTACTCGAGGTTACTTTGTTGATTTCACTTCCCTACAAAAATGGCTTGAAATAGTTTTCTTTTCCTTTTATGGAAGGGATTCTAGCCTTTTTAAATGTTATTTCACAGAAAAAAACAGGGTGATAAAGAGGGATGTTAAACTATTTCAATTCACTGAGAAAATAAACACAATAGATGAAAGAAATCAACACAGATACAGGAAGTGTAAGCTGAAACCATACGCCAAAACTAACAAGACCCAGTCTGCACTGCTTAATTGAGTTTAAAAGCATTTGATCGCAGAAAATCTACCAACAATTTGGGCCCAATACGACAATGCTACGTGCTATACACAACAAAAACCTTATTTTTCCTTCCACGCATCAGCTTACCCGTCACAAAAAATAAACTAAAGACTTCAATAATGCCGACACGATGCAAAAAGTAGCCTGAACATACAATCATACATCTTCCTGAGTATTAAAACATACACAGAGAAGCAGAAGTGTCTCACCGTTGTCTGAGGGGGAAGGCTCCCGCTCATCCAGATCATCGGCTGAAGACATGGTCCCAGTGGAAGGAGTTCTGGGCAGCCGTCGCTTGAAGTCACCTGCACAAATAAATCTTGAATTAATAAAGTTCAGGGACTAAATGAAAATGAACGATGTTATCATAGATGGGAATAAAAACACATGAGACGCTTAGAGAGGAACAGAAAGGAAAAATGGTGTGCTCAGCATGTGTACAATTCATCTTGGATATATCATAACGTAGCAGTGTGGCAAGGAGTTTCAGCTAAAGAGGGAAGTGGACTTGGAATTCACATGTGCGTGTCTTTCCATCACACAGTCAGGAAGTTACCAAAAAAATAAATAAATCTAATTCTGTTCCGATAATCTCTTTGGCTGTATTAGATGTTTTTGAATGTTTATGACTGCTCTCCTGTGCACCGATGTTCCATTTCCTTAGCTCAAATATTCTTCATTTTAAATCATTTCATATGTAAAAATCGCCGATGAATTTACGATGTTTAATGGAAAGTCTTCATACCTGGGCTGGCAGTAGGGGAGTCCATGGACCTTGATTCACTGCTGCCTCCCGCACTCTCTGAGTCACTGCACATCCCACCCTGGCTTCCCTGACTGCTGGAGGCCCAGGCTCTCAATGGGGCCAGGCTCTTTAGTGCTGCAAAAACACATGCAGACCACCAGTCACAAACAAAGAAATGCAGCTATATGATCCTTTTGTTTAGTGATATTCAAAGTTATTTTCAGAAACAAGCAGTCACACACATATTCCAGACTTTTGATGAGTCAGCAACACACAACAACTGTTTTGTCCTAAAAACATTCCAATGACTCAAAACACAGGGCAAGTCCCTGAGGGGCCTAATAAAGATACAGGCATTTTTGGAGGCTGATCAAACCTACGTATCACCATGAGCCGTCCAAACTCCAGCAACAGCAGCAATCAGCCTGGGATGCTTTCAAGAATAAGACAAACTGAAACTCACATCCAATACATGTTGGAATAAGTACCTGGTATATCTGTGCTGCTATTGGACCTTCGCTCACTGATCCTTACAGGCCGATGTAGGAGGTTCTCAGCTTCATCTCCACTCAACACGTCACAGGAGTTGTTCGATGCCTGTGACAGGTTGCCATGGGAGGAATGAGTGCTTCCCACTGACCTTTTGCTGAACACAAACCTGGAGAAATAAAGAGTTTAAGGCTTTTTGTCATGAATTCAGAGGTAAAATTGCAGTCTTCAAGTTCTACATGATCATTACACTACACAGTGTATCCAGGTGAGCATGTAACAAGACTGTTCAACAGTAGCGAGTAAACCATTAATTCAACGGTAACAGTTTTACTGAATCCATTTTGCCAACTTGTTGTACAAATATCAGGTAGTTTTAGGATACACATTATACAACAGGCATTTTTCCTCTCTATGACACTGCAGTATGGCATATGCAATAATGAAATTGCTCAATTATTGCACTGGATGAGGGCAACAATTGTGCTTTCAGTCCATTAGAGACCTCCTGATGCTTTTAGAATTCAGCTGTTGGTAAATGGCATAAAAGTCACAAAACCCATCTTGAGATTTCTTATGAGTGATTAGCATGGATTCTTTTTTTTTTCCCCAATAACCTGTGCCATGGTATCTACAAAGACTTGGAGAACAGAGAACAAACAGTCTCTGAAATACGCTCCATTTGTAAAGTAAAGCTCTATCGTAGAGTTGAATAATCTGTCCTCACAACAATGGAAGCACATGCAAGTAAAAGAAAGACATTTTCAAGAAGTGTCAACGCCGGTAATTTACTTCTAGCTGTATCTAACAGAGCTATAAAAGCAATAATGCCATTAAACTTACCATTAACTCGGTTCGATTAAACGCAGGTTATGAATTATTATTTCTTTACATAGTGAAAAGGAGCAAGTGTGTGTGGGAGGCCCATTCTCAGCTTTGACAAACCAATCTGAATGTTAGGGGCAGCTTCAAACCAGAGCAAAACTCTCACGCTCGTAATCTTCCCTGCTGCTTTCAGCCTGCGCCACAGATATTTCCTGAGGAAGGGCAAGAAATTCAACACGCGCTCTGTCTCTCCTCGATTCTGCCTCTCTTCCTCCCATTCTGACTGACTGTTACCTTTGCTAAAAATGGGTGGGATAGCCTTAAACACATTTCTAAACACCGTCTTCTACAACCGAGAAAAATCCCAAATAATCTTAAACGACAAAAACACTGCTCAGACACAATGACACATATCAGCTGTGCTCATTTTATGTTGACACACTGCAGCCTGCGCAACAACCTGCCCTATAACAACAACAACTTTAAAGATGTGAACTTCCTGTTTAGCATAATCGAATCCTTCATTCAGTTCCCTGAGGCTGGCAATAAATTCAGTGACCGTTTCCGGAATCCACGTCCTTCGTTACCTGGAACTGTCAGTGAGGGAGTTTGAGTGAAGGTGCTCCTTTGGCAGATTTTTGGGCAGGTTTCGCACAAACTCTGCATAGCATTCACCCGGTTCATACAGCTTGGCACTATCACTCAGGGCTTGGTAGTGGACAGGGAGTGGCATGGTTTGTGTCTGCTGCATCTGAAACCAGTTGACTGTCACCTAAAACAAAAAGTAAATGAGGGAGAGGGTCAGCCTGGCTGAGTAAATGAAAGAAAGAAGAAGCAAATAAAGACATATAGAGATTGTAAATACACGAAGAGGTAGGTAGAACCAGTTAAACCACAAAGAATATTAAAAACACAAATGTAGTTCTATTCTGTTAAAAGTTCTATGAATGAAAACTGAGACCAGCAGCAGGTACAAGTGTATCAGATCAGCCACAAGATTAAAACTACTTCAACCCGCTCAGGTATCTCAGGCATCACTCCAAAGAGGCGCCCAACCTGCAACCCTGCGGACTCAAAGGGTCTGCTGCCTGGTGTCTGACCCCATAAATGCGCCCCTAGAGGTCTCTTGTGCATGCCCTGACAAGTCCGAAGGGGACCTAAACAATATTATGGCATTTTATTCATTACATTGAGTCATGTAACCGACACACACATTGAGGTGTCGTGGAGAACAAAATGTCTACTACCTGTACCACGCTGTGACAAACTGTAAGGTACCATGTAATGGGAAAACAGCATTAGGCAGATGGTTGAAATGTTTTCGGATTGGTTAGAAAACAAGCTATTGTGCAGTCTAGTTTCCACTCCAAGTGCACTGGATTCTTAGCTGACGAATAAAAATTAAATACTGCTGCTCACCGCTTTGAGAGTGAGGTCACACTGGAAGATCATCTCTCGGATCTGTGTAAGGATGGTGCTCTTGGCATTGTCAAGATCCGTTTTTCTGACACCTGCGTCAGCCATGCAGCTCTGATACTGGTCCTGGGCCTCCTCCGCCTGCCCAAAACAATGAACGGAGAACAGTTTAGTGCAAGAATGTGGAAGTTGTTCATACCAAACAGTAATACACTTTTTCCCCCCAGTTCCTTTTATGTCTCCTGCCCACCTTCTGCAGAGCCTCTTCCTGAATCCTCCTCTTCTTCTCCAACTGCTTGCTGCCAGCATTCACTTTCTGGTACTCTTCTCTCCTCTGGGCCTTCAATGCTCGTGCCTTGCGCAAGGATGTGTCTGCCTCTTGCTGCCAAAAACCACACAGATCGGCCACATAGCGCACAAAATTAAATGTGACAATGTGTGCAACAGTTACCATGGGTACAATCAGACATGCTTTTCTGAATGATCAACCTTGCATGTGAAGTGGCACAGTGAAGTTTGTCTGGAACTAAACACAAACACTACTAAAAACTGGCATGTAGCTTCTTATAGAATGTATCTTTGATCATACAAATTAATTTGTTTAGAGCTTTTGCAAGATTGTTTGGCATTATTACAAATATGCTGACAACTGTATTCTTAATTTGTTATTTATCTGACAGTTACCTGGCTGATGGATGAAACTGCCACATTCATTAAGTTACGGTTGACTTGTTTAATGATAAGTATGTAATGAGGATATACAGAGACTCTACACACCATTTTCTTTAGCTCCCTTTGCCACTGCTCCTTGATTTCTTTCCTCAGCTTGTCCAGTTCATTCTTGCGAGTCAGAAGAGGCTGAGAACAAATGGAAAGTCAACGATTACAGCAACCTTTTAACACAAAGTTTAGAAACTCAAAACTTTACATAAAAGAGGGACATGAACAACCAGACAGTGTCTGGAGGCTTTCAAGGAACAAACAGAACCTCGTTGGATTTTATGAAATGACAAAGGAGTTAAAAAAGAACATTTCTGCTTTCAGAGAGACGTCTTCTCTAACTGTTTTTTACAGACTGGTGAAATGCACTGAGCATCAGATGCTTTACGGTTGTGTTTTGAGCACAATAAAGAATCTCATGACTACAACGGTTTACGTCTTCTTGTCACCACTTACCTGTATGAATTTATTGGTTTGTAGAGCAACTGCAGTTTGAATAAGCATCTGGTTATATTCAACGTCGCTCTTGAATGTGGAAATGTAGATGTCACTGAATGGCATGTAGTCCTTTGAACAAACAAGAGGAAACTGATCACATATTTTTTTCTTCGCACAACTGTATGGGAAAGCAATTCAAAAAGAGTTACACATCACAAGTGGAGTCATTTTATTACCTGTTGACTGGCCAGGTTCTTTGCAGACTCAGCCATCTTAGCATAGCCTTTTGCATATTCAATATCTGCAGGAGGAAACAAATGCGCAAAACAATAAGGAATCATTTATGTCTGCAATCAAAACTTTGATAACCATTTTCTTTAAAAGTAGTTTATAGAGTATATCAGAAGATTACAAAAAACTAAAAGCAAATCATTTATAGCAAAATATATAAAAACTCCTTCTGAATGCGTAGGACCAAAATAAATGCATTTGCTGTCTATATATAATAAATTCAACTAGGATTAACCTTTAAGGCCATAAATGATGTGGCAATTTCCCAGCAAGGTATGAATGACAAAGTTTCTGTAACTGATATCAATAAATTCTGGAAAGTAACAGACCTAGGTCCATGTACTGGTTAAATGTTTTGGTTGTATTAAATCATCTTCTTTTAAACATGATGCCCAAATTAAATGAAGTGAACTGAAGATCTCATCTTCCCCATCTGAACTCAGACCTTAATCAAAGTCAAAAATCAGGGGGGTTTTGTGCAAAATCTTGTATAGTACAGGCAACTCTTTGTATAAGTCCTCAAGTCCATATCATAATATCATCAGTTAAAAATAAATAAATAAAAAATCATATATTTTTTTCTAAAATATCTATCACTCTTGCTTAAATCCTGTAACCTTTGGTCAGAATTTGTGAATATCTCACCAATGGCCAGACGTTTTTCCATCCAGGCCAAAAGGTCTTTGATGTACTTGGACCAGGCCTTAGCATAGAGCAGAGCAGACTCCACCCCACTGTCATTCTTCAGCAGGGTCAAGTCAACTTCCTCCTCTCGAGACAGTGGGACCTCTGTGCCTGTGAAGTCGACAGGAGAGGCACGCTTATCACATATGTACTATGACCACAATGTCCTGAGGCTGGATTCACAAATCTAGTCCCAATATTTCAGCAGACATGTGTGGGAGGTAGATTAAAAAAAATGGAGAAAAAAAAATAGAAAGAGGTCAGTGAAGCAGTCGGTGTGGGAGGATATGAAGTTGCCAAGCAGCTTTTAAAATAGTTTATAAGCGTTATATTCCTTTTATCTGTTAGACTGTGAAACCTCTCCTAGTCACCCACCATTTGATTCAACACAAACCCCATGCGTCCCCCATCTCGCACAGAACTACTCTTCAACAAGCAAGGAATGTCAGATATGTGGACAGAGAAGGGAAAAAAGCAACTAGCATGAAAAAAAGGAGCAGAAATAACAGGGGTTGAAGCAGAGGTTTAAGGCGGGTCCACCTCAAACATTCAAGAGTCCGAAGCCTAAATCACTTCGCTAACTCCCAAGCTGACACTTCTGGCAGCTATGGGCTGCAAAGCAACCATTAAATGCTTTGGGAAGTAGCAATTAATAGCCATCAATGTATCATATTACCCACATGTAGCTCAGAGATAAATGACAAGCTGTGAGGCACACTTACCCACAGGATCACTTTTTTCTGGAACATATTGCTCAGGATCCACAGAGAGGTTGTCATAAGACTGCGAAGAGGACATTTTAAATTAAAAGGAAGGAAAAGCACACATACAATCAAAGTCACACATCAGAAGCAGCTAGGTTTTCAACACTCAATCAAGTACAGAAAGCAGGTTTTTTAAAGCCTTTTTAAAGTGGCAAAATTGCTGCAATAAGTGTGGCTTTAAGATGAATGCCATGTTTCAAAACAAAGCCTTGAATAGCACATGTGGTCTAAAATCAGAGAAAAGACAGACGGCGTCTCACCCGGCTTCTCCTGGTCTGGGGGATCCCCAACCCTGAGCTGCTGTCCACATCTCCCATAAGGAAGTCAGAAACTCTGAGGGTAAGAAATAGGTTTATGTAAATATGTGACAGAATCCGTTTTGGGAGAGACAGAAAGAGTTGCACATGGTCAAGAATGCAATCTATTCTTTGACACAGTGACTCTAAATTACTTTTCAAAGTTCAGATTTGGTACAGAAGTAATGACAGGTTTAACGAGACCAACAAGTTTTTTTGTCTTCTGGTCTAAAATCATCTCAACTCCTTCAGCACAAAAAAAGTAGCTGAGAAAAAAAGTATGGTGCTGTTGAAAGGTAAACAAGCATTGTACTCACACATTGCCAAATGTGAATGCCAAAGTGTCAACGGATGCGTGTATCTCGCTGAATTTAGCCGTTTTGTTTTCTTGGTTCACTTCCTTGAAGTTAATGCCTGTAGAGAGTGATAAAAATGCACACGTACTTCAGCCAAAGTAAAGACAGACCACAAACCAATCATTGTGTGCGCTCATTTAACAATTAGGCCTGTATGTGGTTAGACAAAGAGTTCAAAACACGTACATGAACAAACGAAAAATTAAATGACACAAATGAATTTGACTCATTTATATGAACCAGTCGGTCTTTGTAGAAAGTTGTCAGTTACTCTTAAAGGGCCTCATTTGTTTCAATGCAAAATGTCTTGAAACATAAAAAGTCAAATCCCCTTCGCAGTTACAAATGAACAGAGATGACAGCTTAAAAGCCAGAACTGGAGGAGAGGCAGTCAAAGCTATATCTTCCTACAAACTGATATTATCCTTTTTGAAACGCTTTAAAGAACTTCATGATTGGGTATTCAATGACTTTTTAGAAACAATCCCAAAGTTTTCCTTCTTTTTTCCCCAAAAGTGATATAATCCTTCGGGCCTTCATCCATACTGATCGTACACAGAGAAGACAAACTTTACATCATAACATCCGCTGATTTTAGAAAGCTATCCAAGCTTGACAATCTTGTGCAAAAAACATGTGCAAGAGGCTTTCTTTGCAGCGAACCCTTTGCTCAGGAAGAGGACATTTGCAGAAAGCAATCAGAGGAACCAAAGACAGAGTCTGTGAAATCTGACTTAGTGCTTCCTGTCTGTCCCGCAACAGGAAACACTCACACAGCTTGAATTCTGTGACATGTAAAACCCAAGACAAGCATGACAACACTTACCTATTCTGTTCTCCACCTGGCATTGTTGTGCTGTAAATGGCTCCCGAAAACTTCAACAATGCCACTGAATAGGTGCGACTAAACTATTCTTGCTTCCAAAGCGCTTTGTAGCTTTTGTGCTTCCATTTTCTCTTTATGAGAGTGAATTCAATCCAAGTCAGTGGTGGGTCGGTAATTATAAATCCCCAACCGATGAAGAAGCACAGAAGGGTCATGGCATTCTGGGTTAGAGAGACGAGCACATTCCAGGGAGACTCTTGAGGACACCAAAGAGAGGAGGTGGCGCGGTTCGAGCCTCCCTGCCGTGCACCTCCCTAGATCTGAATGCTAGCGTACAACTCTGCACTGACTTCTTCCTCAGGACATCCTGTGGGCTTCTAACAATGATTCCAGAGCTCTGCCCCCCTTGTCATGACTGAAATATGGAAACTGCATCACTCGGGGTTAGGGCCCATTGTTTTCTCATGGCTGAGGTGTATCACGGACAATTAGCATGTGAAAAAATGACTGAAGTGTGGATATCACTCAACCTCCCTGGGATGTGAGAAAATTCAACAGCTTTTTAAATAGCACAGCTTTATTTTTAGGAGAAACTTTTTTTTTTTTTTTTTTATAAAATCAGCTTTATCTAAATGCAGAAAATAACCCTAATTGTTACTGAACAACATCCTCTTAAACGTGTCAGTAAATAGGATCCAACCTATGGTAATCAACAATAGAATGTAAATCAACAAGACTGTAGAAAGCAAACACACTGTCAGCTGTAGGCATTTTCACTCAGCAGAGGGGAATACAAAGCAAGGAAATCATTTCAATAAGTTGAGGAAGTTGACACTTTTACTGCAATGTCATGCAGTTTTGCAGTAGAGGGAGGAGAAAATGAACGCTCCCTCGAAAAGTGACCGAAAGACATACAACCAAAGCAGAGGAGATGGCAACATCAGCTGCCTCTTTCCAGAATGAAACCGTGTGCATTACACAGTTAAGTCGATTTCAACGGGCTTTTTTTCAGCTTCAGGTTTTACAGTGTAAAAAGAAAAAACACTAGAGAAAAACTCGGCTTAATAATACGTCATCTGAAACTGGTTAAGCAACCATGTGTTTAGATAGGGAGGAGACTTTCTGCCAGTCATTTTGGCAGCTGTACAGATGCTCCAGGTGTCATGACCGAGCTTCAAAGAGGAACACGAGTGAGGCGACGACTCGCTCTGAAGACAGTGAGGCGCACAAGGCCTGTTATCAGCCAAACCTTTGAGTCTTCCTCTCTGATGTCTCACTGATTCATCTCTTGTAGCCTCTCCGTTCCCTGTCCGAGTCAGAATGGTGTTACCTACTGGCACAATTAGGGACAGTCCATCCAGGGAGTCGGTTGATGAAAGGCACCCCCTTGTGGTCAGGCAAACCCCTAAACTTGATGTTGCCAAACTACTGCAGCACCAACTGACAGCACTTTAACTCAGACTGTTTTTCCAAATATACACAAACTAAAATAGCTTAAATAATGGGACTGAATATGACATGAGTATTTTCTCTTTATTCAACCCATTACAAAGTTTGTGTTCGTTCAAAAAAGGCTTCTAAAACCAGAGAATTTTCTGGAAAACTTTATATCCACTAAAGCCTTCTTTTTCTCAGCCTCTGAAGAAATGGGAAACATGAAACACACAGACCATCTGAGAGGTTATACTTTCTGCCTTTACTGTAAATAGTCAGCTTTGCTCTAACACTTATTAATGAAAATGTCCTGAAAATGTTGCTGCTGCGATGCGTGTGCATCTCCAGGTTTGTGAAGTGAGGGCGAACCAGCGACCAAGACTGAATATCTCGTGTATAATATAATTTAACTTCGTAAGCCTTGGCATTTCAAAACAATATGACATTTATAGATGCCTCAAGTTTAATAATGTGACTTTCACCAGGTTTATATGAGACCTTTATTGTAAGAAATTGTGAATTATTTGCTTAGTGTCATTCTTCTATCCTGTGACTCAAGATACTTAAAGTCTTAAAGTTCAGTCTCAACCGTGCCAATAGTTCCTTTGACTAACTTAGTTTTCTTTTTGCATTCTAAACATGGCACCACTCAGCAGACAGCCGTTTGCAGATATGTATTCTTAAGGAGTAAGTCACAACTCAGAGACAGGACAGTTGTGCAGACTATCAGACGTCTTACAACAAAGAAAAATGGATGTGCTTGACTGAAGAGAGGCCTCCAAAGCTGCTGCTGAAACATGGAATGCAAATCACAGGTATGCGTCAGTCGCAGTGTTCTTGTATGTAAGTCAGGTGAGAAATTCCCTTGCTGTGGCTCATGTTACTAGAAGATAAGCTTGTGAGTTGAGATTTTCTTTGTTTGTGTTCATTCAGGATATGTCAGAGTGTATCCGCTGCCTGAGGAAAAAAAAAAAACCTCCAAGACCACTCAAGAGTAATGAAATGTTCCTTCAGGGAAATTCTCACACCGAATTGGAAGACTGACGTACACTCAATCTATTTATCTTGAACTACTGATGGAGCCGTGAGATTTCATACCTTGTAATTTGAGAATCATTAGGGCACCCGTGTGTGTGTTCTCCAGCTCGTCTGTGTGCACCTGTGCATGCAGGAGAGCAATGACTCACCTTTGACTTTAGCAATGACCGTGCCAGCTGCTCCGAGGATGTCTGCTGAGTTTAAGGTCTGGTGTTTGCCTATGACGGCCTTGAGGACACGGAGTAACTCGGCCAGACGTTCCTGCACCACTTCCTGAAGACCTTCCAGGTTTTCTGAACAAAAGCACATAAGCCAGGCTGAGTCATGCAAGTTTCAAAACATAATCAAAGCCTAAGCCCAACTACCATACAATCACACATTTTTATCTATTAGTCACAGTGCACCAGCGTCAAATTAGTTCTTGGCATTCCTTTTGTCATAGCCAATACAATTTCACAATATCTCTGTCATTTGGAATCACAAACTCTTCTCAGGGTAAATAACATGATAGATGTTCTATTGTATTTTCTCTGTGTCAGAGATTGTGCCTCCAGACAGAGATGGTTGTGGTTGAGAGACGGTGACAAACTCAGGTTGCATAAAACTACAGTTATGCAACATGTTCTCTGCTTCCTCCAGGCAGAGTGACATGTACAACGGAAAAGGTATGCACAGTAATCGGGTGGAAAGGTGACAGTCATGGTCATTACATTCACACACTGACGGAGGCCATGAATGCTGAAATGATGCCATGCTTTTGTAGACACAAGTGAAAAAGAGTCAATTCCGTCAGTTAGAAAAATGAAGCAATTCTTCAAACCACAAATATGGAGTTCTTATAGACTACACGGAGTCGCATTTGAGCAAATGAGGCTGTAAACTTTTTAAAAAAACAAGTAAAATACCAAGAAATCAAAAGTCTCTCGGTGCCAGCAGATTTTTCAAATCAACTGATGCACCCGATGGTAGTAATTATCTAAGCATATGCTTCCTGCAACAGCCAGAAGACGGTATGAGCAGCAAAATGAGGATCTCGGAAGATGTCTTCAGCGCCAGGAAGGTTACACAAGAAGACAGCGGGAGGAAAAGAATGTTGAAAATGCATTCAGATGACTTTTCTCTTTCTCCTTTTTCAACCATATCCTACTCTGTCAGTCACTCTGCTATGAAAGGCATCTCTTACCTGCTGGACCAGAGCTATTCTCTGTATGGTTTTTCATTTTAAAACAACAACACCAGTTATATTGATAGACAACTAGTCTCTCTGGGCAAAATTGAAGCCAGAATGAAAAACAGCGACACATGTGACGCCATAAACATAAACCCAAGAGGAGAGGAAGGGTTTATCTCCTGCTCCCATTCAGGCTAATCAGCAGAGAGCCTGCAAGTTGGCACCAGACAATGGGTGATTTCATGTCTAACTCACTGTTTCGGAATAAGCGGGGGCACCGGCTGGAAAGAGAAAAGTCATCTGTTTTTCATCTAGACTAACCCTGCGAGCAGCAGCGTGAGACGAGAGCCAGAATTTATTGGGATTTTAAAAGGAGTTGCAGAGGGAGTTAAAAGGAGAGCCCAAATGGATGTGTGTCTTTGTTGCTCTTTGTTCTTCTTTCTCATTCATACGTAAACTCTAATTCGACTGCCTGATGTAACAACTTCAAAAAGGGACTAAATCTGCCACCGAGACATGTGCCATGTCCAGCTGTGTCTTACTGTTCATGAACAACGGGAGAAATGGACATTAAGAGAAAAAGCTAAAAAAAAACAATGTGGAAAGTGACACTGACGATTACAAAAAAAAAAAAAAAAAGAACAGTATGTGTTCAACAATATTTAAAAACATACTGTTATCCACCCCACACGGTCCATCTTGCCAGTCAGATGGGGAACGGCCCCAAGCTTCCACACAAAGAAAAATCGTCCTTTGCAGCAGGTGGGTTCACTTGTACATTTGCTCCCAGATGAGAGGTCTCTGACACTCTAACATGCCCTTTGAAGTCCGCCTACCTATCGACACTGATAATGGATCTTCATTAAGTGCCCTCCCCTTGCTTTAAATCCTCCCTCTCAGATGTGGTCAACAGGGCTTTAGTGCTTAGCTCCCTGGCTTTTGAAGATTCCCTCATCAAAGCTATGTGTGGGTCGGTTATTAGCATATAAGAGCCGGTCCTAATTAGATGCACACCTGAGAATTATCACTTAGCATGACACAAAGAGGAGCATGACTATAAGTGCTGCTATGGAATCACAGCAGTCAAGTCAGTTTGGATCACCCACTTCCTTTTCCCAAGAAAAGAAAAGAATTTAATTAGACCAATCTATCCCTCAAAGGAGCAGAAGAGGTACAATTTGCAATCAAATAACAATGGCTGCGATGTTGTGGTAACAAAGACAAATGACCTGAGCCAAGGTTTTTTTTTTTTTTTTTTTCCCTTTGTTTACGGTCACCCACTTCCACTCGTCACAAAGACAGCACTTCGCTGAATTAACCGCTGCAGCGCTGCGGCACAAACAAATAAATAGCAGCCGGTATTTTCAATTAATGACAAACATATCGCTGTCGACCCTCGGCAAACAAAGACCGTGTCCAAACTAATTAGAGCCGAGCCTCGGGCATTACAAAAGAAAAACTTCACAGCAAACGTCAGAGAGCTGTGAAATTTGGTCCCCGGATTATAAAGGAAAATAGAAATGCATCACTGGAAAAACAATAGTTCAAACATGGCTTTGTAAATCTTTTTTCATGGTTTTAAGATGTTCGATGATTATACATCCATCAACGAGTATTGGAATCTGGCACCTTACAGCGCGTCCCGTCTGTGTTAAATCACTTTTTAATGCAGGCCAGAATGTATAAAGATTAAAACCAAATGTCAAAGAAATGTTCAATGTGGATGCTTCACAAAGTGTTAGTTACATTCAGTCCACTAAATAACAGTTTTGATAAAACTTCTTGAACCACTGACTCAGACTTATCATCTCCTCTGCTGCCAATCTACAAGCGCAGTATGTTGCAAACACTCAAAATCTGCACATGTTGTAAGTTTGACGGTGACCCGACTCTAACGCAACGCATTATCTCAAACATTTGCCTTTTGAAGAAAAGTTGCTTCTTGTGACTGTGTGCGTGCAGGGGTCCCACTGTGTCTGACAAAGCTTGTTTGGAGCCCGGTGCAGAGAAAGACCAATCTAATCCAAATCTTCAGGTGGCCTGACAGGGGTTTATAGCCTCTGCTCCCGTCACAGATAACAACAGGCAATCAACTGGCCCGTCTGGACACGCGATCTGCTCAACATAAAACAAGCCTCGGCAGCTCTGGTGACACGGCGCTGCTTGGGAAACAGCCGCAGGGCTTTGCTTAAAAGACCAAGGAGGCCACAGTTCCCTGTCAGCATCCCTCCTCCTTCTCTTGTTCTTTCCCAGAGGGAGGAAGGGTGACACATTTACACCCGAGTAAGTGGATGATTTCAGTTTGTTGTTTTTTCCTCTTTAAAAAAAAAAAAAAGTGTATCTGTCTACCACATTCCAGCGCTCTCTGTTGAAGCTAAATCCATTACCCTAAAAGCTCCCTCCAAATGGATAAACTGAATCAACTAAACTCAGATTATCTACAGATTAGTTCACTCACCATCCACAAGGCTAGAAAACATCACCTTACAAGATTAAAGCTGGCATTTCTGGGCTGACACCTGATATGCTACAGGTGGAACTGTTTGGTCAGGATTCCATCTCCCAACACTAATTTCCCCCTCTGTCCAAACAAACGCTGTATTGCCGGGTGCCTCTCCATCCACCCCACACCTTATTTGGGGACAGAGTGAGCCGTAGTCAATCACACGGACAAAAAACAGCAGGCTCTTAACAGCTACCTGTTTTTGGACTATTAGTGAGGCTCACGCTGTGAGGTCTGGGCTTCACAGACAGGCTTAGTGTTTGACACTTCATTACGTGAGATCCTTGGATGAAGACCTTGTACGTCACCGTCACTGAGAGTGAAGGCTCTAGCATGGTTCCTGCGTCTGCTCGCGCGAGCGGTGTTGATGACGTCACGGGTTCGTGCCCGCCATATATAGTGGCGCAAATCGATGCGCCAGTAGTTGCAATTTTCTCCGTCACAGAGGTGGCGCTGCTACGTGAAGGTTAGCGCTACTCTACAACCACAAAAGTGGAGAAGAAAACAATGAAGAGCAGGAACACTGTCATTAATGATACTGCTGCAGTATTCGGATCATTTTAATTTTTTAATTCAGTTAAAAGAGGTGAAGGTCTGAAGCCCCCGGCATCACCACTTTGAGTCTCTGCCCTCTTCTTTGCCTCCACGTATCTGTCCCGTAGCTTCTTCCACACATTCTTACAGAACTCTCCCTCTTTCCCCAAAGTTCTGCCAATCTCTGTTCACCAGTTTGGGGAGTTTACGTGCTCCCTGTGCTGTTTCACTGCAGTTTCGTACAGCTGCCTGTACAAACGCACCTCCTGACTGAGCCTGGTCACACAACGGTCCATCCGGTTTTTCGTTGGTGGCGCCGCCAAGTTATAAAAATCGACTGGTGCACGACACCGCGCTGCGCCGTCTTTTCAAGGGAAGCGCCAGGCCTGATACATCATTTTGACGTCACAGTCCGCCACCGCCGTGAGAGACGCGTCAACCATGCTAGCGCCTTTACACTGCACACAGATTTTGCTCCAAAATCTGAAATTTGGTTACCTCATGAGACAGCTCGACTCATAATCATGAGAGAATTCATTCTGTCAAGCTCAAAGCAACCCATGTTTTAAATGCTGAGGCCAAATAAAGAAGGCATTTTTGCTTATGAAAGTATTCAGACTTGTCAATCAAGTAGTTTCGTCTCACACGGTGATGTTGTAATGTTACCAGGCATAAAGAAAGGCAGGAGTGCCCGAGCATGCTCACAGGAGGATGACTTCACCTCAAGAAGTTTGTAGTAAAAGTTTTAGTGAATGAAGCTCTGTGGATCTGAATGAATTCAACAAACAAACAAGAACAAAAAATAAATAAAAACTAGTTCACTATACATCGAGACACACGTCCTTTTACTACCACAAACCTGCCGTAAATCACAGCAGTTCAACCAAATCAGCAGCAGTAACATCCTATGCTAGCAGAGGCTCCAATGCTCACCATGACCAATGTCCTACACAAACATCCAGAGCCCATAACCATAAATCCCACCCCAGGAAACACACCCAACCACAAGCTCGCACAAAAACATCCTTCAACATCACAGTGAAAAGTTACTGCCCAACAAATCTCTCCTTTCTTTCTCTTAAGAGCAGCGGACCAATAAACCATTATGTGCTTAATTTCTCGAATGAAGGCGCCACCTGCGAGTGGCCACTTGGCACAGAGACACTTAGTGGAGAGGAGGAGACGTGTGTGGAAACTATAACTCAGTATATTTATTTTACAGTATATTAGGTCCTAAATCAATTTAATTATATTGTAGAATAATAGAAGGGATATAAATGCTAGCATTTGCTCTAATAGGCATAATAGATTAAGTCTTTTCTTTTGTAGTGTAACTGCATTGTACAATACGAGGTTAAAAAGCAGTCAGAAAAACAAGTTTGCAGAAAGATAAACAACACTTTTACAGCCACAACGAAGTCCTCACAGGGAACAAGCAAACACTTTTTAATTACTGTCTTCATCTGCCGCTGTGTCAGACACCGACGCAGTTACAGGCTGGTACTGTGAGACACACAACAGTTCAACTGCAGCACAGCCAGATCTTATCTGAGTAATGGCACAAACAGTTGACAAGAGTCACACTTTTCAGGACAGAACAAGGACCTGTGAGTCAGCTCGAAATGATCTTTTCTCATTCAAACGCATGCTCTTACACAGCGCGGAATTATGTGAAGAGCATTCTTTAACTTTTTTTAAGAGACGTTCCAGAGTTGATCTGTGGTCAAACTAAATGTACAATGAACACCATACACAGAGTAAATACTGTAAGCCTTTAACCTCATGACTTGGAACTATGCTGTGAGATTTTTGTTCAGCCCTCAAGTGGAGTTGTGTCAGTAGTGGTGTGACACACTTGAGGCTAAAAAAATAATAAACCAACTAAGGTGGACTTTCTTGACCTTTAAACAAAATTTACTTCAAATCTGTTTGCATGAAAAGAGCAATTTGAAGTTAGAACTTCTCCCTGTTCAGGTCTATCTTTTGGCCTAAAGAGCGCCCAAGAACTTATACCGCACATTTCTCAAAAACACATTCCTAAAATGTTTTGGCAAAACGCAAGGCAAACCGCCACATTTCTACACATTTAAGAGAGAGAGGGGAGGGGTTATTTTGGCTAACATGTGCAGGACTTTTGTTCTTAAAGATTACAAAATAAAAGCAAAACAAAGAAGTGAGATGTTCATGGGAGTTACTGCTCAACACATGAGCCAGTGGAAACAGTTTCATTTTATTAAGATTCTGCCAAGAAACACTTTAGTCCTGTACACTTATCACAATATAAAACCCCATCTGCCCCTTGTAAGCACTGCAGTCGTTCCTCTCCACTGTTTCTGGCCTCCTTAAAAACAGGGACATCTTTTTACACTTTTCACAACCCAAAGTATCTAAATGCGAGACAGCCTTGACATCACAGCGTCTTGTGAGTTGCTGATATGACCACAAATAGCAAGTGGATTTATTTTTAAGAGTTTCTATAGTCAATGTGCCTCATACCTACCATTAGTCCATTGAAGGCACTATAGCTACAAGTGAACATTTGTTCTAAAGGAATGCAGAGTATGCAGGAGAGTGGGGGGATGGGAGGGGGACAGCATTTCAGCTCTGTGCAGAGGACTCCTCTTTTAATGCCGATTAAAACCATCAACAAATAGGGCTCCCGCAAATGAATACAGATTCAAATACAACTCCTGAGTGAAGAAACTTTTACAGCATGTCATTCTTAATACTAGGCCTGCAGCACTATGCAAGTCCCACTCTTTTACTATTACAATTTAACAGTTGAACCTCAGGGGAATTTAAAGCTCTGTGTGTCTGTGTTGTTTGATTTTACGTTTAACTTCATCAAGATTGTGTCTGCCCCAGAAGTTATACAAGCTGTGTACTCCACTCATGATGTGGTAGCGTCTCCACTTTACGAGTTTGTGCTGAACTACATGTTCCCCAACAGTAACAAATAATTATTTATCATTTGAACCAATCGAATTCAAACATCATGGCTCGACAATCTCACTCCCGTCATCGTTTTTTGGCGTTGGATGCACAGAGACAAGAGGGTACGGTTCATTCATCAACAGCATGTGCCTGTTATGCCCTTCAAGTGAATATAGTTGAATTTGGGAAAGTACGAGCCCAAGTTTAGCAGTTGCCTACTCAGTCAAAACAGCCTTATAAACTTTTCTTAGATTGAATCATTTGGCTGCTTTAAACCACGGCTCTTGAGAGCACTGTGAGTAAGGGCAGAGTCATAAGAGAAAGTGTAAACCTACACCACAATCTGATCACAGAGCATCCAATGGCGTAAAGCTGTGGGTGTAAATGAGGTGGGTCTAGTTAACCCGGGCTTACCATCACTGACAGAGTTCCCCTGTGGGTTTCCAGCAACCAAACGTGCTGTGTTCGTCAGCTGCCTCCTGCTAAAACAAGCAGGAGCTCTGACTGGTAAAATAAGCATCTCGCAAGCTAATGTATAAAGAGCTGTGAGAGGCACACCGACTCAAACCTCTCCCTCTGCAGCGGGAATAAAATACTCCCGAGATCTCAAAACACTGCATCAGTTTCACACAGGACTGCAGCGACAGACCTTCCCAAGTATGAAAATAATAACAGAGGAGCTAAAATGTGCTTCAGTAACCTTCTCTCCACCTCGCTCACTACCTGCAGCGTTCTTCAACCGCAAAGAGGGGGCTGCTGCTGTGAGGCTGTTTGTCTCTTCCAGCAAAACACAGACACAGAAAAGATGTGCTGCTAATCACACAACAAAAGCACTGTAGGCAGCGATAGAGTGGGGTGTAATTCCATACGGTAACTAAGTTTAGCCAAGCCAAAATGCTAACAGCAGTGCACTTTCGCATTAATACTTTTATGAATTTCATGGGCAAAATAACAATGGTTCAAGTCAACTGGAGAAAATTAAAATCATCATCATCACTATGCAACCTTTGCCAAACTTTACAACAGTTGAGTCATTGGTCATCTGAGTGAAGACCTACTGTAGCCTATTCGATCAAATTATTAGAAATGTGTCTTCTATGTATGTATCTAGAAAAATACATACAACAGATGGTAAAAGACACCAAAGTCCGAGTCTTATTCACCTTTTCTCTTGTTCATCTAATGTGCTCTTACAAGATATAGTCATGACCGGCTTTAAATCAATTTAAAACAAATTTTGACTGTTACTTTGTCCAGACTGTAAACCCTCCCTGACGCCGTCGGACAAAAACCACATGTCCTCCAATCAGTTTGGAATGAAAACACACGGACAAAAACACATGAAGATGCACAAGATGTTGACATCCTGTGGACAAATTCAGATTAGCAAATCCCATCATTAGACACCTTAGACTGAAAACATGTTTACTATGAGTTAAGCAAAGCCTCAATGACATAAACACGAAGGTTATTGGTAGATTTTCCACAGGTTTGTGATGTCATGTGTTGCAACCTTTGAGTTTGAACAGGAAGATCACATGAATCCGGACACCCTACTACAGAAGAAAAAAAACATTCAAAGGTGATCACATGCCTGTCTTAAAGAGATGAAGAGGACTGCCAGAAATGCTTTATTGGCAGCGATTAGAAGCAAGAACCAATACTAACAATAACAGTAAAGTTAGGAATGACTGATCAAATCTTTAAATTACAGATTTTTGGTCAGTGTTACTTTTCTGCTTGTGGTTTAAAACAAAAAGGGGTATTTATTTGATGAACTATGAGTCTAAAAACATAACTTATATTCAAAGCCACAACTATTTACCAAGACGTTGGGTTTTATGCGACCATCTTTCACATTCTGTATCAATAAGTAATAAAACTGCTTACTCTGAGTGGACAGGAAACCGCACCAGTGTCTCAGAAAAGAACCACACAAATAAAATACTAATCCAAATGACATTATGGGGTCATATGGTATGATTTCATCCCACATGCTGAATAGGGTTCCTTGTCAATGGGGAGGCAAATACCCCAAATGTTTTTGTGATGGCTCAGAGCAACACTCAGCACGAAACAAGCCGAGGCTCTCTCACGGAGGCCTCCCTCCTCCAGCCAGAGGAATGGCTAAACACCTCACTCCCACCGCAGAACGTACAGTTGGAAACTGCATGCGTGTCTTTGAGAGTCTTTTAGTAATAGCAGCAAAAGATGTAATGGCAGCACATTCTGTATCGATTTTACAAGAGGAAATTACGTTCAAAAAGCTAAATGAAGTCACAAGAGACAAAGTCAAAGTACATAGCAGCAACACATAATACCAGTGCTTAAAGCCCCCCCCCCCCCCCCCCCAAACAGATATACTGAGAACCTTTGAGTTTCTGAGTGTTGGGTAAACAAGAGATTTCATTTCATCATGTCACTTTTGAATTGAGGAAGTTATTCTCACATATTTTAAAGAGTCACTGTTGCGGAAATTCACAGAGAATGTAAAATGCTTATTGTAGTAAAAATGCACCGATACAGTGGCACAGAGCAACTCACTACCAGTAAGTGTTTTTACTTCTGTGTAGAGACGTGCATTTGTGTGGGTGGAATGTTTGTCTGAGTCTGCAAACAAAAGCTGCGCCAGCAAACCAACTGAGTGAAAACACAAAGTTACCTGTCTCTGATCTAGAGCCTGTTCCACTCGTGCTCTATATGAAACAGTGTCAGATGAGTGCAGCTGATGTTGGACGTTATCAAACTACAAACTGGCACGCTACAAGTGATCCTGGCTCGCTGTCAAGTTTTTAATGGCAGTATAATAAAAAATTTAAAAAAGAACGAAAACAAGCCTTCCTTGGCTTTTTGTTCAAAGGCCTTTAAAGCGCCATGTTTGTTTGTTTTTTAAACAGGAAGCATTAAGGCAAAGCAGAGACACCCTGATTTCCTTCATTTCTAGAAAGCCGCAGGCGTGTCGTCTCACTTTGCTAAAAGAGAATTTCAGCAAACTATAACATCAGTGTTAGACATCTTATTTTAGTCTCTCAGATAAGAGAAAAAAAAAAAGAAATCAAGGTTTTTATCTTTGACACAAATATTCAGCGCAAGCACTATTTAACTCTTAGGGAAGAAAAACTTTATGTTCGCCACAAAAGATAGGCTATATATTTCGAAAAAAGAAAAATGCAGCTGCTGCTTGATTTTAACTACAGGACCCACTCAGTTTAAAACGGAAACTTCAACCCTCTGCACCATCACTTGAATGCAACACATTTCACATCATCCTCTAGCAGTTAAGATGAATATTTTTCTAGGAAAGCACTTAGAGGGAGAAGCTGAAAGAGAGAACCACTTACACACGGCACTTTTATCACAAAAATCGCTCAAAGTACGTACTTAACATTCAATATTAATGACAAAGTGTGTAGAAAAGACTCGCTGAGGCTACAGTCTTTCTTCATCCGTCATTTCACGGTTGTCTGACCTTCATGGCCCATGCACAAAACCTCCACATTCCACCTCCACCTGAACTTACCTTTAGGCTGGAAAGCATCCTTGAGGTTGAGTAACACATCAGCAAACCACCGCACATCATTCACCAGCTGCATTACATAGTCTGGGTCCACTCCTGGGGCCCCCATCAAGCGGGCTGAAAGTCCTATGCTACTGAGAGGGTTGGAGTTCTTGGTGCTGCGGCCCATAGTCCAGGTATTGGTGGATCCGGCTGATAGAGATTCTGAATGGGGTTTGGAGGGGTGCCGTGGCAGATCCTGAGTGTGCTTTGTCCCACTGCCACCACTGCTGCTGCTGCTGCTGCTCTTCCGGAGCATCCCAGCAGCCAATTCAGCTGTCACCTTTCAAAGGTGGTATAAGCAGGACAGCTAGCCCCTGATCTCACCACGCTGCCCTCCCTGAACGGCTGAAAGACAGAGAATGATGAGTGAAAAGGGCACGATGTGTGTGAGCGACTATACATGTGTTTAAGTTAAGATTTTACTCTCCAAACTCATTATTATACTCTGTAAACACAGTTTAAAAGAGCCGTTATACGGCAAAGCAGAGTCTATCATCACATGTATTTCTATGGAAATTATGCCTTACCACAAGGTTTACATTGCACACACACAGTTATCATAATGAAATGTCAAGTTGGTCTATTATGCAAATATAGAAATCTGTAAATAATGCCCATCTTGCCGTAATAGCTTTCATTTAGTTTTCACTTGGTAATATCTGACGTTTTGTTGTTAGCTAACATAGCTAACGTTACATTCATAAAATAACGTTCACTGTATATACATTAAATCACAATAAACACAAAAAAAACAAGACGAAGTAAACTACCATATATACTAACATATTCATCCAACTCTAGCTCCAAAGCAAACTCCGCCACATTTCTTTCAACTTTTCTTTTTTTTTCCGGACCGTTAATGATGTAAAAAAAAAAAAAGCCAACCCAGGTCATAAAATGCTTTGCTGGCACAATCAAAATATACGCTTCTTTCTTTACCTGCTTGGCAGTTTACTGACATAATGGTAAAAGTATCCCAACAATACGTTTCTTATCAGAGGCAATAAAAAGACAAAAACATTGCCGCCAGGTCCACAACTCCAACAAAGCCAGAAAGTTGTTCGCATTGACTCACTGTACATCCAGAAGTAGCTGACTATCGGCAACACTCAAGTCAATCGTAATTTACTAGTCGGTTTATCACGTGGTGGATCTGCCGCATTTTCATTGGATGAATACAATTGTAGAAAAAAGCACAATGATGCCTTCTAGTACAGACGGACGTTTTGTAATTAAACCCCGCAAATAGAAATGGTAACAGCCCAAGTGTCAATTTTCTGAGACAACATAAAGTATCGTTACCGGATAGTGACAACAAATTGGAAAGTAGTTTTAACTTGCTAAAACACTGAATATATAGACGGACAGCTATTGCGTTTGAATACCATGTCGGCAGAAGACGAATTGGACGAATACACTCTGAATGCGCCAGATTTGCGATACGGGTTTTCCAACATTTTTTTAACAACTAAGATTATACTGTACGTTTGTGTTATAATATACACACATGAAAGCTTTATATTTAACATTCTAGATCACAAGACTAGTTTTCTGTTATCCTGATACTATCACCCGTAGTCGATACAATCATCTAATTTCTCCGACCACGCAATAAAGTACTGTACACTTCAGCTGTGGAGCCAAAAAGCCTAAAAATGGACCAAACAAAACCACTGACACTCCTGCTGCCATCTAGTGTTCATATGCAGCCAAAGAGCCTACAGCCAAGAGAATGGATATTATGTGTAGGTAAAGGCATTGTATTTGATACAGTTTTTACTTGCTCTTTGTTTTCTATTTTTCCCCACTTTGAATCATAGTGTTCTACGTTTTCTATGATTATGGAAGCACGATGGAAAGAAACCCAAAGAATTCAATAAACATGGTTAATCAGGATTTGTCTTTATTTTCATATACAAAAAGATGAATGTTTTCTCATCTAGTTTATATTTCTAAGCATTTCAATGCACAGATAAAGTTACCATTCATACTTATTTAGTGAAACCAACCAAGCACACACACACACACACAGTTCACATAACAGGGAAGGTCACTCAAGTCAAACATCTGTTCACACTATGAGAAATAAACATTATGCCGACTGCAAGTCAAAAAAAAAAAAGAAGAAAATAAAAAGAATTTGCTTTCACAGGATTCACACATGAAAAGGAAGAAACCCTTTACATTTATCAAGTAAATATATATACAATAATTGATCATTTTGTCTTTTTTTTTTTTTTTTTCTTTTTTTTGTTGAAGATGAGACTGACTCCGTTAGAGTTACTGAACAAGGTACGGCATGAGGTAACAGGTTTTTTTCGGTTCAGAAGAGCTGGGTGTAAGACAGCATTTGGAGGAAAACACTGATCACGGCAGATTTGCAAACGTGACCGTTGCTTCTCTGGCACAATTCGTGAAAGCACCTGGGCCACGTTCAGAGTGCGCACAAAAGTTCAACCCACTGCATCTGCATCTGCATCCCTCCCCACCCCCTCCCATCAAGAGACTTAGACCATCAGAGCAGGATTCCAGGTGTGATGAGATGTACCATGTTGATCTGCAGAAGATAACTTCTTAATCACAGCTGAGTTTATTGACATAAAACTATGATATTCAAATGACTATTGCTGTATAGTAAATATTGCTGGATCGTTGGACATGCCGCTGTTTACATGAATCCTGGCGGTGGTGTGGCATCAGTCAGTCATGTGGATCCAAACACAATGATGGTTTCCAAACATTAAAAACATTTTTCGGCATCGATGCGATTATTTTTCCTTTACCAAAACTGCACGTCAGTAAGAGCTACAGATCACTGTTAAAATCACTATCTTTCCACACCACTAATCAAAGCACAACAGATGAGCCCGTGTGTAGTCCAATGTGGCTAAACTATCACTAAACAGGTCAGAACATCACATCAGCAGGTTAATATTGAGGCAATACTGTTCAAACAAGTGGCCAACCACAGAAGCTGCCTGCACCAAACGTAACAAATGGGTTTTTCTCGTTTGTTCTCAGCGAAACACGCACAGAAATTTTCTATCGTCAGCACCACCCTCACAGTTTCTAATCCAGAGGAGTCAATACCATTATTCAATAACATCAGTAACACTTCTTCAAAAATAAATGGAAAAAGAAAAAGAAATCTCAGGGCTAGTTATCAAAATAACTTAAATATGTAGGTGGGAAGCTGAGAAATCTCTTTCATTAACTGTGAAATAAGAACAGCAATGCCCTGATTTTGTGTTGAAAGAAGAAGAAAAAACTAAAAAAAACAAAAAACAAATCAGTGTTCGGCTTATGTGTGTACACGCATATTTACAAGAATCTGCCTGTCTTCTTTTAGGTTTTTAGAGCATCAACACTGTAAAACTGGTCGGGCTCCATTAAAAAGAAAAATAACGAAAAAAAAAAAAAGAAAAAAAATTCCACAGACGCCCCAACCAGTAATAAAAATTTTCCAACTACTAAAACACAATAAAATTTATAACACAACTTGATATACATGTAGAAAAAAGCCTGAGGTACTTGTCAGAATATCTGAGGTCAGTCTGGAGGAGTAAGCAGCTGAGGGCTTACCCAGTCAAAAAGAAAGGAAACACAAAAACAGACATTAGCCTCACATAATATCATGGATAGTTATCACATGTTAGTGTTATATTAACAAAGAATACATGTACATCTACAAATCCTTGAGTATCCTGGAATAGTCACAGCAGCATTACGGACATTCAATGTATGGTATTCATGTTAGGGTACAACTATGGCATTGCATTTGAGACAAAGGCAACCATTTGAGCTCTCCTTGCATGACATACAG
Source organism: Odontesthes bonariensis (assembly GCF_027942865.1). Lineage (NCBI taxonomy): Eukaryota > Metazoa > Chordata > Actinopteri > Atheriniformes > Atherinopsidae > Odontesthes > Odontesthes bonariensis. The sequence goes on along the minus strand of NC_134519.1, from coordinate 12,728,918 downwards.
TGACTGAGGTATCTGGGGACCGGTGTCTGACTGAGTCTACTAACCAGACTGGAAATAGAAAAAAAAACAAAAACAAACAGACATGTTGCTTGCTCAAGTATGGCCCATACAAGGATAAACCCCCAAATTACCAGTCCAAGGTTCTTACTTTAGAAATACGCTCTCTATCCGTCTCACACCATTTAATCTTCAAACTTTCACACTTGCACTCACACACACGCATACGCACAGCTGAAATTAAGAATGTGTAACATTGCAACACCAGACAGCATCCGCCAATGCCCCTGGCACCGGCGAAGGAGTAACTCTGAATTTCAAGAATTAAAAAAAAAAAAAAAAAGAAAAAAGAAAGAAAAAAAAAAAAGTCCAGGAATATGTCCATGATAGCTAGCTGGATAGCTTGGCTCTTAACTTAGAGAAATGTTCCAAAGAAGCCTGCTGGATACCTGAGAGGTAGTTCTGAGGACAAGACACTTGTCCCAAATCTTCAAAGAGTCCAAAACGTTCGATACAACTGCTCAGCTCTCATCTAGCTCCCTCCCTTACAATAAAACAGCTGTGCTTCAAAACTCCTTTTACTCATTCTGAGGAATTCACAGGTTTAAAATAAGGGAGCATACTCCGAGTCTAAAAATTGAGAAGCTTCAACCCCTGAGGAAGATGAGTATATTTTGTCTAACAGTCTCAAAAGGGGTCCTCCGAGGTGTGCAGCACGTCGTCTGAGGTTTGGAGCAAAAAGGTTCATTTCGTTTGGCCGCAGACGTTCATGACCACAATGGGAAAACACGACAAAGACGAGAACTCATGAGGTAATAAAAAGAGACTAAAGGTGAAATAAATGCATGAGGTGACAACGTTTAAGATTTGATGCACGGGTGTTACCAGATGTGCCCACCGCATAGCTTATTACTACTTCCACTACAGCAGATGGATGGTGTTAGTAAGATCTGACTTCGGACACAGAAAAACATTAAAAACAGAAAAAATACCAGTATCGGGATAAAATAGCAGCTGCATTTAAGTTGCTAGTTTGTTTGTTTTGTTTTTTTTCATGTTGTTAAATATTCACGGAGATCCGCTGAGTTTGGGTTTGAAAAACAAAAAGTCAGGAGCTCTGGGGAAGGATGGCGCCACCCGTTCAGGTGCTGGACTCTTTGGGAGGTAGGTCCTCGTTGATGAGAGACGTCACAATGGAGACGGGGCTGTCTGAGGTAGTGCTGCCTATCGTTCGGGCGATCTGACAGATGCGCTCCTCGACGCAGCCGGCCGACAGTCGTGCCTCTGCGTCGTGGTCCCAGCATTCCTCGATGGTCTCGCTCATCTGGCTCAGACCCTACAGTCATAGACAAGTTATAGGAGGGCACTGATTTTTCTTTCATCATTTACTCCAAATTCTGGACATTACTGGCAAAACTCAACACAACCTTCACATATTCAGAGAACTGTAACCTGAAATAATCAACACGTATTTGCTGGGAAAAAAGGATGCAGAACATCCTGGTATTGCCATTGAAATTGCAGTAGCCATTCTTCCACGATTACTCACAGGATGTTTGAGCCAGCAGTCCTTGATGACTGGACGCATCTTCTTGTGCACAACCACATCCTGCAGATCCTCCAGGGAAGGATGCTGACCTATTTCATCCTCGAACGGCAGCATGTACTCGCCAACTGTACCAGAGGCAAGCCGACAGAGTGGAAAGTGTTAGGCGGAAAAAAAACACAACAGATGAGTGCTGATTTTAAGAGTTTGGCGAAAAAACATAAAAACTGTACGAGATAAAACAACTAATTGTATCCGCATTTCAACTTTGCTTCGAATTAGATTACTTTGCAGAAAAAAAAAAACTAAGGACAAAACTAAACCTTTGTTTATTAGGCCGGCCTGAAGCAGTGACCTTTCACCTGCGGGTGAAGCGGCATTCTTGCACTGTTTGACTTACCGTCTGTCTCTGAGCAGCGGGACACCAGCTCCCACAGCACCAAGCCCACAGCATACATGTCTATCCTCAGGAAGGAGTCTCGCTGAAAGTTAATGGCTCCCTCCAGCACCTCTGGAGCCATATAACGCCTCGTACCAACCTACAATGGATTCAAGATTACAGAAGACTTCAGTTGGTGAAACTACCGTCAAACCTGCATGAAAATAAGTCGAAACTAGAGCCCATCGTCAGCAACTATTCTGTGGTTTTGTCTTTCTGAAACAAGCTTGTTACCTTACTTTCAACAAATATCCATACGTTTAGAGCAGCAGCACCTAATGGGAGGTTCTTCCTACCTGGCCATGAGTATCTCCGGGAGGCTTTCCAGGTTCAAATCGTACAGCGAGTCCAAAGTCTCCGATGATTGCAGTCAAATCATCTCGTATCATCACATTCTTACTCTTGAAGTCCCTGGGAAATTAATTCCACAGTAGTCATTAAAATCCCTTTTATAATGGAGGAGTTGAGCCACATCAGTCTCACAAAACCAGAGGAGGGCAATGCCTGATCTAAAGGCTCAAAAAAACAAAGAGGATTTTCATAACGGGGTTAAGTACCGACAGTACCGCAGACTGCTGATCCAAGCTAAATCAATCTGCGCAAATTATTGGTGCTTGAGAATGCATTTGAATAGAAAGTACAGTGCATTAGATAAACAGCAAGGTTACAGGGAAAGTTATAGCCCGATTTGGCCATTTGACAGGATCCCTGTCCCAGTATACATGCAAAGGGAGAGGAATGAAGTTATTGACTAAAGTATGTCCAACAGGGAAAATATGTGTGAGAAAACCTTCAAGACAATCTGCTGCTTCTAACTTTGTCTGTGAGAGATCATCATACCTGGAAGTGCAGCTGAATTCACTGCAGATGTTGCCTTTAAGTTAACTGGATGGCGTTTTAGTCACATGATGCAGTGGTTATAACATCAAGGTTTTATTGAAGCAGCGCGGCAGCCTGAAAATGCTTTAAGTGGCAGCGAGGTGACGAAGTTGGCTGATTTCCAACAGAAAATTCTGACAAATAGAGTGAATGAGGGCAGCTATATTGGAAATTCAGGCATACTGATTTTACAAGATCAAAAACTTTAGAGCATGTGTGGAGCATATCTTTGCAGACCCCACCCCCCACACACACAATACTCTTAGCCAACATCAAAGTGACTTTCTATTTTTGGAGATGGGCACCTCAGCCTCACATCTAGCACACACTGTTCCCCCTACTGCACTGTGCACCACACCGCCACGCTGCACACAAACACCCTCCTCTGAGTTATTGTCATGCAACCTCACCACACAAACTCTACCGAGGCAACACAGTTGTCACAACTCCATTTAAAAAACAAAAACTGGTTGTGCGTCTACATCGCTTTGAAAAGCTCAAACTGCAGTTTTTGATGGTTGTACTTCGTAGAAATACATCTTTCACTACATCCTGACTCTTATAGTAGTTTTGTTATTACATGGACACTAAAATACCAAAGAAAGTGGGGTACCGCTAGGTATCAGTAGATATGTTTTTGAAACAGAAACAGGTATTGGTTCATATCTTTTGAGTGGTATCAGCAGTTTGGAAAGTTTGGACATTCCTGGGACACTTTTTGCTTTTCTTACCTGTGTGCAATGGTGGGTTTAGAGCCCTCTCCCTTGTAGCTGGGAATGTCTTCATGGAGGTAGGCCAAACCACGGGACATGGTCTCTGCTATGTGACACAGCTCAGTCCAGGTCACAGTGTTACCCTTCAGGTGGTCTGTCAATGAGCCCTGCTCACACACAAACACACAAAAGGTTAAAGAACGAGGATTAACAACTGCGCAAGAATTTTTAATCCATTTCTAATAAGCTCTGCTGCTTTTCAGCATCCAAGAAAAATCTGCCAACCGCAGCCTCAACCTCACATCCGAACAGTCACTGGATCCACAAAGGAACAGAAATGGGTTATACTACAATGTGCAAGTTATATAGTGTAACCAGGAAGATTTGCTAAATTCATACGACAACATACCGAACAAACAGAATTTCTTAAATTCAATAAAAAATTGAAATCACTGACAGCAAGGAAACAACTGTAACTAAAAACATTCGTGTTACCGGCAACAATAAACAGAAAAAGCCTTCAGGTCATGAAAGGACCATAATGCCATATTAGCTGTAACAAGTATCGGTAAATCCCCCGAGTAATAAACAGCATCGTACATAGGAAACACAATATTCACTTGTAGTATTCAACATCAAATACATACAGAATCATTTTTACAAGATATGCTTGGAAAATTAAACACAGCTGTATGAGTCCAAGACACATTATCCTTTATCTAAAAGCGGTGAGTCTTGTTTTGACGGTAAATGGTGAGAGTGCATGTATACAGTAAATGGGTAGATGCGCCCTCACCCTCTCGTGAAACTCTGTGATAAGCCACAGCTCTGATTCCAGGTTGGTTCCATGCTTCTCTGCAGCAATGTAACGCAAGATGTTTTCATGTCTCATCCCCGGGGTCATGAATATATCCCGCTCATTTTGCCACGACTGCTTATCCTGTGAACACAAACCAAAGATTTATGTTCAAGCCTTGGTGATATAAATGGGGTCATTCCTTACATGTCACGGTAAGAGTGAGGTAAATCCCCAGAAGTGTTAATTAGCAACATTATAGGTTCTTTAAACCGTGATGGATTTTTTTCAGCTTATGAAAATTTGGACATTAGTTAATCAAAACAGCCAACAACAAGACAAAGTCCTAGGAATATATATTACTGACATACCTGAACAGGGAAAATCTTTACAGCGACGTATTCGCTCATTAGTTGGGCCTTCCATACACAACCGAATCGCCCCCTAGCTTTGACTTCCAGCAGCTGCAGAGGTTTCAGACCCACCAAAGGGGATGGAGGAACTGGTCCTGGATCCTAAATAAGCACAAACAAAAAAAGAAAACTTCTCAGTCCACTGCTAAATCCATCAAACAGATTACGTTCTTATTAGCCGCTGTTTAAAAGTAAAAAAGGTGAAAAGCACTTTAGTAAATCAGACAACACACTCTCCTCAGTATAATCAGATTAGATGAAAGTAAGAGTTGACAATGGCCTGCCTCACCTCGCTCAGGTCCACGTGGCCGTAGGGAGGCTTCCGGTGGCGGTACATCCACAAGGCCAGAACAAGGGCCAGGGACAGCACGCAGAGTGGCAGCAGCGAGTACACCAGCACATTAAGCAGGGATGGCACTCGGGGTGGAGGCCGGATTTTCACTGTCGAGGAGGAACAGAATAATTGCAGTGTGTCAGCTTTATGACTTGGCGGGCTACAAGCAGCATTGCAAGTGTCCCTCACACACTGCGAGTTCTGAATTTAAATAAGACGGTATTTTATTGAGATTCTCCAGCCTTGATCCGTAGAAGACATATGAGTCATCGCAGTGAGGCTGAAAACACACAGTAAGTAAGCTTTAAAAACATTGGGTTTTTGTCACGTCCTGGTTCACTGATAATCAGTGCTGGACTATGCACAAAGTGATACTCTGTGATGCAACATTTCCCATGAGTCAAATATCGTCAGTGCACTTTTACATAAAGCAAACAGCTAATTGCAAAATCTACCAAATTCAATAGCACTTATTCAAATATGCACACAATGTAAATACAACAGTTTGTTCGTTTGCAGGACAACAATGCTAGGACAACATGGTCCATGTGGAGGACCTTTAAAAAAGAAGAAAAGAAGCCTTTTGTACAGATCAGGCCTAACAAGAAAGAAAAAAAAAAAAGAAGCAAAGAATAGGCTATGCATAAGGGATCACAACAGTATTATAATCAGGATTTTTATCTACACTTAAACAACCCAGATCCACAATCACTAATAAACTGGGCTGACTCATATGCTCCAAGTCCTCTAATCGTATTTGAATGATTTGTTTTTTAAACTTTAAAATAATAATCAACCTAATTCATTATGCATAAACATTAATTATCATTTGTTATTCTTAGACAAGGACATTCAATCTATAGGTGAGTCACAGCGCTCTTCTAAAGTTACCAGCACTGACACGGGGACTGAGCAGAGGGATCATATGATGCTTAGAAAAGTTACAACTAACTACCAGAGTTAGAAAAAAAAAAAAAAAAAAAAAAACAAGCATCCCGATACAGTCGTATGGAGTCACTTCAAAATTTGCAAAAAAAAGTCAAAATATGATAAAACTAAGGGGAGTTTTTTCAAATGACCTGAACGACTGAAACAGCTCAGCCAACATGCAAACACTGCATGCATTCTAACAAAGTATAGCCTCACCAACTGAGAGGCTTTTGGGGATATTTCTCACCAAAGATTCTAAGGCCCAAAAATGATGTTCGGGACTTCCATTCAAATCAGAGGAGGGACAAAAATAAATAAATAAATCTACATCCTTCTTGCACTGTATGCAGGGTGCATTTTCCACCCACCTCGGTTGCCATTGCCAATCATGTCAGGAAGGTGGGTGAACCGCTCATTGCAGTAGTTACCCTCGCAGCAGCAGAAGAACACCTGAGGGTTTTCCTCCATGGAGACGCACTCTTGCCTAAAACAGCAAATGACATACTTGTGTAATTTTCCAATGACAAAATGAAAACACCAGACCAAAGAAGAGCTTTAAAAATAAACACTTTTTTTTTTTTTGCATTTAATGATCTGGAATCGAACTTGAAAACCCAAGTAGATGTGTGCCTGGCTTTTGCTGTACTATATCACCTTTGCTTGAACTCTCTGAGGACAAAGTAATACGAGCTCAATTTATTGTCTAAGCTATTTAACTGATGTGTCACTTGGCTTTGGTTACAGGTAGGGGTGTCAATGTACGGGCAAACAAACTCTTCTTTTTACTGGCATCATTATGTCATACAATCATACAAGAAATACAAAACACAACAGAAGAATATAAGGGTGGAAAGAGTGGAACCATACAAACAGAATAGATTTGATCTTATTACTCCTTATTCCTTCCTTACAGTTGCACATAGGCGATATTTTAAAATTCTTATCCCAACTTACAGAATCCCAAGTGGCCAGGTGCCACCATCAGACTGTGGGCGCCGAGTTGCTCTCTGCACTGTTGATGCAGGCCGTTTGCAAGAACAATAAATAAGGCGCTACAAATCTAGCATCTTTTGGAAAAGACTAAACATTTGCCAACCATCCTTATATCTACTGGATATTATCTGTTACTCCCTTACTCCTATTCAATCAAATACCTTTAAGTTTTTAACCACTGATCAGACAACATAAGTAATCCAAATACGCATGCCTGAATATATTCTTGGCTTTGGAAGTTTGCTTTGGTTGTGCCTTATAGGTGAAAAAAAAGATGTCCTCGTTAACCCACCACCTTTTCTTTTTGGTAATTTACACATACCAGACTTAATCAGATCAGCCCCTCATCAGCGCGTGCTTACACATATCAAGCCAGCATAACAAAATCAGCTGGGAATCAACAACATCGTTGGTTAGAGTGACCTGTTCCACGGGACCGGCTTGCCCTTTCACACGTTCCTCTCTGCGACTATCGCCCTCGCCAGCTCAGAAGCTTATCAGCAAAAGATCAACTTTGACCACCCACGACACCTCCGTACTTTCACACATGACATCAATGCGGAACAAAGTCGCATCAGTCCCAGCTTGGAAGGTATATGTGAAAAGGCCTAAACACAAGCAAGTCTAATGAGTCTCAGCAGAAATGTGTATGGAAGGCTTGCCAATTATCTAACGAGTGCTGAGGCTCATGTTGAGGTTAAAAATCTTACAATACCGTAATCAAAAACAATATGTACAGCCATACAGTACATTAGACACGCCTGTGTTATGTGACAGTTTTGGAACAGATTTGCCCCTTAAAGATTCCAGAAGTATGAGGTGACATCTTTAACTTGTTTGTGTTGATTAATCAATACACCAAACCGTAAAGACAGCCAATTTCCAGAGCTGAAGAAAGAGAATAAAGGCCCATTCTCACATTATAGAGGTAACAAGCAAACACTGATCGATGTTTCACCATCAAATCTTTCATCTATATCATGACATCACGAGAGGAAAAATAAGATGTGTTACACCACATGAGTGTTCTGATGAAGACATGTATGCTGCCCTTGCTACCAGTCTCTCTGAGTGAGAGCCAGGTACCTTAAATATAAATCTAAATGCACTGTGACCCGACCTGTCATAGCAGTTGAAGTCGTCCAGCCAGCAGCCTTTCTTCACCAGCTTGATGGTCCCTGAGGAGTTGAGCCAGGAGGCATAACAGTGCAGTCGCTTGTCCTTCTCCCCCTCGCAGCGCTCAAAGCCACTCTGGTTGGTCCTCTCCGTACGCCAGTTATCATTGTAGTACACACACTCCCGGGTCTCGGCTTCGCCAAGACTGTACCCTGATATGGACAGAAGGTCTCGGTCAGCTCAAATTGTAATGAATTGAAACCCAACAGCGGAAGCACAGACATATGGCACAGGAGCTGCTCTGTGCCATGAAAAAAACATTTTGAAGCAGAGACTCTCATCACTCTGGCACGTAGCCAGCTTTGGGAGCTCTCTGTAGTGAAATGGGAGTTCCTCTGGGCTAAGAAATTGTTGCTGAATACTGTCTCAGCATAATCCCATTGACTGAAAGGCCTTTTCACAGAGAAAAAAAGCAAAATGGAAAGGAGAAATGACAGAATTTAATTACTTACAAAACAATGATCTGCCTGCTGTGGCATAGAAGCACGACATACACACATACTGGCTGCTATTTATATTGATATGGGTTCCTTCTTCACTCACATCTGTAAAAACAGATAAGGCTGTTTTCTTCAAGGGGTCTTTAAAGGAAATACTTCCTCCAACAAAGCTGAAATGTAACAATAGCCGTCAGTCTAAGGTTTTTTTTTTTTTGCCCTCATTGGCTTTGGACATACACTACACACACAGAGAAGACAAAAGCAGATAACATGTTGTACATGTCGTTCGAAACATATCTTGGGCTTATATATGCTTCATCTTTGTTCGGAGAAAAAATAGTGCCTGCCTCTTTAAATCCCTGCCTATAGGAACCTGCCCATCCCCCCAGCATTACCCCCACTAACCCATTACACATACACACACACTAAGCTACACAAACACTCACACGTTCACACATTTAGCTGTCCAGCAACACACAATGGACTTCATTATGTCATACAGGGATGCATGAAATGACCAAACATCATGGTCATTAGAAAGGATGGACGACAGAAGCGTAGTATGGATTAAACACACACCGACACACACTCCTACAGCAGGGGTGTTCAATGCTCCATTGAGCCGAGATGGCATTTCTGATATTTGTGGTCACATGATCCGCGAGGACTTTTACTACAAGACCATTCCCCCCCAACCCCCTGAGCCTTTACACCACAACAACATGAATTCTGGTGAAGAAGCTTACTGAGCCCTCCATGCCCTAATCTATAAACCATAAAGGCATTAGCTGCAGCGCTATTTGACACACAAGAGACAGCTGTGCCGTGATGAAAATTTCATTACATTTCGACGACAAACTAACGTGGATATTGTTTTGAAAATGTTCGCCCAGGCTTATGAGAGAATGTTCGGGTTGGGGGAAGAAGTGTATCGGGGTCTGTGGAAGCATTATACTTCTCATTTGACTTTCAAACGGCCACAAAAAACTCGCCAAACAAAAGAAAAACAACCCTCCTGCTGAATTTCACGTGGTGCCAAGATTTTGGAAACCGAGCCGCTTGTAACAGTAACCTCAATTCGAAACGAGGAACCTCACTTTTCAGCTGCTGTCTCTTCTAATCTAACGCCGTGGATTTAGGAAAATCCTCCCCGACGAAGTCAGGTTTTCTCTACGGTTATTTTACCAGGCTTTTGCGACCACGAACGAGAGTGCAGAGCTGAGGTGTAGCCTATAAGGTTTCAGGATGTTGATGCAGCTGCTGCCTTCTATTCCTGCCACTGTTGAGGGAAGGCGAGGAGAGCAACAGTTTTAAATTTGGATACACATTTTAACACACCCACGGATAACACTTCACTGTTAGGCTACATTGAAATGGGAGGAAAAGGTGTAGAAAACGGCCAACTAATTGTCAAGAGAGAAATTAGTGACTGTGGCTACCGAACAGGGGGCAAAAAGGGGATTATGGCTGGGAGATTTAAATCCCGGCTGAACGACGGTATCGACTGCCAGCAAAGTTTAAACTACTAGCAAACGTGAGCTCGTGCACGGGTCTAATATCAATCACACACACACATTCACGAAATACAAATGTGTCGACAAAACTGTTGCGAATTCGGAAAGAGCACAAGCTGCTTACCTGCACATAAAGTTCCCAGAAGAAGTGAACAAGTCAGCCATGAAAAAGACATGTTCCGTTTTGAATACAGGACAGAGATTCCCCCCTCGTTCCCTCGCGAACATTAAAACTCAGGTTGGCCAAAACATCAGTCCGGGATCAAAACGACCACAGGCCTCCGGTCCCTCCAGCAGCCTAACCACCACCACCACCACCTCCGCCTCCTCCACCACAACGCGTGTCAATAGCCGCGACGCTGCAACAATGTTGCACGAAAAGATACGAGCGATTAATTGACTGCCAGGCTGTTAGTCCGATCAAAGGTGCAGCATTTAGCATCGGAAGTGGATCCAAAAACCGAATGCGAAGCCGTTAAAACATCCAAGTTGAAAGCTCAACGCTCTTTTTTTTAAGGTTATTCACTTGAACAGTAGCACCGCTGCGTCGGGAGGTCGGTCGGGGTTTACATGCATGTTACTGATCTGTGTCCAAAATGGCTTCTAAATGGGGAATGGGCTGCAAACAGGGAAACCCGGATGTGTAAACACAAAGAGGGGAATTCAGGCAGCCAAAGAGTGACCTTAACGCGACACCGCGGATACACGCCTGAAATGACTTTATTTAATACCCTGTCGATAATTATCACAATTTCACACACACAACGAAAGTAATATAAGTGCCTCGGAGAAATGTGTGTTTCCCACGCCGGTATTTGTGCGGGTTTCAAGCGATGTAGGGCTTGCACCTTCCATAGTAAACGCTGGGATTTTACTCTACTTTTCGATTCATTTAGCCGTTGGTTTATATTAGCCTATACTTTTAGTTAATTAATATTTAATCTATCTGTTACAGTAGACGGGAAAGCAATATACTCCCCCTCATTTAAAAACTAACACATAGCTAGTGCAGATTAAATTATAGCCTATTTTAACTCCGAAAAAAGAGCTAAAATGTAATATACGTAGCCTGCAGCCTACATTGTACCACCACAAAAAGGAGTGCTGTTTCCAAAATATAAATCTTTTAGGCTTACAGAATCTTAACTGTCAGTGTGACAAATATTTCTGGCATCCCCACAAGTAGTAGAATTTGATAAATTCTTTTTTATTATATATATATATATATATTTTTTTTTTATCTCTGATCTTTTATGCATAAGTGGTAGAGCTATAAATAGTTGCCCTAGTTTGGAGTAACATGATACAATAAATGCTATTTGAAATGCATTCATTCCAAGTTCTTATTTCACCTCCACATATTGTTAAATATTAAATGTATCCCACACCAAACAACTCAAATAGAACCACTTCGTGGTGCACATTGCATCACTGGGGATTTTAATGTTGTCACAAAACAAGTGTGTGCCAATAGTGTACCCCAGTTTCCAAAAAATCAGTTTAAAACTATGTATTTTCCAATAATACCTAATCATTGCATGATGTTACGTGTTAATGTGGTGATGTGCGTTGAGTCATAGAATTGGTTACTTGCTAATCAAGTCTCCCAGCCAACTGACAATCAGTTTTAGAAATATTTCTTTCAAAAGATGAAAGATTAAAGTTACTTTCCTCTGACTAATTGGATATGGACTCTTTTAGTAACACTCCATTAAGCAAGAGATGCTCACCAGCATTAGATAAAGTAATCAAGGTGAATTCGTGCGGTCGCCAATTATGATAAATATCTCGTTATGTAGCTTTCCTCCAAGCAGTTTATTTTCTAAAATGAGGTCTTTTGTGCAAAATGATAAATTCCATCATCACAAAGAGTCAAGGACAACATTGTTAACATATAGTTGAGCTTTGCTCACAGGTGCCTCTCTCCTTTTTCTCTTTGACATCCAGACTAATGGCATGTTGGTGACACTCAGACAATTCATGCAGCAAATGGCCTAGGAATAGGGTTAGCCATAGGTAATCGCCCTTAAACTAGTGCCATTGAGTGTAACTCAAGACAAAGCATTTCCTCATTAAGCTATCATGTATTGACCCTGTAACTCAATAGAGGCCATGAGCGAAACCTTGTAAAGATAGATGTTCAGTTGTCATGACAGTTGGAAGAGAAAGCACACGACTGCTCATTAAAGGTCCAACAGCCACAACCAGGGTGTGACATTTCCAGAAGAACAAGGGTATTGGAGGTATGATGTAGTGGCACACATAAAGCATTAAATATAGGTCCGACTAGTGTCGCAGAAGCCCGTCAAACGAAACTTACACCGCTCTGATGCCACATGTGCTGCACTGTGCTTGGAATGAACACATATTGGCTGTTTTTGTGCATTGTGGTGTAAGAAAAAAAAAAAAAGATTTAAAAACTCACTCTGGGTTGAAAATGCAAACTGGATACGGAGGCATTCTGGAGGTTTTTGCAGGCTGTGCAAATAATTTACATAAGTAATCAAAAAAGTAATAAAAAAGGCCTCCTTAAGATAATTAACATTTCATCTGCTGTGTCTGACCGTAATTTTTCAAGTAAGCCTCTCCTGAATAGGTACTGTTTCATTAGTCATATTGATTAATTATTAATAATAATTGAGTAGAAGAACAGTTGCCCGTCAAGCTGGAGCAAGACTGTAGGTTTGGTTTCAACACTGGCAGGGGCACTACAGGTCTCTGGATATTGTGAAGTATATAACCCTACGGCCCTGATTAAAATCTGTGCCCTTGCAATGAAGAGTTTACATTACTTATGCAATACAATAAGAGATATCATAGTCCAGTATCACCAGAAATTGTGAAATAGGAGCATTTTCCCTCACTCCCAATATGTAGTTTCACAATTTTCGAACCAAAGAGTGCTACGCTACGGGCTCTCTGAAGTTACATGACATAGAACAACATATCCCCGAGGGCTTTTTCATTGTCTTTGACCACAGGAAGGAACTGTGGGGTGATTTAACAGCCAACAAACTGGTTGGCAGACAAATGGAAATCATCTAGTTATTTTTTAAAAGCGCCTTGTTGTGATTTGCTGCAATATAAATAAAACTGAATTGAATAAATGGGCAAAACAAACCTAGCATTTACTGTCAGTCCATATCTCTGTGTCTTGTTGAAATTCTTCACAAGCGTTAAGAACATTCCGAACTCTTTTTATATGTGCGAATTATTAAATTCAAGTTCTACAAAGCACTTTGAAATATCTTTCTCATTCAACCATGCTTTTCATCATTTGTATGCGCTATATGTACGGTATGCAGTGCTTTTTTAATTCTTTACCATCACATACCTATATGCGTCACCATCGCATATCAGACAATGTGGGAGTACAGTGTCTTTTCCAAGGACACCTTGACGCATGGTGGGGTTGGGCATCAAACCACTGATCTTCCAAATGGAAGACAACCACTCCACCTATCTGAGCTACCACTGACCGCTCACATGTGGTCAAACCACAGATGGTCAGACGCTCTCATGCTCAGAAATTTTAATTTTCTTTGTACCGCACTGTAGGACATTTCTATAGCAAGTGTGTGTGTGTGATTGGGTGTACTGTGGATTAAACATCAGACTTTATCAGTTTAAGGATAGCCACTCTACCGGCTGAGCCATGCGACCCATGAATACTACTCCTACTTAAAACTCATGCACCCCATGCAGTTTGGCTTTAGAGCTAACCACTCTACCGATACTGCATGCTGCTACTTTGTGGAACACATCAAGGTTAATCTTGATAAGGGAGGGGTGGTAGGTGCTGTGTTCCTAGACCTTCGAAAGGCTTTCGACACAGTCAAACACCCAGTACTCCTCTCAAAGTTGGCGTGCTTTGAGTTGGCCCCTAGTGTACTAAAATGGATTGAGTCTTATCTATTAAACCGTGCCCAGTGTGTTAAGATAAATGGCAAAACATCTTCCTTAAAAGCATGCTCCATGGGGGTACCACAAGGTTCCATTTTGGGACCTTTGTTGTTCAGCACATACATCAATGATCTCCCATCTGTATGTGATGGTGTGGAGATACTGATGTATGCTGACGACACTGTACTTTTCACACACGGTAAAGATCCAGTACAGGTGGCCAACAAACTGACTCAAACACTCACAAAAGTCTCAGTGTGGTTAAAAAACTCCTGTCTCACTCTAAATACTGAAAAAACTGTAACAATGTTTTTTCACAATAGATTTAAACTAAATATTATTCCAGACATATATGTTGATGGAACAAGGTTAAAGCATGTTGAAGAATTTAAATATTTAGGTGTGATCTTAGATTCTACTGTTAGTTTTAAAAAACACATTAAAAAGCTGGGTAATACTGTAAAGTATAGCATAGCTAATTTTAGACATATTCGTAATTCACTGACTGTTGATGCTGCTGTGACTTATATCAATGCTATGATTATGTCCCACTTGCATTATTGTTTGTCAAGCTGGTCCCAGGCAAACAAGACTGTCTTAAGATCCATTGATTCACTATACAAGCAGGCCCTGAAGGTCTTAGACAGAAGATCATTTCAGTACCACCATTGTCCCATACTGGGCAAGTATAACATGCTCAGCCTTGAAAACATCATACGATTTGCTGATCTGAGGCTAATTCACAAAATCATTCATAATACAGCACCTCCACCTTTAAAAACATTTGTCCAACCCTGCTCTGAACACATGAGCAGAACCTCAAGATCCACCAGTAGGGGAGATTGTAGTCTCCCAAACCGACAAACTGCCTTTGCTCAATCAGCTTTCTCATTCAGGGCAACCAAAACTTGGAACAGTCTACCAAGGGACTTAAAAAGTATTACTGATTATCAGGCCTTCTCTAGGGGTGTGAAAAAATGGATATTAACCAACCAGTCTTTTCAACACTAATATTATGGTATTCAAATCAACATTTCATAATCCATATGCCATTTTTAAGTATGTGTGTGTGGGTGTGTGTGTGTGTGTGTGTGTGTGTGGGGGGGGGGGGTGTATGTATGCACCTATGGCCTATGACTGTTCTTATCTGTATATGTACTGTATTTTAATTTTGTTTTACCTGCCCAGGGACTGCAGATGGAAATTAGCTGTTAGCTATAATCTGGCACAAGCCATCTTTTTGCTTTTGTAAACAATGACTATTGTGCATGGTCCCTGTTGAACTAAATAAACTAAACTAAACTAAACTTGAAGTGCCTATTCCAGCGTAGGAGCTGGAAAAGATGAAAGAACAATGGTTAGCTGTAAGCTAATCTGTGATACAGATACACAAAAAAGAAAGTAAAGAAAGAGTAAAAGAAAGTAAAAGAAAGAGAAAGTAGCTCCTCTTGCAGTTATGAGAGCTGTGGCAAGGTTTCTGCAGTCCGAAAAGCACCTGCATGTTTGTAGGGAACTTTTTGGTTCCTACTTGGTACTTCCTACTATGTACTCACAGCACACAAGGAACCATTTGTGACATAACTGTTAAGTGAACAGTTGATGAAAGCCCATGGTGTTTAGTTCAGCAGTTGGGCCATCCAACTCTGCCCACATCCAACTATGTCCACATCTTATTGGAGTGGTAAGTTTCATGGTTAGGTGGCATGGAACCTAAAGTAATGTGGATGTGGATGGAATCGGATGGTCCAACTCCACCTTACCACAGGTTGCAGTGACGCTGACGGGTTAAATTACAGCTTGCAATGTTAGCCTTTAAGAAAATGAGATAACATCAAAATAAAACAACAACAAACAATAAACTTAGACAAATTTACCGCCTTTTTATTAGAATCTCTCAGGTTTTCAGACTTCCGTAAAAAAGGGCTATGACGATCACAAACTGCTGGGTGCAACACTTTTTTTACAAACTGGCTGCATATGCTCTATAAGAAATAACCGTCGTTACATCGTATTTATTTATGAGATTTTATCGTTCTTTTCCTGCAGATACTCTATGTGTTTGTGTGTTTTTGTCAGTGATGCTGAAAGAGTCCCCTACGAGAGCCCTGGGAGGAGTTACACAGTAAAATAGATAAATGACACTAGGTGGTAGCAGAGCTCCCCGGGGCAGACACACCGACACTGGCGAACAGTGCAATATCTCTCTTTCACTCGTGATTTATGCACTGCATGTAGGGAGGACACACACTTTGTATGGCTCTTTGTTGACTACCCAACATTCACATGTGTGGGTTTCAAAAAGGCTGTGTGTCTTAATTTGGGTGTCTTCTTTTGTAGATTATCAGGTTGCATATCGGGTTATTTTTTTTTTTAATTCTGGGACATTTTCATTAAACTCTTGAATATATAAAATCCACATATACTTAATAATCAGTATTCAGCAGTGTTCAGAATACCTCATATAACTTGGTAATGGATCCATTAGTATGAGGAAAAGCACAGTACTTAAAGGTTTTCCTCTTATGGTGTATAATAGAAAGCAATTACCTGAATAATAGCCCTGTAGGCATTTCCACAATGGAATATGATGGCTAAGTACGAGTTGCACACTGCGTGAGTACAAAAAGGAGAAAAGAGTACATGAAAATAAGATTTATCGTACAGTAGGACCACTACTTTATTTCAGCTTTTGAATAATTCAGTACAAAAATAAAACAACGAGCAGCGTCAAACATTTTCTTCATCTTTTATTATTCTACAACTCCACAGGGTCAGTGAAAGACGACTTGACAGTGTGTCATGACTTTCCTTAGTGATTGACCTTTTTGCCAACGATGGTGAGGTAACTTTAAAAGTAATTGGCCACCCTGCGAATGGATTGGATGTTGGGGTTCTCTGCCTGCCACTCCATGTGGGTACAGTAGTTTCCTCTCTCCACGATGTACATGCGGCCACGGTAGTTTGGCTCCTCATACAACACCCAGCTGTTTAGAGAGGGAATAAGATTAAATACATGTTTTCAGATAGACTAAATCTATTGCATGTCAGGAAAAAGAAGGTCAAGTTAGACATTTTCACAGAAAATGAGACCAAGAATTGTTTTTTATTTGTGAAGCACTAAATCTAACTCCAGGAATTTTCTTTTATTTCTTTTATTGTACCGTTAGTCGGGCATTTTATACCTTTGAGCAGGTGCCGACAGCAGTGGAGAGAAGACAGAAATGCAAAATGGCTCTCTGCTGGACTTTAACCCATCACAGTTCATGTTCTGTGCCGGTCAGCCCCAGGCTGCCTCCGCACCTCTGAGATTTCTCATTTTGTTTATGTTCCTAAAAGCATTGAAAGTTTACAAGTGAAACTCCCTCATCCAGTTATCTATGTGGAGCTTTCCTTGATTTCTTCTGGTAGATTTGTCTGCCTCGCCTGCACAAGCTTACCTGTGCTCAAAATGTATTCATAATGTGTCATTTTCATCTGTGTATAGGCAATGCATTTATGCATGTTTAACATCTGTGACAGTCATTTTAGTATTTCAAAAAGAAAAGAAATATCTAGGTTTTCAGCAGGCTTCTCTATGAACATTTTTTTGGACTTGAACTACTCTGAAACCATATCTTAGCCTACATACATATATGTTGCATATGGTCCCATTTTTTTCTCCTCTCACTTCCTTTTTAGATAATAGCTAAAATGTAATGTTCCGGAGCTGCAAGTAGCCCAGTTTATGTGGTATTAATTTAATTTCTTGTAATATTAACTTCTTGAAAACACCAGTTTAATCTGCAGCAATTCATTGTGCCACAGTTATATTTTCATTCAGCGCTTTAGTTTTGAACTGTTTGTCTGTTTATTTATCTGAAGGCTGAAATTATACCAAAGTGTTAAACCTCTTTTCAGTCCCTGGAAGTTTGCTGTCCTCCACCTCAGAGGCATCTGATTCAACAGCGATTTGCTGAAAGTTTTTGCAATATTAACTTACCTGAGTTGGTTATGTGGAGGTATATGTAAAACTACCAGCATTTGTAATTGCAAACTGAGGTAAGAGAAAAAAATTGCCTTTTGTGATTACAGTATTTCCATAAACTAACCCAGTTTGGGTTGGATCACACAAGTGATCACCAGGAAAAAAGTGTGACCTGTCATTGGAGATTTATCTGTGCTCCAGGCATGTGCAGCCAAATATTTTCTCTGCCCACATAGATACATACGCTCCGTCTCCATAAACCCTGAGGGAGTTGATACAGTTCTTGGTCAGGCCTCGTGCTTGCAGAAACGGACAGTCGTCACACAGCTCCACACACTGGCCGGCAAAGTTGTCTCCCTCAAACAGCTCCATCCTGTAGTGCTCTCCATGCTGGGGGAGGAAAATGGCATGCATGCTCGCTGAGTCATAGCGGTAACAATTGACTTCACCTCTTTACAAGTGACCAAGGCTGTCTCCATTATGTGACCGAGGCTGCACTGTGTGCACTCCTATAGAAATGTAAGCTTTAAATGTGCAGGTGGGGGATGATGTGTATAAGCCATGGTCTATTTCTGAAGTACAGCAGTGCTGTGGATTTCTTTCAGCTGATGGTGTCAGTTTTAAATGGGAACACCTGCAAGGTTAAAATGTGGTTGTGTGGGAACAGGAGTCCTGCTTTATTACAATATTAATTAATCACACTTTGATTTAGCTGTTGTTACATACAGATTTGATCAAATGAGACCAACACATATGCCAATCCGCTACTTTTTTTTTTTTTTTTTTAACCAGCTAAGCATTTGTCTGCCCCTGGGGTCTCTCACACACACACACACACACACACACACACACACACACACACACACACACACACACACACACACACACACACACTCTCTCTCTTACCATTCTGATTGGTCTGCAGGAACCCATGTGATCATTATGGGCATTCCAGCGCTGGAATTCAGGGTACTCTCCATGCTCCAGAATATACTGCTGGCCCTTAAAATCTGGGTGGTCGAAGCAGATGAAGGCCCCGCTCTCCACACGGATAGAGTTGACCCTGTTCATGAAGCCGCGATCTTGGAAGTTGTCGCACTCGCTGAAGATCTCCAGCTTTTGCCCCGTGAAACATTTTCCCTCATAGAACACGATCTGTTTTTACCACAACAGTGAAGACACTTTGAAAATGCTGCAAAAAGGTTTCTTTTTCTGTCAAACAGAGAGTCAGAAAGATTCGTAATGGATACCTAAAACTGGACAAATCTTTGTTTGTAACGTCTTTGTGATCAGCTTTTGTTTGTGAATAGACAGCATTGGTTTGGGAAAGCTGCACTGAGGCTGTATTATTGTTTTACTCACCTTTCCTGAGTACTGAGACATTTTCCACTGTTAACTCTTCCAAAATACTCACAGTCTAAGAGTGGAAAAGTTTGGACTCCCAGATATATATGCCTGAATGACAGAGTGGTGGTATCGCGAGGGGGATGCAACAAAAGCACAACAATGGGGGGTTTAGACATTTTGCCACATGGACAGTTTCCCTTACATGTGCCAGTGCTGATATTGGAGTTTGCCTCCAAACGATGTGACACAATAGAGTGGCAGAGATTTTGCTTTGATTGGGCTTTAACAGTGATGTCGCACTTTGTCTGGGGTTGCAGAGTAATATTTCGGTTGTGTCCAGATGAGGGGAGACGAGGAAAACAACAAATATAAGGAGGGAAAGTTAAAGCTGAGGTGAAAGGGCAGGGATGACTCAAGGAGCAACAGAGAAATTTGGTCCAAGTCAGTCTAAAACTAGCCCTCCTTATTCTCTTTTGCAATCCATCACTGTTGTTGTTTCTCTGCTTTTGATCCGTATTTGATCAATTTAGACTTTGGCCCATGAATATCTGAAAGGAAACTCATATATAACATCCAACACCACCAGATTTGACCTCAGGCAGGTGCAGCAGGTTGTAAAGCAAATATAACTTGTTTTCAACATGATTTATGGCCTCTCCCGCTCTTTATTTAAGGCAGCGAGATAACACACAAAATTTGAAATGACCTTTCTCCCTTGGGTGCATTATTAGAGATAAGTAAGTACAACAAAGTCTGGCTGGTATGATAATTACTTGTTATTCAAACCAAGTAGCAGTAGAAAACATTTCCAACTGCTGCAATATCCATCCACATGGATTTTGTTTATCAGTCACCTTTCTTGGGGTGATTATGTTTTATTCTTATTCTGATATGTTATTTAAAGTAACAGTTTAAAGAAAGGTTGGAAAGGACTTGGAGTTAGTTGACCTCTTGATGAGGAATCAGACCAGGGATGCACTGCTCAAGCCATATGTGTCCTCATTATATGCCCTCAGCTGTCAGATAGTCCCTGTGTTCTGGTTTGAACATATTCTTTTATATCCAGATTGCAAATTTCAGATTGAAATATACATTTTTGCACAAGTACACAAATTTAGGCCCCAACTGTTTTCATCGGTCATTCATTTGAGCAGGGCTCTGACTGTATTTTGAACTACAAGTGCAATTGAGTGGAGTATACTCAGTAAATTTTTTTCTATGCATCAGCCAAGGTACAGACTTTCAGCCCTGTCTACCGTACTGTGAAAAAGTCTGGAGCCTCCTGATGTCATTTCTTTACATTTTGATTCCAAAATGCCAGATTTTCTTTAGTCTTTTCAAGTGGATTGAGTAATAGTTCTCCAGGCTTTTTTTTTTTTTTTCAAATGAACACTTGAAAGACAACATCGAAACATCTGTTCCCATTTCTTTTGTTGCATCAACAAAAAAAAAAAACTGAAGCTATAATAAGAAATAGTAGTTTTGCACCAAAGTGATTCACAAAGAGCTATTAGCTGAAAAGTTGACATATCTTGACATGGTGTCCAGTGGGACCAAAAAAACCCATTGAAATTGGACAAGTGAAGGACAAAAGAAGTGGAAGCCTAAAAAACTATCTCGAGCAGATGGACAGCATCTGAAAGTGACGTCCTTGAGAAATGGGATACAATCCAGAAAAGGCCTTAGATGGGACCTGAGAGCCATCTTGGTCTTTAGTTGATCCATCTGCTGTACATAAATGGCCTCCATGGAAGGGTGGCTGCCAAGAAGCCATTCTTCTTGGCAGAGATATGGAGAAAAAGCCTGAGCTATGCCAAATGACACAAGGACTGAACTGAAAATCAGCGGCAACAGGTCTTATGGAGGGATGAATCCTTCCCAGAGCCCGGACCTCAACATTATTGAAGCAGAGAGGGATCATCCTGACAGAGAACGGAACAAAAGGCAGCCGACATCCAAAGAGCTTTTTCCTTCAAGAAGCCCGGAGAACTATTCCTGAAGACTACTTAGAGAAATGACAGAAAGCTTGTCTAAGAGGGTTTAGGCTGTGTTGAAGAATAAACGTGCTCATACCAAATTCTGACTTTGTAGCTTTGGCTGAAAAGACTCTTTTTTTTGCTTTATAAAACATGTTAAACACATTCTCAAATCAAATTAGATTCGAACTAAAGGATAAAGGGTGAGTCAACCCTTATGAGTCAGATATACTCCACCCAGAGCAAACCCACTATACCTTTGACCTTTTTCTATTTGTATTCTTTAGTCACAAATCCAACAAATATTAAGTATTTAAGTCTTAGACCAACGCAAACCTTACAATCTGCAAAGTCACATACCGGACACACAGTGGACAGCTCTTGCATAATGCATTGAGAAACCATAACCCCTGAACACAGTGTACCCAGAGCAAGCAAGGTGCTAAGTAAATAGACTTAACAGAGATACAGCACTTAATGGAACGTTACCATGACAGGACAAAGTATGGAGGAGTATAAAAACACTGGAAGACGATGAGTCCATCTATCCCATTTGCAGACACTGAAGCAGACAAATCAGCAAGGTATGTGCATATAAATTCAGTTATCTTTTTATGTGTATTTGATCCTTTTGTTTCTTATTTATAACAGGTTTTGAAACAGTACTTTAAAATTTGCACAAGTTTAATTTCTAATTCACAGTATTTTGGTTAAATGTCAATATTGTTAGTCAGACTCTCATGGGATACAAAGTACAAGCTAACAAAACTAGCATGAATTGACAGACTCATATCAAGTTTCGTTTCATGGATTTCCAGCTGTGAAACTGGAGATTTGAAAGTATTGTGTGTGTTATCGGTCCTGTGCTTTATCTGGCAAAGGCTGCAGTGCTGAACAGAACAATGAAGCTGTTGGTCTTGGTTTTAACCGTCGCCCTGCTGTTTGCAGCTGGTGAGTCTGTCACTGATTCTCCACTCTATAAACACAAGCCCGACTGCTCTTCAGCAGGAAAAGTCTGCTTTCTCTTTCAGCCTTCACGGCACGGCCTCAGCAAACCCGTCAGGGGCCGAAATGCACATCGTTTGATTTTACAACAGATTGTCATAATCGTATCTGAAAGATCAAAGTTGCAAATAGACTGACTCACTTGGGATGATCAGCAGACAATGTTAACATTTAAGTCAAACTTTGTGGATGAGTATGTGACAAATATTGTTTTCAGTTTTTTTTCAGCTCCCTCAGAGCAAATTTCAGTCCACATCAACAGGTTCATATAATCAGGTGCACTTAACACAACAACATTGTCTGAACTTCGTTCTTGCTGTTTCTGCTTTCAGGTGAGGCTCTGAACTGCCACCGCTGCGTCCCAAAAAGGGCCGGAGGCGACTGTCAGCTGAGTGTAGACACTTGTAAACCAGGGAAGGATGCCTGTGTTGCAGCCAAGTTCCTCAGAGCACCATGTGAGTTTCCCAGAATTCTAAAATATTAAAACAGCTCTATCGTTACCACAATTCATTCGGTGCGTTCTTCTCACAAAATTGACTCTTTTCAACTTTTCCTATTTCACTACCTTAGTTGGCCATTTCCAGAGATGCATCGCTTTAACAGACTGCAACATGCTGAAGATGAACGCCTACATTGATGTCAAGTGCTGTACTGAAGATATGTGCAACACCCATTAAAAATCCCGAATCAAAGAAATTGCGTTGTGTGGCAGTGGAGGCCGAGGAAGGACCCCTAATGACTCCTGCAGCAGAATGCCGCTGCTGCAGCCAGCTCCCAGGTGGAAAAACACCAAAGCAGCTACTTTTAGAAAAACATACTCTGTAATCTCCTCTCCTTGACGATTAAAGAGTTTGAAGAATGAGCATCATTCTCTATTCTTTCATTCTTACGGATCAACATTTGTGGTGCTTTCAGTAAAAGTTGCATACCAGATATTTGTTCAACAAACTTCAATTAGTCTCCGAATCTCTCACCACTATTGGTGCCAAACACACCTCTGATTATCTTTAAAATGTTGCTTACGATAACCTTTCCATTAAAAGAGTAACATTTGAGAGAAGTATTTGCCTAAAAACGGCGCTTCTGCTGTATTTTTCCCACATTTGTCATTTACCTGATTGTCCCAGAAAACTGCCACTTAATAAACGGATGCTGCTTTCCTGATTACGAGCAAAACAACAAAGATAATAATCCACAAACCAGCCATCTTACATAACCACTTTTCGCTTTAATGATTACAATCAAAAACATTTGTACAACATTTTCAACATTAGAAAATGGATGCAGATTTATTTTGTTTATTTTTTTTCTGGCTATGAAACAAACTGAGGGACAGAGAGGTACTGCGAGGTGATGAAGTAGAAAAAGAGCCGTATACTGGAGGGCCCAAACAGCTGGTGATGTATCAGAAGAAACGTCAGTGTTTACCAAACTGTTTTCAGGGCTGCTTATGCATGGCAGACATGACAATTCTCTTATCTTGTGTTATTTAAACAGAGAGCGGTCTCTAGCTTATATGGAAGCTGCACAAAGAGAAGCTAAGATGCATCAAGTCACTACTATCTCTGCTCCTAGATACAGGTGATGCCACTTTTGTGACAAGAAAAAAACCAAAACATTTTTTCTGATACATCTTCATACACCGTTTGATGTTTTGCATCAGTGCCGAGCACATAGATGGAGGGGTGGATTGTGGGAAATCTAAGACAAGGGAACCACCACTCATCCTTCTTTTCATCAAACGCACAAAGAAAAATGAGGATGGATTGAAGGGAATGGGAAATACTGATAAATAACAGTGGAATCAGAGCCATAAATAGATAGTATTGGATATTTAGGACCCTGGGGGTGGAGTCAGCTGAGGTGGAGGACTGGCAGCTAGCCTTCAAGTAACGGGATATCCCAGTGCAGTGTTCTATGTGTTGATTGGGCGGCTCTACATCACGGAGCAGGAGGTTTTTCCCGGCTGCACGCCACCATCCATCTTTTCTGCCTCCAGGATCATCCTTCGGAAAACCTCCACGGCCGTCTGGAAGAGAGCGACAAACACACACAGGACGCTGTCACATGCTTCACTCCACACACTCACACCACTTTAAACTTTCAACCTCCGATGGAGCCTCTCGGGCTTTTTAGTCCCAACAGAGATGTCTTTGTTTTTAAGTTGAGCACTGCTGCTGATTAACTGACTTCCTGGAAACATCCACGTGTTGAGTAATGCATCCGTCCATCAGAAAACGTTGGGTGGAAAACACAACAGCAGTGGACAGCACAACAGAACCGAATGCACAACAAAACAGAGGACATGACATTTTACAAAGCACGGCAACAGCGGAGCAAACACAACATGTAAGAAACACAGGGACGCCTTTCATTGTTTGCTGCTTTGCTGTGTTTTGTCCAACGTTGCGCTTTTGTTCTGTTATGTTGTGTTTTCTGTTTTGTTGAAGTTTTCCTGAAATATTCTATTCCAACTAAAAGGCTGTTTTTATTTTGCTTTTTGGTGTGCTTTTAGCGTTTGTTGGATCTTGTGACTTTTGTCATCTAATCATCGCGTTGATCCCAGCGTCGTTTTGCTTTGTGAAATGTTTCGAATACAAGTCGCGTTCTCCTAAATGCTGCATTTTCTGAAAATGCGGTTCTGAGTTTTTCCCCGGCGTTGCTGCGCTTTGCGCTTCAGAGCGACCGTATCCCTAAATGAAAATGAAAAACATTAAGAGTCCACTTGAGGCCAGGAAACACAGCGCAGACAAGACAAGAGCAGAGCAGCAGGGCTTCAGAACACAGACTGTGTAGGTGTTCTCAAGCACGCCTGCTGTTTTGCTTCATTTAGGCGCCGCAGCGTAAAGTGCCCCAGAGCCGGCTGAAGAGGAGTTTAAATCAGATGGTGTTGGTCACTAAATTCCCTGTATGCCAGTCACATCAGTGGTCTCCTGACTCTGACGGAGCGGATGCATGACAACAACAGCACAACCAATTCTCATCAAGACATTTGGCGTGTCTGCCGCAATCTAATTCATGAATGCAACAGAAAATAATACTTTTGCCGAGTGGCACACAGGACTGACTGTGATCCAACATCTCCTGAATCACAGTAACCCAGTCTTATTTGTGCAGTATAGATTGGTTTTTGCTCTGTAGCGGCCTAATGTTCTTTAGAGGCCATTTGATAAATGTAAACATCGTGGATGGCTGTGCATAATGGCACCGGACTCTGGCGCAGCACTTCTCATATCAGAGGCTGCAGATTTATCAAGATACATGTTCCGATGTGTTGGTGGATTTAGCGAGGCTTCTCATGAAGTGTGGAGCATCAGTGGATGACAGACAAAGTAGTAATCACTTAGACTGATTAACAAATCAATACAGGCAGCTTTACTTTCAAAAACTATAAATGTTTAATGCTGATTAAAATCCATCCGCAGGCTAATTTATTCACATTTTAAGTATCATTCCATCAACATGGTGCATTTAGTTAGCTCCTGCTGGTTAAATCACTACAGTGAAACCAGACTAATATTGATAAAGATGAAGTTTTAAGATGTATGTTCGCAGCACAAAGTTTCTCATCTTGTTTCATTCAAATGAACCTTATCTTCATGCACTGCAATGAAATGTGAATTCGCACAGTGTCGAGCCAAAGTGGCAGCACACCGAACTCCCAGTGTGAGTGTGGAGTTTCCAAAGGTCTTCTTGTGTCTTTGTGAGTTTTTTCCCTCCCAAACTCAGACGGCATGTGTGTTAGGCTGGTGGGTGATGCTAAACTGACCATTGGTGTGACTGTGTGTGTGCATCTTTGTCTGTCTCTCTGTGTTAGCCCTGTAATGGACTGGCGACCTCCACAGGGTGTGCCCTGCCCGTCTTTACCAATGGCAGCTGGAGTAGAATCCATCCCCCGTAAGCCTGAACTATGTACGGCGGAATTCAGAGAATGTCATTCCAATTCGGTGATGGTCGACTTCACATGAAACAATGAAATGCACTTTACAGAGAGACAACTACAAGAGGTCCCAATTCTGACCTTTAGTCCCAACTTTGATACTTACTTATTAAAGCTACTTATAATGCTGGATCTTATGCTTCCCATAATGTAACATGATAGCATCTCCTTATTTGCCATTCACTGAATATTTAGCATATCCACACATCTATTATTAAAATTCATTTGAGGGTCGGGGAGGTTGAATTTAGGGCTGTGCTGTATACAGACACTTTCATTTATATAGTTACTTTTTCAAACAGGAAACAAACTATGGGCCTTTCTGTGTGGAGTTTGCTTGTTCTCCCCGTGTATGCGTGGGTTCTCTCCGTGTACTCCGGCTTCCTTCCACTGTCCAAAAACATGCATGTTAGGTTAATTGGTGACTCTGGAGGCCTGTCCAGGGTGTACCCTGCCTCTCGCCCGATGACCGCTGGGATAGGCTCCAGCCCCCCCGCGACCCGACCGACGGAATCAGCGGGTACAGAAAATGGATGGATGGATGGATATAAACTATACTGATGTAGCCAATGTAATCTGCCCTGTCGCCACCTTCTATTGTCTATTAGTCAGCAACAAGGTAGGCTATAGACTGCCTACAATTTCTCCGCACTGTTGCCAACTTTGCAACTTTGTGTATTTATTCAAGAAGCAAATAAGTTCAGCTGAACACCAGAAGAGCTCTGTGAGCACAAGCACACGCTGCGCACAGCAGCTTCCTGTAAACAAACATTTCATTGGTAAAATCTGATTGTGTAGTGGGTTTAAAAGAACTTCAGCTGTATTAAAGTACTGCGAATGAGGGCAGGGACAGTAGAAGAGAAGCCAACAGATGTTCTTCGGAAAACAGTGCAACTTGTGACACTTACCGGTGAGGTGAAATGTTCATACTTCGTGTTTCATATTAGCATTTTTAATATTACGATAGTAAATATTAATGGAAAACATCAATTTTCCCTGCCGATCTGTCTGAAAATACTGAGATTCATTTATTTTTGCCATGGCAACCGCTGCCACTTTCTCAACAATGAATATCGATACAAGGTTTTCTTTTATGTCTCACATGTAACTGCATTTTTATAAACAGATCAATCACAATCTCTTTACCTGGTTCTCTTTAGCTGAGGACTCCATGAAGGCTGCATTCCAGGATTCAGCTAACGCTTTTCCCTCCTCACAACTGATTACTCTGACGTGGGAAAAGCAATCACAGGGAATTAAACAAATGCCTATTTCCCAATTCAGCTGCTATAACTAGGAAATCTGCTCAATGTGAACAATTCTGTTGACTCTGTGTTGTGTATGGGGAATTGGCAACAAAAACTCCAAGAGATGGAATTCCAATCAGCTTGGTGCAAAGTTAGAGAATAGTTTCATTCATTCCTTTGGAGCACACGTGAGCCAATACTAATTCTGCAGAACTTAAATGATTACGTAACACACAGCGCTCTGACCTATGTGCGTGGCTGCCTATGCCTAAGTCTAATGAAAACCAATTTGGTGAGTGCTAGGACATACCGCTCCATATGTAGGTCGTTCTTGTTTCCGACGAGCATGATTGGAACTCTGCGTTGAGGGGAAAGTAAAATGCCACAATGTTGTGTGTGATATATCCCAAAAGGCTTGGAAAGGCTTGGGCAAGAGAGAAAAGAAAAGGCTTTACTTACTGAACTTTTCCCACCATATCCAAGAGCTTTTCATGGATAACTTGTACGACTTCAAAGCTGGAAGAGACAAGAGGAAATATTAATTTTCAGCACTCACAAAGTGCACGCAGCCCGATTAAAGAGATATTTGACTGCTTTTCAGGGTGAACATGTACCTTTTATTAGATGTAACAGAATAGACCAGAATGTAACCGTTGATATCTATGGAGTAAGTCTGAGGAAAGATGGAGTATTCATCCTGGAAAAGGTTTAGAAAGTGAAACAGTTAGTGTGTCATGTTACAACTCATATTTACATGAAAATCAATAAACCAGTGACAGGCTGGTGGTGTAAACCGAGTCATACCTGCCCTGCTGTGTCTACAAGCTGAAGGTGGTATTCTTGTCCATTTATTGTGATCATTTTAGTAAATGCTGCAATCCAAAGAAAAAAACAGGTTAGAGATGAAGGAGCAGAAAATAGAAACTGGAGCTTTCAAAGGACTGGGGGGTAGCACATTAGATGACTGCACACACAGTACTGTATCTTCATTACACTATGATGTCTCGTCATTTCAAGACACAACCCACTCAGGGATCCAGTTTGGTACCACTGAGTTCATTCAGTGCAAAAACTGTCAATATCTGTCTGGAGAGTCTTGTTATCTACTGCAGGAGGACAGAGGAAGTGCACAGCCTGCAGCATCTCGCCCGTAGCGCTGACACGACTTTATATTAAGCATCCAGGGATTATTTATAGACACAGACCACGCAGTCGAGAAACGCGCGGTGGTATATGTGAGCCTGCGGGTGAAGTTTAGATTCAAGCCTCTGGAGTGTCTGGGATTATGTGTGTTTAGGAGGCTGAATAATTACTGTATGTTCTCCTGCAAGTTGCACCAAAGTAACTTCAAGCAAGGTCCCTTTGAGCTCATGATGTGCAGACATGTACCAGTCAGAGAGAGATATTTCATTCCTACACATCCTATAAGTTTCTCACACAAGACTGAAAGAAAAAAGATCTCTCTTTCTCTGTCTCTGTTTGACAGTGTGGAAACTGGTGCTATCAGCTGGTGTGGCGTTTCAACACATCATTTTGGAGGGAACATTGCACCCTGCTGGGTAACAGCAGGATCTTCTGATTCATTGTCTTCTACTCAAATCCTACCAAACTCATAGATTTACAGTATTTTACAGCCGATATTTAACCGAACGATGTTTAAATAAAACTGTGTCCCACTTATAGACGGACTATGAGCCTGTAGATCCCCGTCTTCCAGAAATTTGACAGCCAGACTGAGAGAGACACAAAGCGAGTATTTGGTGTGGTCGTTTCACCTCTTTTCTTCATTTTAAAGTGTTGCTGTGATTGTTTGTGGCCCTTAAGAGTCTATCTGGAAGAAGTCTCTTTTTAGTGGTTTTGTTTCTGTTTTTTTTTAGTCATTTTGATTTAGATCTTTGTGGTTGGTTGTTTAAAGCACACTTTATTCTTTATTTGGGTCTTTTTGTTAGATTCTTTTCATTTGTTTCCCTCGTGGTGCCGTCTGTAATGACACAAGTGCTTGGAACAAGAGGAAACATAACTAAAATTCATCACTAATTCAGCTCATATTTTACATTTGAAAGTATTTTGTGTCAGTTAGAAATATGTGCTCATTCACAACATAAAAGCACATTCAATCGAACCCATGTTGCATTTAAATCACTCCGAACATGTCAGTTTGTGTGTTCCTGTTGCAGAAATATAGGTCTATTATCAAAAGAGAAAAAAGTTGAACTCCACACAAAGCTTATGTGTTTGAGCATTTCATCAAGAGGTGGAACGACAGTTCGACAGTGAGGAGTTAAGGAGAGTTTAACCATCTTCCTCCATAGTTCAGCTTCTGTAAGAGTTTAATGTGCAAAAAAATGTGAGTTTTGGACTTTGGTCAGACACATTCATAATGACAAATCACAGGAGGGGTGACTGCTGTACGACTTGACAAAATGTTTATCTGATTAATCAATAGTAAAAACTATCTTTAGTCGGTGCCCTATATTGATTGTTGCATCTAAACTATCATATATTCTGACTGGCTGCCGTCATGTGACCTAAAAAAAAAAAAAAAAAGGCAGATATACCTCCTTTGTAACCGAACAGCTTCCCCTACTTTTAGGGCTTTTATATCACGTTTGTGTGATATATTTGGTCGTACTCTGTTTGTGTGCCGCTGTGTGCATCTTTTTCTGTAATTTTAGCCACGATGATCATTACCAGTACAGAATGTTCAGAAAACCTAGAAAAGGAATGAGGCAGTAATTTCCTAGTTTCTATAGAGTAGAGTCAGAAATCCGACTGTAACCTGGAAACTACGGTCCACGTTTGGTAAACGCACTTAATGAAGAAGGTAGCTTAAAGTTTTGGAAGGCTAACTTTGTGTTTTCCTTCCTGCTGCCAAACAAGCAAAATATTGGTTTTAACATGAATATCTCTTTCTAGATTTGGGAATTTCTTCATTTTTTTTGCAATATGTAAGTGAAGATTCTCTACCAACCAGGTGATGGTAATTTTAAGTGCTTGAACAGACAAGAAAGACAAGCAACTGGACTTCTTTTCTTGGTTCCTCCGTTTCATCTCACCATCCAGATAATGAGCCTTTCAAAACAGGAGTTGAATTATCTTCAAGGACCAAGTAAAGAAGTCCACTCGGCTTCTCTCAAAGCCCTTTAGATCACTTTCCTACATAAGCTTTTCAGATTATGGGGATACACTAGTCAAGTCAAATCAAGTCAACTTTATTGTCAATGCTGCCATATGTGCAGGACATACACAGAATTGAAATAGTGTTTCCCACTTATCCCTGGTGCAAAACAGCAATAAACATGAAGTAAAATATAATATATATATATATAAAGTAGGAGGTAAAAAAACTACTGACACATTTTAAATTTTTGGATAAGAACTTTGACCCGAGATACTTTAATCCCTGTTGTAAATATTAGTTTAAAAAAACCCTGAAAGCCAAAAATGGCACAAACAAGCAACACCTGTATGGAGGAGTGAGCAGCCACCTCAACTTGTAAAATCCCCACTCACTGTTTTCTATTGTTGGGTCATAGGAGTCCACAAACTGCCCTTCCACAAACTGAATTGTCAAGGAAGACTTTCCTGAAAAACACAAATAACAATTTGAAAAAGGCAGTCATCAGATGAAGGACACTATTTTCATGTGGAAATTAATCATTAAAAGCAGCAGTAATTAAAAATATATATATATAGGATTTGGCCAGGTTAGGGTGCTTGAGTACCAAAATGTAGCATAGGCCCTCATATCATAAGGAAATAATAGAACAAAAATCCTCCAAGAAAAGAATAATTTCTCGATGCACTGCACAAAGCATGCTTTCATAAAGAAAGATCTTCGCCATATGCATCCATAGGCACAGGATCAGCTTCATTTTTAAGGGGGGGGGGTTTGTCGTTATGGGCATGCTGTCCTTTAATTGCGCTATCTGTGTGTGCCATCGCGCCATCCTCAACATCCTTTCGATGCGCACAAATTGTGCCTCCTTGATTTCAGATGCGATGCATCAAACCACGGAGTGATGAGTCAGAACCACTGGACCGTCGGGCCTTTTACAGATCATGGCCCTGACTAACATGGCTCCAGGGTTTGGGTCACTGATGGAAAAGCTATCCATAAGAACAGAAAGAGTAATAAAATAAAATTAAAAAAAAATAAAATGTCTTACAGCCTACTGGAGGCCTACTTAAAACCGCAAGGCCGCATATCATCTGGTTGCGCTCATTCTTCCGTTCTGCCAACGTTGCGTGACAGATTCTACTCCCTGCAATTTAAGTCTATTATAGGAGGCGTAAACCGCTCTCATAATGGACTTAAACTCACTCGAGAGGCCGCTGAAATTCTCCCCTCAGCGTCCCATCCGAGGACACAGAGAAGTCATCCCCCCTCCCCCTGAGCTCCGTCTGATGGACACTCACCTACGGATCTGTACCCGAGGATGGCGATTTTTCGTGATTTTGGCTGCGGCATGTTTCGTCCTGGTTATCGCATCCACTCCTCGGGGTCTACCGCAACCTCCAACCGGAATGGCATCCAAAATTCAAGGGGCGTAAAGATCCGTCATATAGCCCCAAGCTGACGGCGGGAATCCCTCTTCTTTAATGTGTTTGTGATGAATTCTACGACCAAAGCTTGATGCAAAAAAAAAAGGTGATTTCGTGTCATATGAAAAAAAGCATGGAGTATCTATACATCTACAATAACTGCGTCACTCCCCTTTGCAATATAATGAATTAGTAATTACTGCTGCGTATTGATTGGATACAAGCAGAGGAAAGGTGGGCTTAGAGGCCCTTATCTGCGCTGTGATTGGATAAAACAGCTGTCCATCAATCAGTGGCGTCCCATTTCTGAATTGTGATTGGCTCAGATGTGCTCCATGACGTGCCGGGTGGTCGGATGCAGTGTCATTCACGTGGTAAGAGGGAGCAGGGATGCGGGAACTGATGAGGACGCCATGATTCTTTAAATCAGCTGTAGTAATTCTGTTGTGACCTCGAAATGACACAGAGGAAATTTATCAGGCACCGCAGGCACCTCAAAGACCATAAAACAAACTGTCAGAAGATGTACTCACAATTCAGTCGCACGAGTCATTGCAGAGAATGAAAGTCAGATCAGTGATTGTGGAATCACATTAAAAAAAATAGTGAGGTGCAAAAACCCAAACAGCATTTTACCAAACACAGCTGAATAGAAAACGCAATCTCTCAGAAAACCCAACGGCAAATGAAAAGGGAGATCAACAACAGAAAAAAATATCGCTGAAAACATTTCGAAAACCGAAAACAACATCTGACTAAACAGAGAAAGCAAATAAACCAAAAAAACCTCAACGAAAAACCACAACAATCTTTTTCCAACTTTGCTTTGTGAAATGTGTTTTGTGAATGCTTTTTGTTATTTTGTGCTACCTTTTATTCTTTTTGTTTGTGGTGTGTGTGTGTGTGTGTGTGTGTGTGTGTGAGAGAGAGAGAGTGTGTGTGTGTGTGTGTGTGTGTGTGTGTGTGTGTGTGTGAGAGAGAGAGAGAGTGTGTGTGTGTGTGTGTGTGTGTGTGTCTGTTTTAGAATTTGTTGTTGTGTTTCCAGTGTTGTGAATAAAGCTGCCTGAATAAAGGCAAGGCAAGGCAAGGCAAGTTTATATTATTTGTATAGCACAATTCAACTACAGGGCGATTCAAAGTGCTTTACAGATACATTAAAACAGTAGAAATAAAAAGCACGATTTAAATTTTAAACAAAAAAAGAAAGAAATAAGAACAATAGATAAAATCAGTAGTTAAAATGTGAATGTGAATGTGAATAAAGCTGTTATTCTTCCACTACTGTCTCCTAATCAGCGTGATGATGGTCACTTTGAACTCATTTGTAAAGGGGTTCACGTAAAATACACAGTATTTTTATTTCATTTGACAAGAGAAGCACATCCTGTAGTCCTTAATTTCATTGACACCATATTCCTTTCATGAATCAGCCAAATAATTTTCTCTCTCTTTAAAGCTTCTCATTGTGCGGTATATACCAACCTTAAGTTACATTTAATCTTACAACACAAGCTCAAGGTGAAGGAGGATCACATTCAGAATTACCATCTGCTTTACTGGGTCAAAAACACATAGAAATGAATTGATTTGAATTGAATTGGTCTCACTATGAGGCAGACATAACAGCCAACAGCAAAGAAAAAGCACAAAGCTCTGATGTAGGCAGACACGTTATGCAAACTATGTACAGTACATACAGATCTATGTAAAATGTCCATCCAGTGTGTACGTGGGTAAATAAACAGTGAGGGTGTATGATTATACACAAATATACATAAAGCAAACTTAGATGGAAAGAGTGGTAGACTTCAAAGTGGGTCAAAAATGATCAACTGCAACCATAAAATGCTCAAAATTCATGGGTATGTGAATTCATCAGGATACGTGAATTCATCTTATTGAGACCTTTATCTACTTATTTGAGTCTGCACAGATGTTTTTGTTTCTATATTTTTATATTGCTTCATAGATTCACTCTCCAGTCTTTCCCTCAGCTGTTGGCCTGTGTCCACAGCACAGGCCTTAAGGAAGAGATGCTCTACAGCGCCCTCCAGTGGGTAGAATTGGAACAGGCTCTGGTCAGGAAGGATGGATATGTGAGGTTAAGTCCTGACTGTAAGGCTGGGTGGCATAATTTATTCTCTCTGCAGTTCTGACTGTCCTTTGAAGCTATTTCCTATCCTGTTTGGTGGCTGATCCAAGAGAGACACCGATGAATAAGCATCTATGATAACTGTAGTTTAGAGACGAGCGGCTTAAGAAGGTCACACATCCTGAGTTGGTACAGGGACAACGTCCTCTGCAGGCGCTTTTTGACGACTGGATCCATGTTAAACACCCATTTTAGGTCATGGGGGATAGCGGATG
This sequence comes from Odontesthes bonariensis, assembly GCF_027942865.1. NCBI lineage: Eukaryota > Metazoa > Chordata > Actinopteri > Atheriniformes > Atherinopsidae > Odontesthes > Odontesthes bonariensis. Next base: position 12,694,454 of record NC_134519.1, on the reverse strand, counting down.
GCAAAAAACTGAATGTTTACGAGTAGAAACAACAGTGGGTTTGAGTATAGTGAAAGGGGGCAGTTTTCAGGAGCTTTACTTTAACACAGCAAACAAATGAACGTTCAATTTGTACACTTGGATTTCAGCCAGGTGCAGATCTGACCAGTCCACATGATCTATGCCTGCTGTAAACTTGTAGATGTGTGGGAGATGATCATAAATACTTTGTTTTCTTTCTTTTTTTTAAAATGTTCATTAATGGAAAAAATCTTTCCCAAACCAAAATTAGGTTTTAAAAGCAGGGGGGGGGGGGGGGCACTTACGAGCAGCAATTGGTTCCTCGTAAATGTTATTTCCCTTAATTTTCCCTTTAACTGCCTGAATCAGAAATAGCTCATTTCTTTGTGTTTTCTATCTTTCTTTCTTTTTTTTTCTTTGAAAAACACTGTTACAGTGTTAATACAGACTAAAGGACAAATTAATTTATTGTTATCATGATCCAGAATCCTTAATTGTCTGACCCATTTAAAATCAACTGTGGAAGGGGGTTGTGTGGGAGGGGTGTGTTGCAAATCAGAGGCCAACATCAGCTTCAGGAACTGTGGCATTTCAGTTCAGAGCTCCACATACCCGAGGGGTCCTTGTGCTGATTGCGATTTCTCTCAACCTTCCACGCTGCCTCCGGCCTGTCAGCAAGTTTATGATCCACCAACAGGTGGAAGCCGGAACATTTTCATCATACCTTGGACCAAACCCTATTCTGGATCTGCCGAGTCACCGCTACGTTTTAAAAGTCCTCTAAAACCTTATTGTGTAATCGATCATTTTTGTGGCTTATCACTTATTTAGTTTTATTCCTCTATGTTGGCCTATTCCCGGATTCCTGTTGTATTTTATTGCAGTGAAGTTTATGTGCACCTGTGGTTTTGAAAGATGCCATAGAAATAAAGTTGACTTATTGACTAACTTACTTCCATTAGCTACACTGACACCCATAAAAACTGAATATCCCAAACACCCCCTAAGAGCCGATGAGTCTTTTAAAGGAATAATGCTATCATGAAATATCTGCCGACACAGCAGGAAAAGTATAAACACTTTCTAATAGAAATAATTTATCTGTAGTAGTAGTGTTTTATTCAGATAAATTGGCTGGTTCACATTAATGTAACCCTGCTTCACTTTTGCCTCACGTTTGGCCAGTAGATGTCCTTATAACACCATTTATAGCTCTCATAGGAACCACTTACAGATCTCTAAGTGCTCAAGTCACTGTCTTATATTCCCATGGAAAACAATACCTTCAGATTATTCTTTATTTCATTCTCATGCTGTTGTTTCAGACTCATGTATCTCACTGTTGTTGAGGCCATACCAACGCAGCAACCTCACACACAAATCAGACAACACACATCCATGATTATCTCTTCTAATACTGTATTCTCTTACTGACTTTAAATTACCCAGATCCTAATATAACTGAGATTTAAACCAAACCACAGGCATGCGACAATACCGTAGGAACTAAGGCCACAATAAGTGGGTTAAGCCCATATGCAGACACTGGAATTCAAGGCAGGCGTGGTGAAGGTGGTGAGATGATGAGAGTCCTCTTTGCTTTTCAAATCTAATGATGCTCACATGCCAATCCTCCCTCACTGATTTAGTCTACAGAGAGTGTTGCTAAATGCCACTTTAGTGAGTTTCAATGGCAAAACCCTTTGAAACAATTATATTCTTTGCTAAAAATAGCAAACAGACCACAAAGCTGTGCAGCTCTTTCTGCCTGGCGACCAGTGAGATCCCCCGTTACCCTGTCACGTCCCGAGGCATTACTACTTAATCACAGAAATGTCCAACACCCCGTCAGTAAGACCCAACTGTTTTGCCTCCGCACACGCTTCTCAGCAGCAGAGACAAGAAATCACTGGTGTCAGCAATAGGCGATTTGTTCTGCATGACATTGGGTGCCAGAGAAAAATGGCGCCTGCAATCACTGTGAACTCACACACAAATACACGCTCATACGCATGAACCATGTTGCTTTCTCCACCTCTCCCACTCAGACACACACTCGCAGTCTCCGTCAGGAAATTATGATGACCAAGAATAGGTCACACTGGTAATACAGCCGTGCTCCAGCCAAGGATTACGGTGTGCTGACATAAGCCAACAATAAATACCCCCTGCAAGAACAACAGGTGTCTGACAAGATTGTTTCGCTTTAATAAAAGGCTTAAATAAGCCTCAGACAAATAATACAGTAAGCTCTTTTAGACATGCTGGCCTTTTGCTGCTTCATCCCTTGCAGTATGAAAATGTCTTTTTTCACATCGTCATTTAATCTCACAGAATCTGGCGCGCAACGAGAGGGAGATTTGCCCAAGGTGCCAGCGTTGTGTGTAATGTCAGGAGATCAGCATTCCTGTCACGAAACACCCCGCAGAGTTCACTTTGGATTTTCAGCCTGTGATTTCTTTAGCTATGCGAGAGAGTGGACATGCAGCTGGAGCTCGTGTCTCTGAACTCTGGGTTTGAGGCACCAGCGCCAGCCTCTTTCAACTCACTATGAAAGCACCCCTGGCTCTGTTAGTATGCCAGCCTGAGCACCAGTCAGCCACATCCTCCAGCTGGGCCTGTGCCACCACTGGGCACCTGGACCCTCTCTCAAATCGCATGAAAAAGAATGCATATTTAAGTCAGAAAGATGCTTTTGTGCCTCGACACACAACAGCAAGCCTATGGCTGCACGATGCTGGAAGGATATGTGTACCTATATTTCATTCATCTTATTGAGACTTTTATCTCTGTATTTCGATTCTGCACAGATATTTTCTTACAGATTTCCCTCTTCAGGCTGTGCCTCAGCTGTTGGACTGTGTCCAGAGTCACACAGGCCTGAAAGACAGCCATCGTTATCCAACTCTCACAAGGTGTCATTGTAGGCATCCTGTGATTACCATATCAGCACCACATGAAACATTTATGGATCACTGGCAGTGATGGGCTGGCAGTCATCCTAATTTCCAGAACAGAGCTTGTCAGATTCTATTGTTTCAAGTTCTGGTAGCAGAAACAGAAACATTTTCAGCCCTGAGTTTCTCCACCACACCTGCAATCCTGCCGAAGCCTTGCTCAAACAGACATGTCAGTTGCTGCTTCAACAGTAAATACTACTTCACTAATTGTAGCATTCATAACAACCTTTGCTGTTCTTTCCGGAACACTGCTCCTTCCGCTCCTTTGCTCTGCTGTCTTTGTGCTTCACTGCTTTTTTACTTCGTTAATATACAAACCTGTGCCACACTTGCTGATCTGCTTTAATCTTTTTTTGTTAACATTATTCATCTTTTTATCTTAACAGTAATGTGACTGAAATCGCTCCGATTGTTCAGTATCATTGCTCTCACTCAGCATAGCTTATTAGTAACAAAGCCCTGATTAAAAATACTGTGCAGTAACTGCATGGAATCTCAGCAGCAGCAGCTGGTTCAAGACAAACAAGAGTCTGAGATCAGCTATCAGTTATACTGGCTTGTTCTACTATGTTCACGCGAGTAGACTGGACACTACGAAGGGAGATTTTTCCACGAGAAGAAAAGCATTTTCTTCATGTTACGATTTCTTCATTCACAACTACATTCCGGCAGGACTTCTTTTCAGCTTAGATTTCACATGGTTCCTGTTGGGTGTTGACTGTTAAAACCTGCAGTTAGCAGCCATGCACAAGTGGTACCTGGCACTTAAAAACCCTTCAGCAGAGTGGGATATTTAGCATTGACTCAGCAGATGTCACAGTCCGAGTTATTAATTCGACAATTAAATCCTTTAGTCATTAAAGCATTTAGTCTGGCTGTCTTTCGGTTCTTTCTGGGGAAAAGCCACACAAAATGACATAGTTTCCTGATCAATAGCAGGGACGAACTATCGTTGCCAAGGTTTCTCAATCCTGGCTGTTGTTTTCTGCCATTCCCCTAAAATGTGGTTAACACAGTGAATGCAATATTTACAATTCATTTGAAGTTGCTCTCATGACCACTAGAGGTCGCATATTCTTCAAACGTAAATATGGGTTGTTTCAGTCTGTAGAAGAACAGTCCATGGGGGACACATTTAGGCAGAGGACAGTCTTGCATGGAAGTCAGCAGACTAACATCACTACTACTACAGCCCCTGCTAATAAGCAACAAAATCTGCAGTGTGTACACTGATATGTAGCATGACATTGTGGGTGAACACTGTCATCATATAGAGCGTCGGTTGATCCTGAACCTACACTCACCGGCCACTTTATTACACCTTGCTAGTAAAAGGTTGGACCCCCTTTTACCTTCAGAACTGCCTTAATTCTTCGTGGCACACTTTCAACAAGGTGGTGGAACATTCCTCAGAGATTTTGGTCCATATTGACATGACAGCATCACGCAGTTGCTGCAGATTTGTCGGCTGCACATCTATGATGTGAATCTCCCGGCCAGTCCAATTTAACGCGGAAATTTGATTTTAATTTAACACGTTAGGTTTGACGTTTTTGCGCGTTCAGAGATGGTATTCTGCGTTTCTTGGTTGTAACGAGTGCTTATTTAAGTTACTGTTGCCTTCCTATCATCTGGAACCAATCTGCCCATTCTCCTCTGACCTCTCACATCCAACAAGGTATTTGCGTTGTTCTGGAATTATTGTCTTAACTCCCTACTAAGATTTTGCTTACCATCCTATTACATCTGATGAGAAGTGAAATAGAGACTTTCAATGTTTGTGCCGGCCGGCCACGTGTTTATTTTCTTCTGCAAAAGAGGTCAATCCTCACCAGTCAGCGTTCGTGGTGAGAAGAGACCCAGAACAAAGGAAATACGATGCATTTATACAGAAAGGGGAAGGGTTTGATTCTTTCAGGTGTGTATTCTTTCAACTGTCTCCTTGCCACACCCCCTGGGGGAAAGTCTCGCACTTTGGGGAGATGCAGAATCCGGAGACAATGGTCATTTGAATGATTATTGTCAATGTGTTAATCAACAGACACATGGTCTGCAGACATTGGGTCTACAACAAGGTGTCTTTTAAAAGACAAGTGGTTAGAAGACATCAAATTTACCATAACAGCGTCCACATAACTGCCGCTCACTGGATATTTTCTCTTTTTCGGAACATTCTCTGTAAACCCTAGAGATGGTTGTGCCTGAAAATCCAAGTAGATCAGCAATTTCTGAAAAACTCAGACCAGCCTGTCTGGCACCAACAACCATACCACATTCAAAGTCACTTAAATCCCTTTTCTTCCCCATTCTGATGCTCGGTTTGAACTTCAGCAGGTTGTCTTGACCACCTCTACATGCCTAAATGCATTGAGTTGTGGCCATGCGATTGGCTGATTTTGTGTTAACAAGCAATTGAACAGGTGTACCTAATAAAGTGGCCGGTGAGTTATATATACAATGACGTAAGCTGCTTTGACAAAACATGATCATGTTACAATATTTGATTTTTTGTTTTATTTGTGAAAGTGCAATATTTTTGCTATGTGGACCAACCTAGTAATTTATTGTTAATTCTTTGTTCACAGGCCACGTTGTGCCATTTTATCACATTGGACTAATTCCAGTCAATGAGATGTATTTGAAAGAAAATCTTAGGTTAACTCTGTAATTAGTTTTAATTCATTGTCAAGCTATTTTTTTTCCAGGTTAAGCACAAACCTTGTTGCAACATTTCCAACCTCTACAGATTTGGGATCTCATGATTTTTATTGTCAGATTTATCAGGCATAGCCTTTCAATAATCTAAGCTGCGACCTTCACATAAAATGCATTAATTGAGGGATATATATCATCATCACACCCTCACATCTGAGCTCCAGTAGATTAAAAGTTCAGGGCTTCAAATCAGTTTGTGAATACAACTTTATCTCAGTGATTAGCCTTGAACTGATTGCTCAACCGTTTTTGTTTAAGGCTTCGTAGCCCATAGCAGTGAGCAGGTGAGACCCAGATAGGCTGCTCCGTGGTACTTCATCACTCCGCTTGTTGTTGTCACAGCCACAATTGGTTCGTACTTCCCATATGCTGTATCAGCAAAGTCACAACTGATTTGGTCACTTTGCAGCCCAGTTAGCTGTGCTCACTTCCATTCCAGCCATCATTACAAATGGTATCTTTACACAGTTGAGTTAACCCGGATAGTTCTGTCCCCTGGGTGCCTTTATCATCTATTCATCATGTTGTCCCAGTTTATCTCAAGATGAATCTGGCTGCTTGAATACAGACCCAACTACACATACCTGGCGTGTGGCCTAGGGGAAGAGATTAAAAGATTATCAGACACTCGGTGGAAGTGTTTAACGCAGAGTTGATGAGAAGGTGAAAATATTCCAAGAGGATGCAGAGCAGTCATGAATATATGTTTGTTCTCATTTAAGACCAATATGTCTTCAAAGAATGTTTGAATATGTTAAAACCGGCATTAACTTGATGCTGACAATTTGCACAGGCAGCCAGGGGCAGCTTCAGTGTGTCCAATCTCGAGAAGAAGACTGAAATGAAATGTTCTTGGCTTAGTATTCAGCCTCAAAGCAGATTCGTTGGACCCTCCCACCAATTTTTTCTGTGCTAATTTGCATTGCTGAGTAGATCCTTTGTGTCACCTGGAGGTTTGAGCGGAGCACTGTTGCAGCCAATTTCCAGATGGCAATTCAAATGTGTGACATATCCTCAATTTTTGACAAAAAACTGTGCTGCCTCTTCCGCATACTCCATTAGCTGTGGGGATACATGCATGTACACAAATGGAAAGTGTCCACTGGTGTGAATATTCACATCTGCACCTGCTGAATAATAGACGATTATCAACTCAGGTGGCTCGCCATCCATCCCTGTTCGCATGCTTTCTCCCATTTCATGGGGCTAATTTTGTCCAGAAAAGGCTTGCAAAATGCACATTTCTTGTCTCCCAGACCAGATCTTGTTATGTGCTCTGTCTAAAGAGGGAACGTATCCTTCAATATGTGCTCCGGCTTCAGGAAGTAATGTGTCTCCAATATAGACTTTAAAGAGCCTCGGGTCTTGGCAGGTGCTCCTGACATCTCAACAGGACAGAGACACCTACGGCAGATTCTTGAGCACTGAGGCCATATATCATCTGTCATAGCTCGAAGCCTCCACAGTAATGAACAAGAAATAATGGTATACATCTTGAAGTCTGGAGTCTCTAAAGGTAGTCATCCAGAGTCATTATTGTGCCACATAACCAGATGAGCTTTCTCGAATGAGATCATTTTCGTCACCCTGAGGACAGGAGGGTGTAACTGTTCTCAGAATGAATAACTCATCCTCATTTGGCGCTAATGGGCCTCCGTATTAAGGTGTTGTGTGAATGCAAGTGGAATGGCAAATCCCATTTTCTTGTCATTTAAATCTCAAGCTGTTTCTACACATCTGTTGCTCCGTCATATTGAACCGACTCATTTGGAAAAAAACAAAAGCATTCTTGGGATGGAAAAAAAGGAGCATTTAATGAAAATTCACTTCTCGCAAGATTATGATGAAGTGTTACAGAACTGTGCTATGGAGAGGTGTGTCATGATGATGTCTATCAGTCACAGAAATGAGCACCATCCATTCATCCGGCCCTCCCTCCATCTGTCCCTCCATTTCAGCTCTCACCAGGTACTGCCATACTACAGTTAACCCATAATGGGGATATGCATATGAGGGTTTTTATGCATATTGGACAGCATGTGTTCTGAGCCTTGTGCTGCCACTTTGTTGATGTGTTTGCACATTGAATGGAAGGGAGGGGGATGTTCTGATCATTACAGCTGATGTGTTATTTTCCAAGTAAATAGAGGATGGCAGGATATAGCTCTCCCGCTGTTTGTGAAATTAGCTGAGCCGCACATACATACAAGATCTGCAGTGCAGATCTCTGAAGAACTGAGGGGTTTAGGAAGACTCTCTGATGAAGTGTGTTGCTGTGAGCGTGCACACACTCAAGAAATCTACCAGTCAGCCAGTTTGTACAAAAACTTATTTGGCTGTGAAGCTATTGACATTTACTTAAAAAGACCCCAGATGTGATATGCTGCACAAGCAGCTGAAGGGTCAACGCACCTCAACAGCTCTGATGTCCAATTCTGCCAACACATGGTTCAAGCTGTCATTCATAAGTGCTGATGTAGCCTCGCTCACAGCAGAGCCATAGAGTCCCCAGAGGTGGATATCGCTGCTCACTGTCATCCTTGTACTTTGATTACTGGACTGGGAGAAGAGCGATGACTAAGGCCGCTTCACACCCTTGTCAGACTCTGTGAGGCTTTCAGGGAAGGTGGAAATATATGACAAAACGGTGACACGGTCTTCAACAAAGTCACCAATTAAATGATCTCCTCTTCCAAGATGTCCACAGCTATGTGTTGTTTTTATTAATGATAACAATGATGAATTACATTACAATATCCTGTACCTCAGTTGTAATCATATAAAGTATATCATTTGAAAAAAAATGTTCTAAATTAAAAATAGGGAAGTTAATGGGCAGGGCAGACTTTGACATTCCTTGATTTCTTGTACGTCTCCTCTATTGCTCTTCTTTGGTTTTGCCTTTTCGTTCTGGACTGTATTATTCATTGATTTATTTTGGGCAATATTGCGTCACATGCTGTCACGGTATGATGGAGAAAATGTGCCAATAATAAAGGGAAGAAAACCTGCTATTCCCATGGTCTACAAGTTTTTTATGTTCTGGTTTCGACTTTATCTTTTGCTTTGTTTATTCAAGTTTTATTCTTGTATAAATCTTTGTCCTTCATTTACTTTTTTATCTTGTTTTCTCTTTTATTTTGTAGAACTTGCCCTCATCTGTTTTCCGTTGTCTTTACTTCCTGTTCTTGTTTCACACCAGGTTCTCGGTTACTGATTGTAGCTTGTTTGCAATTTTCTCCCTCTGTAAAAATATATCCAGGTTTTCCTTTGTTCAGGACCAAATCCTTGTCTTCTCAATCCTGTTTCATGGAAACAGTTTTATTTTACAGAAATGTTTTAGTATGTCTGTGCATCTGGGCATGTAACATGAGTATTAACGCCATGTAAAATGTACAGCGACACAATGACAAACAAAATTTGGCAAAGTGCTCAGTTACTGGGCTAAAGGAACACAAACCGAGGTGGGTTCAAAGGGAAAATTTGTGCACCCCGCATGGTCATTTTGTCGTAACTCACATTTTGGAGGTAACAAAGCCTTGTTAATTCTTATTTTAACAGCTAAAAATGACAATTCTTGTTTGGATATTTTCCATTCTTTCTGCAAAAAGCTTCCAGTTCTGTGAGATTCTTGGACTGTCTTTGGTGTCCTACCCTTTATAGGTCCGTGCCCAGATTTTCAATGGTTCACAGACAGAGTCAAGTTTGCTGCCATACAAGTGAATTCATTCTTCCCTCCCCAGCAAAATGTTCTTCATGTCACCAGCTGTAACACAGTGTTGCAGCATAATTGATCCATCCCTGCGCTTAATAGTTGAAAAGATGTTTCTCCTCATGAAATTCCTCACCTTTATTCCCCCAAACATCATACTTTTTGTTCACAGTAGTCAAATAAACTGAATGCATCCAAAGACATACTCACATGTTCATTGGTGAACTTTAAATGGTGCTAAATCCTCCTGGAGGTCTACTTCATTCAAAACTACTTATTCTAGGAGTCAGCAATCTCTTCCTTTTTTTCATTAATCTTTTCTTCATCTCCTACACTTCAACTTGACCCGCAAATTTGCTGATGTCTTCCTTTTTTACTTTTTTTTTTTTTAAATAAGATTGCATCTGAGGATACAATTACCTGATAAGACCTTACTTGTATAGCCTCCTCCTGCTTTTGGGGCATCAGTCATTTTAATTTCAAGTGTTCCAGGATGCTGTTCAGGGGAGCCAACAGCTGCTGAATGTCAGGAGAAGGTTTGAAGAGTTAGACTATTTAGAAACTTTTGGAATTGTAACCTATATTTTCTTTATGATAGACCTATCATTCCCCAAGTGCATTTTGTGATAACTGCACACTTGTAGGAGCCGACCACGTAAACGCAGAGCATATTTACAAAGAGCAACGCAAATGCTGATATGTTATTGTTTTTAAAACTTGATGTGACATTTCAAAAAGGGACTTCAACAAAGAGCGTAAGTTACAAATTCTGGGAAATGCTTGAGAAAACTCTTCAGGGAAAATGCATTATGAACTTTTTACCTCAGAGTTGCTGGGGGGAAAGACAAATTCAGAATTGTGTGCTTCATTGTGGTTTTTTCATGTGACGAAAGATACTTTGCTTTAGGCGCAACAAAAGTGAAGTTTTGAAATACTGCAGTTTTCTAGGAAGAGACTGGAATGCTCCGTGTCTTTTTGCCCTTGAAATGAAACCACAGGATATCTGTGCTTACAGTGCCTCTGAGAGCTGTTAACCACTGATGTTTCAGTGTTTTCATGGCTGCCAGCTAGGTGTCGCATTTAAGTCGGGACACAAGAGCATGTGCAAAGGTACAGAGTCAGCCATAAAAAATGAGAAGAGATTGTGGACACACAGCCATGATATGTTAGATATCTTAATCTTTTTTAATCTAAGAATTGCATACAAAAGAAGGCAGCTGTATTTACATTGTATTGACAAAGAAACATGGGTAGGTACAATGTGGCTTTATTTCTATGTTAGCCCATAGGATCATAGCAGTGCCCTCAACTGATTGAGCTCACACAGCATCCTATCCCCACACCCGCCTGCCTTTAGTGGGTGGGGAGCAGAGTTCTATCTGTGGACTTGAAAAGTGACAGGGCCAGCTGGGGAATGAAATCCAGTAAGACAGGCAGTTGGTCTGGGAAACGCAGGTCTCGAGCGACCATAGCGCTCTATTACAGCAGCCTTAGCTCGGTCAGAAAAAATCAGCCAGGATTTAGTGTGAGTTCTAACAAGTTTTTAAAAAGCTGATGATGTTCAAGTGCCCTGGATATAACAGTCCTCTCAGTGCTCCAAGAGTTGGTAACTCTAATTGCATGCTGTTAGAAGTCATAGAATCATTAGCGCTGTGAGGACAATGGGTGGGAAGCAGTCTCGCAGTTTCTCCAACAAGGAGCTGAACGAGGTGAGTGTGGGTCAAAGGGGGAAGAGTGCGATTAGAGACGACCAGCCCAGCCTGTCTTCGGCTGCTGAGAGGATCCGCAAACATGCCACTGTGCACTTTGGTTACAGCACCCTGAGTCTCGCCATGCGGGGTCTCGATGAAACCCCCACTGAGCTGTGGGAGCTCCGGGAGCTTCAGAAGCTCAACTTATCCATGAACTGCCTGAGCTCTGTGCCTCCCGCTCTGGCTGCTCTGAACAATCTGGTGGTTCTCAACTTGTGGGGGAACAACCTGTCCAGCCTCCCGCCTGAGATTGGCCTCTTGAAGAAGTTGCGCGTACTCTTCGCCTGTCGTAACCGCCTGAGCGCGGTCCCAGAGGAGCTGGGCTCCTGCACATGCCTGGAGGTTCTCAGTCTGGCCAACAACCAAATCACAGGCCTCCCCAGCAGCTTGGCAACTATGTGCAGTCTGACCAAACTCAACCTCAGTCACAACTGCATCGTTCACATCCCCACCTGTGTCTACAGAATGAGGGGCCTGGTCTTCCTCCACCTGGCCTGCAACCGCCTTGAGACCATTGCAGACCAGATCCAGGACCTTGTTAACCTGAAGATCTTAATCGTGGAGGGAAACAGTATACATACACTGCCAAAGACTCTGTGCTTCTTGGAGTCTTTAGAACTCCTCAATGTTGACTTCAATGATTTGCAAAGTGTGCCAGTGGAAATGTACCTGCTGAGCAGGCTCAGGCGGTTGGCCTGCCACCCGCTGGATAAAGGACTGCATATTGTTCATAACCCCCTCCTCAAACCTATCCAGGAGGTGCTGCAAGGAGGACTCAGTGGTCTCTATAACTACCTCAAGCCCACATGAAGGACACTCACTGTGTTTCTGTATATGTGTGTGTGTGTGTGTGTGTGTGTGTATTTATTACGTGGGTATGTTGGCACTTTGCAGATGGTTGTCCTGCTCTGAGTCTGTTGTTGCCGCAAAAAGACTAAAAATTTCGAGCTACCATAAGTCAGTGAGGACCATCACTCAGTGAGAAATCCGGCCTTAATATATCCAGTAACTGCTGTATCACATTTAAAGATTTGTCAAGCAGCAGTAAAGGGGTCAAGGAAAGTCACTAAACTCGTATGAGAAAATCACGAGTCTACATTTAGGTGCTGATTACTGTTCAGCTGATCTTGGCATAGCAGAGGGAGTGGGGGTAAGTTCAGCTACAGACTGCCACTCTCTTCATTGTATTCAGGTCACACGGATCAGGTGTGTAAAGTCAGTGGAAAGAACATTGGGGGTGGATGGGAGGTGGGGAGGGGTTGGGCTTAGGATCTGCAGAAACATAAAGCACAACAGGGACTTAGTCTTTGATTAAATGTTGTTCCATTCTGTCAGATCAGAGCAGGCCTGGAAGGGAGCAGCACTTCCTCAGATGTAGGGTGGTGTTGAAGTACCAAAATAAATCCAAACAGTGATGGAAAAAGCATAAAGTGTATAATATGTAAATGTGAATGAGGTGTATGTCAAAATAATTCAAACCAATTATTTGAAAAGTAATCAGAACTCTTAAAGATCCTATTTTAGGTTGAGTCAATGTGTTATTCGTATAAATTTAGTTAAACTATGCAACTCAGAGTGTAGGGTCTGAGTTTTATATATGTTCAACTTTTGAATGCAAATTTCACAGCAATGATATATATATATATATATATATATATATATATATATATAAATCTTCTTTGTGGATTACCACCTTGTCAGGACTTTTGTTCTGAATGTTCTGTGGGTAGCACATGTTTGAAAGTGCTTTATAATTTTTTAGGATTGAATATACTACTATGACAACAATAATTATAACTGATTGGCTTAAAAGAAAGAGGTAATTTAAGATAACCTTTGTGTAAAATACTGAAAATATTGCCCGTTCTGCTGAAATTGATCGTCCACAGACAAATTTTACTTTCATAGATGTTCATTTTTATCCCCAAACATTTCATGCCATTTTTAATTTGAAGGAAAAGCATCTGCATGTTCAGCTCTTACTTTGGTCGAATCCAGTGACCCTGATTAAAAAAGCACTTGTTTTCCTGCTGTTTCCGAACACCGATCACGTGGAGAAAATGACTCTTATAAAAATGCTCATTTTTCAATGTGAACAAACATAAAACTCCATTATCCATAGATCATCATTAAAAAGAAAACACTTTTATGTATCAATCAACAATGAGAGGAAATATTACACTAATACAATAGAACTATTAACACTGGCCAGATCAGAATGACCTCATAAAAAGATGTTAGCAAGTGTATTTGTGTTGTTTCTTGACGTTTTGTTGCCATGTTTTAAAAAGGTATCTGGATTGTAATCTTGTAGACTGTAACTATACTCTCAATGGACGGAGTTTACTAAAATATAATTTAACATAATTCTGATCACATGCAATCTGTAACTGCCCAACTTAAAGATGTTTCAAATGTTAAATGTTAAGTTAAAAACAAACAGATAAATAGATTTTCTACTTAGACATGTGAATTGTTGAAACAGTGTCTGTAATGTAACCGTACCTGATTAAACCAATTATTCCAAACTTTAAATCAGTGTACAATAGTACATGTCTGCCCAGGAACATCTTTACAAAATACCCCCCAAAAACAAAGCATCAAATTGTTCCATAATATATCACTTTTTGCAGGCATTTTACTGGAATAATATCTTACACTTAGAACTATAACTTAGAAATGTGTTCAGTGTAAAAATTAGATCCAAACTGTGTAGGTTTGTTTTGGTTGATCCTTTTTTTTTCTGCCCTAGAGGTGGGCCGCCTGGACATACGTTGTCTGTCTTTGCCTTTTCTTTTTTTCCTGTGAAAACAGAGATTTCCAAAATATTTTTCTGTGCTGCTTTGGATGCTGTGCTGCTGGGATGACTTCTGCTGGCAAGTTTTTTACAACTGTTAGGAGGCATAACCATGGCAACAGGAAAGTTGTTAACCTGTCAGAGCAGCTAACTGAACTTTCCAAAGCCCCAGTACTGCCTGGAATAAGACCCCCAAATTAAGATGAGTTTAAAAGGAGATGTCTAAGATGCAGAGCGGGAATGGAGTGGCAAGCAAGGTGAAAGCGGGTTAAACCATTTCTTCCCTTGATCATCGTGTGAGGTGTGGGATCATTGGCGGGTGGAATGGACAAGCTCGGACCCCTGATGAGGACACAGCAGGAATATCAGGAAGGCATAATTATTTTTTCACGGAGACATGGCTGCAGGAGCAGCTCTGGCTCCTCTCTACTGGGCCTTTGGACTATGCAGATGTGTGGAGACTGCAGGTGGAGAAATGTTGAACTGCTGGCTCTGAGTTCCTGTCAGAGTTTTCTACAGATAGAATTCCCTTTTTTTTTTTACCCGCCAATGCTGTGTATGACATCATGTGCTAAATTGTTGCCAAGCTACAAAAACCCTCCAACCCATGGATGGCGACCTCTGAGGATTTCTACCACACCCTCCCCCTTCTGCTACACTTCAACTTTCTACACATTTGCCAGCTGATTTTTATTTAATTTGTTATATTTCTATAACAGTAGCACATCTTTAATTAGTGAATACTGCAGCAATTGAATTTCCCTTGAGGGATAAATAAAGTATTGAACTGAATTGAATTGAATTTTACGCTGGAAAAATGTTCTTTGATTATTGAAGCTTTCCTTCTTGTCCTGTGCAGCACATTACTGCAAACGTCAGCACATTATAGTAATTTTGGTGCAAAATGACTGCAAACACAAAAAGCTCATGCCACCGCATCTCTTCACTCCTCATTTATTGTGTGGAGGAAATCTTATTTTTTCATAATCAATAGTCCATGTTGTGTTTTTGGTCGCCCCCCTTTTTTTAAATAAGAGTTACGGAGTCAGACCCGATAAGGAGTTGCTTTTTTTTTCTCAACTAATGTCTCCAGCTAACTTTGTATATGTGTTTGGCTGATTTCTCACAGAATATGGGTCATCATGTTCAAACCAGCCAGGCTTCAAGTTGGTTGTGCAAATGCAAATGAGATTTGCAGACACGTCACCAGCTTGAAGTTCCCATTTCAAACAGTTACAGACTGGAAAAAAAAGACAAACAAGTGACCTCTGTTGGAATGTACTAGATACTGCATCACCACAGAGCATGTTGACGTAGCAGCGTTATCTTCTTCCTCTCTCTGAGCAACGCTCACACACACACACACAGCCCATGCGTTTGTGAGATAGATGAACCTTTCCTGAATAAGTTTTTGTCCTAGATAGCGATCATGGGACATGCTGTCAAGTAAAGCACATAGAGAGATATTGCATCAGTGTGTGTCCGATGACCTGATTCCAGGTGTTGTGTGAGTTGTTGTTAAGGAGAACTAAAACTGCCAAAAATGAACACAGAAATGTATAAATGCCTCAGTGGATATTATGATATGTCAATACCTGCATCTTAAAGAATATTTTAAAAAAATGCATGTATTATTTAGTTGTTAAACTGTTCCATCAATTTTCTAATTCTGGTTTCATTATGAGTTGATTGACTATAACATTTCTTTATTAATTTCTGTTTTTACTTTATTTATTTATTTCATTATTTCCCCATTCACTCCCCCCCAATTCATTTTTGAAAACCTTTCAAATGTATTTATTATTCTACATGTCTCTGTGTTATTTCCACGTTGCTTCCCTCCCTTAACGCCATCCAAAATGTAAAAATTGTAAAAATTATAAAATAGAAAATTAAAATGAAAATGTTTGAAGAAAGAGAAATAAATAAAGAATAAATTATATATGTGTGAAATATATTTTAAAATGATTAAGAAAAATAGATGGAGAAAAAAAAGGAAGTTAAATAAGTCTAATTACAGTAAATTGTAAGGTTAATAGGAGTATTAATAATAAAATCAATAAACATAAATATCAATTATTGTCAAATTGTATGAATAAAACAATGCCTACATACTGTATGTCTTTAATAGAATTTCTGTTGTTTTTAGATATTTATATATTTACTGCATTATTGGCATATTTCTGCATTTTTACATCTGGTTAGGGCCATTAAGTCCACCATACCTCTCAGAATGTTTGCTCCTGTTTCTGTCACACAGAAAAAAAATCCCATTTGGTTACAAACTGTTATTTCAATACAATACCTGAACAGTAGACTAAATATTATTTCTATAAAATCTAAACACACCGTCACCACTATGACAACAAAGTAAAGGGATCCTTTGCATCTTGACAATGAACCTTAGCACACTTGGCGTCGATAACTTGGTGGTTTTCTACAAACTGGGGATCAACCATGACAGCAGTTTCCAGGCTTTGTGGGATTTTGCTGATCCTATTTAATTGCTACGTGCTCCAATAGCTTTTCTTTCATAATGAGACACTGTGCAAGATAAAACCAGCAAGGGGAGTGCAGATTGGCTTCCATGTTCTTCATTGAAAGCTATTTTGCATTCATAAGCCAAAGCTTGGAAAACGGTTTAGCCTCACCGGCACCCAGTTCTTAAAAAAAGGGACAGCTAATCAATCTCATATTGAGCTTTTGACAATCAAGGCATGGGATAATCACAATGGAATTAAAGGACAAAAGCACTGCTGTCAGACAGCTACATGAAGAGAGACTTAATTTGTTCTTAGTTTGTTCTTAAAGTGCAGTTGAACTTCTGTGATTAGTTAAGTCACACTGAGGATCCTCACAGGCATTGAGGTGATTGGTATTTATTGACAAAGTATTAGACTCCCACTTGTGTCAATTATAACTTGTCATTAAGCTCATCACTTTTATATTCAGCTGATGTAAAGTGTCCCACTTGGAAGAAATAGAAAGCAGAATAGATTAAATTGCTCACAGATTCCTCTCATGCTGGTGGCAGTTGTCCATGAAATGTCAACATCACCTCTTCAGGACCTCAGGATGTTATCCAAAAAAATCATGAACTGTGAGACACTGGCACAGCTAACCACTGTCACAAACTTTGCATTTGTAATCTTTTGAATTTAACTGGTCTGATTAATACTCTATCAATCCAGATATGGAGTTTTTTTTGTTTTTTTACAACATAAAGAATCGAAACTGTTAATAGTCATTAGTCATTGTAAAAAAGGTTATCGTGCAGAGTTATTGCTTGGGGCAGAAATGACTGCCTGTTGCAGCAGCGCTGAGGAAGCCTCTGACTGAACAGGGTATGCAGCATTGTCCATTATGTTGAGCCTTTGAGTCTCTGGCTCTGATGCTGCTGCCCCAAGAGATTGTTTAAAAGAGGATTGCACTGTCCCCACAGACTTTTAGAAGATATGAAACATCTTGCTGCAAATATTAAATTACCTATGCTTACATTCTGCTCTGTCCCTTCTTGAATTACGCCTCAGTGTTGCATTTCCAGTTCAGTCTGGAATGAGCTTATCTTTGCTATCACCACTTTTGCAGTAGCAATCAATAGTGCTTCTTTAGCTTAGCTAATTTGGCCATTATGGAGCATCCATCCATTGGCTATACCTGTTTTATTCTGGTCATACCTGGTCACAATAGGGACATCCTGGAAAGGTCACTTGTCTACTCCAACCCAATCTATCTTCATGGATCGATTAGATACATTGGATAGATAGATTACTCAAATGTCAGTTGAGGCATCTGGAAAATCTCCATGAAAGAGACACGGAACTGTCAAAATATGGTGCAGAATGTTCACATTTAAGCATTACATGACAATAAATTAGCACAAAGAGACACAAAAAAATGTTTAAAGATTAAGAGCTTCAAAATAGCACATTGGGCAACAGAAAAACAGACAATATCAAAATACAAAGGAATGCAAATATGTCACAAAGAAATCAACAACAAAAAAGAGTCTCAAAGTTTAGGAAACAGCTCAGAGACTCCCCTTGTCCCTAAAATGGGCCAGTTTGGTGTTTGTTTATGCAGGCAGTTGCAGGCAACAACTATTCTTAAAGTTATGCGACCTCCTGTAGTTGTTAAAGTAACTGCAAGTGAACAGTAAAACTGGCATTGATTATGGTATGGTCGTGCTGTAAAAATAATGGGCCTCATGCAAGAACCGTTCGTAAGCACAGATTTGTTCTTAAATCGTCCGTACGAGTGATTTAAGAGAATTTGCGCATTCACCAATCTTTTCGTATTTTACGTTTTCTTTCAGGTACGAACAGAATTTACGAGTGATCCAGACCTGTCGTAGGAGTTTCCTAAAATAGTACGCTGTTATTCAAATCACGTTTGCTTGACTATTGGATTGTATATTTAATTACTTTGGTGATTTGGAAAACATAGATAAATATACACTATACCCCATAATAATGCTGACATTATTCTGTTTGACTTAAATTATGCACTAATTGAAGGTTCATTTGAATCTGTATATAACAAGGTCAATAGGAAGCGTAACCAGCGGCTGACTTTCTACTTTCGGATGCCTTAGTGCTTCAGGCTCTTGGAAGAGACAGTGTAGATATCCATGTGGAGACAGACGAATGGCTGACATCGCGATTAAGATTCCCAAGGACTGTGCTGCTGCAAATATGCAGCTTGCTAGAGCCACAACTCCAGAGAAAAACACGCCGATCAAACCCAATTCCACCACACGTCCAGGTCTTCACCACCCTTGGATTTTTGGCCACTGGAACCTTTCAGAGGGAGACTGGAGACAGATCGGGGGTGTCCCAGTCCTCTGTGAGTCGTGCGCTCCCCTTGGTCATCAAATTCCCATACGCCGCTGTCCAACAAGTAAATTAAGAGGGACTTTCATCCCGTGGCTGGACTGCCAATCATAATGGGAGCACGAGACACATATACGCATCAAAGCCCCCGTGCCCCTGTCGTGGAGCGCACTGAGCTGAAGGCCAGGTGGGTGTGTCTCGATACCTCGTTCATGGCGCAATATTGCCATGAACGAGGGTCTCCACCTGAACCAGCCCAGGCAGACCAGAAAGTGTGGTGCCAGAAGACCCCCCTCATGGACCGCCCCATCAAAGAGCCATCATGATCAGGCAACAACTGATTGCACAGCTTTAGTTGCTGTCATCGAGCGCCTGGCCAGGGCGAGACGGTTTTTTAAGCCATTTTCATATCAAACCATTTATTTTTTTATTTCGGTGACATGGTATTAACAACACTCGCAATTGCTTCCCGTTTCTTCGCTTTAGCACGTCCCGTAATTCCACTGCTGACACTGCTAAAATGACAGCTTTTCCTTTTTGGATCTCTGAAAGCAAAACTTCAATCTCAGAGTCCCTAAAGTTGTTCTTTTTGCGCCTTGATGTCATTCTCATGACTCAACACTCAACACTTCCTGGCACGGGAGCGAGGAAGCACAACCTTATATGGTATCATTTAGGGCGGAGTATGCAAATCTACTATCCTCGTGCACGTGAACTTAGATACGCATGAGTGTGATTCATCATTTACGCAGGTCGTTTACACACTTTTTCCGAAGTTAAGAGCGCTTGTTGAATCTGATGTGGCGTGTTCGTACGAGACCTTATTACGAAAAAAGTAAGAGAATTTTAGAATAAAAATACGAAAATGTTCTTGCATGAGGCCCAATGTTTTTCACCCCAACCATAAATGTTTTTGAACCCAGTCCAAGTAGTTTAGATTCCTAACCCTAACCAAGTGATGCTATTGTGTACGGATAACCAGAAAGTGACTACATTTTTGTTGTATTTGTTGTGTTTACATGTAAAAAAGGGAAACAGTAAAATGGGGTCCATGAGGGTGACGCTTGCATTGAAAAAATAATGTATTTCAGACCTAACCACGATTGTTGTCTTACCCTAAGTAAGTCATGTTACTACCCAAATCCAACCATGAAATGACAAAAGAGTTTAAGTAAAGCGTTGTCGTGTTATTGACAGAACATATGTTGGCCTCAATATCACTTCACACAAATGCCCATGGTTGAGTGCATTGCTTAGCTGCTCCATCCAAACACCACCTCAACAAAAGGCTTAAGGATGACATTTACTCTGATGTGGAAAAGTTTTTATGAGGTCCAAAACATCTGCAATATAATCAGCTTTATGGTTTGTGTTTGTCCTATGTCCCTTATGATATGGAGTCAGTGTCTTGGCAGGTGATTCATAATCTATTCATGCCCAACATACATGTCAAGTCGAAATAGTAGTTGTGTAGATCACAACAGTTGGTAAAAGTTATTTGAAACAGACAAAAATAAATTTGATAAATCATCCAAATAGTAACTCAAAGGAAGGGACGGTTGTCTAGTTTATACTATTTTAAGTGACGACAACTTGACTAAAATTAACCAAAGCATTGACAAATCAGTCGTTATAAATAACAGATTTAAGATATGTCTGGTGTCACTGAATGAATAGTCATTGTCAAATGACAACCACAAGAGTGGGACAAGATATATTTGTTCAACATTAAAATCATGCTTATTGCAAACCGCTGAAACATACAGTACCCCTCAATCCAGTGCTTAGAAATACACTCACTTTCTCCCTCTACACATTTGAGAGTGCAAACAATGATGTTATCTATTCACTCTGTCCAATCACAGAAGTTTACGCTCTCACCAACTCCCATGACAGCTCTACTCAGGCTGGACCGGATTTCATACATTCCTGGAAACGCTACCACAGCAGCCAAGACAATACCACCACACCACAGAGAGGCGTTTCTTTGAAATGCCTCTGTCATTGTTTGTTTCTCTATGTCAAAAAAACAGCTACTGGAACCATATATCCTTGACAACAAGAGGTCATTTTGAAACTAAATGTAGACCCCTGTCAATCTGCCTGCATTTTGATTCGCCACGAAAACTGCTGTTACAAGAGGAATCGCCATGTGTGTTTATGCATGCAAAAATAATAAGGGAACAACATTGTTTGACTTTGTCATTAGTTGTATCTCCGTCCCTCTGCTGTGAAACTATGCTAACATTGTTCATGCTTGCTGTGTCAAATAACACAAATTTCTAAACAAATATTTGTATTTATTCAAGTAAAAGAACATTAGCGATCCATCAAAGATGTAAAAAATGTATGTCATGTTGCTTTCCAGGTCAATTAACGAAGTCTTCTTGAATGTCAGCCTGAGTTTCCTTCTAATAGGATCAATATATGAATCTGATCAGAAAGGACACACAAGGTGAACTGAGATCTTCCTAAGGATCCTCCTAGCAAAGATTCAATTGTTATACTAAATAGTAAATAATCAACTAATATTTCGAGTTGATCATTAAAATCATCTATCTTTGATTGATGAATAATGGAAGAATGATTTGGCAAAAAGTGATCAATTATGACATTTTTACATTCTAATACCAGCCGAGGTCACCCCATATCTTGCAATAGGCAAACATATGTCTTAATAATCAGAATATGTATGTTTGGAGGTACATAAAGGTGCATGAAAAAGAAAACTCAAGCCTTTGTGGAATGAGATCATTTAATAAATGTTAAGAGCATTTTATTCACATCACATGGTGCTCGTGGGTGGATTCAGTTTGTTTATTTGTCTTCGAAATGTAAATCTTCTATTTTCTGTTTTTTCCTTTAAATTTTGGCATTCGTGAGCTTAAAAAGGGCAGTTTGAAGTATTTTTCTCTGGAAAGACTAAAGAACATTTTCACAACTGTTTCCAGAATTGTGTGTCACTGAGAAATGAAAACAGATAACAACATACAATGATTTATTTAATTGAAACTAAAACAAAGACAAACCTTCAGATACTTAAACTGAGAATCTTTAAGATATATATATATACTTGAATTAAATTTAATGCCAGTAACACTATCATAAAAATTTCTACAGTACAGTTACATCAGTGCTGAAGTGTTTTTTCCATTTTGTCCCCCTGCCCTCTTTCATGTGGGTGTGTGTTTGTGTGTCCATGGGTGTGGCCTGACCAGGGCTGCAGCATCTGGCACACCTGCACTGCATTAGTTGCTTCATCAGTGGTTATAGGTTATCAGCCCGAGTCCTTCTCCAACACGCTGCCAGATCATCAGTCACACTCAGCTTCAGTAGTCTTGCTCCCAGGCTGATTTCTTCTTGCTAGGTTGTATTCCCCTCCCTTGTCATGCTAATATGGTTTCTCTTCAGCCTTGCATCCACTCTAACCTAGTTGCTGGTTCATGGACCACTCTGGACCCAATTCTGTCTTTTTGCCCACTTTCTACTGGATTGTTCCCTCCTACGTTCAACACATTTTAAACAAAAACCTTTTCCAATAAACCTTTAAAAACTTCAAAGTGTCACTGTTCCACAGTTTACCGAGTGTTGCATCACTTCCTCTAAAATAAGTGTTGAGGATCTCAGAAAACAATTGCTCCCTAACGGTTCAGGCTGTCATATATTTCATTTTTCTTTTCTTGTTTTAATAAAAGCAACTAGTTTTTCAGTGAGAGACAGTTCAGGACTGGGGGTAGACCTGTTTGGCACCTAGACTATATTACTTATTTTCCACCACTTATAGAAATTCCATATACCCCAAAACTACAAGTAGTTTACAGTATGTTTTATAAAGGACTACTTCCGAACCATCTGAAAATTGTAAATACTGTAAATACAAGGCTCCCCTTAAGAGCTAAAGAGATACTGCTAATTTCATTCACACCTTTTTTCCTTTTTAATGAAATGATCAAATTCAGTTTGTGGCAAAAAAAAAAGATGAAGATTTATATCCTACGATCTATTTAAGGTGAGCATGTGTTGTTTTTTCATGGGAACCAAATCAATGAGCAAAAAAAGCTAACATTAACAGGCTGACTGCTATTACTTTACTTCAACTAACTTTTAGTCATTTCAGCTTTTCCAAATCAGCACCAGCGGGAGTCACAGTCGGAGGCAGGAGGAGGGGACACGTCCGCCTGTTCTTTCTAGCGGGGCTCACACGTGCCCTCTACCGACCAGACAGCGCGCAGACAAGCCGCTGCTCTCCTGGAGCTGCCGGACCACTCAATCCAGGCGTAATTCAGGAATCAGGACTCACTCACACATTCCTCCGAGTCCTCCAAGAGAGAAGCAAGCCGGCAAGGAGCAGCCGTGGCGGCGATAGTGTCCCCTCACTCCCCAACAACGCGCCAAGGGACGGAGGGCAGGTCGAAGCCACTTTAGACTTTCCACAGTTAAAAGTACAGTTCCAGAAAAGAAAGAAGAGTTGCCAGTTAACCCCGCGCCTGGGGGTTAACGCTACGACGGCGCTGCTGACATGGATAAAGTTATCAATTGCCTGTTTGCTGCGATAACCGTGCTCTTGTCCGTTCAGGGGGAAGTTTTTAAAGGTAAGGATGAATACTTGGCGATGTTTGCAGGTACCAAAAACATGTTCACTTATTGTATGCAATAACCATGGCACGGGTTAGAGAGGAGATGCACTTAAAATGAGTTTACCCTCACAATTTTGTTTAAGAGTTTATTTAGAGTTCCAAACCTGCCATAAATATATAGGTGGGAATGTGTGCCAATGCGTAATTATGGTGCTGAAAGGAGGTGGCACTTTGTGTTGAAATAAGCTGAAAACATTAATTGGACTCTCGTTTTACTGACGGTCAACTGAACGCCACGGTTCACCGCGACGAGCTGTCGGTGTCAGCTGGAGTTTGTTCTCACCTTTGGCATTGGTGTGAGTTACGAGCAGGTGAGCTGCGGAGCGACTCCGCCGCGCTCAGTGTCACGTTTACGAGACCACAAGTTTAAAGAGCGCACCGTTTGTGTCTAACTTTATTCCGGTCCGTCTAATGTGATTAACCTTAAGAGATTCACGGACCAAATACACCTCTTTGCGCTGTTATTCAGCGGAGAGGGTTAAACGCTAAACGACACCTTCAGTCAAGATTTCACCACGAACTTCAGTTGTAATGTCAAAGTGTCTGAGGGCATGAGATACACAGTTCAAAGTGGAGTCTCCTGACAAGAAATGTTTGGTGCGTAAAGCTCTTGGCTCTCCCAAGTTATTTCGGTCCTTTCTAGGTTTTGATGCAAAAGGTAATTACACTTTTACGCATAATAACAGAGTTCCTATGTTTTATTTTGTATAGGCAGGCTTTATTTATTCGCTCTCCCCCCCGTGCATGGCTTCACGCTAAAGGAATGGTGCAAACTCGATTTCTGCACGACTGTTTGTGTTGAAAAATAACTGGAAAAAAAGTCAGTCGAAACTCTCGGGCTTTAAAATTGTTTGCGTTGCCATTTTTATTTTGAGTTTCATTTAAATTCCCCATTTGACAGACCTCTGATGCAAACTTGTTCACATACAGCATCACGCCTACTGAAACGGACGATTATGCATTCATAGAGAAAGCCGTTGAAAGCTCAAAGGAGAAAAAAGTTCAGTAATCTACACCAGGTTGTGATTTGACTTTTGAGAATGACTTAAATAAGTGGGCCGATTTATCACTTTAAACATGATGACTGCAGATTGCTCACGAGGAACTTATCATCCAGAGCCTAAATTGGCCCCTAAAGAGGTCATTGCTGCCTCAACATGGTGTCATTATCTACGTGGAAAATGGCACATTAGCCCATATTCAAGCCAATCAATGAATGTCCAGTCTGACACGGATCCATACTGTCAGGACATTTAGAGTTGCATTTGATAACCTCTTAAAAAAATGGAACAGACTGCTTCTAATTCTGAATGTGTTTCGTTGTATGCACCCCCTCAGAAGTGGTGTGTGTGTGTGTCGGTGTACTTGTGTGATTTGGGGTTTCACTGGTTGGATGCTGTAGGATTTAGAAGCAGCTGATGCATTTTGTAGAGCGCCTGTTGGGGGCAGCATGGTACACACATAATGTGATACCCAGATGATGGAGTTAAGCATCAGAGTGGAAGACTGGTAGTCAGACACATGGATCAGAAATCAGATACACTTTGGAAACTATCTGTGGCAGTAATTTTACAAAAAAAAAAAAAACAACCCAACATGTATTTTACAAAACACCTCAAATGATAATTAGGGGTTTCTATTATTTTCTCCAATCTGGACAAATGATGTTTTTATAAATGAGATTGGATATATTGCAAGACCTACAGGAGGCTTATTAAGCATTTTATGGTAAACAAGCAGATTTCATCAAGCAGTTTCGACACCATGGGTCAATTTTAGTGACTGATGACTCTCTTACCCTGAAGCTCAAAGTATTCCCAGTCCATTTTTGCGTAAGGGTTTATCAGTCTTGCCCGCTGGCAGTCTCAGGAACGGGAGATTTATTGAAGTGGGCTGCTCTGCAGGGTTCCCAGTGGTGCCGAAACCATCAATAAACGCGCTCCTAATTGCATGAGTGTGTGTGTAAATATGTAAACCAGGAAGAAATCAATTGGACGTATTTTGCTCTCTCTGGGTAGGTGACAGATTAGCCACACACGAATGGAGAGGTTGAGGCTAAATATGAGCCTGTACATGTGGCGAGAGGCATTTGTTTAGAAGAGTGTGTGATAATTAGATGACTAAGGTAACCAGAGCACCAGTGCACAGTATCAACACCTTGTGACTGCACAGCCTCAAGTCGATCACAGACAATGGTCCTTTGGAAAAGTCTTTTAATCCAGTTGTTAGATGGAAAACCATCACACTCCATCAATTTAATCTCCTTGCTGGTTCTTGTTTATGTGCCTGCACGTCTGTTCTCAGTGGTATGGGAGAGATGAACTGTTCTTTTGTTTTGTTCCTTGTTGCTTTCACAATGCCCACTGGATAGGTTCAGAGAGAAAGCCAACAAAAAACCAAAACAAAACATCACTATAGATCACTTGTTGTGTATGGCCTGTGTGCTTGTTTTCTACATTATTAGGCCATTTTTTTTTTTTTTTTTTTTTTTTGTTGTTGTTTTCCAGAAGACCAGGCCTTTGATATCTATACTCTGTCTCTTGACTGAGCACATTAAATTCCAGGGAGCTGCGTGCACCGTTATGTTTACCCCTTTTTCCAGCAGCCATAAAACCTGCCTTGTTTTCTGATAGGGCTGAGCCGTGTGTTGAGAATAATGCCCGTGCTCGGAGTCTAGAAGAGCTGTAGTTTGTCACCGTAGAGTGACTGCTGCTGATAGTGTTCTGCTTGACCGATCCTGATTGTCATCCAAGCTGTGACTAAGGAGTAAAACAACACATTGGCTGCTTGAGAAGATAAACAGCACTTCATTTAAAGTCTGTCAATAATTTAGACAGTTTTTCCCTTGTGAAATGTTTTTTTTTTTTTTTTCTACATTTTTTTGCTCCCAGCTGACTCAGATTTAATAGAGAATTTTCCGAAAGGTGTCCAAAAGGGTGGCTGTTTCCTTTGTGTGAGCCAGTGGAGAATGAAATTAAATATGCATGTCATTTTTTTTTTCCTTATACGATGGCTTCAACCACTGTTAGAGGAGGGAAAAAAAAGCTCTATGGTGATTGATGATAGTACAAAGCAGAAAGTGAGGTGTCTGCGTTCTTCTCTAACTTTGCTTTTCAGACACTTTATTATGATGATAATGAAGGCTGTGGAAACGCATGGATTTACTGAAGCTCTTCAAACACGTGTGTTTTCCCAGAAAAGGGTCTGCTGAGTTTGTCAGCTGAGGTGTCTTAAGACTGGAGACAACTAGAGGCTGTCGGTTATAAAAGCTAAACTTCTGGGTTAGGATGTTAAGTGCTGCTGTACAGACTTAGAGCACACATATAAAGTGAGTAGGCTGATGGTTTCGTTCGTTTTTTACTGTCTAACACGCTATGATGTGTGAAAATCTGTGAAAGTACAGTTTGACCGTTATTTGTACAAGATTTGAATACCTCTGACAGACTGTGGCATTCAGTTGTACAAACCTTACACACCTGGTATCTGATAGATATCTCATCAAGAGCCATATTACAAAATAATAACTATAACTGACGCATCAGCAGCAAAAATCAAGATCTTAGAATTAAAGATCAGTTCTGGGTTTTTTGGTCTAATAAAAACCAGGAGTCCAGAGTAACAAGATGCATTCTTAGAAAAGGGCACCCAGTTTTGACACATTATTCAGCCTTGTTAAAATGGGAGAAGTCGGCCTCTGTTCTCTGGAAGTTGCCACAAGGGATTCTAGGAAATGTAGGGAATCAGTTTCTGAAGTAGGAGAAGTCGACGAAAGGAGGAAACAACACTTTATCATGCAGTAACTCCATAGTTTCATTTAACATCGCAGGCTGATGAAGCGTAGCATTAAATGAGTATCCAAATGTGTTATTTTACATTATTAAAGGGAGCAAGTCGCATAGCAAGTGTTGAGATTGAATCAAACATGGAAGTGTCGTGTTGCAGCTGGTCTCAAAGCAAACTGGTTGTGGTAATTTTATCGGTTGGATTAATGTGGGGATGGAATATGCTGTCCATATTTGCAAAATTATACATTTATGTCGAGTTGGCTCTAGTCTCCAGTGTGTTAGATCTAAAATCGAGCAGTGACTGTAACATCAAAGATTCCACATGTGATATTTCAAACTTTAGTAAAGCATCAAACAACTACTTGAAAGATGTAAATATTAAAGATGTAGCAGTGTATTTGTGTAGAAACTGTGTAAGTTACCATATACCTAAAAATAAAAGTCATTCTGCTAGACCATTTAAATTCAAAATGTGGCGCTACATTGGCCTTGCAGCAGGTCCGAGGCATCGTAAAATGTCAGTAAACATTCTGATGATCATATTTTTTCTGTTACATTTAGTATTTGGTGCCAAATATTTTTTCTAAGACCCCCAACATCATGAGACACTTTAACTGTATCTTAGTGTCTTCTGTCTGGTTGTGGAGAATATTTGCTTTCAGTTCCAGTAAGTGAAGCACATGATGGTTTGGTCAGATGACTAACCTGGCTGGTCAGCAACATTCCATTGTTGACCAGAAAAAGCGCTTTGAGAGCTTTCACTGTGTTTAAGGTCATTGTCCTGCGGAGTTCTATAAACCAAACCACTAAAAGGTCGTGATTTCTATACGATTTATTCAAATTGTATGTGAAAGAAAACCTTGAGTTAAAGCTGCAAGCAAACTTAAAGGAACAGGCAGGTCAAAGTAGAGCCAATAAAACAACAAACATGTCACGTTGCGGTAAGTGCAGAAATTGACCTATCCTGAGCACTTTCAAGTGAGTGAAATGTTGAAACAAAGTTTACCAGCATGCTTCATCATCTTCATTTCCCTGGAGAGCCACTCCACATTCGATCATTAGCTGTTGATTTGCAAGTGATTTTATTTACATTCTTGAGAGGCAGTAATAGTTTGAAGTTCACTCTCGAGGCGGCTGATGTGGCTGTGTTATCTGCTGCGGAATGATAATGCTCTGAGATGTGACTGTTAGAGGGATGCTGGACAAACAGAGATGCTCTAATTATGCACAGCTCCTTCTTCAAATGTAGAGGATAAAAGCTAATGAATCACACACAGGCCAGCACAGGGGCTGCCTAATGAAGAGGGAGTGAGAAACGGAGCGGAGAGTGTTTGCGTGTTTTAGGCATGCTTGAACAATTCTGTGATCTCATCACCATGTTTTTAAAAAAGAAAAAAAAAGTCCTCGTTGGAAAAACAACTTACTATGCAGCAGATCGTGTTTACAGAAGTCTGCATTCATTGCAGTTGGCTCAGAGAATCCACGCACTCTGGAAGTTTTCACTAATTAATGCTCCAAGGGTCTCAATTGTTATTAATGGTGACAAGATGGAGGAGGGGAATGAGGGAGGAGGAGGAGGAGGAGAAGCAGTTAAAATCAGGACATAACAGTGTGTCTGAGCAATTGATTGTTGGACCTCTTCTTTGCATACCACATTGTGTGTCAGCATACTTTTGCCCATTTTCTTTTTAAGAAATAAAGCTGTGAGAATCATATCTGTTTCAGTGACAAATGACTGGCAACCTCGCAGGGAGTTTTCTACTCAGATTCAATTGACCCCAACCCTGGCACATTCCTCACCCATCTTCAAAGCCCACTGCTCGACTCGGGGGTTATTATGGGAATTGAAATTGATTCTGATAAAGCACACCTTGATATTTGGTTCAGGTGAGCATACAGCCTTGACCCAGAGCACGATGCTTAAATTCAAGTCCCACCACTGCTTTAGCACCATGCTCACGTAGTTGAGAAGGTGCAAAGTTTCTTCTGTAATTTCATGAATAACTCAAGTTGCCTCCTTCATGGGACAAGTGCACTTGCTAACTTGGAGGAGACTCCGTTTCATGCCAAAAAGCTGTCTGCGTGCACCGCTGCTGTTGGTAGTGTAGGTGGTGGCAGTGGGAGGAGGAGGAAGGGGGAGCTGCTACTGCTGTTTCACCTTGTCTCCTGTTATTTATTAGGCTTCTGTCAAGGCTCATGCAGTAGGCAGGTGTACATCCCTCCTCCTCCTCTGCCTATCCGGGCCTTATGAGGATTACCAGGGGCGAAATTCTCCATTACTGTCAGTCTGAATCTGTTGCCGTCACATTAGCGCACGTCATGCAGTCATTAATGCATTAGGCCTTGTTTGAGTGCTGGTTATTTGCATTGGATTTTACACTGTCTATTTGCCCTTGTGCTAAAAGCAGCCTTGGCTGAACTTATTGACCATTTAACTGTTCAATAATGAAGTGATCCCTGAGGATGAATTAGGCCAGCATTGGTCCTACTAAACAGTGGTTATTAGCATGAGGGGGACAAAAACAAGAAATTTAACTGTGGTGTACATTTTTTATGCTGTTTTGAGAAGAACATGTAGTAAAATTTGGCTTTTATTTCCCAACTAGAAGGCAATGCAAAGACATCCCTCTGGCATATGATTGCACCACTAACAGCCGTGTACACTATTATCCACTCTGATCCCCCACTTCTTCCTCCCAAAGCACAATGTACCTGATTATACTCCTATCGGTCACACTCTGGTGCCTATTTGGAGGCTGTTATCTGTTCACAGTGGAGACTCCTCGGGGAAGCATACAGCCGATAAGAGACTGTTGTTCTGTAAACAGCCCTCTGACCTCCTCGGGCTGGACCTGGCTCCTTTTCAAATGGGTGTCTTTTGTATTGGCCCTGAGCTCAAACCACCGCGTGACTGATTCCCCAGGGAAAGGTTTAATGGCGTTGTTGCACACTCCGTGCTGCACAGGGTGGTCACTCAGAAGCATTTTGAGCCAGAGGAGGGGTGTCTGTGCCTTCAAAAGAGCAGAGGAAACGGCGCAGGAGAACAGATGCAGTGTTGTCTCTTGCTCAAATATTCGGCAAAATTATGAAGAAGATTATGTGACCCGGGCATGCCCTTGAAATGCACTCGAAATGGCTTGTGGGAATGGAATTATCAGCTAGTACAGTTGTATTTTCCTCTCCTGCCAATCACAATTGACTTTTTTAACTGAGGGGCAAACCTCCTATTACAAGGAAAATTATATTCCTACTTGTGTTTGTCCTTGTGACAATCTGTTAACTCTCTGCAATCTGACTTGAGTCAAGTGTATGAATGTCTCTTCTGGGGACAGCTTGGCTAACTGCAGGCCCTTCCTCTATTGAAGGCGTGCAGTACAAATGTTGCAGCTCCCTTTGACACGTTCCTTGTTAAACTTGCAAAAACGTCTGAACAAATAATGTATTAAAACCAGCATCAATGGACTGTATGACAATAAATGGTGGTAGGCCTGTTTAGCTATTTTGGCATTAAATACTGCTTCTCAGAAACTGCTATTGAAACGCAGCTGCAGGGCTTGTGTTGAAGACAGAGCAAACACAAAACAATAACTGGAAAAGATGATGCTTGGCTTGAAGCTTGACTCCCACCCTGTAATCAGTTAGCCACGCTAAAGAAATTACAGGGCACAAGAGTCATTAGAAGTGTAACTGAAGCTTTGCATTGCAAACGGAAACTAAGTTGAAAACACATGTTTCGGGAATAATGCGCATCTGAATAAACAAAGTGAGGAAAATCTGACAAGTTGATTGTAATGATAGCATGCTGCCGGCCAGGAGGATAAATTCAGTTGAATGTGATATCTCTGACACTTACTGGAGCAGCAAAATACGGACTAATTAATGTGGAAAGCTTCAAGCTTCCGTTGGTTTCAGCAACATTATCTTCAATAAAATTGCCTTAGTGTCACATATGATGACAAATGGCATCAGATTTAAAGCATTTAGAATACAGTTTGTGCGGGATCATTTTAAGTAGTCATCATATCAAAGTTAAACAATCTTTTTTCATCCAAAAATCCATTTTAAAGTACACAATACCTTCAAGAGCTAACTACGTGCATGTTTATCTGTAGTGTGGATTTCACTGCACTCTGCTGTAGCTATAGTTTGAGATGAATGTGAACACATCCTTTCCTTATAGTACTGCTTTTTGAGCAACTCCCAAGTCTAATTGAGGCTTTCTCTCCATTCCCACAGCTCTAAATGAGACATTATTGATATTAGGAGCCAAGTTGCATGTGTCACACACAATCTCCATCCTGTGTCACACACTTAGAAAATATTTCTCTATTTTGCCAGCCTAAAATAGTGAGTCTGCTTTGTATGTGGTTGCATTGTGATGCTAGCTAACTTACATTAAATGTCTGTAATCATTACAGGAGCAAAGTTTTATTTTGATTATCTGCAAAAATATTTGTTAATGTTGAAGCTCAGTTTTTTTGCATGAAGCATGACAATTTGCCAACTACGCAGGCATTATAGAAACATTGACATTGTGATGTTGACAAGTAGTGGAAGAAAAGCGTGAGTTGCCAACAGGCAAATCAAGAACAGGGTCATCAGTGTCTTCCTGTTAGTGCGGACTTTGTCAGTTTGGTGACCTTGTACAAGCACAAAGTGACATGAGACAATTAAGGGAAAACCCCAAAAGCATGATGTGGCGTCTTTATTCTACAAGTTATGAGGAAATGTGCTTGAAGTGAATGATTGTGGAATAATGTCATAACGTGGAGTGTTGGTCCAAAGCGCAAAACATTGTAGTTCGTCTAAAAAATTGCACATTGACTCATTTGCCTCTGAATACAAAGACACAGCTCACATCTTACACCGCTATGCAATAGTAGATGTCTCTTACACGATGTCTTAGATGTTTGCCACTAAATATTTCTGCAGAAAAACAATAGGGATGAAGGAGGAGGTGGTTGGAGGCATTACTTCACCAGCTGTCATGCATGACGCCCAAGTATGAGACCTATAACATGTTATCCAGTTATATCATTTTACTGCATTGCTCTCATTTGCTTATGGTTAAGTTTAGAATAAGTATATATGGTGTGGTTTAGAAGTGACAAAAATACATTCAGTGTTAGAAAATTAGACATGTTTAGGTATTCATGCTTTGGGGGTCCTGTCTTATCATGTGGACGCTGCCCTACACAAAACAACAGGCCAAGGACACATTGCAATCTCAAAATGATTTAATGGATTGTCATGTGCAGTCTTCATGCTTTGTGCCACAGCCAAAATTTGGAGATTTGGAAAAACATACCTGGTACGCATTTTCTGGTGGGATGGGGCAGTTATAGTGGCTGTTACATTCAACAGCATTGTCAGTGAAAATCTGACTTGACTGAGGAGGAGGATGTTCACAGAAAAGGTGATGTATGAAAGTTATTTTGATGTAATTGATATTTTGTCACCTTTTGTGATTTAATTTGTTCACAAATGATTTAATTTACTAAGTTATTGCTAACTTAAAAAACAAAACCTTTACCTGCAGTTAAAAACAATCATCTTATTATAGTTCTAATCCAATCAGTCAGATATAAACCACCAGTATTTTTCACTCTATGGCTTGTTTATCGTTTAAAGCTGACACTGTTTTCCAATATGTTTGGTTCCCATTCTGCAAATATTTGAAGACAAAATGCAGCAGATATTACATTCATCCCACTCAAGTCCTTGTCAGCCCACTGATTAAATAAATTAATCAGAAAAAAAACTCTTCCAAAGTATTCATTAATATAGCCACGTGGTATGTTCCCTTCACCCAACTTTAGAATGCCATTAGAAAGGAAGCCACAGCACACAGTAATGCCCTAAGCGAAAGCAGTAGAGAGAAGTTTATTTATTGTAGGATGTGAGCAGAATTAAGTGTTTATATCAGTGAATGTTCTGTATAATGTCCAATGCCTCTGTCGGGAAGGCTAGTGTGGCTCATCTCTGGAGCAGTTCCACAGCTTCATTTCATCGCCGGGAGGGTACAGCAGCATCCAATAGTGGTCGGGTAAGGCAGAGGTGCACAGGCTAGCTTCAGAGAATGAATAATTCACTCCCGTGAGCCCACATTTCTTGCCGTGAGACTAATATTCAGCAGCACCTGTGTATTTGAAAATCTTCCCCCCTTCAACTCACCAGGTTCCTTTGGGGAAAACCTCACCCTGGCAGCACCCCAGCTGCACTTTCTCTACACTGTCAAAATAGTACTGCCATGGCTGGAGATGTACAGAGGGAATATAGATCAGTCTACAGTAAACTGTTGTGTGGTGGACTGGAAATGCTGAGAATATAATAAGAATACTTTTTTTTATTTCCTGGGTCTAAAATGGACTTTAGTAGTTTAGGGTTGCATTCTTGGTTATCTGTTTATGACATTTAAGAATGCTTGTCAAAAGGCACATTAGGAGCTGAAGCTGCCACTACTTTGATTTGAGTTTAACCTGCTAAATTTATCTCTTTGCATCTGTCCATGTTGCATCATTTAGGCTTCATTCCTAAGATTGTCTGAACAAAAGACCGCCAAGCACTGACAAACCGTTTGCATGCAAGCGTGCGTATGTTTAGGCGTTTGTGCACAGAAACACATAGGCTGTGTTTACAATGTGTGAGGCTTTAGCATGCACTTTGGTGTTTTGGTATCTTGTATCTATGAGTAAGCGTGCTGTGTTTTCCCCCTTTTGTTCCCTTCATGTCAGGTAGTAGACCATCCTAGGTTTATTACCAGGGATGTGACAGAAGGTGGCAGGCAGCAGCACTGGTGCCTTAATGAAACCTAGGCCCTTGCTAATTGGTGACACTGTGGAGCTATGAAATGAGAGAGGCAGTAACCAGATTGGCAGGACGAAAGGAAAAGACGGCGGGTCCGGCCTCACACCACTGAATTAAGTCTGTCATGTTCATTTGTAGAACACACATGGGGAGAGAACACCGACAGCCTTTTTATCAAAGTCCTGCAAATGCAAACTCCCTTTCTGACCAAAGATAGCCCTAGTAACCTAGTAACCAGAGCTCTCTCTTTTCGTCTTCTCCCTTTCAATACATATACATATACATATATATATATGTTGCAATTTATGTATATTAGTATGTATTTTAGTTGCTTTTTTATTGCCAGTGTGTGACTCTAACATCTAATATTTCTATGTAAAGGACATGACGCAACATTTCCAGGAGATTCTAAAGGGTGTTAAGCTCAATGCCTCTACTCCACCACTGCAGCACTGTAACACTAGCTATTGTTAAAAGTCCTTAGGAAGTACCTCGACTTAACTCCAACATCAACTCTGCTTAAGGATTTATACAAGGAAAAAAAAGTTTTATCTCTTGATGCCTGGCCAAGTGGAAATGTGACTGTTGTCTGGGTGCAAACTAGAGTTAACACTTTTGGAGCCAAAAACACAAAGATGGCGACAGCCATAATATTCACAAACAAATAGATCTGACTGTTTATTTTCTCGCCGAAATAGGATTAATTCCGCCAGGCCTAGTTTGTATTCACGAAGATATTTGAAGTGTTCTTTTTTTTTTTTTTTTTTTTTTTATTGTCTGGGGCTACCACAGCACAATAGAGATGAATGGAACCTAAGCTGCGGCACTTATATTAGCATAGATTAATAAAAAAGAATTAAACCATAGCTAATCTTTTGGGAAACACTAGAAACACCTTTAATTTACAGTCTAATTTTGACAAATGAACTGGAGATGAAGTGGTGTTCTGTCTTTTAAAGTAATGTGAGCAATGTAGAAGTTTCACAGAGATATTATTATTATTATTATTATTATTATTATTATTATATAATTATGGGGAAGTTAAAACAATTTAAACAAATTTTGACAGTGGACTCAACGAGTTCTAAGTAAACATGTTATTCTTGTAATTTGCTTTCCCTAACCCTTCAAGCCTGGACTGGATATTAGAGGTTGTCATTAGTTTTTTCTGCCTTGCTTTTGGGTGGATGTCTGACCCTTCTGCCCATAGACTGTTTCTGCCTTACAGAAAGCCAGTCTGGCTCCCTAATATCCATAAGAGCTTGAGGTCTCCTTTCAGGGTGTCAGAATTGACCTTTCTGTGCCGGTTTGAGGAATATTATACAGCTGGACTTGGTCTTCCATGCCCTCAACTAAGTTTATGCCTCAGAAAGGACCGCAGTAGCCTACTTTGTTATGATGCTGTGAAAGGAAATGAGGTACTGTATGTGTTGTTATACTAAGCTTGCCACATACTGATACTGATAGTCACTGCTTTCTCATTTATTTTTTTGCGGCTATTATTATCTGTCACTGAAATTCAGAATTATATAAGCTGTTTAAAAGTTCATTATGAATAATGACTTGCTCCAACATACAGCCAAGTGTTCATTAAGTTAAGGAACTGCGCATAGAAGCAATTTCGTTGCAGCTCAGGAGAGATTAATCCTGAAATAAAAGGTGTTCGAATCCTTGTCTATCCTCCATCTTCACTGGTCCACATCTGAGGTTAAGCTTATTTATCTTAACAGATTGTGATGAAAGCTCCGGGCGGGTTGACCGTGTTGTTTTAGACCCTACGTGTAATGACCTGATCAAACATCCTCCGTGCTCATGGGCTGACAAGCATCACAACAAATCAGATTTCCTTCCACTTCACTTCTCGATTTCTGACTGAAGTGACAGATCGAGCCCAAGTCTGTGATCTGGCTGTCCTCGACGACACGGGGAGATCAAAGACGGCAAAAACATTTACATAAAAGATTATGTATGAGATGTAATTAGTGCCTGCCTCAGTAGTGACAACAGAAAAAAAATCTGTTATTTTGGGTGGGGTGAGATTAATAATAACCAGTCCTAGCTTTAGTGTCACATTTTTAATTGCAGAAATCCCCAAAGATTGTCCAACTTTTGCAGTAGCACCTGACTCAATAAAACCTAGATTTGGATTAGTCTTATTAATTTTTGTTAATGCATTCCTGCACATTCATTTTCTGCAAGATAATTAACGCGTTTTACTTTCATGTCTGACCTCATAATTTCATATGCCCAAGTGTACTGCTTCAACTCTGGCAATGCGTATCTTTTAATCACCCCCCACCCCCCCACCCCCAAAACTCCATCCAGTAATATTAGGTTTTAGCCTCTGGATTCTATTCGAAATCATGTGTAGTTGTCACATTGTATCAAGGTACTCATTGTGATTTTTAGTGAGTGATGCAAGGTTTTTCCTTTAAGCAAAAATGGATTTTTCTTCATTTTGGCACAGTGTGTTACCATATTTATTACAAGTGGAGAATTGCTCTGCGGATGTGTCAATTGGCAAGGCTGTAAAAAAAAATCTTTTTAATGTCTGCGCTGCAGCATGTCATTAGAGGCAATTTCCCTGCCACAAAGAGGGTCAGCAGAGGAGGGCACATTGTTTTGTGTGCTCATTGGACTTTTATCTAGAACTGTGTAAGAAGACAGTTTTGGAAATTTGGTTTTAAATTGTTATAAGTAGCTTGGCGAGGTGGAAGTTCATCTCACACACTTGTAAAAGGCTACTATTTTCAGAAATTAAACGGGAAGCCATCAGATATGTGCGCTTTATCTTATACTAATACACAGCACACACACAGTAGAGCACGCAGAGCATCAAGGTTTATCCTCCTGTGGGAGGAATTGACATTTACTCTGAAAATCCACCTTTGGTCTCTGCCTCTGGATTTATGATATCATTCTGATCTAAGTTTCATTGCAATTTTTCATTACTGTTGTATTTTACCGATATGTGTCTTGCTGTCAAGGATTGGAAGATATGCCCTCAGAGTAAAAGCTGAAATGTTTGAGTACTTTGGTCTCAGACAGCTGTTTTTTTTTTCTTTAAGTATATATGCACTATATGACATTTTACATGTTAGTATAATGCCAGCATTTAGGCCTTGCCGCTGTAGACTGGCAAGCCTCTGTCTACAGCGGTGTAACATTAAAACCCTTTGCTTAATTAATGTTTCACTCGAGTTGCTCCAATTCTGTCAATCCCTAATTCCAGAAGGAATATTATCCTTTGCCCGTTAATAAGTTTTTAAACATCTTTTCAATTTACTTGAGAGTATGTAGAAATTTCTTCAATGTGTTTAGCGTATCTGCTTTATTGCTCTCCTAGGGAACAGTCTACAGCAGCTGTCTGTATAGGCTTGAATACTTTTTTTTGGTGAATCTTTCAAGGCTAGGCTGTCCTTTTTCATCCATTTCCTTAAATCTTACATACAGAAAAGCTTTGTCCTTGGATATAAGTGGCCTATGAAATAGAGCATGTACTAAGAGCTGCTTTGGATTGATGATTGCACATTTGTTGTAAGGCAGAGCCAATCACCTGAGCTAGCCTTGGGTTGTCT
Source organism: Odontesthes bonariensis (assembly GCF_027942865.1). Classification (NCBI taxonomy): domain Eukaryota; kingdom Metazoa; phylum Chordata; class Actinopteri; order Atheriniformes; family Atherinopsidae; genus Odontesthes; species Odontesthes bonariensis. Next base: position 12,656,880 of record NC_134519.1, on the reverse strand, counting down.
GATTTCTTGAAATGGATGTCATGTAAAATTGCTCACAGTTGGGGTCCAGAGACAGGCTAAATTTCACCCCAGTGGGCAATCGTGATGTTAATGTACCCTAATATCTGGCAGCACACAGTCTGACACTCAGGATGAGTAGTAATGAGGTAAACACTCGAAATGTAGATAATTCCTCCAAACATGCACCGTCTATTAGACAGATCACATTTTGCTATTGCTTTGTGTGCTCTCTGGGCTGAGCAAGTGCTTTTTTTGGTGCCAGAAAAACGTTGACAAATTAACTAGAGCTCTCATGAAAAATACCGAGCAAGACAAACGGGAAAGAATAATACCACGGTTTTTTTTATACTTCTAGCACATTTGTGAACCAAAGGATGGAATAGAACCCTTATTGAACTATATAGGCAATCAGATTTTTTTCAGATTAATCAGTGGGTTATTTCTAAGAACAAGTTAGATAAATAGATTATGAGAATTCAAGATTCAGCTTTCACTATGAGAGGTTAATCTGTCAGAAGTGTCAACCCATTTCTTTGGTTTCCATTTTCAATTTAACCAGGGGATTTGACTTCCCTTTGCCAGTTTCTGGAGACCAAAACATTGTCCGTACACAGCTTGACAGCAAGTCAGTCTTGCCTCAGGTGCTGATTGGCAGATCAAATGAGAAATTGTGGTTTTATGTCATGATGCCAAACCAATGAAGTGGATAAGCTCAAAGAAAGCTCATTAAAAATAATAACCAAGTCTGAAGATATGCATTTAATGCATTTAAAGATATATATGCTGGTGAAATGGGTTCTAACAACATTTGGAAAACAAACAAATAATAAAATTAAAAAAAAGATTAAAACTCTATAAAAATCCCAACCTTTTCTAGCCTGCATGTTTACTCTTGTAGACAAACTTAGTCCAAGCTTTGATATCAACATGACAGAGGTAACCAGCTGTCGCCCTTCCGTGTTCTCTGCATGTTTTTTTCACACTGATGTTGCTGAAAGCCTGAGGACGAGACGTGTGCCTCTGGAGTAAAGGTATCTCCGGTGCAGAGACAGATCATAGGAGACAGGGAACACTTGGGAAGACGGATACCTCAGCCAGGCGCCGGCTGCCATTTAACAGTCTCACCCTGCTTTGAACTGACATTTCTGTTATACCATGTCTCGTGCGAGTCATCGCCCCAGCTCTGCTGCTGTCGTTGTAAACTTGTATACAGGAAAAATGTGGGCAAACAGGAAGTGATAACTAGGATGGAAAGCTTATTCCAAAGCATAAACAGAACCTGCAGCCTCACAGTTTGTATGGTGCGTCTTTGAATTGTCCTTCTGCAGTCAGCCACAGTTGGGATTCTGCAGAAAGTGTGATGCAGCCATGCTCCTGAGGGAGAGTGTAGGACTTGATGAGGTCCCCACAGCCAGGCCAGGTGGATCTTTTCAAGTCATGGGGCCAGAGCAGATCTAGGGTTCCACGGAGGCGAGAATTGACGCAATAACAAAGCTTACCAGCTCCCTGAGCCACCAGGCAGCACGACCACACAGCTTAATCCTCTCTCCATGAGGGCAGAGCTGAAACGCTCATTCCCCTTCTCACTCAATCCTCTGTCAAAACAAGGGGGTTTTGTCAGCCATAAGGGGTGTTGCATCCCTCTCACTCCCTGCCAACGGAAGCACCACAACTGCCTGCCAATGCCCTAGGAAAAAAAAAAAGAATACCCAATATGCATATTATTCTAATACTAGCCGTCAGTGCCTGAAATTACCCGGCATGATAGCATAATGAATGCGGTGCCTTGTAGGTTTCTACATAAAGCTGTTTTGCCACTTCGTTGAATAATTCATAGCAGCCCAGAGGCAATGAATCAACCAGGCAAAAACTAAGAAAATTAGCTTCCAATTAGTGTTTATTTATGGCAGTTGTGTGTTTTACTCTTAATACCGATGTCAAAAAAGTATATATGCAAAGTAAAGTTTTGGTGACCTCTTGGACCTTGGTACTACAAATGAGCAGAAAGGAGGACAGCAAACGAGGCTTTGACTGTTGGGTGAATCAGATGACCCCTGTGTCTCAGCTGCCCCCTTCCCTATCCTCACTTGGGGTATTGGACTCTTTGACTCCTGTCTCAGCCAGCCTCCAGACATACAGTATCAGAGTCAGCCTCTCAAAGCAGATTGATTTCATCTTGCAACACATGATGTGTAAGGGACTTTGTTGACTGAAGGGATGTGATGTGAGGTTTTGATGCTGCGACCGGGGAGCTAAAGCTCTATCTCCTTGGAGCGTTCAGCCCCCACCGTTGCCATCTCCTCCACCGCCACCCCCGGGCTGTTCCTCGCCCAGCGCACTGGCAGCCAGCCCAGATACATTGGTAGTCGTTAGTTGTCACTGGAACGATGTGACATGTCGCTCTGATTCGCAGGGACTGTTGTTGAAAGTGATCGCTCCTGCCAAGGAGAAGCCCTCACCATGGATAAATGGACACTGAACAACATGTGAACAAAGAGATAAAAATGGCAGAGAGAAAATAAACTAGTCAAGCTCCAAGTCTAGCCTGGTTTTTCAGCACTAGAACCCTTTGGGATGGTGAGCTGGGCAGAGCCGGTTCTCAGAGATGGATGGAGAGTTTCTGTATCTTCTTTTCTTGTTACTTATTTTTCATTTATCTCTCATCATGTAAGAAAAGAGTGAGAATAATTTACTTTTGAAATTTGTGAAGAACGTTTCAAGGTCAGTCAGTGGAGATGATATCTCCAGCCAATTCAGTGAAAGACAGACATGAATGTAGGACAGGTTTTTATACGAATCAGACAAGCTGTCAACAGGAGGATAGAGAAAAAAAGAAACTGCCAGAGATTCATGAGGATAACTCCATGGCAGCTGCATTCTGCTTTTCTTCCTTTGTTAAGCTATGATTGAGAGGAAAGTGCTGCTGTGGATGTCTTGTCTAAAGCGCTTTTCATGAGCTCCAAATGTGGAGTTTCACAGCTGCAATGAGTCAGACATTGTGTTAGCCAGAAGATAAAGAAGACCAGGTGACAGTAAATATCCCTGCTTCCTTTGGCTTGTGGGATGAGTTCGGCTCCACAGGTTTAAAGGAAGTGAGACTAATTAAAAGACTAAACACAGTTTAAAACTAATGCAGCTATATGTCCATTTACCTATGCATTTTGTACTCTGTATCAGATAGAACACTGAAGCTAATAAAATGTGGTAAATGTGGTATAACTGGCCCTCTTTTGTGCTGTGTTTGGTGTTGTAAATAAGTGGATGTGTCCTAATGCTACTTGATAACCTGTACATTGACGAATATCAGTCTTCCTCCTGTCTCATAGGTTGTGTAATTGCCATGATATTTGACATTTTTTGTTTGGTTCATGATAAAACAAGACATTTCTCAGTGCGAAATGTCATTTGTTTTAGAGCTACTTGGGTGCAAAGTCTAGCTAATATTCTAAACCTGCTAATAATCGGTGTGTGAACATTATCAGTGTCTGTTTTACTGCTAACTATATAAATGTCAATAAACATAACTAAACAATTAAAATGTGCGTGAAAAGCCTAATTTTCTGACGCCGTCAGGAATCCGTCTCTTGCTACCTTTGGTTGCAGGACGGTTCCAACTGTGTTTTTTTGGCCTTTCACACTGTCTAATGTAGCTGTACTGTTTTTAGCCACGATCAAAGACTTCACCAGAGTTCTTTTTAATGTTGGCTACTTTTTATCTGGGACAGGCAAAATTCACACAGTGTATACCAGGCTTAAGGTAGTGTTTCCCAGTCCTGAGCCCTTGTATGTTTTAGATGGTTCCCTGCTCCAACACACCACACTTTTGCACCGCTTGATGAAGAGCTGATCCACGCATTTGATCAGGAATATGTTGCTCCTGCATTTCGGTGTAAGGATTGTGAGTAATGTGTCTTTTGTTAAAAGTTGTGATTTCAGAATGTGTGTGCAACAGTTTAAAGGAATAGTCTGCTGGTGAGAAAGTAGAATATGAAAGGCTGGATACTCAAAAAAGACTTTAAAAGCTCAATGGCCCACAGCCAGGTTACCCAGTAACTACTATGTTGCATCAGGAGCATTACCACAACAAACTGTTTTGGATTTCCTAAATGTGGTGATTGAAACGGTGCTAAATTTTGACTTTGTGTAAAAGATTCTGCCTGTTTTAACAATCCGCTGTCAGATCTACTCTCTCAGTTAAAGACTGAAAAACTAGTTGACTTATTTCAGTGTCCCCCGTGTCATCTTTCATGCTATGGGGATGATGTGATTCTGTTATGAGTCATGAATTACTGTGCTATCATGTCTTCTCCTGAAATTTCAGGCAAGACAGCTCTTGTCACAAGCCATTGTGGGTTGTTCCATCAGCCCTGATGTCTGAGTGCCTGTGTTGTGTTCTCAGCCAGTAATTAGCCACAGCCCTACAACCCCGATAACGCAATTATATATGTGGCTGCTACTTTCCCTCACACCAACAGCAATAATGAATGAACTACAGGTTAATGAAATGTGTGTGTGAAATAGAAGATGCCTCTTGAAAAGTTTCACACATCTAATTCATTAAGAGCCGAAGCCTCAGGCACAATCCAGAGAAATGTTCTGGTACTAAATTTGCCATTTAGTTTGCAGCTTCACCTTAATCATTAGAAAACGATGCGCATGAATGTCAAAACCAAGCACAGATTGTTCATTTGTTTGCAAAACAAATTACACTTATGCACGGTTCTTTTTGGAAATACAGATTTGTCTTTTAAGGAGCAAATGCTTTCCAGGTGGTAGTTGTAATCATATTCAGATTCCCCATTTAGATCTTTGGGAAGTTTGCCAACTCTTAATCTGTTGGATAAGTTTGTGTTTTGTCTGTTTGTATTTGTGTTTGTGTATGCATATGCTTCATCTCAGGCACCAAAGTGTTAGTTAAAAATTTCCAATGTTTGCATTTCATCTAACTCATGTTCACATTTGGAATAACAGCAGTTTAAATTGCTGGAGGGACAAATTTAGAGGCTTTGAAGCCTGCAGATTTTTTTTTCTTTTTTTTTTTTCTGTAGTGTCAGGTCAGCACTACAGATGGTCATGGTGTGAGATTCCTTGTTGGTTTTCCACTTAAACATCTGGTGTTGGAGTAATATGCACTGCAGCTCTTGCAAGTTGACCATATTTTGCGTGATCGCAGCACGCGTTTTCCTCGCATTCAATATTGCCATATGGAAGTAGGCTACACGAGGTTAAGTAAAAAAAACTTCCTGAGAAGCTTAAGTTGTCACAAGTAGGAAATGGCTGGGTTTCTTCCAGGCTCCATCAGATGGAATAAAACCATTACTGAAATAACATTTCATTACAGCTATGCACACAAAAAATGAAGAATATAAAACCATCCTTCCCATCCTTGTCTCTTTACTCAGGCCATCTGATGAAGGCAGTGTTTGCATACCTCCAAAAGGTGCATATCACCATCTGAAGCTTGTGTACCTCTGTAAAGCTGTAGAGTTTTATTTTATTTTTTTTCTTGCTACTAGAATCTGGCAATATCAGCCTATGAAGAAGACAAATTGAGGTGGACCGCAAATCAAATTGGGAACAAAGAACAAACTATGAATGCTGATTGACAGATGGATGATAAATTAGAGAAAAAAGTCAACGTGCATCGTCTCTGTGAGTTAAAGTTCCCTTTGATAGATTTTAATGACATATCATTAGATTTTTTTTCATTCTATGAGAGCAACAAAACTACATGGTTAGATTTAGAAAACAATATGATTGAAATGAACCACATGATAGATGGCTCATTTTTATTGAAGTCAGTAGCACTAACCTGCTTTTTGAAATATGACAGTAAAGAACTGCCCTGTTCAGTGTAATGTGACATCAGTGGCCTTTTTGTGACAAATTAGGAGTAAGAACTTATTGACTCAGGTAAAGCAGATTTCATATATTTCCATTCAGATGGGAATACATTCAGATGGTCATGTTTACAACCTTTCAGGTTTTCCAAAGAATTTTCTAAGGACTCAAATGTAGTCTAAAGCAGAAACTGGGGCTGGTATTGGACAATCCTCTAGTGGAACAGGTCTGTGGTATAGGTCCATGGTACTGATAAGCAGGTATGGACACCATTCTTCTCCAGGATATGTTCTCTCATATGGTGTTCTAATAATGATGATTATTGAGAGAATAGATGTTGGTTCACAGTCTCCCAGAGGCTGAGTTACTTCTCGTACACTCACTAAACCATTCAGTAACATGCACGAATGCAAATGGAAAGCATTTCCACTTATTCATTCCGCCTTTTCATTTTGGTTATTCAACTGTCATTATTGAGATATCACGTTTCTATTATTTCTTATTCTGTATTAGTCTTTTATCTTTGTGTTGGTCTTTGTTTGTTAAGAATAATAATGATATTTGTTAGATTATTATTACTATCCCTGCCAATGTTTCCCTCTGTCTCTGTCACTAATCTTACATTGGCTTTGTGTCTTTTGTGTTTTAGTTTAATCTGTTGACGAGTGGCACAAATTCCATTAAACAGGAAATGACTGACTATTCTGAATCGGCGGCAGTTAATGTAAATTTGAATGAACCTGGTGTTTGACGCCTTCACATAAAGATGATGTGGTTAATTTCACATGAAATAAAACTTTTCTGGCTGTTATTGCTTTAGCCATTAATGAGTCATGAAGACATTTTAATAGTTTTTCTTCTAATGAGTGTTCTTAAAGGTTTTTTTTTATGCCCCATCTTTTATCCTCTCCCACATTTCCTTTCTTCGTGACAAGCCCTGCAGGGCTTATACTTGTATTTTGCCCCTCTTGATTTCCTTGACATTTCTGAGACCATGTCAAAATAGCCTAAACATGGCAGTGAGTGCTGCGGTGTTGGGGTGTGAAAAAGCCTTTGGCAGCCCTCCTTGATCTATGATTGATTTAGCTCCTTTGGCCAAACCGATATAGGTCCAAAAGCCTGTGGGACGGTCAAGCAGAGCAGATGACTCAGAATGATGTTTGACTGGATGACACGTTTTCCTCATATGTTGTATGATTATTGAGAATATCATGACCTCTGTGGCCGTTCAGACGGTCTTCAGAAAGACCAGGAGGGATGAGCCTGAAAGATTGACAGACGACACTGTTTTTATGAATGTTTATCCCCCAGCTAGTGCAAATAAAAGTTGATCTGAACAACTTTACAGTTGAACTATGTTTATTTGGCAGCGCTCATGTTTGATGAGAGGCACATAATATTTTAGAAAATTACAAAGAATTCTTGAAATCGCTCTGCATTTCAAGTGACTTTTCTAGTTGAGACAATGTAAAATGAATTATATCTTTTATTTAGGGCTGGGCAACGATTCAAATGTTTAATCTAATTAATCACATGATTTCCCTGATTAATCGTGATTAATCGCATTTGTACGCAAAATCCAAAAATGAATTAAAAAATAGTGTATAGCTTTTAGCATTTAATTTTATTTTAAATGTGCTGCCATATGAATGAAAGTGCCATAACATTTGTTGTGCAAACACACTTTTAACATCAGCATTTTTATGTAGTTTTTATGTAGAAGCCTCGCTCCACTGTCTGTTTCCTTGAATGACTTGCTGCTATCAGTTGTGTGTTTTGCCTTTAAGTGATATTTTAGACTGGAACTACTACGGTGATAAGACAATTCAACTTGGCAGTGTTTACAGATGACTTTGGTTCTGTCGACTCCGCTGTCTGGAAGAACTTTAAAATGAAAAAGGCAGAGTAAAAGTTCCGTACCCTTCTCCATATTTGGTGGATCCGCCGATTACTTTCTTTTCCGGTTCCGCAGCAGACAGCAACAGACTTTTACAAAATAAAAGCCTGTGAGCAACAGACTTTTACAATAATAAAATAAATAAAAATAAATAAATAAAATAAAAACAATAAAAACCTGCGTTAATGCGCGATAAAATATTTATCGGCGTTAAATAATTAACGAGTTAACTCACCCAGCCCTACTTTTATTGCAAGTGCAAGTCTGAGAGTTGCTTTGACACCAGCATATAACTACGACAAAGAGGACTCAGATAACAGTAAAGTGTTTTTTTTCAGTTTGTCAATGTTGACTTCTTCCATGCTTCTTTGGGAACAGCTGTAAGATGAACAGGTGTAATCACTGTTTAATTAACTTTAATTCTGTGATTTTTACTGATTATAGAGTTAAAATCTTTGTGTTAAACTGGACTAGATCATAAAAAACTGATCTTTTTTTTTTTCAATGATGCTCATATTTATAAAACACATTTTTAATTGAAACTCATTTCTGTCTTTGTGGCGGTTTTTTTTTTCTCAGATTCTGTCTGTGCATTGGCAAATTGGGTGTGTATTCTTAGTTTGCATATGTTTGGTCTCTCTAGCCATTGAAACTTGAGATTCATATCATTAATGGCTTCATCAATCTGTTAAATTGACGGTATTTAGTCATTCAGACGTAGTTCACTTTTAGGTTAATCTTCCTCGAGGCTTCTTTCAGACATATCTGGGATATACTGTCTGAGAGAGCCACGGTGCATTTATGTTATTGGCCATTCACTGAGATTAAACAGATAGAGGTAGAGTGAGAGCTTTCTTACAAAAACATGTCATAATGTCACAAGAATTTAAATTAGCAGAAAGAGCAGGCAGTGGTTGGGATCGACCGCTAATATTTAAGCTCATTGAGCAGTCTGGTATAAAGAACTCTGATGAGCATGTTGTAGTTGCTATAAACTCAAGAAAAGGATATATCTTTCACTTTCTGTGGGGACATTGTCTTCATTGTCATGTGTTTGCTGTGTATGAGAGAAATGAGGGAAGAAGCTGCAGCTGAAGCACAATCCGGGGGCGAACATTCAGCAAAATTGGAAAGATTCCTCTGCAGAGCAGATCATAAGCCAAATTAAGACTCGCCACTGCAGAATGTGTCCTTCCATCAATGTATCTGAGTGCCGTTCAGACCTGTTCTGTCTTAAACAGAGTTTTACAAGGTCAACCAAATAAGATTGCTGTCGCGGATCGTTTCTGAGAAGCACCAGGGTGCTCATTCAGTCCTGAGGCTTTACATTCAGCTGCTTTCAGATTATTGGAAATCAGTGCATGTCTGAAGTGTTCCGTTGTCTGTGTTTTCTGAAGTTGCTTTGCGAAAATCTCTCGGAGCTATGATAGGTTTGCTTTAATCTGTACTCATTTGGCCTGACTTCTCCTCACACTGGCCTTTATCTGTTGTAAATTCTCTCCTCTGCTGGGTCAGAGTGTGCTCGGTCTATGACTTTATACAGACCTGTCACCCTGTTAATGAAAAAAGCTGCAGTGTAAGAAGAGATCAGAGGGCTGCTGTGCCTGAGAAATCTTTTTTGCTCCAGACTAATACCTGCAATCATTCACCTGGTTGGTAGATTGTAATATTCTCCTGCAGGGAACACGACTGAAGGAAACCCGAAGCTCTCCCAGAGGATCACCCTGGAGGAGCTTAAGCTCCATCTAAAACATTAAAGGTTCCTCTGCACTTTGTGATGTGTAAGGTTTTGAAGGGACACTTAAATCAGAAAAATAGGTCATAAGCAGTCCTACAATAATTGGATTTAAAAATTAATAATATTAATGAGTTGGGGAATTCCTTTGTTTCCTTAACTTATTCATACCGCTTGACTGTCTGAACTGATAACAAACCAGCTGAAAAGTTGAATATGTTATGCTATATTCTGTCGCTCTGCATAGATGTGACCTGTGCATGCATTACTATAGAATTACATTTGGGTTAGCTGCAAAGAGCTGGATAGATTACAGGGTTTTGTCTAACTCAAGACAAAATATAAATATAAACGTGCCAGCAGGTGAATGTAAATGTTTCCCATCTTGATCCCCGCTGTTATCTGCTGATTTATCTGTACATCACAGCAATAGATTCGAGATTTGAGATGAGAATCCAAAACACACGATCTGCATCAGGGTAGATTCTGGCAATATTAAAGTTTGATGTCATTCCTATTCTCTTTTCTTGGTCAAAGGTGAGTTTAGAAAATCGATACTAATCTCATTGCTGTACAGTAAAAAAGAGACTACAGGCAGCCATCTTAGCGTAAAACCGCTCTGTCCAAAGATAACAAAAGATCCAAATCCAGCACCTTTAAAGTTCACGAATTAATGCATCACATCTTTTTGTTTAATCCATATAAAACCATTGTGAGGTTGCCAAGCAACCACAAAGGACCTCAGGAAATCACTACATCCACCCCTTTTATTGAAAAGCTGTTTCAGCAGCAGCACAAATCAGCATAAGTACAAAAATGACAACAACTTGTGCTGGATTTGGAAATTGATTAGACAACTATCTTATATTCAGTATATTTAGCATATCAAATGTAATTTCTTTGAAATATATTATCTCTAGCATAAATTTTTGTTACCATGATTCCAATGAGTCGTGCACAGTGAAATGCACAGATTTCAAATTTGTGTAAAAGTAATATTTATACTTTGAATGGAGAACCAACCAGATTTTCAGAGATGGGAAGGTTTTATGATGTTTTGTAAAGGTTTTTTAAGCTGTTTTTTTCCTTAATTTCTAAATTTGACCATTTTTTTTATATCTCAACCTTTTTTTTTTTTTTTCTTCTGTTAATACCTATAATAACACGTTACTGCCTAAATATAACCAATCTCGAGTTACAGCTAATTGGAGGAATAAAAGAAGTTTAAGACATTTTGGTTTGTGTGTGGCTCCATTTTATTTTTTGTCATGTAACAGATTAATGCCACCAGCCGTCCTCTCCTGCCTCTTTTTATGGATGTTGAATGTAACAAACATGATTTTTATGACAGTCTCACGCAATTCAAAGTGTAGGTGTGTCACTGATTTTAAAGAAAACATAATGTAGCATAATATATTAGCCTTGAAATTACGGTCATTTTACACGGCTTGGACCTTTGATTTGAAATGGCAACATTTTGCGTGGTGGACCAATGGAGCCATTACATGTTCTGAAATGAAGCTACTTTGTTTCGGAACGCTTGTAGTTATCAGTCACGGGGGGTTCTTATGCTGATACCCATTCTTTAAAAAAATGTATGTATAATCTTGGAAAATAAAGTGTATTTGCAAATAAATTAACAACCGTGCAGTGCAAAAATGAATTTCTTCCACAAATTTCTTAAGGAATTTTCCTTTTGGACCAGTAATATTTACAGACCAGATTCTTCCAGATTAAACAACATGTAAATTTGTTAGTAAGTAACAAACCAAATACTAGCTGGAAATCTTCAATACTTTTGGGACACTGGATTTAATTTCCAAAGGAGAAAAAAATCACGAGGGACAAAAAAGTAATTTTTTTACTAAGAAAATCTTGATAAATTGTGCAAACTGACCAGTGTCCCTTACAAGACCTAAATAAGTAAAATGATAAAACTTTCTGAGTCTTTCTGAGCACTTGACTTTCCCAGGTTAAAACTGTTAATCATCCTTTTGTAAAGGTTTTTTGTGCCTGCATAACCAATTCAGCCATGTCTCTTTTATTTAGGATTTTGCCACAAGAAAAAAGAAATGAAAAAATCCAAAACATTAGGGGGGCCTAGCCTGATTAACATCGACTTTCAAATCTCTTCGAGATTCTGGTCTGACCAAGACAATAACGAATACGATTCGAAATGGCCTGGTCAACCCGCCTCCCTCGGGTTGCTACTGGTTGAGGCCAGAAAAGGCTGTGCCTAAGCTTAAGCCAATCACACCACTCTTTCCTCTGACGTATGATTTAGCTACCAGCGGGGCTAACTGGTAGATTAAACTCTTACCAAAGCCAGTAGGGAGCAAGGCGAAAACGTCTTTCCTGTCAAGAAATGATTCAAGGGCTGTTCTCTGCTCGATTTTTAACGAGAATCTCCCGTCGAACACTTTCATTACAGCATCTACAGCAGTGTCAAAAGCTTGACGCTGCTCCATGTTGATATTGAATGAAGCGCTTCCGTGTACAATCCATGGGTTGAGTCGCAGTTCAACCACGTCACTACCTTGAACACGCCTCTACCCTGGGCCGTTGGCGCTGCTCAAAGTTGATTGCTTCCCAACAAAGTGGGTGGAGCTTCCCCTGCCAGGGGGAACTCGAATCAACCTGAACAAGCAATTTGCCTGAAGTAGTGCAGCAGAGCTGAAGGTGTTGCGTCACTGCGAGGGCGGAGCCTGGGTAAGGGGGGCCCCATTTGATATACAATAGAATGATGAATTGATAATGTCACCTGGCAGGACAAAAAGAGGGCCCTTAGTTCATCAATAACTCTTGGTTGATGTGATTGTTCTGTTGTTTGACTTGGTGCATCTCATTAGAAACAACGTTTCTGTCATTGTAACTGTGATAACGTGCAGCATTATATGATGCAGTGGGAATAGCTTGTGATGTAATTAACAGAAATGGCTTTAGGCTACTCAAACAAAATCATGCAGATGATATGTTGTCAGCAGCTTCACTTAGGAGATAAATGTCACGGTATATGCTGATGATGGTCTTTATTGGTCTAATTATCTGCTTTGTCCTAAAACCATGGCTGGACGAACTGAGGCTGTAGTTCACACTTTAACACAAGATTCTTCCCACCTGTTTTGAAATCTACACTGACCAACCTGCAGATTCTGCTGTTGCCAGGCACAACAAGAGCTCGGTACATTTTAAAGCTGCCCTCGTATGTCTCTTGCCTTCCACACTGGCTCACCCTGACCCAGGAGGATTAATCTGGGCCATGGCGCTTTTCTTTCAGGTAGCTGATTTATGAGGCTTCAGCTGAGAGACAAAGGGTCTGAATTTGTTTGAAGTGTGCAGGTGAAGACCCCAAGATGGCACTTTAAAAAAGCTCCCACTGGGATTGAAATCTCTTGAGCCACACCTGTCAAGGCAGAGCTCAGATCCTCATGGCAACCTTTCACCTGTGCAGGCATCCACCTTCCACCTGTGCACCGTCTGTCCTTACCAGGTGTTCCAAGCTCGACGTGGGCCCTGTGGCAAGAGATTACATGATTGAGGATATGTCACGACATAAAAGCAAAATAATGATATTTCATCAAGATGATAATTCTGCCTGAATGCGGACGTGGTGCCGTGTGGCCTAGATTTTTTTTTCTCTCTCTCAAGAGGAATTGATTCAACCTTTCTTCTATTCCTCTACATTTTCTAATTAGCTTTTGTGATTTTGCAATACTTTGACATTCAACCTTGAATTATTCCCTCCTCCACACATAAAACAAGCATTTGTTCCAGTTCTGAAAAAGCAACAAAGTGTGTTAATGCTCTTGTTTATTCCATGATCAAACATAATCACTCTCTCCTCTGGAGGAAATCTCCCTTTGGGCTCATTTCTGGCATTGTTACTTGCATGTTTGACAAATTAGGCTCTGGAAAACTCAGCGAGAATGTGGGGGAACTGATACTCACATTAGCACTTTATCCCTTTTTGTTACACTATTCAGTCACAATTCAAAGGTTTGTTGACTTAGCAGGTTTTTGGAGGACTAAAGAGTTCAATTTAAAGGGTCATCCACGGTGGAATAGAGGGTGTTTTTTCTTTCTACTGGAGTGAGCTGGGGGCTTTTTGGCAGTGAGCACAGATTGGGCTCCTACTCCTTATTCTGTTCCAAAGGGCTCATCTCTCCATAGATCTATTTTTCACAGAAAACAAGGGATTGAGACTTAGTTAAGTGTTCCATCTCGCATGAATAAGATGTGAAACCAAAATGGCTTACGTTTTAATTTCTTGTCTTGCAATATTGAACTGAAATTGCCAATCAATACAAAGCGTTAATTCTGCTTTAAACCATCTTCTGAAGTTGGCTTTGTTGCACTGGATATATATCAGCAACAGCAGGGTATTCAGACTCGGCAGGATGTTTCTTTTGCTTTCATTCTAAATATCTGAGAAGGCTCCTCATCTCACTGATCATGCATCTTCTCCTCTTTTGTTTTAACTTGTACAACAGACAAACTGTGATTTTAATAAAGCGCCTTTTATGCTCAGTCACCTTATCATTCCTTGGGGTATGCTGAACAGCAGGAAATGGGAACCAAACAAGCCTATTTCTCACTGTCAGGCATTAAGCTGAATAGGAAACAGCATCATTTTCTCTCTCTGGAGGGCAGAGGCACTGAGACAGACAGACTCACTCTTTCTATTTCTAGTGCTAAGAATGAGGATGCTGGGAACAACAGAAGCCATTGTTAACTTCCCTCATTGCTGTCAAGTCGGAGAGAGGATGCACGAGGAGCCGCACAGTGTGTAAACTAAACACTCTGCAAAGCAAGTGGTTGTCCTGAGTCCACAAAATTAATAGAATATGATCCTATAAATGTACCTACATGGCCTTAAATCCCTGAAATTTCTTTTGGCAGGCTGTGACTCAAATCACAAATTAATAGAAATCTGCATAATGTTTGATGTACGCCGCAAAATAATTCCACACGAACAAGCCCGAAGTCCTCATTTTTATTACTTAGGGGAAAATGACAATAAGGATCTTCCATGTCTCTGAGTTGGAATCCATATTCATCTTAATTGGTGCCTGGCAGGTTATACAGAATGGAGATGGATTTGAAGTCATTTGCTGGAAGTTCTTGACAGGCGCAGTGGAAGAGAACGCTGGCACACATAGCTTGAAATCATCTGTCAAAATTTAGCATATCTTAGGAGAAGGCTGCCTGTCATCTTCGATGTACATCTAACCATGCATATGGGCGGGTTTGATCAGGAGCTATGTCGTACCCCTGATATAAAGCACATTCATCAAGTTGATATTTGGTTGACAAGTTGAGGGGAAAAATACCCTGAAAAGGCAAAGAGGTTCTTTTAATGAGAGGATTTTGAGCTAAACATAGTGCCAAGTTGGTTCTTTTTTTAATAATTAATCTGTGCACAGTTTTCTAAAACTAGATATTCATAGCTTGATTTAACTTTTGAATTCAATGTTCACTTTTTTTCCTGATTTTGCTTCCCAACACTTGATGTGGTTTGTCGGTTTTACTTTGCAAAGCATTGCTGACAAGCACATGGCTCAGCCAAGCAGATTATCAGTGGAAATCTTCACTCTAACTTCTTTATTTCCCTTCGAATCAATGTGGGGAACAGCAAGACGTGATTGATAATGATATTGTGATTGATTGTCTAAATCCCTTCCCACAGTTCAAAGTCCCCAAACAGAGTATATATACATGCAATTCAGTGCAGAGATAGAACTTGGCAGGAGCTGCCAATAGATAAGTGAAATAGGGCCAGAGCGAAAAGGCCTATCAGTCCCTAAGGGGCTTAGCTGCAGGATTCTGAAGCTCTAAACTGGCCGTGGTGGAGGGAGATAGTCGACATTGGTTTTAAATTACCCAAGATTGCCTTGTGGTTTCAGTCTGCGGGGACGCCAGCAGACACGATGTTTGTTAAAACAAGTGCAGACGTTGAGGCAGATTGGGACGAAAGGCAGACCTGCGATTTCCTTGCCCGACAGAGCAGGTTGGAATGTTAGTAATTGCAGAATTGGCAGATGGACTAAGAAGGTCTTCAGCAATGATATCTGCCACTGGGACTAGACAAGTGGCAACTCTGCAAAAGGGATCAGTGTCCTCACTTGGAGGATATTCTATCTTATGCAATGCAAGTTACACCATACTCAAGGCACTGCTATTCAACTTGCTCCTTTGCAGCATGGTATCTTTCTTTCAAAGTCACAGAGCAGATTGTGACCATCCTGCAATTTGTCCTGTTAAATGATTATAAAATCTGTAAATAAACAAAATAAACAGATATGAGAAAATCTTGATCACAAGTTGAAAAAATTGTCCCGTGTGTTAACCTCTGTAGAGCCAGTGAAAAAAGTGAATAGAAAACAAACGAGATATGTGGTTATTAATGAGGGTTAAAGGTGCCAGAAGTATGATTTGCCCTCAGTCAGCCCACAGACGATTCCAGTCTTCATACTAAGTTTAGCGAATTGACAGCTTTCTTTCAGGAAACAAAGCAAAAAATGAAAACACTAACATTTCAGTAAACATAACTAAACTAACATTTTTTTTCAGAAAACTAAAAAACTAAAAATGAAATGTAGAAAAAGAAAACTCCACAAAATGTCCAGGATTATTAAAAGCTGTTACAATCAGATGAGCCGCCCAACATGTTGCCCAATTAAAAACTATTTTTCTTTACATCCTAAGCAATGAAGACAACAACAACGTGCAAGCTCATTAACAGAAGAGAACCACAAGTCTGCTTTTCAGTCCTCTCATTTTTACCCTCATGGTCCTTTTACAATTATTTTCTCTGGCATTCAGAGCAGTGTGCGCATAGCTCCCCACCACAGCACCAAACTTTCACTCACACAAACACACAGCTTTTGAAACCAAAAGTTTACTTTTGTTATAGGTGCAATAACAAAAGGCCTTTTAAGTCTGACTTGAAAATCTTTAGGAGAAATTGGCTCCAGCATTGAGGGGTTGAGGTATTGATTCTGGCCTCTGGCTCGGCCCAGGAAAAGATGGATAGATTTCTTTTGAAATGCACTCTGTGTGAAAACATAAAGACCATTGTGTGTTTTCACTCAGGAATAAATTGTTTTATGGCATATCTCGGGCCACCTTGTAAGCGTTCTCATAAGAGGAATGTTGACAGAGTGGAGCATATTCATCTGTACTCCAAGACTACCCACACCTCATAGATGCTTTTATTGAAAGTTAAATCTCCTTCAGAGAGTTGGCAGCCTCTCGTTGGAATATCCATTTCAGCAGCTGCTGAGGCTGATTATATAGGGGTTGTGCCACACACTGGCAGCAATGTACACCTCCTGCAGAGAGAAGAACTATTATGATGCCGCTGACTGATGCGTTCATCTGCATGAATTTGTACAATCTCTTGACACAGAAGCGCTCGTTTGTATTGGGGACTTGCACCATCTTATCTGGGATATAATTTGTTTTCAATTTATGACACTCGTAGTAAGGAAGTCACACACTTAAGAGAGCTTATGATGCCATGTAATCTCTCCTAGAGCCTGATGCTTTAAAGTTTATCTCAGCGAATAGCAGGTCAATAAAAGGTTGCAGGTGTTATTGGAGATTTTCCCAATACTGACACCAAGGGCCTTGTCCAACGATCAAAGCAGTGCAAATTGATTTATTGCTTGTTCACACCCTGTTACCCAGTTTTAATGGTACCCTGTCTTCTCGGCAATGACCATCGGTCAAAAGAAAAAAAGAATTTTTTTTTTTAAAAAGCAGTATCGGTGGTTTCTGCCCTCTGTTTTCAGATATCAGATCCATATGTATTGAGTCAAAAATAATGTGAGTAGAGAGAATCCACAGCGCGATTTAAGTCAACACCATACATTCTCATTTCGTACTGAATACCACATACTGCTAAAAATGTCACATTACGGTCTTTGTTTGAAGGAGTAATATAAATTATAAATAAACTTGTTAATGTCTTCTTACTCTAGTGTTTGAATGTGTTTTGTATTCAGATTAACTGAATAACAGGAGAGTAATTAATAGAATAAGACTGTTAATGATGGTTTTGAAGAGCATGACTTTTCAAACTGCCTCCATTTTTCCCATTTTATTATTGAACAGTGTGACATTTTAAGAAAAAATGAAAGGTCTCAAAGATTAAGCAAGATTTGGGTTCGGCTTTTTGGATTCTTTTTGAAGACTTTTCATTTCTACAGTGTTCAAAATTCTCCCTCCACACCCACTGACTCCGAATACATTTAGCTCCTTGCCTGTGCCATCGATTTGAATATCAAACATCAATAAAAGCCACCTCTTTGGGTCTGTTTGAGCTCCACCATGCTGCGAGAGGACGGCGGGTGGCACAGGGCGGAGGTTCTTGTTGAGTCAAAATATTGATGGAGCAGAGCCAATATCTGTGACACCGCAGCCAAAGACTCATGTTAATGTTCTCCAAGTAACGTCTTGGCAGCAGAGACATTTTTATTTATTTAGAGAGCAAGCTGACGGAGTATGAAGTACATGATCTATTTCAGCTCTGCATTCACAGGCCTAGAGTTTCGCATTGGGTCTCCGCAGACGTGGAGGACAAGTACAGCTTTCTCCTGTTGGCCTGTGAACAGCTTCATGTTGACTGTGGGAGTTTAAGAGCCTTAAGAGCACATTGATTGGGATCTCACATTTTCTTGTAAACATTGTTGATTAGTCTTGGGGAAAAGTTCAGCTACTGGTTACTCCTCACACTTACTCAACATTACAACCTTAAAAATGACACAGGCTGCAGATTTTCTATACAGTAGGTGGATTCATCACAAAAAAAAAACACGTCTCATTATACAGTGGTAATTACCAGATGTTCAAGAATACTAATGAGCTTAGCAAAAATACATAAAAGGGAAAAACTATTATATGTAAATAATATTTTGTTGGAATTAGTTAGATGGTGTTTACAGAGGTTTAGCACTCTATAAATAAATCAGCTTAACTTCAGGGTCTGAAAAATGAGGCTAATTTAGAAATACCTTTAACCCTTTAAGATTCGTTCAAATGACCAGCAAAATGTGACTCCTCAAAAATAAATAAGTTTATATGAGAAAATGATCATTCTCTCTTGATCTGTTATCTTAAAACATTCTCCTATCGACTTTGTTTGTTCCTTATACCATTGGGTGATATCATGGTGCCTTTGTGTATCTTCTATATACAGTCTTTGGCTAGAATAATTACTTTAACCATAAATTAAAATAGCAGTTCCCCTTTATATAAATACTCAGAAATAATTATGTAAGGATTACTTGCATGGGCCTATTCAAAGTACTTTACATATTGATGTGTATTGAAGATGAAATAAGTACACTTCAAGTATATTGATTTATAATAAATGTTTTATAGCTCAAAGTACCTAAAGATTATTGAAATTGTACTTAAGTCCTGTATCAAATAAGCTACTTGTAATTTCTTGCTTTCTTTGCAAACAACCAGTCATAAATAAATTAAAAACAAAATGAATCATCAGGCATATCAATGAAGATTCCATGAAAAATAAAAGATTGATCCTCACTGGGAAATCCTCATATCACAGCAATACCAAAACTGTCCAGTGCTACGGTAATGGATACTTATATATCTTTTGCCAGATGGCAGAAGGATGTACAAGTTGTGGGATATTGTCAGTTCGTATCAAATCACTCCATACACTTTAATGAAAGTAAAAATTATATTATAAAATATTCAGAGCTGTACTTGTTCACCACTGCACATAGTATCAATTTGACACCAACTACATTATTTGTAGAAGCAGAAACCAGAAACATCCCATTGCTAACAAGCTTAAAGTGGGCATATTGCCACCTATTGTAATAGAGATGGACAGAGATCTGCCATAAAAAAAAAGCTTCTATATACTGGGACAAGGGCAGTGGTCCAATCAAATAGCCCAGTTAAGCTATTAAGTGTGCATTTAAACATACTGATATCACTTGTATTTGCTGGATTTTTATTCTTGATGATCTGGATGATTGGATGATTCGAACTGTACTGTTGCCAGTTTGTGATGTTTTCAGTTGGGGGGCTTTCTTTCTTTTATATGTCTTTTACTGATTTTTGCCAATTATACCAGCAAAACAAAGAAAGCTATTCCTACCCCACATGTCTCCAACCCCTTACTGTCACACCAACTCTGTGAATAAATACAAGTGCACACATAAATGCAGATAAAAATGCTTGATAACTTCATAATTGATACAATACTTCATCCATATAACTGCACATATACACATAATAGCAGTTGTATCGGTTATCCAAATGCAGAATATTAGAGATCCAACCTACATGTATGTTAAAGGCTAGAATCTTATCTATTTCTTCTTCTATTTGAGTGGAGAGGTTATCATAAGCATCCCCATACCTTTTTAATATTTTTTTAGAACATTGTAATATGTACCTAATCTTTTCTAACTTCAGGTTGGATAGCACAGTGAGAGATTGAGGGTGGGTCAGCCTCCTTCCATCTCTAAAGTACCTGGCAACATGCCAGAAGGGTGGGGAAGGCAACAACTGTTTGGCCCCTTATTGGTACCATCCATCCCTGAGGAAGAATTCCCATCAATTATATGATGAGGTCTGGATAATTTCCAACTGTAGATAGTACCTCACATATTGCCTACCAGTAGCTGTCCAAGTTTGGGCCAATCCCAGAATTTGTGGACTAAATTTTACATCCAGTTAAGGAAGCTTTCTCTGAATCCTCAGTAAAAGTTTACAAGAACTTAGTTCAGAAGTTAAGATTAACAACAAGTTCAGTACTGCCATTTCTGAGCTTTTTTAACCTTCCATGTGATATGGCTTCTAAGGAACCTAAAACTGTTGATCTGCTCCACCACAGATGCATTGATTTAAACAGGCATGTGTGTGTTTTCCTCCTGTTTTTTTTTTGTGAAATCAATCAGATTTGTGGTTTTGCTGTAGCAGCAGGCGGTTTAATTTAGTCCCTTCCCACGTGAATTTTGTTCATAACTTGACAGATTATGGTGTCATCATTAAACCTCACAGTAGGGTTCTCTTCATGTATGCAGAGTCAACATGAGGTGGATGAGCATACAACCCCGAGGGGCTTCTGTGTTGAGCACACAGTGGAAGAGGTGTGACTGGCATCCATTCATCTTGTGGTCACCATAAAAATATGGATGATTGGGTGGCAATGAAACGGTTGTGGAATGAATGTTTTGTTCATAAAACGGGACAAACTGGACTGATCACACCTAGCGCCACAAAATAATATTACTGAGTTGAATTACTGATCGAACATCATGTGATGACAAATTTGCCAAACAAATACAATAATTATCATTCATCTGGCAGTGTTGTAGCTTGGATACAATC
This sequence comes from Odontesthes bonariensis, assembly GCF_027942865.1. Classification (NCBI taxonomy): domain Eukaryota; kingdom Metazoa; phylum Chordata; class Actinopteri; order Atheriniformes; family Atherinopsidae; genus Odontesthes; species Odontesthes bonariensis. The sequence goes on along the minus strand of NC_134519.1, from coordinate 12,636,034 downwards.
TTTTCATCTCAACAATGCAATACATTTCTGGACAAGCTCTCAACATTTTTGTACCTGTGTTACTTTGCAATCACTCGCTCGTCTACACCCCCCCTCAAAAAACAGTCAAAGCAACAAATACATCATCAGCAGTTGCCCTGTGGAAAAGGGTATTAATTATCCTGTGTTCTCCTCATTTGGCCACTCATTTGCACATGCACTGTAAATGTCACCAGAGATAAATGGGAAAACAAAAACCCCAGCTTGTAGCCTTTATGCAGCAGAATGTCACTGGGAGCTTGTAAGAGATGAGATATTGGTTTTGGCCTGGCACAGATTCTGGCTCAAAGGACATTCCCGAGGTAATAAGATTTGTATGTCATCTGTGTTTAGAAACTCATTAGCAATGTGCCAGCAAATAATTTCAGATTCACCATTTGGATTCATTTCTGGCAAGTAGCAAAATAATATATTGCACATCTGTTATCAACCATAAGACCTTATGTAATCAAGAATCTGAAGCAACACCGTATCATTTTGATTGTTCGTCTTTTGCCCTTCTTGGAAACATTCAAATACAGTGGAAAAGCCACCTTTACATTTCATTTTTGGTTTGTTTGGTGTTTGTTTGTTTTTTCTCAGCATGACCTCCTTCCAGCCACATATTGTTCTGACATTCTTTTTTTTTTATTGTAGATTTATGAGTGGATTGAAAAGCACTTTGGGGGAAAAAAAGACTCAACTCTCACATTCTCTGTGTGGCCTTTAAGGTGCGAGGAATAAAGGGGTATTTGTATTAATCGATCACACGCCGAGTCTGGTTGAAGTCTGGCCCTAATGGTTGCTTGCTGTCATTTTGAAAGCAGCTTGTAAAAAGGATTAGAGTGGCTCTGTGAAATAGGGGCACACGAACTGCAAAGTTTTCTGTCCGACAAGGAAAATAAATCAATTTATGCCTGATGGTGGTGCAGTTTGGGAACATAATGCCTAACAATGATGGAGTTTGGACACTTCATACTTGTCATTGTGAAATTGGACTGCCGTGTTGCTAATGATGGTAATGTATGTTGTGCCTCGCCTACTACAGTAATCCTTCACTCTGTCTTTTAAATGTATCTCATTGTCTGGCGTATTGCATTATGAATACCACTGGGAAAAGAAAGCGAGGAATTTAATTTATATATTCATTCATTTGAGCAGCAAGTTAATGGAAAAAATGTATAACCATATGAATGTCTTCCTTTTGACACAGGCGATTGTAACTTTGAGAAGCCGCTGGCAGCATGTGGGTACAGCCAAGGCCGAGATGATGACCTTGACTGGGAGCAGTCCAACACTAGAGAGAAGACTTCATCAGATCCATGGATGCCCTCAGGTAAGGACTGTGACTTGGGCTCTGTGAAGAAATGAAAGCCTTCTATAACCACACTGAGAATACATCATGACAATAAACTGCAAATTTGACACTGCTTTATGTCAAAAGCACCCAGAAGCTGCTTTGAACAAAGATTCTTTATAGATAAATGTATATTATTTTCTGAAGTCAGAAATCAATTTTTTTTAGAAAGAGTACATTTCATATTTTTTAAATTTGGCCCTGGCACCATTTACATGCATTCATAGTACGATTTATCAGTTGGATGCTTTATCAGTTAGATATGTTAAAATACTTGTTAACACAAATCTATTCAGGCTAATCATCTAATCACATGACTAAAACTCAGTGTATTTAGGCTTGTAGACATGAGCTGTATATGAAACCACCTACTAAATTAGATTTTGTAAGATGTACGCAGGATTTAAAAAAAAAAATGTAAAAGTACATTTAAATAGCTTCACTGTATCTATTAATACAAAGTGCTGCAGGAGTCATTACAACTACAATTGAAAGTGATACCACTGTGTCGGTGTGGATAAACAAGTCTCCTATTTCCTTAGCAACCAAAGTACGAGGAAAACTATCCCCAGCTTGTATAACTTTGAATTAATGCAACAAAACACTTTGTGAACCAAATCTAGTTCTTTTTAATTTTCATATAGGCATTACATATTTTGTTGTTAAACTTTTTCCGTTAGAGCATATGTGCTGGCTGCGAAATAAGTTGATTTAACAGGTTTAGACTGCAAAGCAGTGTGTGACATGCAGTACATGCGGCTCACTTTGTTTGTCAGTCTTTTGTAGTTGGTGGAAAATGCAGACATCGTCAGTGGATCTGCTGAAGTTCAAACTAAGAATCAGAATAAGGAAGAAAGGTGATTTGAAAGACTTTGAACCAAAGATTTCAGAAACTACTGAAACTGGGATTTCGTCAAAAATGCGTTGTTGTTGTTAGTAGAAATCAGAAGAATGGCCAGATCGATGGAAAGACAACAGCCTCTGGGTTTTCATTGCTGTTTTTCATTCTCATTTAGAATACGTGAAGAAGAAAGGGTTTGTGGGAATAATGATGTATTGCAAAAAGGCAAAAACTACCCCTAAGAATGCTTGAAAACAACAAAACACTGCTTGGCCTAAGAAATCATGCTTTGTGCACAATAATCATACATTTCCCAAAGATGCAATTGGACAGCACATTTATGTGACAATTTTTTTTTCTTTTCTTCCTGGGAATGACATTTATCACCAAGTGGCCCTTTCAGTCTCATGATTTAGTTGTTCATAGAAGGCATTTGTCTGATTGGGCTGTAAATCTGACTATAATTATAATATACTGTTAGGTTCCATAAAATAGAGTAATAAATACTGATTACAGCTTATATGTGCATGCATTACTATTTAATCTTGTGAGCATATGAAGACTAATACTATTTAAACTACCTCTAGAGTTAACAACACTTTTTTGTTTGCTATTAATGTGCAATGTTGGTGTTCTGTCCTTAAAAGTCTCCGACACAGTGCATCTTTAAGACAGCCATATCAACAGATTGAATAGCTTCAGATTGCGTCAACGTACTTGAATACTTTTAATTGAATAGATCTATCCATCGGTCACATACTGAAATGTATTAAAATGCCCTCCCTGCATTTTGTGTCTGTCACACACGATATGTCGACTTAATGTTCCATTGATCGCTTTTCATTTGATTTGAAATGCAAAGACATCGCCTCCACCAAGGAGACGGAACCTTAGGAATTAGACTAATGGAATGGTGTTTCTTTTTTTTCTCTCATGTTAAAGCAGCATTGAAAAATAATGGATATTGTTTTCCCTTTTTATCTGATGCCTAATCTATGTTGCATTGGACACCCCCCCCCTGCCAGTGACAGAAAGGGAATTAATTAGCAGACCCTCACTAATTTTAAGCAGCCTGTGCCCAGACCTGTTTGTGTGTGTGTGTGTGTGTGTGTGTGTGTGTGTGTGTGTGTGTGTACACATCAGCATGATATGTGTTAAACTACCCCAGAGAAATTACTTTCCACCAAAAGGGAAGTGTCTCCTTTTATCATCGCAATTGATTAATGCCAGTACACATGGACACTGGGCAAAGGTTACAGAGAAATCTGGAAAAGCCTTGACCTACAAATTGACACTTTGTGCACCGTCTAAATTTAACAGATCTAATTAAAATCCCATTTCTGGTTAAGAGGTGTCCCTGATCGGGCTTCCCAGGCTGAGTATACTTCAGATAGGCTTGTTTTGTACCTATGCAACTTGAATTGCGCGTAATTAGCAGGTTGCCACTCTTTCTCCATTTCACAGTGTGAGCACTCAACCCGCTGTGCGGAATTTCAATTTCTCCTCTTTGACCACACTGAAAAGGATGTGAAATGTAGTATACTTGACAGGTAAAATTGTTTTACAACTACAAGAGCGGGGATTCATGGGTAAAAATGCATTAAGGTGCATTTAGGTGAAATCCAAACTGCTGGAAGGGCTATCTCACCTCTGATTGCAGTCTTACTCTCCACTCACACTGATGAATCTTCACATAACAACCTTATCATACTCACACAAAAGATTGTTATCCTTCCTGGTGTGTCATATTGGAAAGGCAATTGAGGTGGCAATGTTCAAACCAAAGAACAGAAGGCATTACTTCCTCAAGCACTTTTAGAATTTGTTACAGACAGTATCTGTCCAAATAGGGGGGCTCTCAGTGTCACTGTGAATGTGTGATTTAAATGATGCTCGAAGTCTTTTCTTCTCTGAGGTCTCCAAACAAATAAAATCTCTCAGGAGTTTTAACTGTCCAACTCTCATGTCGACTACAGTTCCAGTCTTCTTTAAGAATCTAGGATGATTGAACGCTTTATCCAAGTTAAAGCTTATTTTCTTAATTCGATGGCAAAATGGGAAGCGGTGCTCCCCGAGGCAAAGAGTAAGAAAGTGAAGTTCGGGGTGGTGCAGGATGTTTGACTTTTTAAGAGCCAGCCTTCTGCAGTTTGCGCTCAACTTTTTATCAACCATAACCACAATCTTCCTCTGAATTACCCAATCTATCTTTTTTTTGTCTAACCATAGCCATTTTTTAACCTTGTATTGCCACAACACCAATCTTTCCTGAATTGTAACACATTGTATCTGCTACATGAGTCGATGATTTTTTTTTTTTTTTGTAAATTTTGCATCATTCTTTAATGGTGCAAAATTTAAGCATAGCTTTAAGCATAGCCTAGTTTTGCAGAGTCACCCTGCTTGACATTCCTGTCTGTCTATGGTTCAAATTCCTATATTGTAACACAAAATCGTTTGCATGAAAAGTTCAAATGGAAAAACTACACTTGATACGAATTTCTTTCATGCATAAGAAGATTTTTTTTTTCTTTCTCTTAGAGGTTAATAACATTCAGATGTGAAAGCTGTGCATTATCTGTTATTTGCATGAAAAAACATGTATCAAAGGCTTGTGAAATCAATATATGATGAGGGTGTGGTAAGTGTAGAGAATTCACTCACGCAGAGCGTTAAAGATCTGAGCCTGCTGTGGACTCTCCCTCATCCTACAAAGCTCATACAACAATCAAAGACCAAACTGGCCCAATTCCATCCCAGTATGTAAATAAGCATATCAAGACAGAAAAGTGAAATGAAATGCAACAAGGAAAACAAGCCTCTTGGTCACACGAAGAGGAGACAAACAGTGTCTGAAACTCTTGGCTGTTTATGATGATGTACTCTCTGCCTAATTGCTACGTCTGGATGGAGAGTCGCCTTGTTTATCCCTCCATGCAGTGCTGATTGCATGGTTTGGCTCCTTTTTAGGGAGGTTCAGCCCAGTTCTGAGGCTCTGCTTTTTCTGCTTGGGCACTCCCAAGTGTGTTCCTCTCCCAAGCCAATGGGAGAAAACCCTGAGCAGAACTGTAACTGACTGTTCTGCTAAAACCAACAAGCCTCATCTGTTCTGGCCTAAAACCATCTAAGCCAATATTCATTGAGCTTAACAGAATAGAGATGGATGCTTTTTTTTTCTTTGTAATTTCTTTAAGAATTTATTTATTTCCAATTTGTTCTCTGTAGTTATAAGATCCCCAATGTGGTGCAACAGACTTGATGGGGGAATTTGTTGAATAGTGATGTGAGTGGGGATGTCCACATGCCATTAAGAGGGAAGCTGTTTTTAGTGAGCCCCAGCTGGTGCAGTGGCTGCCTCTTCTGTGATGGTGTTTTGGACATTGCCAGCAGTAGGCTGCTGCTTCCTGCCTCTCCCCTGAGACTCATTCTGGGGAATAATGGCAAGAGGAGGAGAAAGAAGGTCCTCTAACTGAGATTAATTAGTGTTTTTGTATTCTGCAAGGCACAATAGCAAATGCAGCTCTAGCTAAATGACTTATTGTTTTCTTCTTAATGTCTGCTATAAATATGTTGCGGGAGAGAAATTGAATGTTTTTGTCTCACTGTTGCACAGGGTCTTTGTTTTGATAGCATGTCCTTGGTCGATAGTGATACCTAGACAATGGGGAAGGATTGGCAGAATGAGGTTCTTCATAGGGTAACGGTGATCTTCTCTCTGAGTTCTTTCTTCATTTGGCCTTCATGATGCAAATGCAGCTCACTCTAAAACATAGAATGGGGCTCTATAAGAGTTTGGCTGTTGTGTATGGATAAAATCTCATCTTAAAAAGAAAACTGTTCACCTTTTTGACCCTTTCAGTCAGGAGTTAATTAATCTACAAAGCTTCTCTGCTTTACCTGGACATCAGGTGTTGTTCGTGGTGCTGAATGTGCTGTTCAAATGAAAAACTAAAGGGAGAGCCACTTAGAATTTGAGAGGTGAGAACACCCGTGGACAGAAGGACGTCAGAAATTCAATCAGAATTTAAATCAGATCAGCAAAAGACGGGATTTGCTGTTTGCTCAGAGAGGGGCACCATATTGTGAAAATGAGCTAATTGCTTTTGAGCCATTCACAGCAATGTGTAGAAATCATACCTTGTGGTGTTGGCAAGGTTGTTAGGTTAACATCTGATCAATTTGTGAATTAATTCCTGGGTTTGAGAGTCTGCGATTTTCAGTGTAGCATGTTCGTTGGCTTAAAAATTGCGCCTTGGTCCGATCAAACAAGGTCACCCATTATGATAAACAATATTAAGATGGCACATGTGTTGACATGATGGAGGACATATTTGCATATTTAATCTTTTCTATTTCTTAAGCGTGCATGGTACAATTACAGCTGCTATGTGACTCATGTAAAGATTCTGTTGTGTAATGGTTTTGCATCAGGCAAATGGGCCATTATACGACCCATTTATTACAGCAGAGCACCAATAGAGCGTACAGCATATTAAGATGACATATTAGGCCATTAGGGATTGCGCTTGATTGACATGCAGCAACAAAGGATGCTGCCAGGGAACATAATAAGGGTCAGGTGTTCCAACCGACTAAAGTAACGGGGCTTAAACGTGTTCTGCATGATGGATGGTTTTGGGTGAATCTGTTTGACTCCGTAAAATAAGCCTGCCAGCTCCATCATAAGGAGAGCCCAAACTTATTCAGTGTTATTTTTATCAGGCTCCTTTCATGTTCCAGAGGACACGGGGAAAGTTCTGGAAAATTGAGTGAAGGCCACGGCTGTTCACATTAACAGCCTAACCCTCACAGCGAGAGCATTTTTGATTGGTAGCAGACAGTGAGAATAGCCCTGTCTTCATTGACATTTCCGAAGCGGCAGCCATGCTTTTCCGCGGTGGTGACCTCTGTGAATTTTATTAGCAAATGAGACCTGGAGGGTTTGGGTTTAAAGAGCGCCCCTTCATTCTGATATCCCCCACATAATGATTTTCACAGAGTTCAGGACCTGAATGGAGGAGAAATAATGAGCGCTAGTCATTATTGCTCATCTTATCTTCTGCTCAGACCATCACTCAATTTATAATTAATCTAAATACTTTCAACCTATAGACTTTGATGATCAGGATTAGTCAGCGGCTGATTTGTGAAAACTAAATGATATCAGACCATATTCCTCTTAAGGAAACTTTCCTTTCTATTTAAGTGAAGAAGCCAAAGGTAAAAAAGAAGGTTTCCATATGCAGCCATAAAACTATTTTTGTGTATTGCAGCCTGTATGTTGGATTGTTTGGAGGAACAAGCACCAACTGATTCTGTCTACTTGCAGGTTACAACCTTTTAGATGTACAATTCATGGTACACAGATGGATTTTTACAGGATTTAAAACTACTTGAATTGGACTTCAAATATTAAGGAAGGTCAGCCTTCTTCTTTTTAAAGGACTTTTTTTCAGGTTTTCTAATAAACAATAGAAAATTCTAGGCGAGGATTCCTCTTATATTTGAGTTAGGTCTCCGTTCAATATCTACTTCATCACCAACTTTGCTTCAAACAATGATTACTAACAGAGACATACTCTAGACTTGAAAGACATCCTCTAGATTTGAGACTATACTGCAGAAAATAAGGAAATGTGGTCTGTCCACACTGATAGAATTATAAATTGAGTCAGATAGTTTCACAAGGCCATGAATGGATAATAGTCATTACTCTTTACAACAAAATTAAACTCTTTACACAATTCATTTAGAGATTAGCTGTTTCCATCAGCTTATTTTCTTCCAGAAGGAAATTTTCTTCCCATCTGGACAGACACAAACTCTGGCCAACTCAAAACTGCTCTGCCAGTTTACTGAGCTGTCAGGGCAAAGGATTAACCTGATGGAAGCCTTCCCCTGGAGTATATCCACGATTCTCTATGTATGGGTCATAGTACCATTAAACCGCTAAATCTGTCATTGTTGGATCACAGGTGGGTTATTCTCACATTGTGGATTGGACCATACATTCAGCTTCTAAAGCAGCAGCTTTTTATTCATACTTATACATCAGAGAAGATTCCAAAAAAGTTGGGATGCTGTATTGATTAAAAAATGTATTGTCATTAGTCAAATTTACATTAATAATGGAACACTGAAAACATATCAAAGTTAAAATTGTGGCATTTAACTATTTCATGAAAAATATTAGCTAATTCTTTTAATTGACCGCAGCAACGCATGTCAAAAACGTTGGGAGAAAGTAACAAAAAGCTGGAAAAGGAAATGATACGTGAAAGAAACAGCAGAATAAATATGTTGCAATCAATTAGATTCATTGACAATAAGTCTCTCAGAAGTAAAAGTGAGCAGAGGCTCAGCAATCTGCAAAACACTGTCTACCAATTGTCGAGCAATTTCAGAATAATGTTTCAATGTAAAATGACTTTGAATGTGTCGTTATCTACAGTTCATAATAACATCAACAGATTAAAAGAATCTGGACACACCCAGTGCAAAGTTGGAAAGCCTGCATCTCTGATGATATGGGGGTGCATTAGTGCCTATTGAACTGGGAACTTGCACATCTGGAAGAGTACCATCCAAGCGGTAAGGTATATACAGACTGTTTAGCAACTTATGCACTCCTTCAGATGATGCCGTATCAGACAAGAATGGGGCAGCATTCTTCTTCCACTGGTACACCAACTGGTGTCCTCAGTTCCCAGACATTTACGGATCATTGTTAGTTCAATATTTGATGTATTTTCTGTGTTTTCATGGGTTTACGAGGTTTGTAAGTCATTGCTATTTGTTTTATTTCCATCTTACAATGCAACCCAACTTTTTTGTAATTGGAGTTATACTTCATGAACTCAGTGCTTTGAAAAAAAACTAGAAACATTTAGAAAGCACTTAATGTCCTTAAACACATCCAGTGAGAGGAATCTAGTGAAACAGGCAATTTTTTTGGCACTGTTTAATTTACGGCCTCTGCCAGCAACTTGTCAGAACAATCAAAGGCAGAATTTATGTGATACACGGTGTAACATATAATGATGTTTTGTGGAACTTTAATTCAGGCACAGTGTCCTTGTTAACACTGTCAAAAATATTCCAGCATAATGAAAGTAACACATTTCTATTTCAGCTGAGTGGCCTTCATTTTTGAAGAACAGCAACATTGAATGTGTGTAGCATCTGCAGTAGGGACACTTCATCTTCTACCCATTCATTTTTTACACTAGTTTCCATGTTCTCCACATCCAGCCATCATTGTAATGGAGGGTGAAGGTGGCCTACATTGGAATAATAATAAATCTGTTCCTTTGAATACCTTAGACAATAGCCGAGCCCTGGCCTTTACGGAGTTGCAGAGACGGGCTTAGTGTGTGCCGAGAGCCCTCTATTTTTAATTGGTCTCAAACACGCCATTGTTAAGGCGTAAGAGATAGAGAAAAAAGAGAGGTGGTGAGAGAAAACACCCCTGTGCATCACTAGCACATTAGTGCAGCACTAACACAGTGTCATTATAATTTGCTCTTAGTCTCACTGGCTAATTAGCTTGTCATGGTGTAGCAGGTCCTGCAGAGTATGTGGTCATTAGGCTCTGAGAGCATAGAAGCTGAATGACAATCAATGATCTCCTGTCATCTTCTTCACTGTTGTTAGACAGTGACAACGGAGGTATGATGAGGTGTTTTTATTGTCACTTGAAATACTGTTCCCTTCTGTTGTGTGGTGGTCAATGGATGAGAAATGAAGATAAGTTTCCCCCTTGTTGTGTTTGGGTTCACTGACCCAAATTAAGACAGTTTGTGGGTCTCAAATTTGCTGACAGGGATTTCATATCCACACTGCCACAGTACTGCAACCTGCCTGATGGCAAAGAAGACATAATCTACTTACATTAGTAGCTCTGTGAAGTCATTTTATGTTGACGCCTTAGCCCTGTATAAAGTACTATTTGATAATATGTGACTTCATACGCATTACATATTGTACCTTTTGTTTTATTAATATATCATGAACGTGGTCGTAAAAAAAATATTCATTCATTTCTGATTACCAACAAAGAGCAGTGCTGTGCATAAGTCTCCCAAGCAACACAGTCACAACATGACTGTTGAAATAAACAGTCTGTTTTAATCATCCAGGAAAGCTGTGCTGCCAGCGTCTTTGTCTTTGTAACATGAGCTACAACTGAACAATTCATCAAGTGATTATTAGAGCTGGTTCATGTGACACCCAGGGTTGCTGATGCCTCAAAGCGAAAAACAAAACTGCTTTGAGCACTTGAGCAGATGGCTGAACGTTATTAAAGGGACCTTAGAGCCCTCATATAGGGGTACCTGATTGAGGTTGGAGAAGCAAGTGTCTCAACTCATCTGATGGCCTTCTTCATGTTCTGTACACAACTCCGGGTTATCCTCAGAAAATATTAGACTTCACATGGGAATCAGGGACAAACTGAAATTGAATAATGCAGTTATGTGAAAAACAAACTACACCCTCTTTCAATTCTAAGGTTTTACTTGTTGGGACATCGTAAGAATGAAAGATAAACGTCACATGACATATACTGTTTAATTATTTAGTTCACAAATTCAAGCCAAAATGCAGTAGTAGTGTGTGAAAAAGTAAGTACACCCTTACTGCTTCCATCAGAATAAAGAGGGTCAGTAGCAGCCCACTGCTGCTAATCAAATACACTCGATAAGCTGATTATCAGCAGTTGTGAGCACCTCTATAAACGCAGAAGTTCAGTTAGTTTGCAGGTCTGGAGCATTCAGGTGTGTACTAACAAATTGCAAAGTTGGAGAGACATCAGTAATTATATTAGAGAAGCAACTGTTGCTGCCCATCAATCTGGGAGGGATTATGAGGCCATGTGCAAACAATTTTGAGTCCATCATTCTGCAGTGAAAATGATTTTTCACAAGTGGAAAACATTCAATAGGGTTTAACAATCTTCCCAGTAGTGGATGTCCCAGCAAGTTCAACCCAAGGTCAGACTATGCAATGCTCAGGGAAACTGCAAAACACCTGAGAGCAGAATGGCTGACTAAGAAAAAAATCGAGGTGTTCCAATGGTCCAGTCAAGGTTCACACCTCAGCTCAATTGAAATGCTGTGGTGGGACTTTAAGAAAGCTGTGCATGAACAAATGTTCCCAAATCTCAATGAACGTTGTAAAGACATTCCACCACAGCCACACAAATGATTACTTCAAGCTGTTGCTGCTAAAGGTTGTTCTGTAGGCTTTTTCATACACTGCCTCAGCATTTTAGCTTTAGTTTTTGTTAAATCAATAATTACACAGTGTAATATGTCATGTGTTGTTGTTGTTACTTAATTTTAAGAACTGGTAAGTAAAATACATATTAAAAACAACAAAGAACATTACACTTGCCCTTCTTGTGGATGGTCACTCTTTCAAGCTCAGGTTCTCTACCAGTACCGGGCGCTTGAGAGTTGTAAGCAGTTGTGTTTGTATATGTTCACATATTTACACATATATATCTATATATAGATATATGTCTGTATCATAGGCTTGGAAACTGACGTCCCCCCCCCCCAATTGGAGACAGGCGCATTTGTCAAATCAAATCAAATTTATTTTTATAGCACATTTCATGTACAAAACAATTCAAAGTGCTTCACATAAAATTTGTGCTCATTAATTCATGACATATCTGTCAGGTTTCCGATATGTGTCCCCCCCTAATGTTAAACTCATTCCTACGCCCTTGATCTGTATATATATATATATATATATAGTTCTGGAATATGTCCACAGTAATGATCATGTGATCAAGTGCAGAAAATAAAACAAAAATCAATACATAACATACAATCAGAAAAATAAATAAAATCACTTGTTTTATTGACTATACTGATATATTCTTAGATGATGTAAATGCATTGAGTTTAGCTTTGTTAAGTGATTCATTCTTGTTAGTTGTAAATCAAACTTTAAAAAAACAACTTGTTAAATGAATGTAAAGGACAAATTTACCACTATATCAATTTATTTTCAGCATAAAGCAATTCTGTTGTCACATCAATATTTTTGGTTTTCGGTGCAGCAAAATGTAATCACAACTTGTATTTTATCACAAAAATGTATTTTATTACAATAAATACGGGAAAATGTTATAATGGACTTTGGACTTTACTTCAATGCACACACATTAATCCACAGTCATCAGTAGGGAAACCACACTATAGGCTGCACAATGGTGAAATCTGAGCGATTGAATCACTTTTTTTTTAATGAATTGATTTTCTTCAAGTTTCCATCGTGTTCGCTTCTTGTTATCAGAAAGAATTTTTGACTCTGATTTCCTTCACTCTTCTATTCTTATCATGGATATTTGGTTCACAGCGTGTCCCGACATTCCAACAAACATCATCTGTCTTGCATTTGTCATCCATATAACACATGTGATCCACAGTCAAACGTGAGCCGCACCACAAGCATTATTCTTCAAAGCAAGGCTCAGCGTACATCCCCCTGTTATTTGTGATTCTCCCGATGACCCAAAACATGTAAAGATCATTTAAAACAGCAACTGTTGGTACCTGACAAACAGAACCGGTTAAGCTGACTTTGTGTCATCACATTTCACTGCTCCTCCTCCTCCTCTTCTGCTCCCTCGCCTCCTGTTTCATTGTGTAAACATGACAGAGCCCCCAACTCATTATCTGGAGCTGGAGACAGATGGAATTGGTGAGCGTTACAAGAGCAGCACAACAAGACAAGTGGGCAAGCTCGAGTCATTCATGGAAAAAAATAGGATTCTGTGAGAGGCTGTTTGGCTGACACACTCGGCAACCAAGCCTGCTTATTTAGTTGGCGGTATTCACCCGTTTTAAGACCATATCTGAGTGAAGCGTCACATGTTAAATGTAATGACAGAGATTTAGCTCTGCCTCACACGCAGCGGCGCTGAGCTTGCAGAGCTTTTTGCCTACAGGTTGTTTGCTTCACCTCTATGTGCCTTCCAGCCATCAGCAGAATACCAAAAAAAAAACTACATTTCAACATAAACGAAATCTCTTTTGGCTGTGTCTCAAAGCTGTTACAATTTGTGCCATCTCATTACCAACGCCAAGCTAAATAAGATGATGACAAATAGAATGTGTTCTGCATCTCCTTGAAAGTTTGCCAATATAATATTTCTCACTTGTGTTTTATTGGCAAGAGGGTAGAGAATTAGATTAACCTTTAATATTGAAGCAAAGTGATAAAATCTAAATGGGGCTTTCTTGGCAAATAGGTTTTAGCTTATTGATTTCTCATTTTTCCCCTTCCCTCTGTCATTGAGGGAAAACGCTCTTCTCAAATATCCATTTTTTCCTAGTCTCTCTACTGTACTGTAAGTCTTTGTTTATTGATGAATGGTAATGATGAGATGGTTTCAATCAGTCCAGAGATAATAGCTTTTTCTCATCAAAGGTCAGAGGCTCAGATTGTGAACAGCCATTTTCTTGTCCTCCACATGCTTTATCAGATTAGTCTTTTATTTCGTCGCTGTTGGACCTCAGGACACAGTTGCTGGTATTTTGATTGTTCAGGGAAGGTTTGTTTTGTTTATAATTACATGCCTTTAAATGCCAACAGATCCAGGTTATGCAAGATTTTTAGCTTTTCGCTGGCCTTTTTACTGAAAATCTGTTTGCCTGTTTGCTTTTTACTTCCAGCTGGATGAAAACCACTTAACTCACGGTCCTCCCCTTTTCTTCACATCTACAGGGTCAGCCTTCATGATGGTGAACACATCGGGTCGCTTCGCAGGGCAGAGGGCTTTACTGCTGACACCTCAGCTGAAGGAGAATGACACGCACTGCGTTATCTTCCACTACTACATAGGAGGAAGAGACAACAGCCACCCAGGTCACCTAAATGTATATATCAAAGAAAACAACAGTCCCATGGGGATGCCAATTTGGAATGTGTCAGGCCCAGCCTCTCGATCATGGGGGCAGGTGGAGCTGGCCATCAGCACCTACTGGCCCAACTTCTACCAGGTGAGAAAACTTTGGTGAAATCAGGCTATCTTTTGTACAACTTCTCTAAAGAAGTAGGCTGCCCATTGTAAGTAACCTCTATAGTTTAGCAAAAACTAATTAAAGCCCTTTTTATTGGGTGGAACATGACAAATTTATTATCTGAGAAGCTCTAAACAATTGCACAATAGCCCATTCAAAACACCTGAGATCAATGATTTCAGTGGCTGCCTCGGTATCCATGGTGATCTGTTCTCTTCCCCTTCCATCTGAGCCAGTTTTCTTTTTCCATTTCTGAAAACTCATTTTCACTTACCAATGCACATGACTGCTGGCTAGGGCAAGGTGATTTCACACTTGCCTGGCTATTAGTCTGCGTCAGACTTGTTCCACGAGTCCACCAAATGTTAATTGATGCAGGGAGACCCCTTAACCTCCCAATGGGAGCCGGCCCTTTGGTGTATTATTTCATTATGGCTTGGTAGAGCTGGCCCACACTGGAGCTGAGGGGAGTCCTCCTGCCTGCTTATCATAGCCACTCTGATAACTTAGTTAACAAGGCATACCACTGAGATTCTCACAGCTGAATTCTGGATGGAAGTTTTAATGAGAGGTCCATGGACAAAAAAGGGAAATAAGAAGAGGACGACCTTGTTTGAGATAATCATACAAAGCTGATTTGATCAGATATTTTCAGATTGGTTTCAGACATGAAACAGTAAGCCTGTTTTAAAGCTCAACTTGTTATTCAGAAATAATGTTTCGGTCCTTGATGCTATTTTTACTAACTGTTGCACACAGTTTCAGCAAATGCTTTGCCTTTAACTTTTGATCAGTTCGATGAACCAGGCAAAATGCCTGAATTCTTTGACTTGAAGTTGGCTGTATTGAGTTCAGCAAACCTCTGCATACGTAGGTCGAGTATTTAGACCCACGATGACTGACAATGCTCTGGTGGGTGTTAAGGGTAAAATCCCAGCATCTGCTGCCTTTCAAACCCCAAGTGGAGGGTCTGCCTTCCTTTTGTAATTTTTCTAGACCCAAATTGACATCATGGGTAAATGTGCGGATGCTAATGATCTTAGCAACAATCTGTCATGTAAGGAGGCCATTGCTTGAAATTCTCTCTAATTAAAAACATGGCACTAATTATAGGTATCTTTAATTGCATAGCAACCTACGAAATTGTCAAAGGGAAGCCACCTGATACATGGAAATTATTTTTTAATTACCGGTACGGCTTTTAGTCATCATTCCAGCCGATCTGCCTTTGATAATTACTCCTCTGTTAGGCTATCTCTAGAACCTTTAATTGAGATTGTCGTGCATTTTTCAAAAACTGAAAACCTGAACAGTTTGCAAAATAATATGAATCAATTTATATTGTGCAAATAGCATTCAAATTGTGCACTGTGTCCATATGACCTAAATGTACTCATCTGTCTCAGTGCTAATACAGCAGAGTTCATGGCAGAGCTAATCAATCCCGCTGTAATGTTGTACTTAACAAAGTCCCAAAGGGATCACCAGTGCAGTGATGTAGACACTGAACGCTGGGCTCGCTGTCCATCTCTCTGACAAATGAGACGGATGAACTTTCTTGTGACATCAGCAGCCTTGCCCCATGTGAATATTTTTGGTGTGGGTCAGGCCCAATTATGCACTGCACTATCATTGATGTTGGAATCAATTATATCACAGCTATTAGGCAGGCTGACTGATGTCTGTTGCACAAACAAAGGATTTCAATTAGAGTGTGGGGGGCAGTTAATTTGTCTGGTGGCGATATATGGAGAGGTTGGCCTTTTAATTTCCTTTAAATTAGCCTGTAATGAGGCCATAATTGGCACCCAAGACATCCACTTTCATATTCCGTAAGACGAAAAAAGAAATTTATAATTAGACAACCCTATCTGAAGGCATCTTGCCTCCCAGATGACAATGGTAACTATCTCCTTCTCCACATTCCTAGGCTACAAAAGGAATCTCAGAGATGTATCTTTGTGTAACCAGCAGGGCACGAATTTCTAGGTGACACCATACATGGGATTTGACCATTAATATATACAAGATGCTGGATCGTGCAGGTTTGTATTTCAGGGATAATGGCATGCAAAACATGTGTAGCTGTAGCATGTGTGGTGTAATGAGTCTATGGACCACACCCTGTGTTTGGGAAGGGACTGGCATTCTGTTTCCCTTTTTATCACACTGCAGACCGAGAAGCACATAACTCAAACATTCTGCTGGTACACGCCCTCCCTCAGAGCTCAGGACCATTTGTTTTGCAAGAGAGCTAGGCCCTTAAAATAGTGTCAAGTTAGTCATGCACAGTTGCACTTGATTTTAAAAATGATCTAATAATAGAGTGCAACAGACATGTCACCAAAGTCACATTAGACACGAAGCAAGTGTTAAAAGCAACAGCATTTTTTTTTTATGGAAGAGATGACATATTAAAAGGAATATTCACCAGTGTTAACATTATTCAGGTTTGAGGTATTTGCCCTTTTAGAGTCAACAGTTATGAAAGGAATATTTTTAAATAGTAAGTTATATCGAAAGTTTAAATATGGACTATAAAGTGTGCATATTTCAGAGACTGAATTTCAACAGGTTACTTTGCACAAACAAAATTGTACACTGTAAAACCCACTTAGTTAAACGTACTGATAAAAATCATGCAAACCATGCAAAAAGTAAAGCAGAATAGAAGTTGTATTTTGTAATGGATGTAATTAAGTGTAATTTGTTAAAGGGTAGTAAGGACCGGATATACTAATTACAAAGTAAAGTCAACTAAATGATGTAAATCAGGACAGCTGTTGGAACTCAGAGAGAAATATTTTATTTTGAAGAACAAATCTAATAAAACTGACAATCATATCAGGGAACGTTTTATGGTGCATCAAACAAAAATCAAAACACAAGTACAAAATGTCCATTTATCCTACAGTTACTGGTTTATATGGTGGCGATAAGTCCCATAATATGTTCAAGTCTTAAACAAACAGGCTATTGCTGCTCAGATTGATTGATTGAAGATTGATTGTGTATCACTCAGATGTTTCTTTCTTTGTTCAGTGCAGTGGTAAAGTGTGGGAACCAAGATCTTTCCTTTCATGAAAAATGAATATGAGCTCCAGATTTTTGTTTTGAAAGTGATAAGTTGGTCTCTTTGAAGTGAGGGTGTATAAAATATTTATAGTGCATGTGTTACCTGCAGTAGATTATGGTCAGATCGCATCTAAAATGCAGCTCCATGCTATTTGGATTTATTTACACATGTTGATATCTGTTGGCCAAATATTGAGAAGGTCGCACATTTTTAAGCTGTAGAAAGTGTCATCAGGTGTATGTTTGTTATGCACTTACAGCTCATCTGACAGTATTTTGTTCGCAGTTTTTCTTTTATCTTCAAAGCTACCACACTCCATTGACAGAAACTGTGATTTTACATCAGAGAACACATGTCAGTTTGTTCTATTGTGTGACTGCAGAGTTTATGACATTGTAATTCAGATCTGACCAAACCTGGTAAAACACCAAAGTTGTGGCAGTGGTAGACCAGCAACTGGTGTACTCTGCAGTGAGATGAAATAATGAATTGGCTATCTCTAGGTTTTGTGTGTGTTTGTAGTCTGCTGGAGCACAGAAATCAGGTTCACATTCTAACCAAAAAGTCATGTTTTTTTTTCAAACTCAAGTAGGACTTTACACACAAGATAAACTATGAATTCAGAGAAAGCTGGTGCGACTTCATCTTGGATACGGAACTGGAAGAGTTAGCCGTCTTTGCATTACTTTACTGTGTAACGCATTTTCTTTACAGTTTCTATTATTCATCTTTCTTTTAATCATTCATTAATCAATGAGCAACTAAAATTAAATGATATTGTCGAGGCAAGAGAAATTTGGGTGACATGACCTTTTAGCTTTGCTTCTCACCTCCTGTGCTCTGTGTTTGTCGCAGACTGTGTGCTAATCGTCTCAAGGCTCAAACCTAATTTCACACTTGCATGTCATAACACCTGTCAACTGTGACATATTGTGGAAATAATGTTAGTGGCCTGCAGCTGTGTCACCAGCTGCAGCTCAGCGAAGGAACAGAGTGTGTTAGCGAGAGCTGGACTTTGCACACGCCTAGCCACACTCGGGTACCTTTTCAAGACATGTGCCCATTTATCACTGGTGTTATGAGCCTCCTTTCTCCTCCTCAGATTGTGTTTGAGGCTGTAACCTCAGGGCAGCGGGGCTTGCTGGCCATCAAAGACGTTGTGGTCCAGGGCCACCAGTGCAGTAAGTCTATTTTCCCTTCACCATAAAAGAATATCATCAAACCTTCATTGTCCTTTTCATGACACCCTTCCAAATACCTGTATCATTGTTCTGCTCAAGGCCTTCAAGTCAAACAAAAGGCCTTCAAATAATATGCTACAGTCATTCCAAGTGGGAGCCTCCCTCCTCCTTTCCTCTTTCCTCCCTGCAGATTTATGAGCATATAGTTGACATGCTGAAGTGTGCTCAGGATATAATGTTTGAGTGCCTCTGTTAAATCTATCCTTTGAGAGATGGCACAAGAAGTACAAAAAAACAAGCCACTGAAAAGCAAACCCTACCGAACAGTCTGCTGCGTCTGATGTTTGGATTTTACCATTTTTCTTCTCCCTGAAGAATTTTCTGTAAAGTGTCTCATCAACATCTGTTCGGAGTTCTGCTACCCTTACTGAATCAGTACAAGCACTTTGGAGTGCACTACAGAAGTAATGAACATGTAATTACTGCCACATTTATAATTTTCCTGTGCCTGCTTTTGGGATAAGCTGCGGCTGTAAGGGTGGAGGAAAGATGCCTCTTCAGTATTCTTCATGTTTATTCTTTTGAGTGCAGAGAGTCATGTTGGTCCATATGGCACCCCTCAAGTTAATACTGAGGTTTTCACACCCTGCACTCTAAAATCAATACCACGTGAATTCTCATCAATTGATTTATACTTTACACCAACCCTCATAGCTGAAGCATCGGGCTCTGATTGTTGGCCACTAATGACCTGCTAACCATTTGAAAGCAGCTGAATTCCTACAAATGTTATGTCAATAAGATGGATTTATACAGCAATATGAGCAGCATATAAATGTATTGGAGCAAATCAATGGGGCCTCACGACGTGTTCAGTGTTTAAATTTGTAAGTGTGAGTGGATCAATAATCCACTCAGTGGCAATTGGGCTTCTTTGAGTGATAAGCAAAGTGATGAGCGACTCCTCAGTAGAGAAATGCCAATTCATTTTCTATTTATACGACCACATAGAATATCTAGCTCAAAGGTGTGATTATGCCACTGGGGGGGTCTTGCTTTCCTCCCGCCATTAAAGAAGACATAGAAAAATAGATTTTTGTCTCTGGCACTAGATAGATTGACAGGGAAAAGATATAAAAGAGCTGCAGTTCAATGGCAAGGTTATGAAATATGAGGTAAAAATGAAATGATGAAAGTGATAGAATTAGCTTTTGACAAGTCTTCAGAGATTCGGTTATGTTTCGAATCAAGGTCGCTCCACTGAATTGCCCTATATTGCTTTGCAGAATAGCAGCACTAATCAGAAATGTTCTAAATAAGTTACTTTCCTGGACTATCTCGGTCTGGGAATGTGCTGATAATGAGTTCAAATAGAAAAGATAATAATGCTCATTGAAAAATGTCCTCCATCACCGAAAGAATCCAGTGGAGATACAGTGACAAGGAGGCTTTTGGTAGGTGGCCTCTGGTTCCCGATTTTAAAGATTTTGTAGGAATATCCCTTACTAAATCCCAGTATGCTTTAAACTCAGCGGGACTTTTCTCAGATCACTAGATCTACATACAAATCTTGGCATAAGAGTTCTTGTGTGGGTAACAGACAAATTTGTATGGCGCAGGAGCGTAAATTTGCTCAACTCGGTGTTAAATGGTTTCTTTACTTCTGACACTTAAGTTTTCCAAAATGCCAACCCATCTTTTTGGAAGCTGAACTTCCCCTCTCAGCATGCAATCTCATTTGACAACTATTTGTTATTTTCATAGTGA
Organism: Odontesthes bonariensis; assembly: GCF_027942865.1. Taxonomy (NCBI): domain Eukaryota; kingdom Metazoa; phylum Chordata; class Actinopteri; order Atheriniformes; family Atherinopsidae; genus Odontesthes; species Odontesthes bonariensis. The sequence continues at coordinate 12,615,762 of NC_134519.1, read as the reverse complement.
ATACTCCGCACTTCCTGACTATAAAAGGAGTGGAGGTCAACGCTGGACAGACAGCATCTTTTCACTGCACTGTCAATGGACGCAAGAGGGACAACTTTCGTCTCTGGCTTCAGGTGAGAGACATTTTTTATTTCATTTCTTTAGACTCTGGGTCAGGGACTTGATCAGATTGTGGAACCTGTTATAGAACTGGACTCGCTGGAGATGTCTTCCTAAACAAACCCTTTACGTAAATATGCAATTTTGTGATCCAAGATGAGGTAGATTTGCTGGTAGATTTGCATCATTGTTATTGCATTTGACTAAATATGTAACAAAATGTAAGTTGATGTAATATATCATTGAATTAAAAATAAAAATAAAATTGAAATTTATTGATGATTTATAAGTGGCTTATATTTTGGTAAGGTGTGTATTAAGCAAGGTTACAGTTTGTAAATGATAATCCAAAAGCCATGAATTGGACAAAGGGAGCCTTCAGACACATTTCCAAATATTACACCTTAAGTACCACTTGAAATGATTTTGTCCTCAGCATCACTTCTTGAAAATGCACTTTTATTTCAAACTTTTAACTCTAAAGTCAAGAACCCATGTGTTGAGCTTAATGCACTGCAGTTGAATCGAACACTTCGTGCTCTGCGTGATCACAGTGATAAAACACCAAGTGAAAATTAAGGAAGGGAATTTTTTTCTTTAAATCTCATATCATAACAACATATCGTCTCAAGCTTTTAAGAAAACTCTAAACAATTAGATGATTTTAGAAGCCAAAGCTGCCAGCCTCTCAACCTCTTTCAAAAGTCACTTTCAGGAAACACTATTGGCCTTTTGTAATCTGCTGTGTGGATCATTTCAAGTTGAAGCATTCACACATTGCTTTATGTTGCCCTTGTGGTTGAGATTTCATCTGCTCACCAGATTCCCACAGGCCTCTGCAGCTGGGATGCAGGGGATTACAGTTGTTTCAGATCACCGCAGTATGGTCTTAACCTATATAGATGTTGGCTCCATGTGGATACTGAGTACTATATCCGGCACAAGTGAGCGGCGCAGCAGTCTTGAATTGACCTTGTTCTAAGCAGCAAAGGTAGTGCATCTGGCAAACATAACCCTGTTGGCTCTGCTGCTAAGCACACTGTCACACATGTGATCAGTGGGAGCATGATGCTGGGTAAAGGTCTTCTGCCAGGTACTCCATCATTTTAACAAACACGTCCTCATTAGCACAGGATCTGGAAAACAAACATTAAGTGAAGTCCCCCGATGACAGTAATGAAGAAATATTTCTAATGAACAAATGTCCCCCATCTGCCTGCTGTGAGAGGTGACAGCTGGGGAAGCCCACTGTGTGTGTCTCTGTGTGTGTGTGCATTCCTGTGTAATAAATTTATTCCAGCCACCGATGGGACACAAACAAACAAGCTCAAGAGCAGACGACAAGAACACTGAACTCAAGTTTCTGAAACACACACAAGGTCAGGCCACTTTGCTTATTAAACTTTTCCATTTTGGAGGCTCACTTGTGTTTGTCTCTGTTCCAAACAGGGCATGGGTGGAAGAGAGGCCCCGATGAAAGCCACTAAACCTTGGAACAACCGGCGCTTCATAGGCACTTTCGATGTGGAGAACACAACCAAGGGCGACTCAGGCCGTTACCGCTGCATTGTCCACTCAGACAAAGGAGTTGGAGTGTCCAATTATGGAGAACTAACCATAAAACGTGAGTTTTTGTCCCAAGGCAGAAAAACAAAACGCAAACATGGACTACTGTCTCTGACTGAAAACCACACAGAGAGCAGGAATGTTTTCCCATCCACATGACCTCCATGCATTCAGCAAAGTTACCAGGAGATAAACCGGTAATGCTGCATATTTTTTAAATGAAAATGTCCTCTCAGGACAGACTGAAAACTGCAGCTTTTTATGTTGATTTGTTATCCACAGAACCTTAATACTTCTTCTATAAAGACTGTCCTTGACTGAACACATTTCCACCTAAAAGATCACAAAGGCGAGAGGCAGCAGGGTTTACAGTAGCCTCACTGATATTTCACTCCTGCAGTCATTTGATATGAATTTATGGAGTCGTCCGAAACTAAATCCTGCAAGGCCTCTCTTTCCTACAGCCCTATAGCCCGGTAATGGCCCTCTATATTTCTTCACCTCAATTTTCTCCTAGTGCTCTCAATTGAATTTACTGCCCTGATTTTTTTTTTTCCTCTTTTTTTTCTTTTTTGGGCTCTAAGCTTTGTATGTGATTGATAGGTTTAATCCTGCCTGTCCAGATCGAGGTCTGTCAATCATGCGAGAACGGCTGGGCCCAGACACAGCAGAATGTAAGAGGCAGATAAAGTCTCTCTGCCCAAGTGTATCAGTGGGTTTCAGTGGTGTGCTCAAAGAAAATTTACTGACACACTGGAGGCACTCAAAACCACTCTTGTGCATAAATTCAGCAACACAATCACTTGCAACATTCACACACTTACACATACTTACTAGACAGCAGTATTTTTGCTGATCGCTGCTTTCAGGCTTACCAGATATATTTCCACACAATAATATAACAGTAAAGGGTAAAGTGCTTTCGTCATAAATATTTAAAATGCAGTAATTTTCTCAGTTAAGGCTTGTATCAAATCTTGTAACTCACTGCAGTTTAAATCCTACGTTGATTTCACACCTCGGTGACTCTGATGTAATCCAGCTCGTTCGAAGAGGAGAAAAAGGCGTTTTCACACTTATCAGTGTCCCACATAAAAATCTGATATCTCCTCTTATCGGCCCAGTCATAAAACAAGTGCTTAACCCTCCTAGCAAAGTGTCTGAGTTGTAAATCCTCCTTAAATATGTATTCGCCACATCAATGACTTGCTTTTGGAGGAGTGACCGTGGAGTCTTTCTTTGGATTATGAGCCTGCTACAGTCACATGCCAGCTCCCCTCACCTCCTTCATTATCATACACTGCCTTTTCCTTTAACATGAGGAAAGTGAATGCTTGATTATCCTGGATAATCACTTCTGCTATCCGTGCCAGTCTTCCATCAGTATTTATGTGCCTATGTGGAAATGTGCCACATGCATTTCTAGTGCTGTACGGACCGGCCCCGTGCAGCCCTCCCCTCCTGTTTTGATGAGCTCTCCTGCTGAACAGCCAGTGGTTTTTGAAAGGAGGATAATTACTCCCTGTCCAAGGGCTGGTTCTTTTCTTGGCCTGGTTAGAATCACCTGGAGCCCTCACTGAGCTTTTCCATTGCATTCTGGGCCATGCTACCAACTCGAGGTCGCGGCCGTGTCAGCTCTAATGAGAATAGCCACCAAAAATCGAAGGTAGGCCAGTCAAGACCCTCGTTTTCCTGTGGCCCCCTCTCTTCATATCCGGGGCAGATCAATTCTTTACTCACAGCAGCCCAATTAGGAAAGCGCACAACATAATGAGGACCTCTTGCATCTTAACAAGAGAGGCTCAGTGGATGTAACGGGCAAATGAGAGATGGATTTATAAACAGTGAAGTCTAACTAATCTAACAACAGAGCTGAGTGGCAGCTCTTATTATTGCTCACTGTGTAATGAAAGGGTTGTGTTCTTGCACTCGTATATTTGTGTAATGTATGTGTAGCTTTTAAATGATTAGCGAATTAATCTGTTTAGAGATCTGTTTAATTATCTAAGCGAGTTATTAAGAAAAAATGCCAGCAATTGTCTAGTTCCAGCTTAAAATTTGCTCTGTTTTTCTGTGGTATATTAATTAGATTAGTTGCCAACTTGGGGTTCTTTGTGCGGTGTCATTTTTCAGTGATATTGCATAAACTATATGATAAATCGGCTCATTTTAAAAGTAAACATTAGTTTGTCATGCCAGTGCATGCCAGTGTATGAGTGTTTTTTGTTGCTGCAGATGCATTTGTGTGATAGCATCCTGGCAGGTGCTGTGTAAAAGCAAGGCTCAGCTGTTGCCAGGCCGTTCGCCTTTTTGGTCAACATCATGACAGCAGCTGCTCACTGACCCTCACGAATGGTCGCCACTTTCATCTGTGCACTGTCAACCATTTCCAGCTAGCACAGAGCTCAGTTGGAAGACCTCTGCAGGACCTCACCGCTGCAAAGCTGCTGCTCGTGGCTTAAACATTGGTAAACAAGTTGCTAATATCCTGAAGTGTTCCAGAACTTGAATGTATTCCACACCGGTAATCTGTGATTTGCAGGGCATCTGCTGTGGCTCTTGAGCAGAGGATTACTGCACCTACAGGAATAATTTCATCACCAAGCTAAGCTGCTGTTGCTTTTGTGAAGCTGTAACTTTTCATAGTTAAATTAAATGCTTATTGCTGTAATACATCATATTGCTTAGCTGTGCTGTTTCAGAAGCCGTCTCAGGTGATAACAGCAGAAATAGGCCTGAATGGTAAGAGTGGCATCCATTTATTAGAGTGATGAATGTTTTCTACAGAGAATCAAATGTGACGGGATGACTGAGGGGCCTTTCCTGATCAAATACAGTATGATGCTATCACTTTAGTTGTGTTAATAGTTGGTGAAATTCTATGTTACATGGCCTCTTTGAACCAGTCATGACTGAGCTGAAACGTTGTCATAGTTTGAGGGCCATTTGGTCTTATGCATCATAAGGTGTCATGGAAAAATGAGTGCTTTGGCAAATGTGTCAAAAAAATCTGGTGACTGTTTCATTAGACTTGCTTACTTGGTGTTGGTTGTTTATTTATGACATTTTACTTTTCCCTGAGTCATACTTTCAGTATTTCTTTTTATTTAATTAGGTTCTTTAATGAATATAGGCACTAAATAAGGAACAAAAATACATTACATATGGTATCACAGTTAGATTAAAAAAAAAAGTGAGGTTCTCTCTTTTTGAAACCAACACATTCAAATTGAATAATTTTAAGATATTAAAAAAAAAAAAAAACATGTAGTAGAGTTAGCCTGCATTGTTTACTATTGCTTGACTTAATCTGAGTGCATAGCAACTTAACTCAGTTAAATCCCTTTGAAGACATAACAGACCATAAAAGCCCATCAGAACAAGTCAACAGCTGAACCCAGATTTTGGATCACCTCATTTTCCTGTCGGCCTCCAGCATATAGACTAGTGTCTGGCTTGTAAGTACAGAGGAAAACCTCATGGATTAGCTGGTTCGCTTTAGGTGATGTTTGTCAGTATTATTGAAAGCCTGGATTAGAAGGAGTTTAGGGATGTGAGATCGGAAGTCAAAGTAGGGTAACCATCTGCCGTTGGTCACCTCAGCCCATTTTTTATTTACCCAAAGACTTTGCCCTCTCCACGACAACTCCATGAAAAGCAGCCAGGCCACGAATGCTATTATTGTGTTTCTAGTGTGCTCATTAGAGCTTCTCCTCTTGACATGCAGCTTATGTATGTGACAATGGTAGATTCCCGAGCAGTTCCTTAGCTGTTGGTCATAGCCCTTTGTTGAATATGCCAGGTTTTAATTTCAACGTGACTTTGTTTTCAAAGACTGAACATCATATTGAGATTGTGAAGTTGCATTTATTTCTGTTTTTTTTTTTTTAGTTGTCCTTATGATTGGATAGAATTTTGATTTCGATTTTTTTTTTTTATTTTCTTTTCTATTTATTCGTTTTAGACAACTTTGCATATTCAGGAAATCTGTGTTACTCTTCCTAGGCGTTTTTGTCAATGGAGACAAAAACAGTGAAAACAAAAGGAATAAAACTATGACAATCTTAAAAAGATTTTCACGGTCTTGTAAATGTCACAGCAATCTGTCCTTGTGCTGGCTGTTCTGTATGGAAAAAAAAAACTGAAAATATCCCAAGGTTAAAATAACTCGTTTGACATTTCAAGAAGCCTCATTAAACCTGAAGTGGTACAAGGTTTAAGCAAGATTAGAAAAATATTGGTGACATAACAGAGAACATATTGAAGGTTTTCTTGAAACACTTTTGTCTGAAAGAGCAAAACTTGCACTGAAGAAGAACTCCAAAATTATTTTTGTTACAATCCGAACAGAGCCGCTGACATTGAGAGGGCCCAGAAATAACTCAGATTGTTTTAACCTTTTAATCATTGTGTGAAGGTTACAGACACTTGAAAGGTTTTGGTCTGTACAAAGCCAACATAGACTATTCTACTAGTAAAATACAATGATGATGATGAATTTCTCTATATCCCATAAAAGAATTATATACTTACCTACAATGAATAAACACCCCTAAAAGTCCTCAACAGAGAGAAGAATGAGACCAGAGTCAACATTGCTTTAGTTTTCCAAAGAGTTCTGTTTCCTGCTCTAATATGACACCCAGTGGTTTTCTAAGATCATATATTGTCAAGTTAAGTCCAAAATAAAATGTCAAAATCAATTTTTGCGTAAGCATCTTTAAAAACAACAAGTGTCGACCATAGAGCTGTAAAATGATGATCAGCTTTATTTGTCATGCATACATGCATACACGCATACACATGAAATTTGTCCTCTGCTTTTAAACCATCCAGGTTGGCACCTGTTGACACACACATGCACATGCACAGGGTCACACACACATAGAGACAGATGCCAACCTGGAGCGGTGGGCAGCAGTTCGCAGCGCCCGGGGAGCATGGGGGTACGGTGCCTTGCTCAAGGGCACCTCGGCTGTGACAAGGAGGTGGACGGACACCCCTCCAGCAGTCAGTTCCACCAATTTTTTGAGTGGCGAGAGTGGGAATCGAACCTGCCAACCGACTCTAACCACTGAGCCACGGCCGCCCTGTCAAAATCAAAAGAAAATACGTAAAACAATAAAAGCAAAAATGGTAAAAACAAAAATACTCAAGCAAGTTTCAAATCAAATCAAATCAAATCAAAGTACCCACACAGAAAAAAGAGACTGCCTGGTTTAAAAAGACAGATACATTTTCAAACTGGATTTGAAAATGTCGAGAGTTTGTGAGATCCTAATTTGAAAGGGTTGGTTGTTGCTCCTCGAAAAAGCCAGGAGCAACTGGTCAGCTGACCATAGTGAGTAAGAAAATGTTAATATATGCACATATGCAGCAACTTAAAAACGGTAAAATCTTCAAACAAATTGTAAAAATAACTGTGAGCCAACGCAAGGAGGCATAAACAGGTGAAATGTGGTCTGTCTGTGACCTTTACAATTATTTGTGAAAGTTGTGAGTTTGGGTCTTTGTTGGAGTTGTCCTGGTGCATCCTGTGTTTGCACTGTGTCAAGTATCCTGTATAATAGATACACTAATAGTATTGAAAACCGGTCAATTCAGTAAGGTATAATCCTTTTAGTTGTGGTTTGAGCTCCTGCTTCCATGAACGCACAAGCATGTGTTGGGAGAGGCTGTTGCGCTGCTAGTTGTGTGGTGATGAAATAAAAAAATACATTCTGGTATATTCCTTTGAATGGTGGCAAAGCAAAATTTGTGACGCATATTTTTTTGTTAACCTTTGCTGAGTTGCTTCAAACTGGACAGCAGCTAAAAAGACACTTGAGTTTGTGGTTTTACCCATCCCATCGGCCCTTTTTAGCTTTAAATAGGATTACAGAATTTAACAGCAATCACGAGTTGAGAAATTAAACTGGCACCAGCACTGACAAGAGAGATGACAACTACAGCAGCTGTCAATTGTCAGAGGTGTTTCAATGGGAGTTTTCTGATTGAAATCGATACATTGTTCAATGGGAACAGCATTTGCCAAGGTCTGGCTGACGTTTTTCACACCTCTGTTTGAAGTTGCCATCACTTTTAAACGGTGCATGATTACATGAATCAGTCAGTGTGGTAGCGATGATGAAATATTCTGCCCATCGAGCTGAAACTATTGACTGGCTCCTTTTAAATACCTCAATTATTGCAAAACATGAAGAAGATGCAGCGAGGTTTTTAAATTAATGTTGAGCTTTGTTGATTGTTTAAAGATTGATTTTGTTCATTTTGTTTGTGTAGAAGTTTAATTTTTTTCCATTCACACGTATTCTCCTGTTTTTAAAAGAAATATATTTATATATATATATATATATTTATATATATATACACACATATGTACATTAATGTTTCAGAAATATATAAAGCATATATAGATATATATTTATTTACACTTTATGTGTTTGTTTTTTAAAGGCTTTCCACCTATATAGTATGATTTTCTAGCATTCATGAAAGCCTTTTATTTCCCTAGAACCCCCAGTGCCTATTGCTCCACCCCAGCTGACGGCTGTCGGGGCCACCTACCTTTGGATCCAACTTAATGCCAACTCCATCAATGGTGACGGTCCAATAATAGACAGGGAGGTGGAGTACCGCACTGTTTCTGGCACAATGTATGACCTGCAGCCTGTAGACAAGACCACACACAAGATTGGCCACTTGGATCCAGACACTGAGTACGAGATCAGCGTTCTGCTGACCAGACCTTTGGATGGAGGCACCGGAGCTCCTGGACCACCTCTGAGAGCCAGGACCAAATGTGCAGGTAAGGCAAATTACTTACACAAAAATGACCTGAGATGTTTGGGAAATTATCATTGTTATTTCACAGTGTCACTGTAATTGGCTTAATGACATGTTTTGAGTAATAGAAATAAAAAGAGAGCATAAATTAACGTGCAAAAAGTTCCTTCTATGATTCGAAGTCATATAGGAGGAGATAGCAAACACCTTGTCATTAATCTGTACAACAGAAAATTATAAATATGGGGATATATGTGTTTTTTTTTCATACAGAATTAAGGGCAGGAAATCTTCCTGGCTAAAGCTATGTGCACATACCATTTCACACACCATGAATTTAACAATGAAATCCTAAAATATCCGTCATTTAGTCAACGGATGAATTATTTTTTTCCATCAAGATGTCTGACATCTGCTTTCTGAAGTTCATATCACATTTTCTTAATCCAAGGTTTATTTCAACTGTTAGATATTTGAGAGGATTTTTTTGTGCATGAACTGGACTTTTAAAACTTTCTTCAACATTTTAGCATGTTTCAAAACTTGGCTTTGACTCAGCCATTCATTATTCAATAAGCCTCCATTTTTATCTGTTCCGTTATGTGGAATGGATAGTGTAGTGGTAAGATTGCCACCTTTCATGTAGTTGACCTGGGTTCAAATCCCCTGCATGAAAGGTACTACCTCCAATAGGGGTCCTTAGGCAAGACCCCCTTACCCTACCTGTAAGTTGCTTTGTATAATAGCGTATGCCAAATGCATGAACATGAACATTTATTTGTTTGTATATTTGCTCATTAGATCTTAGGAACATCATCCTCAAAGACTTGAACTTTCAGATATACAGTTTCACGTTATCTTCAAGAGTTATTTGATATGGTGTAAAAGGAATAGTTTAGTCAACGATTGCAAGCTGAATTCCATTTTGAAATTCCTAAAAACTTTGGACTTTTTTGTGATGGTCTCCATGCCGCTGTGCTGTCATATCTTTAATTGGCCTAACTCGTGTTAAATCTGCGGCCGACTTATTATGAATGTTTCACTTTGTGGTTCCGGGACAACCCAGAGACAAATGGTGTTACCTTTCAGATAGTAATAACATCTGTTTCAGCCATATCAGCCCCAATAAGTAAGAAATACAGTAGTTCCACTTCCAAAGGCAGCACGTTGCACAGTCCCAACACAATAACTGTTATGCACCAGAGAACAAAAATCGCACCTCTTCATTAAATAAAGACTGAGATACAGCCCTGTGTAATAGAGTGGTCAGAGCAGTTCAAGCAGTCTGTTCATTCAGCACTTTTTTCTAATTATTTTTTATCATGATTGCCTTAAGCTTGTTGTGTTTAAGTTTATAGCATTTCTATTTGAAAAAGAGGTTCCTATTTTTACAAATCACCTTCTAAATACCAGCCTCCATTGTTGGTTACGCTCCATGTGTTTTCTCTTCAGCCTCATTTCATTTGAAGTAAATAACTGGATCTCAAAACTGCCCAGCATATATCATTGCCAGTTCACCTAGTATTTGTTTTCTTTTATAAACAAAACCCTTGTGTTCTCATTCTCATACATATAAAGGTTTTTTTTTTTTATTATTGGCATATTGCACCTGTAACAATTAGTGAGCTGCATAGATTTTAAGCATTAGATCTAACAAAACAAATAACTACTCCTGGAAAATAAACTCTTTCAACTTGCACTGGTATGCGGAGCAGCTCTGTCTCACATAAGTTATTTATATGTTGCCTCAGATACAGTTTAGAGTTGAAAGCTGCCCAATCACATGGTTAATCTTATAACTGTTTCCTTTATTTTTGCCTAATTTTCATCCCGTACATGAATAAGTTTCTTAATTCATCAGCAACACAGATTGATATCATGTGTGAAGCAAAGTGGCAACTTAAATTTGGGTCATTATATTGCTACAGTGCTGTGGGCATTCAAACTCAAATGTGTACATAAACACTTTGAGAATGCCTCATGATATTGTTCAAATTGCCCTTCTCAGAACATTAACCAGCTAAATTCCCTTGCTGTGTGACGATGCCAACTTGAGGGGCAACACAAACCCAGGATCAGCAGTTTCCTAGGCTAATGCTGTTGGGTGTCTAAAGAAATGCTGATGGGAATGAGATTTTTTTCCTCTCCTCCCTGCCAGGGTGCAACCCCCTCCTCCCATTGTGAAGGTCACGAGCTCATGCATTTTTAGTCTGGTTGATGGGGATGAATGGGCCTACCTGTGCTGCCCTCTGAGCCAGGCCCGGCTTCTGCGGGGGTCCTGCCCCTCTGCCACCCCACCGGTCACAGTTAGAGAGATTGATGGCCCTGCCTCCTGAAGTGTGTTTGAGGAAGCAGCTCTTGATCTTGTCCAGCTCTCTGCTGGTTTTTGCTGCTGACAGGCTGGGCCTCAGCAGTGCTCCTAATTGAACAGTTAAGACTCACAGGGCTGTCTGATACATCACTGTTGATATAGACTCACTCCTCCTGTCCCTGCGCTGCTGTCTGGAGGCTCTAATGAAAATCTGTGGCCACTTTAGAGCATTGTCTTTCACATAATCATTCACAGGCATGGTTTGGTCACTTTGCAAAATGAGCAATGTTTCTGATGACAAAGGACGTTTTAATTCAATGTGCTGGAAAATTGAGAATGTATAATGCAAGGACACCACCAATTCTATTCAGGAGGCAGGAGGGAGAGATGGTTGCCTTGAAAGGTTTTCTTTCCCATGGAGCACTTCCATTAGTCTGTTTGTGAACAACAAAGAATGTCTCATTCAAGGCTCTGTGATTGCTTTAGGGGTTATTTTGTGACATTCAAGAGTTTGCAGAATGATTCTTGTTGGATTTAACAACTTAAAATTCATGATTCCCCCCCCCCTTTACTCCTAGACTGACCAATGCTTTTGGACTAGAAGAGAAAATTAAGTCGGTGTGCTTCCCCAGTACATGTAAAACTTGTATTTGTGTGAAGTTGTTTACCACTTGAGAGTTCTCCACACTCTGTAATTGCTGTTTGAGGGAAGACACTGTAATATCAGGTGGTGCTCTGGGATCACAGCATGGTTTCCTGAATTTCAGCATCATCGAGAAACCATCTCACACAGAGAGACCATTTCCAGCCCACTCAGGGAAGGCAGATAAGCAAAGCTTAAACAAACGCTCTACTGCAGTCTGAGTTATAGCTGAGATTTGTGTGGAAAAGCGTGCAGCATTTTTATCTGCATTGGGTTAAGACATTCACAGACACATTTTAAATGTGGTTTAGTGAAAGAAAAAAATCCTTTTGAGTACACTCTGTAACTCCAGTAATGCTGCATTTCTAAAATTTTACTAAACACACAGCTGCTCACAGCAACTACAGATCAGTTAAACAATATCTAAATCATCTTTGTTGATATATATTTTTTTTACAGCTATTTGAAATTTAATGAGCCAGAGTAAGGACTGCATATGGCATGTTGTTTCCTCACAGCACGTGTTGTGATGCAGCATAGATCATTTCATACTAGTTGCCATGGTAGGAGGACAGTCTGTCCCAGTCTGTCCTGTATGTCTCATCTCCTCACCCTTTAGCCTCTGCTGTCCTGCTGGCCCCTGTGTCCTTTAAAAATGGCAATACATGATGTCCACGCTGGGTCCGAGCACCTGCTCAGACTCCTGCCTCTGCCAGCTCCACATCTCCATCTATAAGTTCTCACCATCTGCACGCTCCTACCACGTGGGAGTTGTCTCATCTGTTTGTTTTCACTTTGCCATTCTGTTGCGCCGAGTGCTATTAAACACACGGGAATCAGCGTTAATCAGGGATCATCCGTCTCTCAATCATGTATAACAGTGGAGAAGAAGGAGAGGCTGCAGAACAATGTTCCCTCACATCTAGGTTGGTTATTTGCATTTAGCTTCCTGGTTAAATAATTAAGGACCAAGTCTGTTTTCATGCAGATAAGAGTGATGCTACTTACTGGAAACATGTTAATGATAATGTTAGCAGAATCATTTTTTTCCCCCAAGTACAATCATTTATCTCAGTGACGTTATTCTTAATATAATGAGATGCAAGAACACTACGATGAAAGCTCTTCTCTGCATGCCTGAAATGTCAGTGGAAAAATCTTCTCTGAGGAATATCAGCACTGCCTTGACCTTGAAGAGCATGTGAATCACATAGAAAACTCTTGAAGAAACTCACTGTTACATGAGTGACGGATATGTTTAAAATCGTATATACCAGTTAAATGTCTCCTGTTCCTATTCAACCAAAAACTAAATCTAACCTTCTCTTCACCATTCTTGCTTTTAAAGCCTACAAAAACACTTAATGGGTAGACTGATTTACATTCATTTCAATCCTCTTTTCTGCCATTGTTCAGCTGCCAAAGAGGTCTTTGAAAGGTGCAGTCTACAGAATGAAAGACCCTTTTTTTTCCCAATGTATACTTAATATGTCAAGAGACCATTGAGTTTGACAGACAAGAAGATTTAATGACCTGACTGAAGGACAGTTAAGTCTAAGTACCAGTTGCATAAAGTGTCTGTAAGAATTCATATTGGTTCTTTATCACTTTCATTTGTCAGTTTTTGAGCAATCTCTGGTTGCCTCTGGCAATTCACAGGTCAGATCTCACATGTGTTCAAATCGCAGCGTGGAAACACAGGTGTGATTGCCCTTTCCTCCACAAGGAATTTTTGAAGTGATTATGAATCCACTGAAAGTGCATCGTTAAAGGCTGAAAGAAATAGAACTGGGTCAATGCTACAAGCTGATATTAACTCCAAGGTTAGAGGTGTCAGCTTCATAATTTCCAAGTTTGGCGACGCCATCTGCAGTACACGTGCAGACATGTTGAGCCACCCATCATTTCTTTATGTTTTGGCAAGAAAACAGGAAATGGGTGCAGCAGATTTGTTGAAACATGCAAAAATTGTCAAAGCATATAAGCTTGACAATCAATATTTGGTATGAGCACCTTTATTCTTTAACACAGCCTGAACCCTCTTAGATAAGATTTCTCGTAAGTTCTTCAAGTCATCTTCAGGAAAAGTTCTCCAGGCTTCTTGAAGGACATTACAAAGCTCTTCTTTGGATTTTGGCTGCCTTTTGTTCCTTTTAATCTGGTGAGATTTGCCACATTTTGGGCTAATAGCCCTTTGTGAATCACTTTGTTGGTGCAAAATATTATTTTATACCTCTTAAACTGTGTTATCTGTGTTAATAGTTTAATTTTCCATAAATTCTACTACTAAAGAAATTAGAGCAAATTGTGTTTCTTTGTGACAGGCTGCTAATAATTAATTGAAATTGCTTAAAGGTACAGTATACATATACAGTATATATATACTGGATATACAAAAAAAAAAAAAATTCTGAAAATGTTTAGATTCAAGAAATTAAATGGGAAATAAGCAGCTACCGGTAAATGTCCAAAGACAAACTTTGAAAAAACCTTCAGAAGACGAGACAAGACATTTTAGCTCCTGTGAAGCAAGACATAAAGAAATGAGGGGTGGGCCCAAGACTTTTGCACAGTACCGTATGTTGGCTCCGTCAACTGAAACTATTTTCAGTTGAGTCAGGATGGGTTGCTTGCCATCCCCCTTTTTGACCAGCTTCCCCTTTTTGTGTGAGTGTATGTGTGTTAGTTGGTTGTTTGGGAGCTTGGAAGTGCTCCTGTAAGGCCATACATTCTTCCATCGATCGATTTTGTCCCAATTGTGAGCAGGTTGTTCCAGATGTAGTTCTCTTCACCAACACTTGTAGTTCCTCCTGAAGGACTTCATGGCACTCCCATGTGAAATTATATACGTAGTCCATCAAGCAAAGTCTGGGTGTACCTTGTGGCCTCATCCTAGATGGGTGTGCCTGGAAAGCCTTCAAAGGAAAGCGCCTAAGAGACGTCCTAATTAGATGCCCTAACCATGCCGACTGGTTCTTTCAGAGTGAATGAGCAGCCGCTCTCCTCTCATGTCTCAGCTACTTACCCTCCCACTAAGAACTAGATGTGCTATCAACTAGTCATAACCGTAAATTAAGCCACTAATTAGCACAAGTAGTTCAGTTCTTATCACTTGATATTTATATTAAGCAAATATCTAAATGTGTAAGATGGAAAACGGAAGTCTTAAGAATCATGCTAAAATCCCAAGGAACCCCAACGGGGATTTGTACTTTGAGTTTGAAAATTGCTCGATTCTTGTTCTAAATGTTTTCTCATCAACTGCTGAGTTTCCGAAAATATGGTATGTAATGTCAACTCGCCAAAAACATTACATGGTGAGATTATGAGTTGAAAGAAAGACATTATTGGGTAAAATGAAGACATTTTCCCAAACTAATTCAACATATTTTGTGTTTCATATGAAAGGTTGGAAATAGGAACCATAAAGGTTGTATAAATTGTTTCGAGGTTATCCTAAAGGAGGAATACATAAATTGACGGTTGAATACATAAATATCAAATAACAAATTAAAATCCATGCTGTAACTCACATTCACAAGAACTTCAGTTTTGGTGTAAAGGTAAGCATGTAGCAACTTCAGCTACTGCACAGACAAAATGTTCCCTAGAATCAGCAATATTTGACTGTGGTGGTGTTTATTGTGAATGCTGGCTGGGTAGCTCAGTAGGTTACAAAAGGTGATAATAAGGCAAAGTTCTCAATGTTGATTTTTGAGGCTAAACATTAATCTTAATCTTTAAACAGGTTAGATATTGAATAATATGTATACTTTTTAACCTAATTTGGCCCAATTTTAGTCTAGATGTCTATGAACCCTTTAAAATGCCCTTTAGACCCAAAAAATTAAATAAAGCTCAAGGGAGCTTTAACTGAGGCTGAATCCAGCCAAACTATGAAGGCAATTTAATTTTGTGGTCTCATTCTTTCAGTCACCTACCCAATCTTCTCACCATAGATGGGCTGGAGCATAGACCAAGGCTTAACTTTCTGCTAAAGAAGGTAGAATGATTGCTAATTCAGCTGTGATTTCTATTTTATCACTTCCTATAGCTTCTAGCATTTCTACAGGCCAGATTGTCTTAGTGAGATTTAATCCTTTATGACAGTTGCTGGTTTGCCAAAGTTGTGATTGAGGAGTTCTTTCTCTGAAGGTCTGAATGGAAAGGAAATTGTTTTCTGGCCATGTGTCTAATTAACGCTATTGTTGCCTTGAGCCATGAATAAAAAGCCACTTCACCTCACCATCTCAGATAACACCGCTCGGGTTTGTCACCCACAATAGCTGCCAGACATGTGACCTGTAGGGTTTATATATTGCCTATTGGAAGGTGAATGAAAAGCCTTGGTTTGAGGCCTATTGAATTTGTGTTCTTTTGTCAGTCAGAGAAAACAGGGTAGATTGAGTTTGTGGTGTGCAGGAAGGTTATAGAAGACCACAATGAAAGTCTTTTTTATCACAGCCAGACTGAAGCAGAATGGCAAATTCTGTTCTATGATATTGGCTCCGCAATAGACAAATTGTGTTCCTCTCAAGGACATGTCTTCAAACAACTGCTGTTGGAAGGGAAACGGTCAGCGTATGAGAGACTACATTTATAGTGGTTTCATTGTAATTAGTATTTCCCTCACCTCCATCCCTCCATCCCTCCATCTTTATATTCCGCTAACAGGAAAAAAAACGAGGCTCTGAGCACGAAAAAGCTCATATGATAACTCTGGTGACATCCAAATAAACTTTTTATTCTAAAGCTAGCTCATCACAAACAATTATCATTGAGCTTATTTGTAATCTCGACTCTTGTGCCTCGGGCAAAATAGTTTGTCAGGCTTGACTATATCTGTTTCTTTTTCTGTTTTTCTTTTTTTTAAGCCATTTTTAAATTTGAACTGAAATGCCTCTCAAGGTCTTTAAATGTTTCTATTCTTCCTGTTTAATTATTCATGGTCTATCTGCTGTAATTTTTGTCACTGATTTTCTCTATCCTTTTGTTGAATTATAGATGTCCCATTCCCCTTCCAAGGCATCCAACAAGCACTCATTCAGTCTAGTTGTATAACTCATACTTAAGAACATTTCCACGTCTTCTCCTCAACTAAAGGACATGACTGTCAGAAAGACTTCGATTTATTTCCTGTATTTCCCACCTCGATGGCTCGATCTTGGATCTCGTATATCTTGTAAGTAGGTGGCTCAGAAAATGCAGCAGCCATTTTACAAAGTCAAGCTATTCACTTTGATTTACATTGTTGGTAACACCCTAAGTAGAACGCTACACGTGCAGCTTTTTGGCGACAAATGACAATGGCACGCGAGCCATCTGCGATGTGTTGAAGCTGAGGAATCACTTTGGTAACCTCCCACTGCTCCTGCAGAGTTTGCGTCCCCATCTTTAAATGAGGGGCTGTATTCTTCCGATCTGTAAGCCTATTTTCCCCAGGAAGCTGAAAATAAAAGACAAAGCCAGGTACGACAGCCGAGATGGGTGTGTGGGCATGTCTACGTGCTAAGACAGATAGTGGAGGAGGGGGTCATTCTACCTGTCACTCGACCCCAATCACTGCACAGCATATTGGTGGAAACAAAATGAAAGATTGATCTAACCAGTTCCACCTCAGCTGCCTCTGCTCTTCCCATCAACTGTCTACCCATTTGTTTTCATCCGGTCGGTGGATTTGCACTTTCACTCACCTTTTGACCCCATGCTCGCCAGAGCTGCTCTTTTCATCCCTATAAATGGCAGGTGATGGAAAAGGTTTCAGTATTGACTCCTTAAACATGTCTACAAATTGAGGAATTTATTCCTTTTGCATTTTTCAAATGGAATATTACATTCTGCAAGCTAAAATACAACTTTAGAATTTGAAGTAAAGAGAGCAAAATGATTTTAGGAATTTAGGACCATTACCAGCAACTGCATTGCTGCACAGTTCTTAATTGTAGCTAGATGCTATGGTCAGGAGAAATAAACTGGAGAAATAAAAGAAAGGAAAGGAAATTTTGTGGTATTTCTTTTGGAACCTGAGCCGTTTTTCTCCTCCATATAGGTTCAAAATCATTGATTGTGTCAAAAATGTTTAACCTGACTCACGTCATCTGGCTGCGTTCACCAACTACACGCGGGGGCGTTCCCTTTCCTCACACAACCATCTGAGGAGCCTGGGAGTCATATGTGTTTCGTCCGATTAGAAAATAATCAGAGCCAATCATTAATCGCTGGGTGGGACTTTGGATGAATGGGCGGAGTCATGAAACGAGATACTGAAAATATCTATATTACGGAAAAGGAGGGTGCACACTTCCGTTCTATTGGACAGTTAGCCAGAGAGTTTGTAAAGCGGCGCCGGATTTGATGTGACTATCGTTATTAGGCCTACAATACATGCCCAGATTATTTTCGGTGTGGCGCACAGGGTTGCTCGAAAGCGCCCCCCGCAACGCTTTTTTTTCGCACCGGAGCCACTCATCCTCTGCGCTCCGGGACCTCCCACTTTACAAATGAAGCACGGGTTGAGTCATTGGGAGTGGCTGAAGTGGCGTGTCAGTCAAGATGATGGACAGATTCTTCATCCAATCACATGCACGAGTTTTAGAAAAAATAGCCCCATTTGAAATCATGTCGGTTGTGGGCTCGTCCCAGATGGTATGCGAATACCAGAGGGCGGGAGTCAGGTAAAAAAAATGTTAAGAAGTGATACAATATGAGCAAAAACCTCTTAATAGCAACTTCGAAACCATTGCGGTTTAATCTTAATGGCAGTTATCAAAGTAAAACTTGTGCCTGTCCTGTCCTGCTTTCATTTATTTTGAAGCCAAGTCAAAATTACTTAATAACTTAAGTCCAGCTCCAGCAGTTATTAGTCTCCTAAAGTTTCAATGGGGATCTTTGAATATGCTCTCCCACACCTCTGCCCAGGCACAGCTAACCTACCATTACTCAATTGAGGTGAGTGGCCCCACCCCACTAGTGGCCAGGATTGATTCCTATAATCTTCTATGTGGAACAGACAAGATGTCTGATCTCGCTTTAGACTGCAAGTTGAGCTCTGCAGATTGGCAGCAGTAATGCCCGCTGTATTTATGACTAATTTTGCTCATGATATGTCTTGTAATACTCGAGTGCGAGTAGTTTTGGTGTAGCACTCTGCGAAGATGATGGTCTGCACTGTAGAAAAGGTCCAATTGTAGCAGAACTGCAACTTCAGCATCCTGGAATATGGGAGATTTCAGTAGAGATTTTAGGAGAAAAAAACTGAAACTTTATATGAAGACGTGGGTCTCAATCAGACGCAATTTGGAGCATTAGATTTGGTAAAGCATTAAAATAGTATCAACAGCAATATTTCTCAACTCAGGTCGTCGGTGGCCACTGCCCTGTGTATTTTAGATGTTTCCCTACTCCAACACTTTAACTCTGAATTTTCTTTTAACTTTAGGCTAAAAAGGTGATCATAAGAAAAACAAATCTAAGTTTTTTTTTAAGTAGGCAACTGCCAGTAGCTGCCACCCTCTTAGAAGTGTTTGTCAGATGGTTGAAGTGCTTTGGAGACTTAAGAAGCTGATGTATTTTTGTGTACTTAAAGTAACTTTTAACTTTGCTTGCTGTCTTTACTTATTGTTTACTCTTTCTCTTTCTTTAACACTCAAGTACAGTGTTATAAATGCCATTCAGAAGAGAATGTTGAGGAATGGGCAGGGTTATATGCATATTTAAATAAGATTGCATCTCCACCCTCTGGCTCTTCGCTCCAGCTTCCATGAGGAATATTTTGCCCTTCCATTGTGGTCAGCCAACAAGTCAAACAATCAAAATATAACCTGCTACTCTAATTATTGTTGTGCATAGTTTAGAATTCATAAAAAATAACCACTAAAAATGCGTTTTTTGTTTTTTTTGTCTATTTGAACTGGTTGGCGTTTTTAGAACAGTACACTGGAGCATGGCTGTTAGTGAGCAAGCACTGACATGGTACGTCTTGACAGTCTTGAGCCTTGTCATACATCATGTGTGCTGGAAGAGCATGGCTTACTTTCTCCCACACGCTTTTGCCCTCCCTTTCTATTCAGTAGTGTGAGAAGGAAGGGATTCGCCCATTCATCTCCACCCTTAGAGCTTCAGGGGGTTCATCAGACAACGTGGCAGCCCAGCCAGGTCCAGCGCAGGGGTTCATTCTGTGGTTTCAATTTGATCCAGAGCACTGTTGGCCCCTCCGCCCCATACTTTCACCCATCATGGCAGTGTCATTTATCACGAGGCCTATAAAGCGGGACTTGATAGAGTGAGGAGCAACCACCACCATTCAATAAATCCTTGTGATTATCCACACCTCCGAGGCGTATGGACAAAGTGTGTACGTGTGTTTGTGTGTCTCATAAGTGTGTGGGCATTTGTCTCTGACTTTCTAATGGGTGTAGAAGGTTATGTTGGAACACAAGAGGTCCATGTACTGTGGCTTTCAAGTGCGGTCTATTATGACATGTACACTATTCAACACCATGGCCTCATTTGATGTGTTGTATTCGATGGCAACAAAAACCTTGGCATTTCCACCCACCTCTGTCTTAGCTTTCTATCCATAGCCCCCACCCATCTGCCCACACATCGACTCCCTCCATCTCTTCCTCTTAACTACCCCAACCCCACCCCTCTCTTTCTCATCCTCCAGAGGATTGCATAGGCGAGCACTCTAGGAGGGTGATGGAGCTTTGATTGTCGGTTATCAAAAGCTATCATTATCGCTTGTATCTCTAGGATATGAAAATGATTTTCTAAGTGTAAAACCCATGTCATTACCTCAGTGGTCGCAGCACCATCACTATGATGTAATGGAAAGAGGCAAACAAATGTGCTCGCCGCCCAGCGCACCCAGCTCAGACAGAACAGAGTGAGAACCACAAAGCAAAAGGAGAGATAAGTGATGGCAATACCAGGCCTTACTGCCTGGAATGGAACAGTTAACATGAAAACAAACCGGTCCAATAGCTCCAACCAGGATTTAATCTTTGCTTTTGTCGTGTTGTTTTGGTGGCATCTTTGACAACAGTCCCTGCATGTGACAAGCCCCTGCTGACATTCGCCGGCAAGGAATGAGACCATCTAAGTGCCATCCTGGGAAAGTTGAGGCATCTCTCTTTTTTTTTTCATCTCTAAATAACAAGCACTCCCACCTCCTACTCTTCAACCTGAGCGCCGTTTCATCCTGATGAGATGGCAACCAGGCTTGACTTGCTGGGGGTTTCTAATCATTGGGGAAGCAGACCCCCCACCACCCCTCCCCCTCCCCTTGAGGCTCTGTTTGCTGAGCAGGGATGTGGAAGTCTTTGCCAGCACCAGGCTTTTCTGCTCTCGATCGATGCGGATCTGATAAAGATCCTGGCTTTCCGAATGACTCGCACATTGCAAAGCCTGAGGAAGATCTGATAAGTAATTCGTTCTTCTGTACATATAGTTGGAAAGATGCTGAGAAACCAGACGCGAGCTGCTGTGCACGCATATGGAAACTCTTTTACTCTCATAACACTGTAAACGCACAAGGAAAAAAAAAAAAACACATTGTCCCTCACAAACACACTCACACACAAACTTGTCTGGCAGTAAAGTGGCTGTGCTCCAGACATGCCCAATTTGTTTCTTTTCATCCAGGACTAATGTCTCGCTCTACCCAGGGGCTAAGTGCGCCATTTGAAACCCCCTTCAAAACAGGCAGTTGCAACACACAGTTATTTGCTGTTTTTGTGTCATATTTTGTGAAATATGAATCAGGTTATCATTTCAGCTGCAGTAGCATGTGAGCAGGGGCTCGTTCAAATTAGCAAAAGGCAATAATGTGCTGATAATTTCTAAAAACATTATTTAAATGTCACACTCTAATGACAAAAAATGCACTAATAGTTGTATGTAAATGTCAAATTCAAATTATTCAATTACATCTGCAACTGTGGGCCAGGTGATAATTTGTCCATCGCTTGGAATACCAAGCTGGCTCTAACTGGAGCTCATTTTGTCTGTGCCCCAGCATAAGATAGTCCTCAGTAATTTCCTGCTCCGAGGGATGCTTTCATAGCCATTTTTATAACTCTATTCCACTAGAAATATCTGCCATACTGCAGAGATATTAGAGTCATATTTTCAGTACTTTCACCCAAATGTCGCCCTCGGTGTGTGATAGCTTGAGAGAATTGTTAAAAAAAAATGGAATGGGTTTCCAGAGATAGCCCTGTTATTCCTTGTTGTGATTTGTGCATGTGCTTTTGATACTGAGCCTCTTACTGCTCGGTTAATAAAACTAAACTAGCAGTCACAGTAGTCTGAGGTAATGGGCTCATCTCATCAGTTGTCATTCATGGGCTTATGGGCCTATTTGAAAATAGCTGCATACTCTCCCTTTATGCATGGGGGGATTTTATAAAGTGACCCATTCATTTCAGATTAGGGGAAGAAGGTGTTTATCTTTTTCCTTCCCTTTCAAACTTAACCATGACCAAGCTCTGAAACAGATGAGGCACCTTGTTGTTCATGTAAAACAGATGATGTCATTCTGAGTCATGGGTTACAAGTTGTGCTTGGGCACCCGCCACAGATCCTCACATTTTTACTGCCTCCCTCAGACAGCTGGCATTTGCACTACAGGGAGCCGCGAGGGCAACTTACAATTAGCCTTTTCTCCACTAAACTCCAGGCCGGAGCTATAGAACAATCATAAGAGCTATTTACTGAATAGCCAATATTCCTGTAAGTACCTTCCCCATTACATGTGCATCCAGGATAAAAATAAAAAGCCTAATGTTCCTGCAACCAGCTAAATTTTGAATTAACATACAAATAGATGATTTCTTTCACATTTCACTTTTTTTCTTATTGCTATTTTTCTCCACAATTATATTTTCTTTGTGTGTTTTTCATTCTGGCATCTCTCTGTTCGCCAGAATTGGGAAGCAGTGGACATTATCTATGATGTTCCACAAAGATGGAAGTGTGACATTTTCCTTGAATGCTCCAGAAATGAGCCTCCCTCTCAGGCGCTCGTGCACGTCTGCTTGAGATTCACACTTTGGTGCATTTGTCACTTTGAGAGCATCTGGTTTAATTTGATTTCTGTGCTTGGCTACCCTGCAATTCTCTGTGCTTTTAGTGAAACCGTTGCCGACGGAGTGCGGCCAACAGATAGTTCCACAAATAAACGGGTTTAAACTTCTATTTTCTGGGTGGCTTTTCCTAACATTGGGGAGGCCTGTTTTTTCTTGGCAAATAATTCCCAGTTCTGTCGTAAAATCTCCTTTTTTTGTTGTTGTTGTTGTTTTTTTAAAGTAGCAAACCACTTAATGAATGTTTACATTTATTAGCATAGTTTGCTATTAGTGAGAAGTTGTTATTTTGTGTTGATACTCACTGAAACGTCTATTTGCAGCTACCAATCTGGAGTCAAACTTTTTGAATATGGAGGCCTTACATAGCTCTCTAATCCAAGGATTTAACACATCTTTCAGATTTTAACATTCATGTATGCAGGTCAGTACAGCTCGGAGCTCCTTTCGAAATGGCCCACAGTATAAAATTCATATATGTGCTCTAGCACAGCATTTCAGAATGATTCCTCAAAGAATAGTACTCTTTTGCACATAACATTTTCAAGTAAAAAATGTGTATATTTCCTTTTGCTATTGTTTAAATTCTGCCTATTAAGAGTCATGGAAATAAATGGTAAAATATTTTAGATATTTGTTGACCTAGAGCACCAGTTCCTGCTAAGCCAATTGCCATTGTCCGATCTGAGAGATGTTTCTCCATTTTTCAGACATTATTATTTATATCCCTTGTTGTATCCTCTATGCACTGTGATGCTGCCTATTGAGATCCCTTTCCCAATCTGTCCTCAACAGCTCTTCCTATTCCTCCTTTGGGTCCTTCTAATGCTATTTCATCTGCTTTGTGAAAGTGAAGGAAAGATCACATCTTCTCCTTGTGAAATCTACAAGTGTTCAATCTTTCATTCAACAGGGAACTCTCTTTCTCTTTTTCTCACTTGTAAAAGCTATTCTCTTGTCACGTGTCATGACCTAATTATCTGTCAGTTCTGTCTTGTAGATGTTTTATTGCACTACACGAAAATGCATATCAAATCTCTTTAAGTATCTTTGATGAGATCAGTTAATTTTTTTTGTTTGTTTTAGTAGGTAACCATGAGATTTTGGAGCTTTACAAAAATAAACTTTTTGAAGAATCATATTAACAAGCTGCCAACAACGTTTACAGATTACTTGTTTGTTATGCTTTTCACAGAATCTGTAGAAATGAATAGCATGCTGGAGCTCAAGTCCAGTCCGTCCGCCTCCCCCCCCCCCCCCCCCCCTCCACGTTCACCTCCAGAATGTTAAACATGGCTACCGCGGCTGCCTCTGAATTGCTGGACTGTGTCTCCTGGGGAACAGGAAAATTGAGCCCTGGCTCTTCCTAATAGGTGGTAAAGTGTTAAGTTCCAGAGAAATGGACTGCAAATTTAACCTGGAATGGAAATTGATCCCATTACCTTCTGCTTGGGCTGCTTTCCTCCCGTAGGAAAGGAAAGGGAGCGAGAGAGACCGGGCAAGCAGAATGAGCAGATGAGAAGAAAGAGCGGGAAATAGAAAAGGGGGGGTTGCAGAAAGAGAAATGAACAGAGTTAGGAAACAGAGAATGAAACGAGAATGTAAATGGGGAGAAAAGAGAAGGAAGGAAGAGAAAATGGAGAAAGTCAAAGAGAAAAGGCTAGGAGACACAGAGTATATGTGATTAGAGGTGATAGGATGGCAGTGGGGGTTGTCTCCTGCCTGGATTGACAGGCTGGCTGACTCTGTATCAGTGTGGTGCTAATAGCTGACTGCCACTGGGCTAGATGAAAAAGAGAATGGAAAAGGCAGAGGACAAGGTAGAAGGAGCAGAGGAACGGCATGCTCTGAAGGGATGATACACCTCCAGCTGTGAGTTTCCACCAACAGACCTGTGGTGTTTTGGTGTGTGCAGCTGCCGTGAGACCGAGTTAGCAACAGTGATGGGATTTGGCAATGCTCAGTGTCAGGCTGTGACTTTGAAAATGTAAGATATTTTCTAAAAAGCCAAGCAATAAATGGAATTAATAGTATTTTAATATGAATAAAACAGTTTTCATCTCCAGTCCCTGGCAGGACCTCAGTAACATCCTTGATTTAACTGAAACTATCGTGCATTGCCAGCCATTTCATCTGGAAAAACTGTTTGTCCATTTCACCAGAGCCCATGCATGGCCCACGCCGGCTGGAAGTGGTGGATATCCAATCTAAACAGGTAACCATTCGCTGGGAACCTCTGGGCTACAATGTGACCCGCTGCCACAGCTACAACCTGACCGTCCAGTACCGCTTCAGAGTGGCTGGCAAGGAGGAGACCCGGGAGGAAGTGTGTTACGACACCCAGAGTCGCGATCCACAGCACACCATCCACAACTTGACGCCCTTCACAAACCTCAGTGTCAAGCTGGTGCTGCGCAACCCAGAAGGTGTCAAGGAGAGCACTGAACTGGAGGTTCAGACTGATGAGGATGGTAAGTCAAACAGATACAGCATGTAACTGTATGGCATTTAAAACATTTTTTTTATCTTTCTGAAAAACTCATCTTTTCTATCAAAGTTCTAACATTTTGGAAGGACGAATAATTCTCACCTGATCAACACCCAAAATCCAAAAGAAAAGTTTTGGATTTTCCAAATATTGTTCAGAAAAGCACAGCAGTCAGACGGTAAGCCTGTGTGTTGCAAAGTTGTTTCACCTCCTTTAAAGATGAAAGAGTTTCTGTGTTGCATCGGCAGACACAGGAAATTAACTCCCATCGAAGTCTCAAGGAACCCCCGGCCGCCAGATAACAAACAAGCTCAGCTGACAAAAAGAGAGTCATGTCTGGCTCAGATATCTGTGGTTGGAAACTTGAAAGTGGCAACTGTGTCTTAGTATCTGACTGCTGCATGTTTCTGTGCATGGATCAGTGGATCTGTGTGTTTAGGGTCTCACGGGAAAAAGTGTACAGGCAGGGTGTAGAGGCTGTTGCGTTCTTCAAGATAAATCTCGCTTTCCGAATGAAAGCAATTCACTTGAGGGGGTAAAGGGTCAGATCTCTGTGATGGTATTTAGGTAGGTACATGTTAACATTGCAGAAAGTTTAAAATGACCTTTCTTCCCTTGGGGTTACGAATGCACCTTTTTTTGCAACACATAGTTACTTGTATGCAAAGTGTTCAGTTTTTGCTGTAAAACAGTCAAGGTATTTTTCTAGAGTGACACTGAATTCAGAAAATCACACAAATTCCTATTTAGATGTCTTGGCTTCGACTCATGACCATTTGTGTATTGTAGGTCCTTGAAAGGCTTTTTATTGATTATTCTATTCACAGCTGGGTAAATCATAGCAGAGAAGACTGAAGCTTTTACATAATAACTTTAATTGGCAACAATTTAACTTGACACATAGCAGAGGCACACAAGTATCAAATTCGTATCAAATAAAGTATTCTGTACCTCAGAAAAGGTCTTATCTGTCTTATCTTATGAGAAAAAAAATATGTTGTTTCCCACAGTTCCAGGAGCTGTTCCTCTGGAGTCCATTCAGGGCAGTGCCTATGAGGAGAAGATCATCCTGAAGTGGAGAGAACCAGCGCAGACATATGGGGTCATCACTCAATATGAGGTACAAAAGTACCAATAAAGAGCAAAGAGAATTAATCCCCCTTTTTTTTTAGTTTTCATGCAGCTCTGATGATGTGCAGTGTCAGTAAAGAGTTGCCAAAAAAATTCTATATTTTAGAATTCCATTTCGGATGCCATATTAGCATGTTGTGTGCTTGATAACATGCTGTTAAAATGTAGCTTAGCACACTGATGTGTTGACATACAGCCTCAGAAAGTTGCTTATTTTGTCTTGTCTTGTTAATAATCTCTATCATTGACTTTCAGGTATCAGGTATGTGTTTAAAAGTCATCAGAGCGCAATCATCTTTTCTGTAAATCTCTGTAAAATAGGTTGACAGACCAATCATAAAAAAACTTGTAGTCATGCATATGGAACAGATTTAAATTAGAATATTTAAGTTAACTTCGCTCAGGATGTTCATAGATAGCTTTTTTTTTTGTTGTTTTTTACTCGTAGATCCCTTTAACGATTACTACTTTTTTCAGGGGAAAAAAATCCGCTTTAAGCTTCAGTCACGTATATTTTAACATTTAGTTGACCTCAAAAGAAAATGCAATCTCTAAAACACACCTTAAGCACATCACAATTCAGTAGCATCCAGCTGTTGACATAAGGCTCCACAAAGCTCATGCGTGCCTTGTCCAGGAGCTGCTTTGAGTCTTGAATAATACAGTCTCCACACAGACTCACGGCATATTGTTTGTACACTCTGATTTTAACCAGCTTAAGGTGGTACTAATCCACAAGCCTTTCACACAGATTGATTCTCCTCTGTCAATCTTCCCTCTTGTACCCGTTTGCTCACACTATTATGACTAATATTTTGACTCGCTCAGCAAGCGCTGACAGCATGGTTTTACGAGCGAGGAGGGCAGAATAAACAGCAGAGGAAATGTATTGTGTCTTGGTGTACAGGTTGTGCTGTTAGAATATTCTCTCAAAGATCCAGACACATTTTTGTGAAAGCAGGTGAGTCACAAAGTCAGAATCAGAACAAGGTCCTGTTTATTGATGCAGTGCAGTTCAGTGTTATGTCAGCTTGACAGCTGCACAGCACTAAGGTGTCAGTTGAGAGCAGGTACACAAAGTCCATAAAAATGGTTTGTTTACTGCACGGATAACTACTTTTAGAGAAACATGTTCCAGTTGTTCATCTTTTTAAAATTTTATAGTTCAGGTAAAATAATTCGGATCCAGAGGCACGGTCTGCCTCTGTGCTGAAAGCCTTAACAGCATAGTCGTGTGTGAAAAAATCAAGAAACTGTTGTCATTATTGGCATTTTCAAGTTTTGATAGACTGTAACACATTATTATCTTTTACAACTTACTTTTTAGAACATGTGTTGTTAGTATTCACATCGCCTCAATTTGAATAGGGTGACTGATGAGGGAAAGTAAGCAAGCCAGCAGCCTGCTTCAGATGTTTCCACCTCTCTCTGCTTCAGTCTGGTTCCTGAAAATAAACCTCAGTGGCTTTTGTTGCTTTTTCCCAGATGTTGTTTCTCATAAGTCAGAAACTTGCTTTGACATTATCAAAGAATTCAAAGGGAAATACATCTGAAAAGGCCTCATAATAAAGCGGCGTCAGCTCCATTCCTTTTGGACCAAGCTCTGTGAATGCCATTCTATTCAGACCTTTTCATGACATGAGCAACACTTACAAAAACATGTTGCAGTTTACAGTTCTGAGTAAAAGTAGCTTAACTGCAGTTTTGAAATGAAAAAAAACAAAACAGAAGCACTTTGTCTAAAGCAGCTATCTCTTTAGAAACAAAAAACATATTCAACTCTCTTAAATTGGTGTCCAAATAAATATGCATCTAAAGTTTGGGTAGATTTTTATAACTTTTATAATTTTTAGAAATTCACAACTAAAGGTTTTGAAGATGATACAATCATCCATACAGAATGTTATGAAGTCCTCACGAATTCAACATTTACCCTCCTCTGATAGAAAAATCTAAACCAATGTCCTTTAAAAAGCCTATTTTATCAGGTCAAATCAGCCCAGATCAATTTGCTCTAATAATTTTGAATGATTATTCCTGTCAGTTCTGTTATTGTTGTAAAAACTGGCCCATGTGCCCGGTGTCGACAAGTCATTTCAAACTCCTCTTACTGAAATGTTATGATATTGGATTTTGGCATCGCAGGCTCATTTCACAGACAAAGACTAAATGAGAAAGCCTTGAAGCATTTCAAAACTTGATGGACACAAATTATGCAGCACTCCAAACTCCCTTTGTGTTCCTTAATTGGAATTATAATGGAGGCTTTCCTTTACCAGCAGAGGCATTTTCTTAAAGTGGGACTTTACAGTTATTCAAAATGGATATTAACAAAAACACTCACCTTAATGCGTCCCTCCAGAGCTCCTGGTGTTTATTAATGGAGGAGAAATATTTCGGAGAGTATTTCCTCTCTCCTTGAAACCACCAGCATGCCTCAGCTTTGGCTTTAAACTATGTGCCACTGTTTTTACAGTCAAGTCTAACTCCTGCCTTCATAACCCCTCAGTGCCTCAGTTATTTCGAAATAAGCATAAAATCTTGTATACCTGGAGTCAGGAACTCAAACACATAATAAGACCTTTGAAAGATTGCCAAGTATTGGCTTTAGTGCTAAAACCATATTTTACAGGTCGATCCCCGTTTCTGCCTCACATGTAAAATAAATTTGGTCTGATTTGTTACAGTGGTAGACCACAAAAAACATTCATTTGAATGAATTTTTCAAGCACGCTGTCCAGCTCCAATAACCCTTGCTGATTAATTGACTGCAGCTCCTTTGTGCAGGTATATCTAACTATTATGGCAACTCAAATTTTTCCAAGTTGACTCGAGGTATTTTAGCATCAACAGGTACGACAGATGAGCAATAGACTGGAAATATGTGATAGCACACCATGAATGTGATACAAATTCCTCAACACTATAATAGTTCAACTTTCCGGGCCGCTTGAAATGTTTTTATTGTGTATTCATACAAATCCCCCAGTTGCTTAACAGAGCTGAACTAGAGTTCCAGAAACCACAAACAGAATATGCATTTTCTTTTTGTGCTAGATCTCCTACAAGGCGGTGAGCTCCTTTGACCCTGAGTTGGACCTCTCCAACCAGAGTGGGAAGGTGGTGAAGCTGGGCAATGAGACCACCCACATGTTCACAGGCCTCTATCCGGGCTCCACATACTCATTCACCCTGCGTGCCAGCACAGCCAAGGGCTACGGCCCGCCTGTCATCACCCAGTTCACCACCAAGATTTCAGGTCAGTGGGGTCAACAGCGAGATCACTTAGTGTATGGATGATGCAGAATAAGTGGACTACATCCCGCTACTACATATCTTAAAGTTTAAATCTAAGTCAATGTTTGCTTGTAATGCAACTCAGATTACACAGAATTGTTGAAGGAAAATACTGCAAATCCAAATCAATAGACAAGTACTGTTATTATTACCACTTTGTCTACAAGTAGCTTTGCAGTTTTGAGTAGAATTTCCTGATTGTTCATTGTCAAATTAAGTTTAGAAACTATGGCAGCTTTCGCTTAATAAACAGGGACTGATTCACGTCACGATGATCGTCATGCAAGTTAGCCTTTTTTTTTGTAGTATATGCACACTACTTTCTGCCACATGGTTCTGTGCAAAAGTCTTGAATCACCCCTAATGTCATCTAGCCTGGCGACGCCATCCTACGTACTTCCGCCCAAAGATTTTGGCTCCGCACATAGTCTGGCCAAATCCCCCTACCTCGGTTCGCTCAGTGTTTTGCCAATCAGCAAACAGTTGCGAGTGGTGACGCAGAACTCACGCGCGGAGTCCATTGTAGTCCATATAATTGTAGTTCAACCGCAGCGGAAATAAACATGGCGACGGAAGAACGCTAGAAGCTATCCATGAAGTTGTCTCAACTCTGGGGAGCATTACACAATTAAAACAAGAGCAAGAGGAATGCCTCGTCAATTTTGTTAGTGGCAAGGATGTCGTAGCTCTCCTTCCAACTGGCTTTGGGAAAAGTTTGATTTATCAAATGGTACCGGTATAATGAAAGCGGATGTGGGAAGCGTGATTCGCGAGCTAGAGCCTCGCGAGAGTAAGCATGAACCTCGGCGCATAACCTACGTCCTTTCTAAACATTACTGATTGGTTAAGGGAACTCCAATGAATTTAAGTTGCTGAGTAAGGTCCCACCCTCCATGGAAACGGATTCCTCTTGGGTTTTTCCAGACTGTTTGACGGAGTCAACAGTCGGCTTTCGCCCAGGCTAAATGTCATCGTATAGTGCCAAGAAAATGGGAAATAGGTTAACTGATTTAATTAATCATTTGCAAGCATATATGGAGATACAGCACATAAGTCAAAATAAATTTAATGAGTTTGAAAGTCAATATTTGATATGAGCATCTTTATTCTTCAACACTCAGTAATGTTGAGGTCCGGGCTCTGGGGAGGATTCATCCCTCTATGAGACCTGTTGCCACTGATTTTCAGTCCACTTCTTGTGTCATTTGGCATACCTCAGCCTTTTCTTCCTGTTTACCATTCCCTAAGAACGGCTTCTTGACAGCCACCCTTCCACAGAGACCATTTTTGATGAGGCTTCAGTGAACAGTAGATGGATCAGCTGAAGGGCCAGATCCATCTCTCAGGTCCTGTGTCAGGTCTTCACTGAATTTTTTCCCCCTTTTATTAAGGACATCACTTTCAGATACTGTTCATCTGCTGTAGACAGTTTTTTTTATGCCTCCACTTTTTCCTTTGTTCCCCAAGTGCACTGCACATAATGCTGAGAATATGCCAAGTTTTCAGCTAATAGTTCTTTGGGAATCACCATGCCGACACAAACACACGTTTTTCAAGTCTGTGAAAATGTGTTCCCTTTGATATTTGGTGTTATGTGTATAATCTTGATCTTGGCAGAACCTGATTTGATGTTGCTTTGCAGTGTTGTTAAACCTCTCTCTGGTTATTTTACTCCTTAGCTCCCTCCATGCCTGCCTATGACCAGGAGACCTCTCTGAACCAGACAGACAGCACAGTCACTGTACTGCTTAAACCTGCCCAGAGCAGAGGTGCACCTGTCAGGTACAACTCACAGTAATACACACACAATTCAGCACAGAGTAAAAAAAACAGCAAAGCAACGCATTAAAACAGCAGAAGCCACCATCAGCAACATGAAATTATCAAAGAGTGTGTTTTTATCAATACCCCACCGTGGAGGAAAGTTGCCACGGTGTTCAGTGCATTACTGTACACATCTGAGCTTTATTTGTTTGTGGATTTTGATCCTGTGGAAAAAGAAGCATAGCCTTTGAAGATGAGAACAAAGCCCGGTGCAGCCAAGGCTTGCTTCAGGATCTCTTCCCTTTACATGTCTTTTATGTTCCAGACTCCCCAGCCTGAGCCACCACAGGCTTCTGGGGGAATAAGGGGATTTTGCTTGCTTGATACTGCATTTATTAGTCATTATTAGGGAAGCAGTAAGGCTGTTCTGTTTAAAAGCCCAGTTATTTAACAGAAGTCATCTTTTTGGCTCACAAAGGCCACGGTGGGCATCTGGCAAGAATTTCTGTTGTTTTATCTTCTTTCTCTTGTTTTTCCTTCGTTGGATATTTTGGTTGTATTAGCTTAACTTAGCTCTATAGGCAGAGGAATACAGTAAGTTAGCTAGGGTGAGTTCAAAAGTAAAGAATGTGAAAATAAAACTCCCCTGCCAGCACAAACGGTTCGCTGCTTGTTAATTAGTGAGCTTAAAAGTTCTGGTAAGTAGACTTGGGCTCAAACTTTAGCTGATGAGTGTTGTGTTGGTCACTCATAAAACATTCAACTGATATGGTGCCTGGCTGTGTTGCCCTGTTGAATTCAATTCAATTCAAATTCAAAAATACTTTATTTATCCCAGAGGGAAATTAAATATATATATATATATATATCTATATATATATATAGATATATATAACTGAATATAACTGACACTGAGTATCCAGAGAAGTTTGGGTGACATCTGATGGAATCTGAGGGAAAGAGGAAGGTAGTTCCTTGGTTACAGTTATAAAGAAGAATTTTCCAACTCAAAGTATATGAGAGAATACACATAGTTTTTTTAAAAGACTATCTAGTCTTTTATCTTAATCGCTAAAAACGGTTCATTTCAGTAATTATGTTATCTGTGTTACTGCAACCGTCTGAATTTCCTCCACCTCTCCCTCCTCTTCTAAGTATGTAGGAGGAACCGTAGTGGCTATTAAAAACATGAAAGGCTCACTCGGGAGCCAGTATTTTGTTTGTCCTGTCGGGGCTACTGAAGAAAATATGTAGGTGCAATATGGCACAGTGGTGAGAAGTTAATCCTGCAGTGTCTTTTGATATTAATTCTCATTCTAAGGTAATGGAAAGACCAAATTTGGGGACCTTCCTCCTCCCAAATGCAGACAGTAACAACGTACAGTTCTGTTTAAAGAATACGTGACGTCCTGTGGTTGTGTGAGCGACTGCATGTGAAGCGTCCAAATGGCATCCATTGGCATAGCACAAAGAATGCATAATGATACAATATGTTTTTTGTTTTATTTAATCCAGTCCAAGTTATGTTATTTCCGAATATTCACCAGAAATTGACAAAATGTCATTGTAACGTGGTGTTACATGTTACCAGACAAACAGTAAACTGGCATCCATTGCAGTGGCAGCATGGTTAAAGAAATCAAAAAAGAGAAGTATTGTAACACTAACATTATTGTTTTCCTTTAGTAGTGATGTTATTCCCTAAATCCAACCAGGAAGTGACAAAAAGGCTTTTAGTAAAAATTTTCTATCGACTAAACATAACGTACAAATGCAAACAGCATAAGTATCTGAGTGTCCAACTTGTTTCCTGTTGTTGGAAGAGCAGCACAGAGTCTTGCCTTCTATTTCCACTCCTTCCTTCTTATGAGGATTTTGAGGTTTATAAAAGAAACACCTGAGAGTGACGTCTGTTCTGATCTGGAAATGCTCATATGAGTTGTATTTCCCTCCTGCCACCTGTAGGGGCAGTGCTGTACACAACAACGTTACTGGGCGTATTTAAGGCTTTAAACAAGCAACCTATTTTGGATGTTTTCATTAGAGAATTGGTTGAGAATCCCTACTATCTTGTGGTTCTACAATAATGAGACATATTATATTAATGAATATCAAATTTGATTGTATTCCCATTTACACATGGCCTCAGATGTTACACACTAGAACTTTAGTGCTAGTTTGCGTGTTTGATTCAAGACAATTAGTGAGCGGCCAAACATCTTCACAGCAAGCATTTTACGGTGTCTAAAGAGAAGCGATAAAGGGAAGCTTGCTTTGAAACTCAGTTTTACACTATCAACTCATCTGAGTCTTTTAAAGATTACAGCCTGGAGATCTTTAGTCAAGCTTGTCAGCTCATGTTTACCGTATGTGCAGCTGCCTAGATTAATGCCAGGCGCCAGACAATGAGGCTCGAGCAAGGAAGACGGAGTGATCGGCTTTTAATTTTCTCACAGGTACAATTCAGATGGCCTTACGCGGGCTGCCATTCTTTCAGCGGAGTAATTACAAAACTCTAATTATAATTAACGAAGTGTCGTGAAATGGAGTTTCCATTCATTAGCACGCTGGGCTCCTCTTCTGTTTACTATTTGAATGGATGCTCACCACAGGAAACGATTAAACAGATTTGTCTTTGAAAATACAGACTATTTGACTATCTTCAAGATGAAGATTTTGGACTATAGAAATCAATTTTGAATGGCAAAGCTGTATCTGCTCGTTAGTTCTTAAAAACCTGAGGAAAATAATGCGTTGTGATTGAGACATTTACTTTTCATAGATCATATATGTTTAATGAGTCTCAAGATAATCCATTAAAAGAATTCATCAGTGGAGTTCACTGCATGGCACAACTACATGTCAAAACTAATTGAAACATCCTTTGATCACAGCAAAGCCTCTCCACATCTAAACTTCAGAGGTGTACAGGTACCCATCTCTTTTCCACCTTCTCACTTCTCTTAAATCTCGCAAGACGTAAAGGCCAGTGTGCCGTCTCCATGGGTGCAGGTGCTGTCTCGAAATATGAGTTGCCAAAGAAAAGAGGTGGTGGAGGGCAGCAAACAGGAGAGATTATGATGCAGGTCCAAAAAGAGATACTGGCAGGCTTTTGAAGGTGTTTTCAACCCCCAATTCAAGTGACACATGATCCCTTTGAAAAATTCAGGCAACTGTAAAGTAGCTTCCATTCAGAGGAAGGCAGTGAGGCGGGGATCTGCTCTCTGGCCGGTGTTGATAAATGTCATCGGAATTTACCAAGTTCCAAAAGAATAAATAAATAAATGATTATAAACGCCCCTAATAAGGTTAATCTCATCGTTTTGGTTGGAAAGTTGAGATGCATGAGTCTAAGTCTACATTAAGGCGCAAAGATATGTTTTAAACATCCAGGAGACCAGAAGACCTGGAAAAGGTCTCTGGCGTCAGAAAATATTAAACAGAGCTGATCCACAGTTTGTTTTTTTGTTAATTCAGTGCTACTGCTCATGTTGGAGGAATAGACATTACTTTTCTACACTGGTGGGTTGTTAATTTTGAAATTGAGCACTTTATGAAATCCGTTTTAAAGCCCCTGTGAAATAAGGGTTTGACAAGGGGACAACACTGATCCACAGCACTACAGGGCAGAGCAGCACGAAGCTTGATTTGATAATGCAATCTCACATGGTGATTGGGTTTAGGAGGCAATAGAGCTCCAGACATTTGAGTTTCTAACAGCAGATGTTTTGCTGTAATACAGGAAGGGAAGCGTAGTGAAAGAACACACGATAGCATTTGCTCCAAAAAAGAAAGCAAGACACAACAGATGACAAATGTCCGTTTCACTGCGGCATCCTGCAGTCATGCTGAAGTCAAATTATATTTCAGATGGATCTGGCCTGACATTTTTACTGCTGTCAGTTTTTCATTTGTGTAATTGCTAATCGGTATAACATTTCCTGCTCGGAATTCGCGTCTAATCTCTCGGCACGACACGCGTAGCCAGGAACAGTTTTTACCAGAGGGGACACTGTTCCTTTAAGAGGATTAGTGAACTGTCTATCAGTCATGTTGTGTTAAACTAATGTTTGCTGTGGCCCTTCGTCAGGGCCAGAATCCTCCTCCTCACTCCATAACATCAAAACAAATGTTTACATGCTTCTGCAGAAATAAATGATTTGAGATGCTTTCCTTATCATCCACACCACTAAATAAGCCCTTCTCTCTCGTTTTGCCATCACATTT
Organism: Odontesthes bonariensis; assembly: GCF_027942865.1. Taxonomy (NCBI): domain Eukaryota; kingdom Metazoa; phylum Chordata; class Actinopteri; order Atheriniformes; family Atherinopsidae; genus Odontesthes; species Odontesthes bonariensis. Next base: position 12,580,363 of record NC_134519.1, on the reverse strand, counting down.
GCCTTGAGCAAGCTCACACACGTGCATAAACTAAAAACCTATGAAATATTCCAGTTTCAGTGGTATATTCAATGAGGTGTTGTTTTTTTTACCCCATAGCAACAGATTATCTTTCCTTAACCATGGCCGGAAATCAGTTAAGTGATTTTCTGCCGTTCTAAAATAATCCCCAGCTTTCTTTGATCACAGCAAAGCAAACATTAATAGCTATGCCTAAACGTGACACAACTCAGTGCTTTTTACGATTTAATGGCAAATGTAATCTATGGCTCTCTCTAATTTGTTTGCTTTACCGCTCTATGGACACCAGGGAAAAATAAAGAGTAAGAGGACAGAAGGAAGGATGCTCGGTCAGGAGAAGTGTGTTACCTGCAGCCGCTCTTAAATCACACGTATAGGCGTGCAGAGCAGGCCGATTAGCATTAAAGAAAGACAGACTGTGATTGAAATGCTTTTTGTACCCCTTCCCTCGTCTGCTCAAACAGCCCACATGAAAAATAAATCTGAGTTTCAGGTCACAATCCAGTCAATTCCAAGTCAATCCGCCATAATTGGTTGGCGTCACATGGCGGTTGAGCTGAAATCTATCGGGCAGCAAGACTGGAGGAGGCCTAATTGGTGTCAGTTCAGGTTGCAGCACTACTGCAGGAATACAAGTCAACCCTGCTGGCCCCTCTGGCAGCCCACTCTGAACAGCTTACACCATTCTCCTGGCACAGCTTCTCCTTTCACCCCTCTTCTTCTTTTTGTCTTTCCATTCTCTACTCACTAATATTGGAATTAAACACGTTTGCACCCGTTTCTTGGAGGAATGTTCTTAATCTGTGATCTGAATTTGTGTTAAGATATATAGCTGCCCATGCATTGATAATGGAACTAGTTTTACAGCGAGTGGTTTTCAAAACATACAGAGGCAAAAAGGGGTCGAATGGCATGTTTTCAGGTACTTTATGAAAGTACAATTTTTAAGGTTATTGTTACTTAAAGGGATCATATCATTATCCTATGGTTTATACTTTATTTCAATCTGTTATTTAGCTTTTTTTTAATTTAAATGATCTGTAGAGTCATAAGCCCAAATTCTCTCACAGAAGTCATTGCTCTTGAATTGGCTGAATTGCCTCGTTTGTAGTTCTTTGTTTCATGACATCACAATGTAAGACATTTGTATGATCCCGCCTGCTAGCTTGTTTGACGTTCATCAAACAAGAAATGAGCAGTTGTTCGAGTCTGCCATTTTTGACCAGCTGACCAATCAGAGCGGTGTGGGTCTTTAAGGAGGGGGTTCTTAGAGAGAGAGGAGTTGAAATGCGAGTATTTAAGACACGAGGTGCTGCAGCAATGTTCAGGGAAAAACATTTATATATTTTTTTTTTTAACTTAAAAGAATGAGTTAGTTAGAATGGGTGAGTTATTAACTAGCTTTTGTTCAGGCTCTTTTTTGGATAACATATTCATTATTCATAATCTTTTAGCTGGCTTTAGCTGCCCCTTTGTTAAGCTTAAACACATATAGCAAAGTGTATAGCAGACATCACAACTAAGTGGCAGCAGTTGCTTTAGTCTTAAATTCCAGCAATTTGGCTGAAGTTGATAGATGCAATCAGTTGGTTTTCTTAGCATGACAACTTTTTTTTAATTGGCTTTGTATGATTGGACTAATTTTAAATTTTATGAATTTGATTTGATTTGATTGTGATGCAATCAGTTGGATTGTCATATTGGCTTGAATTTGACTGTATCTTTGAAGTGCCTTGAGATGACATTTGTTGTGATTTGGCGCTATAAATAAAATTGAATTGAACTGAATAGATTAAAAAAATGGAACTGATGCTGTGAAGGCCGATGGACATACCAGTAACAGACTGATACGATTGGCAGAAACCTGTATTTTGGGAAAGGCAAGTGGCATCAAGTTGGTTGGAAGATTCAGGAGAAGGAGTTCCAAAGAAAATGGAAAATGGAATCTTTATTAAAGTCCAGCCCAACATCTGGTTCCAGTGTTCATAGCCAACATCGAGCCACTGCTTACATTAAAAAAACAGCGATAACAGCGATATAAGAATGATACTTTACACCTACAGAGACCTGCCTTAATACGAAGTATATTTTATTGCTAATTCCAAATGTAATACAATATTTCTTTTTTGTGATATTTCACCAAATTTACCGTTAAATACTTATTGACTCAAGATCACAATGTGATTCAATAGTATGATAATATTAAACTGCAGAGACAGTTTTAGTCTGAAGTAGATTTTCTTCCTTTTGTTTTACTAAGGGTACATCTTGTGATAGAGTACAAATGCATGCGTAGTTGCTTTTTCTTTAGGAAATGAGCCGAATAACTATTCCATCATCAATATGAATGGCTTCCAATTCCCCAGATTGTTACTGGATCAAATTAGACGCCAGCTACAGAGGATTTTTTTTGTGATTGCTATAAGATCCATAGTTTTTCATCTGTTGTTTGTTTTGTCATTGCTCATTCGTGTCGCATTAAATCAAGAAAATGACTAAATGAATTTAGTCTGTCAAAATGACTCATAGCATAAATGGTGAAGTCAGCATGCGGTGACAAGGTGTCAGCTGCTGGAGGGCATATTAAGAAGTTAGAGGAAATTAGGGGAAAGATAGAGGTTAATTCATTTTTATATCATCTTTAACAAACTCATGAGCCAGTTTTGCAGTTTATTAGCATTCGTGGTGAAAAAGGGATATTTAGAATATCAATGTCAGCTGCTTCTGTAAATATATTTAAGGAGGTGTCTATTGGTTTCAAAGATGAACAAAACATTTAATTGCAAATTTATTGTGTGCTCGAAATGAGCGAATGCAGCGAATACTCTGTGGAAGAGAAGCACTGGCTTGGATTTCCACATTACAAGATTTTTTACCCTTGGAGCCTCATAGCCGTTGGCACTTGGTATTTTGCCTGAGGAAAGAAAACCAGCTCTATTCATACTGGGTCTCTCATTAAGTCATAGCACAGCCACATCATCATATCCTAAGGAGCCATCTGGGGTTAGCCAGGTTTTGTTTTTCTTTCACTATCTACAGATTGATTTGGAATATAAAGTACTGATATGGGCAAGCTGTGAATGAGTTTAGAAAAAGCTAAACTAAAGCAGGAAAAATTGATTGTCTACATTTGTAATAAAAAAAAAGGTAAACAAACACAGTCTTTCATAAGACATTAATTAATTATTAATGATTATTCATCCATCCTTTCTGGTGAGTAATGTGACTGACAGCGCAGCTAATGTTTAACTGTGTATTACCCCCTTACAGTTCACATTGTATCGATAGTGCTATTGCTAAGGCATCCACGCAGCCTATTCAATTATTTTTCTGCTGCTCTGCAAATACTTAAGTGGCTCTCGTGTACCATCTCCACTTGCCCTTTGACCTCTGCTCTCAATATGGGACAGTAATTAAAGGCTGATTTCGCCTGCAGACTCTCTGCAGGATTAAATATTTCATCACCTCAACACCCAGTGCTAAATAGAAGAACTCCAAGGAATTGGGACACACCCTCCAAGTGCAAAGGGGGCTTTTCTAATGACACTGCAAGCACCTTATGATAAACTGTAGGGTTAAAGAGCATATGCTGCACACACATGGGGATACTTAATCATCCACTACCAACCGCAGGGAACAATTGATCATCTCCAGGCCTGTTTGTACTGCGACTACACAGCTTAAGAGAACAGTCACTAGAGTGCAGATACATGTAATCTTTTTTTCTGCTTGTAATAACGTTGGCAAGGGGAAAATGTTCAGGGTCACCTCAGCTCCCCACATCCTGCCCAGCTCTACAGATTGTCATACGGCATGGTACAGTTGGACAAATTAATTGAACATGAGTGAATAGTGATTATGAAAGTGGTTCTCTGCTAAATAGACTCATAACTTGAAAACTATTTTAATCGATGAGGTCACATTCAACATTTGTGCTCATATCCCCTTCAGACCAGATGTGATCCCTGTGTCCTTCTCCGATTCAGGACTTATGTGATGTGCTTTACATAATGTCATAGATTGCAAGACTAATGACAATAGTTTTGGATAAATTATGGATTTTTCTCCATATTTTTTCCCTCTTATGAGGAATGAAAAGTGATGATTAAAGTTTTTCAGAAAACCTTAGATTTGAGTAGATTAGTAGAGTAAAATTCAAATTCTGGAGAAAGCTATGCATAAACAATATGTGTTTTTCTTTATTATCTTTTTAATGTAATTATACCTAGTTTAAATCCTTTTATTAAGTGATCTGATTCTGTAGTAATTTTAACTCGTGTTTTTTTTAAAGGTTGATTTTAATGTAAGGAAATAAAAGTGTGTGCTTTTATTATCTTGGGCTCCATTTGCACATGGCAACATCACTGTCTATCTTTAAAAAAATAAATAAAAATGCTCATCAGTGTCGGGTGTGAATGAGTGCAGAGTTCACTTTGTAATGCAATCACACAAGCCTCACCATGAGAGAAGTTTCTCAACCAGGTACAATCGGATATAAATGCCGTCCACACAGCATTACAGCTTATTTCTTTTTCTTTCACAAAAGAAATGCCACCTCTTCCTAAACCTCTCAACACTACCCAGCAAAAGCTGTGTGCAGATGCATTTTAAGTCTCCGCTTGCAAAAAGTCGCTCAGAAATAAATGCCTGAAAAGGATTTGCTTCCCTTTACTTCAGACAAGTTCATCTAATTTAACTCCATATCTTAATCCAATCTCAGCGCAGGTAGAATCAAGATAATGACTAATGGCATTAACTGCACACGACATCATTTCTGCCGCAAGGGCTCTTTCAACCAAAACAAAAACACATTTTGATCTTGTGAAGTTTGAGTGGGATGATGGGAGTTGTCTTCACCACCATTTCCGATGAAAATCTGTCTTTGAAGACTCAGGCAGACATTGTGCTAATTTCTTATGTTTATTCACATTATGTTTCATCTTTCTAATAAAGTAACTGTGAGTAACATTAGTTAATGAAAGGATCAATTTCTTTTTGGCTGTCGCCATCACGCATTTTTACCACCATTTTTATACATAAACTTAAGTCAAAGCACAATTTAAACAAGTGGTTATATGAAAAGCGTCCCCATGCATTTGTCATGAAGAGGAAATTTGCTCTAGGTACCAAAATTGCTTTTGACAGGCTCTACAAAAAACTTCATTCAAGAAGTTGCAGTCGTGTTGCTTCTGCGTGTCTGGCTTCTCCGATATGAAGAGCAATCCAAGCCCCCAGAACGTTGCTTTATGTTAAAGAAAATCTAAGTTTGCGTCTCTAAAACTTGACATTTAAAACGCATATAAACATGTTGGTGCTAAAGTAATCATACCAAATCAGGGGTTTAAATACTCCTGTATGCATATGGTCAGTTGGCCCCAAACTGGCCTAGGTGTTCTACACATGCTTCAGAGGTCCAACCCAAGCTTCTACCCCAAAAATAACAGAAGAAGCTGGTACATAGAAAAACAGAAAACTGGCGACAGAATTTTTAACAGCAACGTGGCATAATTCAAACCCATTTAACAAGCTGAAAGGGGTCATATTGCCACCTATTGTTGCAGAGTCAACCATGCCTTGGTCAATAAATCATGCTTGTATACTAAGACAAGAGCAATAGTTCCATTAAATGGCTGAGTCATGCAATAGCTGTGGCTTAACTTGACTGTGCATGTAAATGTACTGACTGAAAGGGTCCATTTAAGTTTATTTGATTGTTTTTTGTTTTGGTCTGTGATGGTGCCGGTTTAACACGACACCCGTGTGTTTCTCAAGGTTATCTATTTTACCCTTAACTCGTGGAATAAATGCACTGTTTTGTACGTTTTTTTTTTTTGTCCAGATACAGATTACTCTTCAAGGACCAATACAAAGTTTGATCCTTGGGACTGTCTTACCAAAACACATTATGTGCATCCTTGAGACTATTTCAAAAGCCTTTTTTTCTATTGGATGCGTTTACATTTATGTTTTCCTGCACACAGGCTCCTTTTTTTTTTTTTTTTTTTTGTCCACTTACACTTAGTGGAAAAACTTATATTAGTTTTGTACCACTTGCGAAATCATGCTTGTATGGACAAACTGATAGGGGGTGTGCACATTTAGATACAGTGCTGCTTAAAGGTCAAAAGCTCCTCCTTTGAATGAAAAAAAACATATAAGCAACCTGCAGTCTATTCTTTTTTCTCAACATCAACGTCATTCTCTTATGAAAATTATAATAATAGACTGGGTAATCAAAGCACGTTGGGTGACAGTATTCATTCTTTCAATTATTTCTTTGTTTATCAACGTGACTTTGTTCCGTATTCAGCGATAATAACTTGTTGTTTCTCTTTTGGAGACGGAACACTAGTTCTCAATCAGGGCTGGTTATTCTCTCCATGGCAGCTGTAAACAGACTCTTTGTCACTCTGTGACTCAATAGATTTAACAGGTGGACACGAGATGCATACTAACATGAACGTCTATAAGACAGTCAGTCTCCCCCTCGAGCTAAGTGGCCGGCTCGGAGACAATGTCATCTCTGTCAGAGGCACACAGGGCTGCAGTTTTGATCTTGCTAAACTCGAAGCTTGAGTGGAGAGGAAAAGGAAAGAGCCATTTAACCTTTTCCGTCAATGAATAATGAAAAAACAAATAACATCAGACTCGGTCTTGTGTCATTGCTCATATATCATGCACTGTATTTTAGAATCTGTCTGCTGGCTTAAATCTTAAGAGTGGAAAGAAAAAAAGAGATGGTTCATATCACATACACAGGAAGAATTATTTCCAGAAGATCCCTTGGTGTACTCCGAGAGTTGGAAATTTGCAGCACGCTTGTCTATTCATAAAGAGACCATTTCTACCCTCTGTAAAGCTAACTGGCAAGATAGCAACATGCCTGCATTGCCAATAGGTTTCTACAAGTGCCCATTGGAGTCGGTTTATACTGTTTTTGGTCTGTGTTTGCAGTGTGTACCAGGTGGTGGTGGAGGAGGAACGTCCACGCAGAGCACGAGGCACAGCAGAAATCTTGCGCTGCTACCCGGTTCCCATTCACTTCCAGAATGCCTCGCTCCTGAACTCGCAATACTACTTCACTGCTCAGTTCCCCGCCGTCGGCATCCACTCGCCCCAACCCTTCACTGTGGGCGACAACAAGACCTACAACGGTTACTGGAACGCCCCTCTGCTGCCACAGAAGAGCTACAGTATCTATTACCAGGCTGTCAGCACAGCCAATGGGGTGGGTGTCTGTCAGTTTTCTTTTTTTCTTTTAAAAGCCAGGATGCAGCTTTTAAAAAAAAAATAATGGTAATAAAAAGCTGCATCCTAGGTCCAAATCAGACTTTTTATGCAAATCAGAGTGAGTTGCTTTAGAATTTGTACATACATTCTCTGCAGGACTTACCTTTAGAGGCATTTGGGCTTAAACAAATTAGATTTTTGTCACTTAATCCTCCTAAATTCAGTGCATTCTATTGGATTTGGTTGACTTTAAAAATTAAAAAAATTTTACATCCAAAACATAACTTTGTAAATGTATTCCTCCATAACTAGACTATCCATTGGAATCATTTTACATTTTGATTTTAAGACTTAATAAAAAAAAAAAGAATACTATAACAAAAAGACAAGGTAAGCTGGAAAAGGGGAACAAAGGTTTTGAAAAAGCGCTGTTTCATAAAAAGTAATTGTCATGCAAACGCTCTCGCTCAGTAATTTTGTTGTCTTTTTCTGTTTGTGTTTGTGCTACTGTTAGTCTCAGGCTTGTAGTATTGGTGCTTTGAGTCCTTTTTTTTGCTGCAAGCAGGATTGTCAAACCCCATTTGAAGCCCGAGGTGAATTCAACTCATTTTGGTATATTTGTATAATCTTAGTTTACTTTAAATCATAATAAATAAGTCCAGTTAAATCCAGTTATAATCAAATGCATTGTAATCCAATCTAATATGATCTAATTCATAATCAATATAAATCATAATCAATATAAATAAGCCACAATTTTAGATGTATTTATGTAATGCCAAATGAAAATTAGCAAAGCTAAGCAAACAGATCACATTGAATCATCACTTTAATTCAATCATCCATACTGAGCATGCACAAGCTGTGGGATTGACAGTGGAGAGAACTCCCTTTTTATTAGGAAGAGACCTTAAAGCTGCAGTCTGCAGGATTTGTTGTTGTCATACGTAAAGTCCTACTTTTTGGCATTTTAAGAGTTTACATGATCTATCAGAACGCTTGAAGTTGAAAACGGTGACCTCCGTTGTCGCAAAATGCAAGAAATGCTTATTTTTTAACCGAAAAATAAAAAGTTATTCAACTTCCTGTCCCGCCCCATCAAAACACATGAGAACTCTTGCACGTCTACGTGCACGCCAGATGCGCGTACACGGCTCCTCATTCATCAACTCACCTGTCATTTGCGATCATGAAAGACACAGTAAGTAGACTAGCCCGTAATGAAGTTCAATAGTCCAGATAAATAAGCGTGGGGACGAGCCTACCTTGTATCGCGCGTGCACAATCGGTGATTGACAGGCAGCAGAGCCCAGCTCATAACCTGATTGGTTACCTTTTACCGGTCCGGTCTGCAATTTTGTAAACAAACCCGCTGGCTTTGGAGGGACCTAGCGGGACATATAGGGGACCTAGAGAACTCTTTTTTTTTTGTATTGGGGTATTTAATGTACTACTTTCAGAATCCCCGGACAGTTCCAGGCATTATGCTTGAAAAAGAGTTGCAGACTGCAGCTTTAAGCAGAACTATGCTCAGGAAAGATGGCCACCTGCCTCAACAGGAGGGGAGGGAGGAGAGGACAAAAAACACCAGGCTAGGGATACTTGCCATGTCAAAGTATCCGATAAGACATCATAGAGGGTTCCCCAGCAGTTTAAGCCTGTAGCAGCAAGATTAAAGGGATGGTTCAGGGTCAGTTGATCCATCCCTAATTATAAGCTTTGTCAAAAAAGAAAGTTTTAAACTTGCTCTTGAAGGTAGAGAGGGTGTTTGTCCATAAAAATGAGTATTAGTAACAAATAGTACAGGCTTCTACTAATAAACTAACCTAGCCAATGATTAAACACAGTGTGTGATCTTTATAAAGAGGCAAGAATAGGAACATGCACATAAGAGAATAGAGAAAATTGGGATTTTGACAGTTTTTGTTGGCATTGAACGCATGTTCTTAATTTAAAATTTGGTAACGTGCATTTCATTTTCTGCTCGATTGTAAACTCTCTCGTGTCAAATGTGGACAACACATACTTTGTACACGCTCCTCAAAATAGGAAAAGCATAATGTAAAGTAGAAAGCAAGAAGTAATCCAACAGCTTCTTAGAAAAGTTTTTTTTTCTTCTCTTAGCTCATTTGTGTTTCCACTGCAGGGTGTAGAGAGATAAGACGGGAGGAAAGAAACATGATATAACTGCTTTCCTGGTTGTTTGTTTTTTATACTTGGCACCTAATTGCTTTTCCCACTTCATTTTGATGCAAATGATTTTACTTAGAAGGTCTATCACCACCTGCAGATGAGATCAATTTGACAAGCTATTGCTTCCTTTTAATAGAGTGTGTTGGTCTCTCCTGTAGGTCTTGTGTCTACAGACCTGCATCGGCTACAAATCAGAAAAATAGACTCTTATTTAGCTGTTAATGTTAATGTGCTCATCAAAATGTAAACTATACCAAAAGAGGAGTGCCAACTGTGGAAAATGATGTTGAAATACTGACGGAAAATGTGGTATTCCTGTTGGTTTCACATATAACAATTTTTACAAAAGTACCCCAGACAGTCCAACTTCCTCTAGATTATGTGTTGTTACAAATGCACAGTGCAGTGTCTGACCTCAGCAACGGCATCATTAGATTAGCATAACTGAGAGGACGACTAATTTTTTGTGCTTAATTTAATCAGCCACAGACACAGAATTAAACTGATACATACAATTAGAAAATAAATGAAGGCTGTGAAAGTGTGTTTATTTTACAGTTGTCCCATTATTTATTTTCTCTATTAAAGACTTATTAGAACATACTACAATGCCTCTTTTTTAAGTACTCTATATATACTAAAGAAATAACATAAGGCTGGATTTAATGTGAATGCAAGGCAGATTACAGACAGATTCACTCAGCCAGTGGATCAAAGGAAGTGAGGTGCAGAACACAGAACTCCCTGGCTCCACAGTAACAGCTCACATAAGTAGACAAATGCATTTAGCAGTGCAATTTTATGCAGCCTCTGCTAGATGTGTCAGTACCCTTGTGGGGTGTACCAACAGCAGTGTCTTCAATCTTAACACTTTACAACAGGGTCAGGCTTGGAATGCAGAGCATCCTTGCTCCCTTTTGTTGCCTCTTCCAATGGAGCTATATGCCAAATGCCTTACAGACCTTCGATCAACAGCATTTAGGAGATTCAGCTGTCCGATCTGCAGTTAGGTGTTGGAGTCGGGGAACAACAGCGAGGTTAGCAATCATGCAGGTCACAGCCCCTGTCATGAAGTAGCACTTGACAACCCCACCCCACCCCACCCACCCCCTTTCACCATCTCCCCCAGTGGCGACGTCAAGAGCCCCACCGATTGTGTCCTGAATGAGAATCACCACAAACGGCCTCTTTGAGAAACACCAGCACGTCTTTAAGGAGGCAATACAAATAACATGTGAAGCAGCACTGAATTAGTAAGTTTGCTCTTGAGAGTAAAGCACTGACAGTCTAGAACCTCCCTTGGTGAATCAGCGAGTGATGTGATGGCTCTCGTCTTAGGCCAGAGACAACAGAGGAGTCCGTGTTGCCATGGCATACAGCTCTGTGCCCATCATGGAGACTTTCTGACATTTTCACATTTAATGTTTTGCTTCACAGCGGCCAAATGCACTCTCTTTTATTAAGCTTTCACTATCAATATATGGTCCTGCAAGCATTGATTAATGTCTGATGATTTGGGTATGATTGGTTTGGGCCTTTTAGACAAAAAGCACCTATAACTAGAATTTTTTTTTAGCCATCTGTTTAAATGAGAATCAAATATGACTTCTTGTAATGTTGCCTACAATAAAAGAACCATCTGACTGCTTAAAAGCTACAGTAGCGAGAATGCACATGTTCCCTGGATCACATGAACTCTGATGTATTTTAGTCTTTCTCTTTCCTCTTCATTATGTCTCTCACGGCCTCTAAATACTGTCTGCTCATTGGACAGCTTGGCTGGGACACACACAGAGACATAGCACTCGTGTCTTTTGTGCTGTATTACTCATCGCCTCCCTGTTCCTGTCTATGTCCTTTTTTCCTGCTCACCAGACTATTGTTGACAGCAAACTTCTCTGCCAACAGCGGGTGCTGTGTTTTTTTATGTTGTTGAAGGCTGTTGTCAGAGCTGAAAGTGCATTACATATTCCAAAAGTCTCCCTGACGTGTCATTTTGGAGCCCTGCTTGGTGGGTTGGTGTCACTTGTCACAGGGCTCTGGTTTCTCCACAGTGGCTGACCACCTTGAGCTGCAAGCTGCCGACACATCGCTGTTGGCTGACAAATCAGCAGCTCGGCACCACTAATCTGTGCTGTGGGCCCTCTCGCTTAGCTGCATTTTGTGTCACAGTCATCGAGCTCAACAGATGATAGGGGACAGCGTGGAACTGGCCACGCTGTTTTGTTGTAACCATGGGTTCTTAGATTGGCATTGTTGCTGCCATACACGTGTTTTTGTGAGTGCATGCTTGTGTGTGGATTTCTTATTCACCTTTGCTCTTTTTCTTTCCCCCCCTGTCTCCTTTCCCGTCCTTCTTTTATTTATCTCTTTCCACAGGAAACCAAAATTGATTGTGTTCGAGTTGCCACGAAAGGTAGGGCTAGTTGCGACTGTGTGAATAAAAATGTTTGCCTCATGCACATGTCGTTCCCAACGTCACTTGCATTGAGATCTAACAAAATTAACATGTTTTCATCTTGTTAGCTTTATTTTTGGATTCATTTTGTGTTCTCTCGAATGACAAAAGTGTGAGAAATAGTTTTTAAATACATTTTGTTCGATATATTGAACGATGACAAGTGTTTTTCAATGAGTGGGAGGCAGCCTGTGTGCCCACCAAGGTCTGTAGGTACTTAGCTATGCTGCCTGGATGTCCTGCTCCTCACATTAAGGGTGATGAAGTCTAAGCACCATTGATCTGGGAGCAGAATTGATAAGGCCAGAGGGAGCCGTAGTCACACTCTGTTCTGGGCTGTGGGAGGTCCTGTCACATGCCCTGACAGTCTCGTATATTGTGTAGTTTGCATGCAGCTCCACTATAGATTTCTGGTGGAGATCCAAATGTCTACATCCACCTAACTCAATAAGCTAAAGTTAGACGGCACATGTGTAAGAAGTGTAAAGTATAGGAGCAATTTATCTACCATGCAGGAACACATTTTTGAACACTCACAAACTTATCAACCCGTGTGAAATAATTTCTTTTGGGTGTCTTTTTCTGCCTAAATGTGCATGGTGTTGGAATTTGGCTGTTTTCAGCTTCAGTGTGGTCTCTCTATCTCTGTGTCTCTTTTTCCTGCATGCCATCCTGGATCCACTGACTATACTCAGCCGCCATACTCGTGACTCAGCTTACAACACCCTACGTCCGCATCGCTCCGGCGGCCGGTGACAGCCAACTAACAGGTCAGACCCGTAGCTTTCTGCACAATCTCTGATCACCTCCGTCGCTTTGTGTTCAATTTGGCAGCCGAGTGGAATCTTGCATGTGTTTGATTATGTTTTTCAACTTGCCGTTCCCAAAGAGGCTTTATGATTAGATTAAAGATGTGCAGACGCTGTCTTCTACCTTCATCTTCTCAGTGTTAGTGGACATGAAAGACTTGTTTGAGGTGTGATTGTCATTTGATGAGTCAGTGTTGGGAGATTTCTGATAGGAGTTAATCCCCTTTGATGAATATTTCTCATTAACTTTGGGAGGTGTGTGCAGTATTAGTTGTTGCAGTTATGGAAATAGTACATGCACAATCATGGTCAAGTGTAACTATTAGATTTCTGTTTCAGTTTCTCCAGTTTTCTTAGGCTGGAAGGAAAGAGCGCTGACAGTACACACGGCTATCACAGCTCAAATGGAGATTTGACACTGACAGAATTTTTGTACGATTAAGTATGAAACAACAAATTGAGATAGAATCACATCACTCCTGACATGATTTTGTCTTGCAATCCTCTGAATATCTGCCCTAAAAACGATCGTATTTTTAACTGAAGTCAGTTGATGGCAGTTGACAAAGGCACGCCGGAGCAAAAATCTAAATGTCACAACCATCCCAGGATGAATATTTACCTTTCTGATAGGAAAAGAAAGTGGCAATGACTAAAGAAGGAAGCTTGCTCCAAATGATTTGACTGACATAACAATTTATCATTCTAAATTTACCTCTGGTGACAAGGAATAATGGTGTTGCTCAGGTAGACATTTGTGATTCCAGTAACAATGCCTTCCTCAGAGTGCTCCTTATCGCTTCCCAAGGAGCAGATGCTCTTAAGACAAGCTGCTTTTTTATGCTACCCAATCTCTTTGTGCCTCTTGTTGTTGGCGATCCCCTCTCGGGCTGATATTTAATGTTTTAGTTATTTCAGGCATTTTTATCTTCTTGGGTATTATCTTTCCTGCCCTGCATTCTGCATTTTTCTCAAGCCTAGCATCCTTTTGCCCCAAATATGATTAACCAAGGGTAAATATGGTATGTACTTATCTCTCACAGTGCAGCTTCATACAGAGAGTGCTGATGCCCGCTAAGGATAGAGCTAAAGGGGGACTTTTTAGGACAATTGGGAGTCACTTACTTTTACTGTTAGCGTGACTCTTACCCAGTTTGTGTATTTGTTTTTCATTGTATTCATGAATGAACCTTTATCCTTCACAGTGTCAAATAAGCAAGCTGAGTATATATGCACCAAACAACAAGATTTGATTGATACAAAGCTTTTTTTGTATTATTTTTTGATTGAGCCTCATGCATCATGATGTTTTGCAGGAGCAGCCACTCACAAACCTGACGCAGTGGAGCCAGAGAAACAAACAGACCACACTGTGAAGATCGCGGGGGTCATCGCTGGTATCCTCCTTTTTGTCATCATCTTCTTAGGAGTGGTGCTCCTCATGAAGAAAAGGTAAGCTTTTTCTATACTCGTTGAAATACTGTTTGAGATTTATGGAAGAGCTTGGACTTACTTGCAGAGCGCTCAAAAATGAGCAGTTTTTTTTAATCCGTATATTTCTCCCTCAAACGGTAGCATTGTCAACAGCGTCGTAAATAATTAATTTGATTATGTTGATACGGCCCATTAACGCTGTTTACAGCCATGAGATACAAGTGTGCCATGAAAAATTAATCCATTTCTACGGCACTCTCAAACAAATGTGCAGCGCTTCAGTGGCATTGGAAGGGGAATAGAAAAGAATGTTTTTTTGAGTTTTGTGGGATGGAAAGAGTCACAAAGGAGATGAGAAAGAAAATATGATGAAAGGCTCAAAAGGAAAGAGGATGGCCACATACCTGAAGGCTAAGTTTACATTAGCTCTGGACCCCATACTGGAGAGGTCTTCTGTGCATATCCGAGCAATCAGGGGAGCTAAAGCTCAGCAAACACCAACCCCCGGTTTTGTCCACAGTGAGGTTTGAGTTAACACAATATCATTGTCTGCAGAGATTTATTTGGTGGATTCAAGTTGGTTTTCCGCAATATCTACATTGTGAAGATATATTTATAGACTCTCCAGTGAAACTTAGTGTGTATCAGGTATAAGTTGTATTTTGATATCAAGCTGTATGTCTTTAATTCAAGTGTAAAGGTCAGTACTGTAGATCAAGTAGATGTAGTTGCGTGGGAAGACACAGTAGTGCCACTAATATAATCACTATGTTCCATGTTTATTCTTGTTGGTAATATAAGACTCATTTTCTACAGCAGGGCCTGTGTGTGTAGCGCAGCAATCAGTGGGTGGGTGTGAAAATCAGCACAAAGTAATGGAATTGTTTTCAATTAGCCTTAATCAAACCAGAGATGGAGATGACTTCGTCGTTTGAATTTTCTATAATTTAATGTTACCAACAGGGAATCAGAGTTGTGTTTAGACATTCAAACCATTCATTACGTTTCAACCTTGGAGGTCAGATATGGTAATTTTCTTAAGGAGTATAGAATGATGTATTCATAAAAGAAGGGAGCGGCTCAGTTTCGATCCAATAAAAGTTTCTTTACTTCACTGAGGCTCTTTTTTTACAAAGCATGACATGACTCCAAGCGATCACCTTTGCCCTCACGATCACTAGTTTACCTCCACGTGTGCCACCATATCTGATTTTGTTCATTTCTACTCTTTTTTCAAACATTAATATATTTTTACTTTTTCTTTCCTTTCCTTTTCATTCCATCCCCTCCCCTCCTCCACTGCTTAAATCCTACCACCACCCCACTCGGCAGAAGAACCTATCACTCCTACACTTACTACCTGTAAGTAACCACTTTGTGTAATGTTAGTGCCATGCTTCTCACCCACACACTGTTTCCCATGCATGCAAAGAGCCATGTCATATACCTCCTGCCCAGAGCTATTACAGAGGCCCAACTGTAATCTCTGCTGGAGGAATGGAAGACGCCACTCCAGTAAATCTTCACACTATGAGCACATCATACTGTATGTCACATTGGCACGGCTTCTGACGAAGGCAGACAGGCGCAGTTGCACCCCCACAAATAAAGCTGCCACTGAGATGTTATTGCAGGCTTAATTTTTTCTACACTTTTAAGGAGTTTGTTTATCAAATGATTACCTAAACTGCGTTAATGATTGTAGAGCTGCCAAACTCGTCTCATGAAAGAAGAAGAAAAAAAGAAATCAATGTAGAAACTGCTGCATTTTTACTGAGTTTGAATTTTTTATTCGCCTCCAATGATTTCATCTCTTGTTGACTTGTCAAAGCTAGGGTTGTTTTTGAGGTGCCTATCACAGTGCATCTATGCTTCACTTGTGCGCAGGACTTCAATGAGTCAGTCCAGATATTTCATGCATTTTCTATATATTCTGCAAATGATGAAATGCAATCAATAGCTCTGTGTAGGATGAATCAGATTTATAGGTTTATGCGCAAGCTAACGTGTCGACTTATCAATGTGACTCCATGTGCATGTGATAATTTCTTGTTTGCTTTACCCCACGTTCATCCTCTCACTCATCAAAGCGCCACAGCTCTCCTGCTTCTTCTTCCCTTCTTTTTCAGCATGTTTTTTGGATTTCTTGCACGTCCATCCCATTGATTTTATGGTGAGGGTGGAGTTGTGTCTTTAGCTGATAAGATGTTTGCAACAAGCAGATTTGATCACAGAATATCCTCTTTTCTATTCTGATGTCTCCAACATCGTATAACAATAGCCACAGCGCTGCTTTATTTGCTCTTAATATAACAGATGATTCCACATCACACAGCTGAAAGGTAAAGAAGCTTATTCTGCAGCTCTGCCTTCCCCGCTGTATCCTGTATGGCTCCCTCTGTACGCTCTTTGTGATGGATGCAGACTAATCTGTCTTGAGATGACTGTGATCAGAGAAAAGAATGGAGGCTGCCTCACATCAAAGAACATCTCAGGATACACCTGGAGATAATACTACTCTGAATACTCGGTGTGTCACTCATGTTAGATCGCAGCTGTCTTGAACATAAAGCCCCAAAGACTTAGTGGAGTGGCGCCTTCAAAGCTGAGCGCACACAATGTCCAAACTACGCAGGAAAAGATTGGTCGCCTTTCAAACAATACAAAAAGCAGTTTTGTGGGGGTTTGTTCTGTTTTATTGTCGCAAACCTGTTGTTGTCCTGGTTTAATCCTAGTTTGTGGAGGATGGTATAAATAGGTGATGAGGTAGTTACGCTTTCACTTGAAAAACAATTGCCTCTAAGCAGTTGTAGTAAGGCTATGCAAAAAATACAGGAAGATATCATCCTTTTAGAGGTCTAAGAGGTTTTATAGGATGTGTGTCTTGGTGATTTTAAATGCAGGGCAGATGGTTTGAGAACATGTTTTGATTTAATTTGTTAAGTTCTAGGTTGGCACATTAAGGCTTTTGCAGTCCAATCAACACCAATATGTCTGCATTATGTTTATATCTTTAATAAGATGGTATTGGAGAAGGTTTACAAATATTCTGTATTGTGATGCCTCCCTAAGGCTGTTAAGATATGAGTATGATATATAGCTGAAATTGAGATTTAATGGCTCGACAGCAACGAATACTAACACATAAACATGCTCCGGGAATGTGGGAATAAGACTTTAATAAGCAGTAGGTGCTACTGTCAGGGATAAGGGGGGGGGGGGGCATCCACATTTTTCAGCAGCCATCTACGTGTTGGTTGATGATGTCCAAATTACGACTGGGCCACAACTTCTATGCAAAAAAAAGAAAGTCAACTTCTGGTAACAAGCGTAACACAACTGATGCTGAAATGACAAAACAGCAGAAGTACCTATTTGAACAGCATATTAAAGAATACATCATGTGCAATGCATTATTTCAAAAGATATTATTCCCTTCACAGCAAATGTAATGTTCATTTGACTTATTTGTATTCACTCAAAGTTTTGCCAATGCTTTTTTATTTGTTCTGCAGATCTATTGTACATATGACACACTGCAGGAGAGTTTCAGTTAATGTTTCAGTTTACAGTGTGCTCTCATTCTCACACTCATAGCAGTATTGAGCTTTTAACAATTCCATTGTTCACAGTTGTTAAAATCGGTTAAAACATATATGCATAATATACATTACACTTGAATAATAAAAAAAAAGAATTTGGAAAATCAAGTTTATTTATTTATTTATTTGAAATCTACACAGGGTCAATTATATACTTACAGGGTGAATGTCTTTTAGCAAGTTGCAACCTTACTAGACTCTTGGTAGCCATCTAAAAGCTTCTGGCACAATTCTAGTTGGATATTTGACCTCTCTTCTTTGCAAAGTTGAGAAAGTTCAATTACATTTGCTGGACCGAACAATATTAAAAGCAGTGACAACAGTGAGCAACACTGCTTATATGGTAGCTCAACAAGCTTTGCTGACCACTCCTACTCTCACACATACACTATGTTGCTACAGCGATTCCCCCAACGGAAGCAGCCTCACTCAGGGGTTTAGTAAGGGGTCAGAGAACACGACAACAAGTCTGAGGTGTTCACCCAGCCTCCAAAGTCCCCAGTTACTAATATAATGGGATCTGATGGCATCAGTAGTAATCTAGGCCACCCTAAGATGTTCTTTGTCCATGCCCTGACTACACATAGCTGCTTTGATGCTATGAGGAGGTAGTTGTTATGTTATGGCTGACAAGTTTATGTTGGCTATGACTGAGATGAGGACTTTAGGAAGGCCTTCCCAAAAGCTTAATGTTATCCTGCTTCATCGATTCCACAACCAGCTTTAATGAGCATTCGGGGTCATTTTCTGTTGGAACACCCAATTGTGTCCAAGTTGTAAATGTCTAACTCTGTCTGAGTTTACTCATGGGAGTACTCATCTACTTCCATCAGTTGCACTGGCAACAAAATCACCTCAGGGCGTGATGCTAACACCATGCTTTAGAGTAGGTGTAATGTTCTCAGAGTCATCTTGATGACCTCAAATGTACCTTTAGCCAACCTGGCCAAGCAACTCAATATTTGTCTCATTTGACCATAGAACTTTTCCCTGGAAGGCTTTTTCTTTATCCAATGTGTTCAGCTAGAAAAGGTAGTCAAGCAATTCTTTCTGAGACATCTGTTTCTCAGTCTATGGCAATGGAAAACTTGCTTTACTGTTATGTTTCTGCAGCTTTCAGTTCATGGCAGGCCTGTGCATTGGTGGTTCTGCAACCCTCCTTCACACTGAACACCTTTCTGTGTTGTCAATCCAAGCACACAGTTCAGACTCTTTAATATTGGTCCAGAGAAGCCACCAAATGCAGGCAATCATGATCACCAATTAAGAGGCGTTTGGCAAGTGAAACAACATTTTGAAAACTTAAAATATACTAGGATCAATGACATCAGGTCTAAAACACCAACTTAAACATAACCTTAAGTGAGAGAAGCTAACAAATGCTACACATGTTGCATCTGCCCATAGAGGTTCTTGGTAGGAAGGGTGACTCTTCTTATCTGTTTTGTTAGTGCTCTTCTTATTACTACTCTTCAACATGTTGCACATACCCAGAGTTTATATTGTCATACTAATTATAGACTACCTTTTTACACATTCTCCTCAGGAGCGTTTTCGGTACTCATCTGCGGTCATGATGACAGCCTTGTTGCCAGCCATGAGCTTACAACACCTCTATGATTGATGAAACCCATTAATGTTCTCATGCATTCATCAAAGTCTTTTAAAGGCATGAGAACATCCTGCAGTTGCCAAAAATATGCACTTTAGGTATATTGCCAGAGGTAGCTATGAGGAGGCCTAGCACCCAACGCAACATCAGTCAGAACGCTTATCAGGAATGCAGTTACATGTGTGATCAAATATATGACTGCTCTTTAATCAGGTGGCCATACTGGCTGCTTTGCATGCAGCTGCTGGGGACAAGAGAGATCAATTGGTGTCAACCAGGGATTGTGATTGGGTCTTTATTCCCCTGAGCACTGAATTAATCCATCAAGCAACAGGGAAGTCAAGTAAAAACACACTTACTATGACACTTTCTGACTGATGTGTCTGGCTTGTTTTGTGCTCTACAAACTTCAAGTATGTGATCTGGTTGTATTTCTTCAAAGGTTCTTTTTATTATAATGTTATATCAAACTAATCCCTCATTTAGGATTTTTTTAAATGAGAAAGAACCACAACTAAAGAAAGAATCCAATAAGATCTGAAAAGAACGACAAATACATCAGTATCATATATCAGTTACATTTGGATTCGACATTTTACTAGTGTGCTGTAGGTATTTGTCAGTAAAATGACTTCATGCTGTTTTATACCACAAGTAGCATGGTTAAGCCGGCATTGCAAACACAGGTACACTCTCTGAAACAAGTAAGCTTGTCTATGTTCAGTGCTCTGAAGGCTACAACTGGGCACGAGCTTATAACTACAACATGAAAGGACGGCTTCATGCTATATCTGGCTGGCTAAACCACCGTGTCTGATAATCAATATTCCCTGAGATGATTAGGCTTGTGTATTATTTTTTAAAGGACCATAGACATCAACCCCACACAGTGACACAGGAAGTAAATGCTAACTGTCTCACAGATGGTAAAATTGATCAGTCCCATCTCTCATTGTTCAAGATGTTGCCGTCAATATCGAAGCCTTTTTGTTAGAAGTTTATTCTCAGAAAAAAGTGAGGTGTTCCCCTTCTTGTTGCCTCGACAGGAGCATCCTCTGTAAAAAAATCAACATGCACTCCCAGGTGTTGTGTTGCAGTCATATGACACGGGACTCAATAGCGATTAAACACTTTCACATTGCACTCATAGGCCAGGTGTTAGCAGGTGTTTGCGGGGTTTTAAACCACTGTAAAAGGAAAAGAGCTTAAAGGGATACTTTGCCTCTTTTGACATGAAGCTGTATGACATCCCATAATATCAATATCATTTATGAACATTGACTTAGCCCCTGCTGCGTTCTGTGAGCCGAGTTCCAGCCTCGTTTTGGTGTTGACAAAGGTAGTCCGGCTAGTTGGCTGGGGTCGCAGAAATAAAGCGTTTTGCTTCTCAAAACAATGTGTTCAAAAGAGTAATAAATTTGCATCACAGAATCGTTCATCCAGAAAAAGTCAGACCTCACAATCGCTTGGCGCTATTTTCTCTCCCTTCGTATCACTGCGTGCTGTGTAGACCGTGCAGACCGAAGTGCAGACCGAGCAGTCCCCTGCTTCCGAGCAGTAAACACCGTAACAGCGCTGCTATTGGCAGGTGGCTCATTAAATGTCCCATTATGACCTGAAAGCTTTGTCACAGTGTTTTTCCTCCTGATGATAATATCATGGCAGTGATTATTCTGAAATGAAAAAACAATTTGAAGGCATTGTGTTTGCACCAAACGTTCCATAATGAATTTAGAGTTTAAATACGGGTGCCAGGAGCGTTTTTTTTTTTCTGTGTGGTGTTTTATTATATCAGCTTACTGTACATAAGAACAATTTTAATTAAAAGTAACCAGCTGGCAGGTCCCAATTTCTATTATAAATCCCCTAAAGTCTACATTTATTGACTGGCTCAAATGGTTAAAAAAGTTCATGCCGTGGTTCAACCATAATTTACCACCTGTGCAATGTTGTAGCAACGGTCTCAATACAATAAAACAATGAGGGTTTTTCTAATAAACTTTGATGACTATTTGGTTAAATTTCTGTTGAAAAAGGAAAAGAAACACATACATAAATCATTATCCCAATTTTTAGAAAAATCTAATTTTTCAAAATCACTCCCTTTGGAGAAAGAGAGTCCTAGTAAATGTACAATGTATAACACAGAGTGCTCCGGGCAAACACCTTCATTAAACCTTACAAGTCGAACATGCAGCAAAAATCACATTAATTGGTACAAGCCTTGCAGAGTTTTACACCTACAAGCTCTGCATCTTGATAAGGAAGAGGGAGGAGGAAGACCACCTCAAGCAGGCCGAGGGGATGTCATGCAAGGAAGATTCTGGTTTAAATGGGTGAATTTTAAGACAGGGTGTCACTTACACACACATAGAAATAACTAAATCTGCAGCACAAAAGATGCCATGTCAATGGCTGATGGGAAGATTGCTTTAAGATTTCTCTGCAAAACATTCCTTTTGGATTCCATTTTATAGTTTAGTATACACATAGGTGACTGCTCACAGTGTAGTGCATGTGAGTAATCAATTTAAACCTCAAAATACCTCTTGCATATCGTATTTAATACATTAAGTTATTGCAAACAAAATTTGAGCTGGTCCACTGTTCCATGGCCAGGACGAAAACCACACTGCACCTCCTGAATCCGAGATTCGACTATCCGGCGGATCCTCCTCTCCAGTACCCCCGAATAGACCTTGCCAGGGAGGCTGAGGAGTGTGATCCCCCTATAGTTGGAACACACCCTCCGGTCCCCCTTTTTAAAGAGGGGGACCACCACCCCGATCTGCCAGTCCAGAGGCACTGTCCCCGATGTCCACGCGATGCTGCAGAGGCGTGTCAACCAAGACAGCCCCACAACATCCAGAGCCTTGAGGAACTCGGCAGATAATGGATGGATGGCAAACAAAATTTGAACACATTTAGCTTCGACATCTTGTAGCACCAAGGTACTAGAGGCTAAAATCATCAGTAATAATAATCCGTTGTTTAGAGTACGAGAGCTGTATATTTAAGATATTATATAAAACAGCATATATATATATATATATATATATATATATATATATACATATTCTCCACCAAGGCAAGAGCTGAAGTGAAAGCATGTGATAATCTTATTTGTATGTTTGTTAGCAAGATCCTGCAAAACAACCAGGATAACTCAGGAACTTTATTCAAGACAAAAGGAAGAACTTCAAGAAGAACAGGAAGAACTTCAAATAACTTTATGCAGATTGGAACTACTTTTGTTAGCATTTCAAATTCCTCCACTATCAAGTCTCCATCCTCTTGTTGACAATGTAATAATTGTTAACTTTAAGTCAGTTACACCCCACACTTGTCCATATTGTTTTTTTAATTCTAAAGATATACCATGAGCAAAGTCCAAATTAGTTCCAGAACTGAATATTTTTACCTTGGATGCTCAGTGTATAAACAACCATCTCAAAAATGCAAATAGCAAGAGATTCACTTACAGTATGTAAAATGTAAAAAAAAAATAAACCAATCCAATCAAAATACAGTGTAAGAAATCGGCAAAGGTTTTTCTTCCGTAATAAAGTTAAAGACATGGTTGGTAATCCTGTTCAGAAACACATTTTGTAATACTGGGTGAAATGGTCCATCTATCCTGAGAGAAATCTATACAAGATGTATTTAGAAAAAGGGACGAAAATAATCAGACCTCTGTGGCAGCTGCAGGACTGAGAAAAAGCTGACCAATCCGAGATCAGCGTCCCGCTGATCTCGGATTGGTCGCCTACAAAAAACCAATCAGATGCCTCTGCTTTCTGCCTACGCCCAGAGAGTCTCTATTATGAGGAGAGGGAAAACTGGCGGCTATTTCCGGGTGGTACTGCACTCTAGGGGCGCCAACGAAGCAGTGCAGAGCACGCCGAACTCTATGGTGGTACTATGAAATCCACCTTAGATGCAGCCATTGCTTTTGATAGAATTTTTTATATTTTTTCATTTTAATTTTCCTAAAGGCAGGATAAATTATCCTTTCAAACGGCACTTGGTTTGATTTTTTAGACTCACTAGATTTGTTTAAAATACACATTTATTCTCAGTATTGCATCCCGAGTGACGTCACGCATGTGGCATCACTTTACGGCATGGTCAGTCCTAGCGCTGAGCTAGCAGAGAGGTGTTAGCTCAAATAGTTACAGATTTCAGCACAGCCCTTTTACATACTCTCTGACTAGCCTCTGGTTTAGCTTTGGTTGTTGTTAGTGGCACCAGGTTAGCACTCTGGCACAGTGGACGAGTGCCGTAAAGCAGCCGGTCGTAATCAGCCGTGCGTTCTTCAGATTCCATTAGCTAGATGCTAGCGGATACTGACTCGCAAATGCCAGACCTGTAAGAAAACAGAAAGCTATAACTCCCAGGTTATTGTACTTTCGATATAAATCCACATCCCTCTGTCAGAAATCACAGTATTATTTTCAGGTTTCAGCCGCTAGCGGGGACATTTTTTGAGTTATTAGCGCCAGCCCTATGGAAAATGGTCATTCTGCACTCGCTCGCCAGCGCCCCCAGAGAAAATCAACTGAACTGCAGCCAAATTTTTTATAATGGGGCGAATAGGAAGTGGAACGGCTGTCTGTAAAAGGGCTGTGCTACGCCCCCCTCTGTCGGCTCCCTGCTCCGTGTGCGCACGCGGTTCTACCGGCTTTGGAGGAAGCACTGACGGAATGGGGAGGGGGGGGGTGGAGCTTAGAGGAGGGGACACTTTCGAATCTTGCTAGCTCTCTAGGATTACCTACCATAGCTTTAATTAGACACTGGAACACCTTATAAGTTGTTGATATTGTTGTCAAGTTGATATGTTCCTGCAGAGAGCTATATATAAAACACATTACTGTTCTGATACATGTGTCAGGTTTGTGTGAGGAGGGAGGACACGGATGCGGACTTTCCAAAAACAAGGTAGATTTATTAAACAAAAAACAAAGTATCAACATAAAACGCGGCTGAGTCGGAGAAAAACGTATCTATAAACAAAACAAACAAAAGGACATGACATGGAATAAATAAATACTTAGCTTCGTGCAATCTAGGAACATGAAGTGAGCAGGAATCGTGCATGGAATAGCAAACATAACATACAACAAAGATCCGGCAAACTGACAGGGGAGGCAGGAAACTAAATAGGGACAGTGATCAGTGACAAGGTGCAGCTGGTGGGGAATAACGCAGGTGAATTGAGTGAACTAATAAAATGAGTGCAGGGAAACTAAGGCATGACTAAAAACTAAACATGGACTGAAAAACAAAAGCATAACCTAAAACATGAAAACTAAAAAACGAGTCCCTGGGCGTGACACATGGACTCGTAGACTTATTTTTCCTCAGGTTTCATTTCTGTTTAGAACCAGTGCGGCTGAATTCCGACATGCCATTATGTGGTTTGAATAATTTGCATTAGTTGAACACATTTGACAGCATGCAGTGGGTGGAGACGGAGACTCATTTGCAAATAAATACATCTGTGCACACTTAATAACAGAAAATAATGCAGCTACTTTAATAGAAAAAAAATTAAATGCATAACTTTTAGGCAGAGATTATTTTTTAAGGAGTTAATTCAATACCAGAAGTTGAGCTTCACTGTCATGATTTTTAATCATTTCTTCATTCACAACTAAAGCTCCTCATTCACTTTGAATGTGGCGACGTCATTCACTGCCAAGTCCAATTGTGGGTCTATTGTTTCACTTTTGCTTGTGGTGGAAAGTCGAGCCAAGTCTTCCAGCAGCAGAGCAGGCACCAGCTGATCATCTATATCGTCATGGTCAGTCATCAAAAGCGTCAACACAGTGGCCCTCATTTATCAAACTTACGTAAGACGAAAAACATGCGTAGGTCGTGTGTACGTTCTTTTCTGCGCAAAGGTTGGCATTTATCAAATCCATCGTGAGCGCAGGAAAGATGAAATCGCCACGACAGGTCTGAAGCCGTGTACGCACTTTTCCATTTTGACTTGCGGTGACTGCAATAGCATACATAAACAGCAGCGTCACTAGTGCGTGCCTCATGAGTCGCAACAAATCCCTAGGTTAAAATTACAGACTTATCACTTCAAAGGCGGCCCATGTTTTATTTGACTTCAACATAAATATAAACAGAAACGCAAATTAAATAAATAAAAAAATTAAACAAGTACAACTCCGTAATTGGAAGAGTGATGGCTCATTATTCAACCGCCTATTTAAGAGGTGATTCTAGCGGCGCGGTAATGGCGAAACGATGGCAGATCTGGCTTTGTTAGAGGACCTGAAGGTGCGCATCAGGCGCGAGAGAGTGTTCCGGGACCGGCAGGATTTTTTTCGGGAAAATGATGAGTGGCTTATGAGCCGTACAGGAGAGGCGCTTTAACACTGCGCATAGTACGCTTGCCACTGTGGAGAGGTGTACAGGGCTCCTAAAGGGCAGGTGGATCTGTCTCTCGGCTGCGGGGGGAACCCTTATATACGCCCGATAAGGTATGCAATATTATAATTGCATGCGGAGTGCCATTTCCAGATGTACATCCAGAGGACCCCGTACCCAGAGATCCCTACCACCAGCCTGCACAGCCAAGAGCGCTCAGGAGGAGAGAGGAACTTATTCAGCGATTCTGACTTTTGGTAAGCATTCTGTTATTCAAGGAAAAAAGACGTAGCTCCGATCAGGCCAGCCACCCTCTCCTCCAAGGCACTCAAATCCAAACCTGGATCGGAGCTCCCCCCCCTCGCCCCCCTGTTTGTGACATGCTGCGTCGGAGAGCTCTGCGACCTTCTTTGGTGGCAAATTTCATATCGGACCACTTCTTCCTGATCTTATTGAAGAA
Organism: Odontesthes bonariensis; assembly: GCF_027942865.1. Classification (NCBI taxonomy): domain Eukaryota; kingdom Metazoa; phylum Chordata; class Actinopteri; order Atheriniformes; family Atherinopsidae; genus Odontesthes; species Odontesthes bonariensis. Next base: position 12,554,163 of record NC_134519.1, on the reverse strand, counting down.
AAAGTCAAACATTGTTCAATTTTAGATTTCATTTAATCTGGAGTTTATCACATTTTATTGACCATCACAGTAGGGGAAAATACATAACTCGTCCGGTCTGCGATTTACATCGCCACTGCTGTTGACAGCTGACACCGTTTCTCTGCCGCCTTTCGTTTATCCTGTCGCAAATTCTAGAGGTGTGGCCTTTTGTAGAAGGCGTGGTTAGGATCATTACGATGGATTTCAGCCGCCGGATTTATCAACAGCCGCTCGGTCTTATGATGGGATTGGTGTGGTACGCATGTTCTGTAAATCTCACTTGAGCCTCTGCGTACGACGAGTTCTCCGCTCATATCAACGATGCTTTCTACGACGGCTTGATAAATGAGGGCCAGTGTGTTTGTGCAATCCTACTGAAGGCATCCCATTGTGCTGCTTGATCATTTTAGGGAAACGGACACATTACTTTTTAAAAAAGAATGTTAATGTTTGTGCATTCCAGTTAAACTGCCATCAGATTACCATTTTTAACTAAGACATAGCTTTTGCCTCTAAAAACATGGGTAGATTGATAGAATGATGACACACAATCTGATTGAACATAGTTTTAAAGATGGATGGAGGTTTGAAACATTGCTCTTTAAAAACAACCACTAAAATGCCCCCACTGGGTTAATCAAAGACACTTCTGTTGCCCCTCCCCAGCTGGATGTCAGTCAAGTAAAACACCCGTACATCCATGCACCAGTGATGTGAGTGTGTGAATCGTTTAATGAAGCCTTCTTTGTCACAGTGTCACAAGGTTTCGGCTGCTTCGGTGCTGAAATGAGCCCGCCACGCTGAGCTTGAGGTTTTGAAGCTCCTGTTTTAGAAGTTGCCGCGGTGTTAACTCCCACTGAACAGACATTCTGGCATTCTGACACGCAACCCGTGCTGCTTCCTTTTTGTTGTAGCTGAACTTACTGGGTTGGTCGCTCAGCTTGCTTAGATGCCAGGCCTGTCATGTACTGAACTGCAGAGAATCTCTAATGAGAGTTACCCAATAATAGTTACTTGACATGTTTGCTTAGTCTTTACTTTTGCAAACACTTATCCCTTCCATCTGTCCCGTTTTCTCCTACAGCCTGTGCATCCAATGCTGAGAGATGTGTGATTTTATTGTTGGGCATGCTTCCAAGCAATCACTCCTATAAATTCTAGTTAAGATCTTTCCATATTCAACTTCACGCTAACTAACCAGGCTATCATCAGTGGCCACATTTATCAACACTCACAAACTGTACACCTCCTATTGCTATCTAGCTCAGCATATCAGACTTTGTATTATAGTCATCTATCATTAAATTTTCCCTTCTTACAAATGAGGAGAGAATAGCTTGCCAATTAATCTTCATCTAACACCCACAGTGCTTTGCAAACACCCCACTATTGCTGCCGCTTTCCTCATTTTTGGCACTGGCTTCTGTGCAGCCTCCTTTATCTTCAACGCTCTTGCTTCAGCTGTCACGCAGACCAGGAAAGCGGAAATCCAAGTCTTTGCAGAGGCAGAAACAGGAACAGTGATATAGTATTAAAACATGGCTTATAGTTGTTCTTAATAGTCTTCTCCATGAGTGCACACAGTGCTGAATCAGTCTTAATATTGCCTGCGGTATGCACAGCCACCCCTCCTCCTCTCACTCCTCACTACATTATGAAGCTATAACAGAAAAATAGAAAGAAACAAGATTGCCATTTTGTTCCCAGCTCTAATTGCAGATTGAAGACAAAAAGTGGGTCGGGCATACAAAAATGTCACTACTTTGTCACTTTGGTTTCTGAAGAACGGATCCACTATTAGCCTCACGTTGCGGCCTTTAGAGCAAATGACTGTTTGAAGGCAGCGGGATCCTGTTGCCATATGGCATCAGACAGCGACAAAATTGAATAAACACAGGCGATTTGCGAAAACAAAGCAGCAGGAGTGCATCATTAGACAGCAGTTGTCTGCGAGAGAGACTTCAATTCAAATAGGGAGATGGGTCACGCAGAGAGCAACAAAGTGCGAGGATCAGTGTGAGAGTTGCCATAGTTAATTTTTACACCACTCACTCCCCTCCAGCTACAGAACAGTGGCAAGCATCAGATATGGCTAATGCTGCAGTATATTCCCTCTCAAGCTGTTTGCCGTTCTGCTTTTGTCCAGCATATGTGAAACTATAATAGAGTTAACTCATCAGGGTGACAATGTGATGCAATTTTTATGGCCTTGGGAAAATTCTCTCTCATAAGCAACTTATTCCTGGTGTCAAAGGTCAACATTGGCATAACACATTTCAACAGGGTTCTTGAATTTATTTTAAGTGCAGATGTCAGACTATATGTGATACAAATATATTTTGAACCTTGCCATGTGTTTTGTGTTGTGGCAGCACATGCGTGTTAGTGCATCAGTCCCCGACATGCTGAGCAAGTAGACTTCCAGGTTTTCCTGTTTCCTTGGCAAAAGAAAAAGCCTCCCATAAACAAAGGGATAAGACTGGAGTCCACCTTGCTCTGCTTTTCCAAAGATGGACAGATATACAAGCTCAAGTCTAGTGGTTTTTAAAGGCTGTACTGCCAAGAAATTGAATTAGATTTGGAATTATTTTTATATGACACCAAAACACCAGTATCTGGCCCAAGAAAAACAACAATTTTGTTTTGGTTTAATTCTTTATGATATTTTAGGGTTTGGTTCCTAGAAAATTGTTGAATATGTTTGTTTTTTGTCTTTTTGCACTTGGGGGTCTCTAATTTTGTGTCCAAGGAGTCTCACCGTCTGAGATTTACCATAACTGATAGGAAACAGTGGGTGGGGCCTGATCAGGACCCATTTCAGCTTACTAATCAGAACAGACTGAGCTTTATTTTTATTAAAAATCATGGAACTGTTTGGTTATACAATAGTTTTTTATTAGTCTTTTATTTTGTATTGTATTGTTGTATTCAGCACTATCAAAGGTTGATATTTTAGCATCACAGACTGTATGGATCCAGACCATTGGTTTGCACTAAAGTATAACCAAAGCCCAAAGAAGGAACTTTATAATGGACACAGGACCCTCCAAATATGGGAAGAAGACTCGAGCAGGGGGTGTCACACTTAAAACATCATTGGAGCTTATAGCTAACAGCATCCAGTTCAATAATGTTATAATCTCCTCTTTATTGTGGGGTTGGATTGCTTTTACTGCCAAAGTGGTGACCAAAACAATCAATATTTGCATACCTCAAGCCATGCCATGTTTGGAAAAGAGTCTTTTTCAGACACCGTTTGAAATGATCAATCAAATCACTTGTCTAACTGCCTGGAGTTAAAAGTTTGTGACGCTTTATTTAGTGCTTTATATATTAAATGTCCTGTTTGAAAGACTTTACAAAGCCTACAATACTAAAGTAATGAACGTGCAGGCTTGACTTTGCAGAGCCCCCGACAGGTAGACAATTGGTAAATTCTTTAATCTGATTCTGTATTTCATCAAGAGGCAGATAAAAGAGGCTTTACAGCACCTTTTCCAAATGAAGAACTGGTGTCTTGATGGTATTTGTGTTCATGTTTGTGTGAACCCAATGCTTTAATGGTGTTTGATCGGGGCCAACTTGCTTGTAGGCTCCAACATATCAACTTCAAGTAGGTCAATAAAAGCAGGCTGACTGTTTCAGTTCAGTGTTCACAACTGTAATTCTTCCACCCTAAAATACTATAGCTAATTTTAAATCATCAGGGCCACTGATGTATTTGGGTTAGAGTGTCACACCTTTCCTCATTTCCAAGCATTTCTATTTCTTTGCTTGAAAGAGCATCTGGTGCCTAATAAAACCTAATGTGGGCACAGCCCAGGGTACATTAGCGCAGTCATCTCATTACATCTATGAGTCATTGATACCGGCTTCATATCAGATCAATTCAAGCGTTGTCAGTGTTGTTTTTGTCTGATTGTTTTTTGTTTTTTTTCCCCTCAATGAAGGAAATTGGCAAAGAAGCGTAAGGAGACACTCAACAGCACACGCCAAGAGATGACAGTGATGGTCAACTCCATGGACAAGAGCTACACAGAGCAGGGTACCAACTGTGATGAGGCGCTGTCCTTCATGGACACGCATAACCACACTCTGACCACCCGCAGCGAGTGTGCGCTCACACTCAACGGCCGTAGCGAGTGTACCCTCACCCTCAACGGCCGAGGTAAGACAGTCCCACATCGGCCTTCTGTATTTGTGTCTTTGCACAGCAGGCAACGTTGATGTAGTTCATTTAATTTGCTCAGGTGAGATAGGAATCCAGCTTAATTGCACAGGAAATATTCACCCCACGAAATCTGAAAATGTGCCGTCTGACACGTCTCATACGCTGTTGATTGGGAAACCGTTCATAAAAAGATCTCAAAAAAACTTTCAATATTAAATTCAATTCAGCTTTTAATCTAGAGCTGGAATCCAAGTGCATTTATTTTGCATTTTCTATCACTTATCCAATCCAGTTGCATAAATTAGTGCTCAAATTTCATTTTTAATGAACAGTTGCCTTCTCTTTTGTCTCATATTTTTTTCTTTCTTTTCTAACTGAGACTTAATTCAGTCTCTACAAATGATCTGACTTTATTTTTGCAGCTTTTGAAAAAACCTCCCATCGTTACCAGTGCTGTAAGTCAACAGGGACACAGCCTTTTCAAAATAGTTGAACAAAATGTATATTTAATCTGACGTGAAAGACTTAGAAGTAAAAGAATAATTCATCCTCACAAGCCCTCAGGAGTTTGTTCCACCCTTTTCACACATTCCCTTTAAAATTTCTTTAATTTCTCCAATAGTTTTTTTTGACTAAAAGTTAACTTAAATCTGCAATGCACTAATTTTACAACGAGAAATCTTTCAATAGAACAGCTTCCTTGGCTATGGAAACTGTTGAGTAAATGCTTGTCAACAACCTGAAGGCAGTCTGGTATTCAGATCAATAATCAAGGCATCTTGAAATCCCAAACTGGACTCCGAGCTTATCAGTAAACATTAGAGCTCCTAGAAGTCTGTCATGAGGTCTTAGTTTCAGCACCGTGCTGTGTCCAAGAAAAGAAGGAAACAAACAACACATACTAGATGCACTCTGGTGCGATAACCTATTAATTTTCTCCGTCCCAGGTTACACTTAATACTTTGTTGATGGACAGCTCAGCTAAGTCTGCACCCAGGGTTTGACCTGCTATAATCCCAGTCAAAACCATCAGATTAAAAATCCACAACAGCCTCTGTCTTTGCAACCCTGCGGGGGCTGAGCCCCAAAGATGCTTTGACCTTGATTAACTGTCTGTTAGCGTAGATGTTCAAATCCGGGCCTCTGTCTGCCAGCCCAAATTATTTAAATGCGTTACTTCTTACTTTGCCTGTCAGTGTAAAGCCCTCTCACTCTCCATGACCTTACATTACAGTCAGCAGTGTCATTTTGGCTCCAAACATCATGCTTGACAGATTATGCTCCTGAACATACTGCTCTCATAACCCAAACCCCGCTTGGCTTGGCAGTTCTGTTATGTTGCATGATGACAATCCAGGGAGGAATTGACAGTAACTCTATCGCCCAGATAATTTTCATTCTACACTGGTACAGCAGGAGAGGTGGTGGAGAGTGAATCTGTCAAGTTTCAACTGTACTTGAATTTCCAGCTTTATAGTTGCATTTTAGAGAAAAATACTGCATATTTTAAAGCAGTACAATGTAACTTCTCAAAAAGCCCATTATGGAGCTCCCCCTACAGGCTTGGAGGTAATGTACGGTTACGACACTGTCGTAAATACAACACCCTTTCGCGGCTAAACCTAGCAAAATCAGTTGAAAATAGTTTTCCTCAGTTATAACAAACTAGCGAGTCACTTTCCGAACACAGTGAAACATCAAGCAAGTACAACACAGCACAAAGCATGGCAGCAAATAAGCTACTTACTAATCCAGCAGAAAGGTGGCTAGCTCTGAATCGAACTTGTATCCAAATGTTTCTTTCAGCTCTCGCCAACGAGTAAAAGCTGTTCCGAGAGCAACTCTAGTCCGGTCTCTTGCTTTGTCAGCCTCTCTCTTTCTCTTCCTTGCTTCATCAGTCAACGTCTTCTGTTTCTTTGGTGCCTCTGCCATGATGATCGTATTGACAATGTTGCGCTAGCTTAGCCTTATACCTGGGAGCGTGACAGGGGTCTATTTGTTTTTGCAGTAGGTGTGCCAGAAAGCAAGTCGAAGTACTTCCGCTCAGCTCCCGGGCCGGTCCAGCAAAGTTACATAGCGCAGTTTTTCCAACTCAGACCCCCGAAGGGCATAGGAGACAGGCCAATCGTAATATTAAAACTCATTCTAGCCGCACAATTTTTTTCAAGCTGTTATTTTAAGGTAGAAATGTTACATAGTATTGCTTTAAACCACATCGCATTTTTCTGACAACTTTAGTAACTGATTGCTTTCAGTTTGACCATTTTTGGACATTTTATTTTGATTTAATCATCACTTTGAATACTTGACATCAAACACTTTGAAATATTTTTGAAGCCATAAGTTATAGCCAATGATGCGATTTTTTTAAAGAAGAAACTAACACAGACTTATTCTTAAAAGGGCAAATTTATATTCATAAGGAATTACACTCAACCTCTCTTATTACAGTGCACTCAGCTAAAACTTTAATTGTTCTGATGTCTAATATTAAAAAGCTGTAGATGGAAATTAACTACAGTCCAGACGTTTCTCCTTTTTTTTTTTTTTTTTTTTGCTGCAGTTAATTTGTTTTACCGGGTCACATTTCAGGGATTTTTTCCAAGTAAATCAAACGCGCACACTTCACCTCACCAAGTCAGATATTTGTTGTTTATAGCTTGCATAATGCACAACAGAATGTATGCATGTGTATGAGAGACATTAATCTGCTTTTAAAAGAAATGTTGAAAACTGAGTTAACTATATTTTCAGTGATGATATACAAAGGTTAGATTTTGGCTAACCGTTGCTTCGACCAGGGACAACAGAAGAACAAGACATCAATTTTAACATCTAAAACAATTCATGTCTAACCCAGATCGTGTCACATGGACCTTTTGACACAGAAAAAGAACATTTAAAAATCACCATATCAGTAATGTAAAGTATATCTGGATGTTTGGTAATGTTTGAAGAGTGTACAATAAAAAAAATAGCCATGATGTGTCTGTCCCAAGCGAGGTGACACAAGTAAAAAGAAGGTCTTACAGAGCAGAGCACACTGGGCCTAGGTGTAGCTTCTGCGCATCATCTGCAAAACAGAACCCTGACACACAGCTAGTGTCCCTGTAGAAGATTTATTACTCTTTTCTTTCCAGCTTTTTGCGTTGATTGACAAATTGAGACCTTTTGCTGAGTTTGAGCTGGGAAAGAAAGGGCAACTAATGCAGAAATGATTACACTGAAAGTCTGCAAACACCAACCAAATCAGCTCAGGTTTCAGAGGGTTAGTAAAGTTTTACGTCTCATTGCTCTGTGCATGAAAAAACTGCACTCGCCTACCTGTTGTGGCATCTGGAAGTCATCCATTACAACAGGGGTTCCCAATTTTTCAGCCCACAGAATAACAGTGGAAGAGACTCATGACCACCACTATCATTGCTTTAGGTATACAAGCGTCGCTATTTATCCACTTAAAGAAGGACATAATGACAACGCATACAACCCCAACAACCATCATACAATTATTTTAAAACCATTTCAGACTGCTGTTTTTTTTTTTTTTTTATCTCAGTAGCGTTTTAGATTTAATGTGATTTCCCCCTGCTTTGGGAACCATTGTACTATATGTAACTATCTGTGTCTGTATTAAAAACTAGACTCAAATGATGTTTGATTTTTTTTTTTTACAAAATAGGTTCTGCATCCTTCCTTCTTCACTTACAATAACAGAGTATTGATGGCATTTTTTCTCCATCTATAGCTGGGTCCTCACCGTCCTCCTTCACACTTCCAAAAGCCAACACTCTCAGTTCGTCCATCCCCACCAACTCCTACTACCCAGGTAAACATACTCTCTTTTCCTCTGATTAATCCTGCTGGCCGACCAAAAAGTGGTTTCCATGCAGTCTGAACAGCGATGTTGACAAATTAAGTTATTATCAAACGAGCTAAATTAAGTGTCACAACAGATTAATAAGAGACAATGTTTTCAAACAAGTTTTAATGATTTTCACTTTCTTGGGTGAGACCTCCTTTTTATCTAATTTACAAGCTAATACTGTAATGTGTGATATGAATTTACCCAGCAGTGTTGATATGTGCTTTAAAAATAAGAAAACGATTTCACAAATGAGAAAGCCGATGAATTAACTTTGGATGGGTTTACACCCTGCTACATTTCTGGGTTTGTTTTATAGCACTTTGCCAAGATGGATTTTAGCTGTTCAATTACAGCTTCAGTTTCGACCAAATAATATCCATAATTGTGTGTCTTATGTAATCACGTCACAGCTCATTTATTAGATGGAGGAAAGGGCAGCTAGATTTATAATCAGCTAAACCTACTGTATAATTAGCTTTTCCAGAAAATATCATGCATTCCTTGTTGTACTGCTTGGCAGGAAACCAAAAAAAAGGTGTGCATTATTTTTTTTGTTGATGTTTTTGTGGGTTCTCTTTCCTTCTTTTATGTACTGCAACTATTTTTCCTCCTCCAACTTCTGCACTTGTTTTGGGGGTTTGAACAGATCCTTTTGTGCCAACTGCTATCTTAGGTGAGACTCATTTTCTTTTTCGATTGTTGTTTATCATATGTGATTATCTTTATGCTAAGGAAAGTTACACTGAATTACATTCATAAGATGGCTGTTTGAAGACTTAACTGTGAGCCCAAAAAACCCAGCCTTTTTTTTTTGGTATTTTAATTTCGATGTTTTTTTTCTTTACTAAAAATGGCTTCCTCACCTTCATACCTGCCTGCTGCTTCCCCCTCCCATCCTCCTCCTCTCCTCCTTCTTCCTCTCCCTCCCTGTCTAATGAGGGGCTCTCCTGGGCTGAAGCTGGCTTCACTCCATCCCATCCGCATTGCGTGTCGTGCGTGTGATGTCACTTATGTGTTTGACCTCTCATATGCATGGACAGACATGTGGACTGGATGTGGGGGAGTGTCTAAGGGGGCAACAGGGGGGCGGCAATTCGCTCTGGCAACCAGGGCTACAGCATGCTGAGGCCACAGCAGCCACAATGAAACACAACAGACAAACGGTGCATTAGGGAGGCGAGAAACGCTGTCTCTTAGACCCTCCGCTCAACAAAAATTTCGGAAGGGGGATGCATTCGGTCTGAACATTTAAAGTCTAGCATTAGCTGTGCTGCCCTCCCCTTCCTCCCTTCTCTCCTCACTACACATTTGACTCCCCTCCCTCCCTCCAAAACAACAACCTTTTCTATTATTCTTTTTAATGTTGCTCCCCCTGCCTTTGGCTAACTACTATCGACCTACTTGTTTTTTTGTTTTGTTTTTGCCAGTGTTTGTACATCTTGTTCGGCGATAAAATAGAATTGTGAAAAGCATTTTGTTTTTTTGTTAATTATTGCTGCCCGTTGTTGAATATCCAGAACAGCCTAAAGTGCAGCATCTTATACGAGCAGATGCTGCTAAGTGGGGCACTAGAACTGTAATAATTAAATACTCAAGGCCACAGAAGAAAGACGAAATAAGCAGCTCTACTCCAGCGTTGCAGCATAGCTGCATGTTTTAAGAGTACAACATACAGTTTTTTCCACATCAATGCAACTTAAAGCAGTGTCTTTCATCACCACTTCTGTGACAGCTGCTAGTTCCACATTTAATGAAGCGTGAAACAATTAACATCAAATTACAGCAGCCAGAAAAGGTCACATGCTTTCAGATGTGACACATTGAGTCATAGCTTTTTCTCATCTGTTGAGGTTAGCGATCACAACTGATTAGACCGTACAGGATTGGTGATGTTTTTGATTTCACCGCGCATTCCTTCGAAAAAAGAAAATGCTGTAAATACAGGTGTAACCGCAAGCACATGCAAATATAATTATAGTAATTAGGTAGAGAAATTTAAAATGCCAGAATACTCAAAAAAAAATAACTGGCATCAATAAAATATGAAAGTCACAGATTTGAAACAAAGCAGCTGGCTCTGGAGGCGATCAGTATTTCAGTAATATTTCCTCCCCTGAAATCCATGACTTCCTTGTTTTGTTTTTTTTTTGCTTTTTTATGATTATTATTATTTTTTTGCTTCTTGCACTGTTGAAATTGCCCTATCCATCCACTCAACATCCCAACCCCCCCCCCCTCCAACTAGGCTTTCTACCTAGGCAGTTTGAACTGAGTAGGCATGTGATCTTGCCCTGTAGCGTAGTTCTAAAACACTACTGTAACAGGTTCTCATGCTGTATTGTTGCTTATCCCCTCTCTCCTGTCTCTTCTCCTCTCTTTCTCTTTACATACGTAACCTCTTATGTATCTGCTATCTAAAAAGTGCCCATTAATGGTAAGTTTTCCCAAGTGGGCAATGGGTTGGGGGAAGGAGGCGGTGTTTACTCAGAAAGCAAGCCAACACTGAGCGGCTGCTTCTGACATGGGCATTACGACATTTATTGCATGACAAGTGGACATGTTAGCATCTCACCACCCTTCGTACCGTGCTACCAAACCACCATTAGCTTAGCATGGTCAAATTACACACCGTGCCCCATGGCAGCATCACCCCATGCATTCTCCTTCCATCTCCGCTTCCCTCCTGGATTCTTTTCTTTCTTTAGGTTTGTTTTTATTTTTTGTTCATGACTCGGGGAAGTATGGGTGGCAGGGGTTGAATCCACGCTCTGTCTGTGTGATGCTTCTGACGGTGCCTGCTGCAACATGCTCACTGTGGCCCACCGCACCCCCTCACATCCTCCTCCTCCATGTTTCTGGACACCCCTCCATCGTCCGCTGGCTCCCCACAGCATCTGTGCCTCGTGTCTGCCACTGACAGGATCACAGTATGACAGAACTGAAATGGAGCCTGACTCGCAACATGAGCCGCAGCCCAAACCAGCAAACTGTACTGCCAGTAAACAAAGTTAATTTGTTGTTTTACAGCATCTTTCTGAGGATTTTCTGACTGATCTATGCTGTTTCTCACAGTTGAGGGCCACAGACATATTTTATTCTGTTAGTAGCCATATTAAATGCCTGTAGCATAAGTGTGTTACTTAAAGGCCCTTGTAACAAAATGGCCATAGAGCACAGTATTTTCCAGCCAGACAGATGGACCTGAACCTTCCCACCACATGACTCATCCTATTACTCAATGATGTTGTGTTGTGACCATCCATAACAAACAGATTACTTGCTGAGAGTTGTTTGTGATTCTGGAGGGTGGTGACATAATGCTTAACAGTAAATGAGATAATGTGCCATCTGTTTATGAGAACATTCGTATCTGATATATGAAGAGTGACGGTACCTTGACTACCTATCTCAACTTTATGTCAATAAACTTATAAAATGCCACTGCCATTTACTGCTTCAAGCCGTATGTCACCCAGATGTATCTTACAACTGTCTGCCGATGACTGATGACGTGAGTTTAGCTCGGATTTCTCTGTCTTGATGTGCCCTGCTCTGTCTCTGTTTTTGCCCCACAGATGAGAGCCAGAACATGGGCAGCGACACCAGCAGCCTGGTGCAGTCGCACACTCACTCCCTGAGGAAGCGGGAGCCCGTCGATGTGCCATACCAGACGGGTCAGCTCCACCCGGCGATCCGCGTGGCCGACCTCCTCCAGCACATCACCCAGATGAAGTGCGCTGAAGGCTATGGCTTCAAGGAGGAGTACGAGGTAGGACACAGCCCAGCTGTCATCCTCCATAAAGGTTGCTAGCACATATAAAGCCTGGTCATAGACTTGTAACATCTCCACTGAGATTTTTGAATGGAAATGCTCATCAGTCTGATATGAGGCTTCATCTGTGTCACAGTGTGCAGCCTGTTGTCTCTTCTTCTGCCTGTATTTCTGTTTTGCTCTGCACAGCAGATCTGTTTTGTTCCTCCCCAGATGCACTTTTATGATAAATTGTTAATGCACCCTGTCTCAGTGTCTTTATGTTGTGATTTGTTTTGTTGTTCATCTGTTCCTTGTTTGCAGCAATCGCGCATATTGTGTGTGGGAGTGTGTTTGTGTCAAATGCTGCTGTCCCAATTCTCCTTGGACACTCAGCTGTAGGCCAACGTGAAAGTCAGAAATACAGCTCCAATAAAAGTGCACGGAGCAGTTAGCTGTGTGAGAGGAGCCCGTGTCCCCTCCTTCAACCGAATCGGGTCCGATTAGGCTCCACTGATGGCAGCCTACTGCTTTCTTAGACTGTTGTCGCACAACAGCACCTGTAATCTGACACCATGCCTCTCACTGACACCAAAAGCAAGGATTTTACCGCAGAGGAGCATCACTTTCAATTTCTCTCATTAGTGCAAGGGGCTGGCAGGGGTTTGGCAGCGATCCAGCCTCCTAGCTGTCCCACAGTACCACACCATCCGGCCTCCTTACACCCCGATGTTGTAACACACTGGTTTCAAGCTAAACTTTCAAAACTCTTTATGTTCATTATCTTATTTGTGTCACTTACGTCTCACCCGGTGGTTTTTTTCTCTGTTGCTGTGGTCACTTTCATATTTCTTTCAAACCCCATTTCCAAAAAAGAAATTGTATTTAGACGTTAAAAAAAAGAATCTTTAATTTGATGACGATAACTCACATTTAAAGAATAGTGGGATCGGAGCATGTTTCCCATTGTGTTGCGTCACTCTTCCTTTTAATGACACTTTTAAATCATTTGGGAACTTTTGAGGATACAATTTGTTGGCGTTTTGGAAGAGGAATCTGTGTCCATTGTTTCTAAATTCAAGATTTCAGCTGCTCAGCAGTCTGGTGGTTGTTGTCTGAAATCCTGCCTTAATGATGTGTCATGCATTTTCATTAGGAAAAAGATCTGAACAACAGGCAGGCCAGTCGAGCACAAACACATTGTGTCTGTGAAGCCACGCTGTTATAAGTCGTGCAGAACAAGGTCTGGCATTGTCCTGCTGAAATAACCACAGACATCCTGGGAAAAGGTGTTGCTGTGATGGCAGCATGTGTCTCCAAAATTATTATATATGTCTCTGCATCAATGGCGCCTTCACGCATTTGCAAGTCTTCCGTGGGCACTGCTGCACTCCCATTACAATCACACCTTTGCATCTTTCTCTGACACGAGCCTGGATTGGATTGTCTTTCTCATTGTTTGGCACATAGAACCATACGTCAGTTTTCTCCAGAAAGTAGCTGAAACATGGACTCATCTGACCACAGAACATGTGTTCATTATTTTTCTGTCCATCTGCGATGAACTCAAGCCCAGAGAAGTTGTTGTTTTTGCACAGAGTTCAAATATGTCTTTCTTTGTCTGTAACGGAGCTACATTACATTATATTTCTAGACTTCTTGGATTTCTTTGGTCCATGTGGGGGAATTGATGATAGTGGCATGACTATTTCATGGGGTTACTTGCAGCAAATAGTGGATTGCAAAATTTATGTGCAGAGATTTCCCCAGACTCCCCGAATCTTTTCACAATTTTACACACTCCAGATGTTGAAACACCGCTCTTTGCAATTTTTCCTTGAGATTTTTTTTTTTTTCTTAATTATCTGATCGAACTCAATGACCCATAAATGGAAAGACTTTGGTGCATGCACTTTTTATCCCCAATCCTGAGATCCTCGCCTTCCACCAATTAATCTGCTGGTTGTAGAATCTTCCAGGTCGATGTCATTTGAGTTCTCCTTTTTGATTCTCTCCCAATTTTTTTGAGTGAAGGCATTAAATTCAAGATTTCCTAAAATATTTTCTAAATAAAAATACATTCTTCAGTGAAAACCCCTTCTGCTTGTGTCTGTTAAATAAGCGTTCAAATGAAATCACAAACGACAGATTAAAGTTTTTGTTGCACTTCAGATAACTGTTCGGGGGATGGGGTTTTGTACATTTTCATTCAAACCTTTCTGAATCCTGTTCCTCGCTCTTTTTTTTTTTTAAACTAGCATCACATCTTTATTCCCATTGTCAACTTATTTCCCTTGTTCAATCCTTTTCTTATCTACACCTCCTGTATTCTTTTCTCGCTTTTTTCTTTTCTCACTTCGTCTGCCACCTTAAATGCGAAATGTGGGCCAGTTCTATCAGTAATTAACTCCCCTCCTATCCCGGAGACTGTGTAATGAAATAACGCAGCACCACAATACTACCTGCAGCTTGAGATCATTCAGGGGACAAAGGGCTTCAGCCTGCCCCAATAGGGTCTTATCCATTTTGGATAACGATGTTTTGTGTTCAAAATGCATGGATGCAGAATAACCAATCAAAGGGACGTCTCGGCAAACAAACAAACAAAAAAAGACCAGCTGGCATCCTTAAAGTGTGTGATGGAGCTCATTCTCACTTGGCTAGAGCAATCCATTTGTATGTTGTGTGTCCTCTATCAATCTGTCTTCAGGTTAATGCCCTTTTTATCCGTTTATTTCTGATGATGAGATTGGAGCCTAGTTCAAGTCTAAACCTGTTGACTTACACTGTACTATATCTCTCTCTGACCCATGCTTCTTGTTATTCTGTTCGTTAACTTTGGATCAGATAAACGAGGTAAGCCAATACTTTTGGTTGTTTGTGATTTTATTTTTTTTTTGTAAACTTTAAGATAACGGATCAAAGCTGACAGAATAATAGTGGTTGTTGGCTGGTTCCAGGCCCTGTGAGAGTAAAACATCACACATTTATGATTTCATCTGAGAAGGGCATTTACCAACAGATGCTATGTAAAGTTACTAAAGGGTTTAACAGTGTTCAAGTGATGAAATATGTGAAGCAGTCAGAAATGTCTGCCCATTGTCAATGTGAAATGTTTCATAAAACGTGAAAAAACAACTTTTATTTTATTATAAACAAATTAATGAAAGCTATTCACAAAATCAAGACTGCATCCCTAAGTGTCTTAGTTTGCTTTATTTTCATGCTGGCAGTCCTCTAAGTACCTCCATTATGGGCTACAAAGCCGATGTCCTGATTGAGATTTGGTTAACGCAGTAAAAAGGACACTGTAAAACACTTTGCACTTTGCAAAACCATTATGTTAGAATGCGCAGGCTGTGACAAAGCATTTGCATGTTCACCTTGTAGGATACTGCACGTCGGCACACAGTCTGAGTGAACAAGCAGAAAACAAGCTTTTTATTTGTTTGTGGTGCACTTGTTTTCAGCTTGTTTAATGTGAACAGAAATGTGAAGCATCTTAGCCGACTGTGAGAATCCTGAAGCTCTTTAAGCTCCAACCACAACTGTAGACAGTTTGAATGAGTCTCCTTTCCTCACTCAGTAAATGATTAATTAACACAAGAAGCAACTCACAAAGCTACCCTGCCTTAGAGAGTCACCATCATTTATTTTTCTTTTCTTTTCCATTATGTGTACTGTATGTCGAGCACTTTGTTATTTCATCATCTTTTCCCATAGTGACTGTATAGAGTGATATTATTGTGCTTTTCTCTTACAGTTTAGTGGTTACAAACAAAGAAACAGCGTAGCAGACAAACTGTGCTGGGACTGCAGAGCAGGAGTTAGCCTGTAATTAAAAACATAGTTCGTTGGAGCTCTGCCAGTGTGAATAATTTGAGTATGGTGAAAAAAAGCTACCTGCAGATGCACTGAAGCTAAATGCGTCACATATACTTGCCACTAAGTAGTTTCACAGATGGAGCCTTGCGTTGTTTTTCTCCCTCTGCTGAATTTCAGGTAGCCAATTATTCCCACATTTTAGCCTATTAATTGAAAGACTTCGTAGAAATCTTTTCTTCTTTGGATTCCTATATCTCCATTTGTACTCAGCATCCAAACAGCTTAGAGAATAGAAGTAACGCAGGGTCACTAAGTTTAGGAGAGAGCTTCTTTGAATTTGCCAGGTAACACCGTTCAGCTTGAGGATGATTTGTCTTCGAATGCTCGATGTTAGACTTGTATCCTTCAGTATGACAGAGAGGATGACATTGGGCCTGTGGATTTGCTCAAGACTTACTGCCATGAGAGGAAAGGCCTATGTAATCCATCTCTGAGGCATGCGTCCATCTTCACTGGAAGGATGGGGTATATTTTCTGCATATTAAAGCTGTTTCTCAGTGAAATCACTAATCTTCAGGACTTCATACAGGAATATGTCCTTGTGTGGTGTCTGAAAAACCTTTTTATGCTAGACAAACGGCCTGCTGCCTGCCATAGCGCTGAAATGAATGGAACCATCATGCCTTAGATGAGTAATGATCAAACACAATGCTTCGTACTCCACTCTAAAAGGAGCTCTCAAACAATTTCATCAGCCTCCCGTATACATTCTTGATTCTTTATTTGCAGATCCACTGTAATGCATTAGCTGGCTTTTCAAATGTTCATTAGCATGCTATCTCAAAAAAAGAACAATGCCATGTTTTTGTCGGGGTTAGTCTGCGTGGAGCCAACCCCGCCTGCCCTTACTGAACAGCGGTGGACTGGCAGTGGAAATGTATTTTCATAATTTGGCTTAATTGTGCCTGGTGTGCCATCAGAATGGAAATCTCCCCAGCAAGAGATGATAAATATTTCATGAGGGTAATCTGAGCGGAGCAGTTTTGATCTGTAGACAATGAGCTGGCTTTATTTTTCCCCTCAACGAGCTGATTGAGTCCTTCAGATGAGGTAGACAGACAGCCGCTGCGGTTGCTCCGCCCCAGCAGAGCGGCGCAGGGGGAGAGGTTTGAGAGTGACACCCGCTGCCTCTGCCCTAATGGCACACGCTGTTTGACACAACTCCCTGGGATCCACCACCACCCTCCCTGTGTTTCATGTCTGATAATGATGTGAATGTTTCTCTCTCTGTTTCTCCTCTGCTATTTTTTTTTTTTTTCGTCATGTTGAACCGAAAGAGGAATGCTGTTTTCTTTAGACTGGTTATCATTTAAACTGTTCACACATGACACCGTGTTACATCTCCTTCTCTCTGTTCTTGGTTTTTCTTTTTGTTTCTCTTTTTTCCAGAGCTTTTTTGAAGGACAGTCAGCACCATGGGACTCTGCCAAGAAGGATGAGAACCGCATGAAGAACCGATATGGGAATATCATTGCATGTGTGTACAAAGCACCTCCTCAGCACTCGTGAATTTGTGTGTGCCGTTCCCATTCTTCTGGCTGATTTATTGGCCAGGCTTGTGACTGGATGACTATAAACTGCTCAAATAGAGTTTTATTATCAGCCAACAAGAGCAGCTTGACCTTTCCAATCTACTTTTATTTTCATCCAGTACAGTCTTATTAGGTATAAGAAGTATGCCATGCAGAATGGGATGATGCATGTTATATAGCTTAGGCAATGTTAGAAAAATGTTGAATTTGTGTTTACAATTAAGTCCTAATATCAGTATGCACTTAAATGAAGCTGTAATCCAAATCTGCCAGTTAATGCTGATTAGAAAGCTCAAAAAGCAGCTCTTAGAATTTTGGAAATACCTTAAATATCTACTTTTGGTGATTCATGTCAAACTAAAGGTGCAATTGATTAAGTTTTAATGAAAATTAAGTTGAATCACCACAATTCACAAAATATGGGGAAAAATTACAAATTTGTCTCTCAGTTTGTGGGACCTTTATAACCATTAAATGTCTTACATTGACATGTTTAAGGGCTCTACAAAAGGAACAAAAACCAACAAAAAGACCCCAAGGGTCTCCTCATGTCCTGAGTGTCCATTTACAGTATGCAACAATAGGAACCAAAAGACGGCACTGATTAAAACATAAACAAAGCAGAGTTTCTGTAAAATCACACCAATGCTCTGTACTCAGCGTAGAAGTTTGTATGCAGTTTGCAGATATGTCAAGTGAGAACTTTGCCACAGGCACGGCTTTGGCAATAAATGGACACTTGGAGTGTGAAGGAAGATAGGAAGAGCAAAGATGGAAACAAAAGGAGGAACCACACTATGTGAGGGAAATCATGGATAATCCCACTACGCTGAACAGCCAACTATAATGTTCACTAATGGTGAAACATTCCTTACATCCAATTGTCAGCTTGGCGCATAAGACCCTTAAACCCAAAGAGTTGCAAAAATATTAATTTGATGCAAAGTTTTTTGTTTTTGATTTATTCATGAAGGTTTTTTAATACCTGCATGATTGCCTCCTGTAAATAGAGCCGCACAACAACGGCCCTCTATCAGCCACATTGCATCTCTACAACTCCAATTTCATTTGTACCCCTGTGTGGTGAATGTCTGCTCATGCTTTTACACCTCCATCACCCGTCTTTTTCTCTTTCAATTTCTCTCTCTTCCTTTTTTTACCGTCTGTCTCTCTATCCCTCACCCCCTTCTGCTGCCATCGTTAATATGATTAATTCAACACTGGTTTCTTCCTCTGCCTCTCTTCCAGATGATCACTCCCGTGTCAGGCTGCAGGCCCTGGAGGGGGAACAGAGCTCCGATTACATTAATGCAAATTACGTTGATGTAAGTACACACACCAGCCAGCGCCACCAACGCAAAGGTCACTGCGCTTCCTCTCGGGGAGGGAGAGGGCGCTGGTGCCGCCGTCTCAGAGGGGCCTGAGGGACACTGCAGACCCTACTGCCTGTCCATCACATGCACACACAAAAAGACACACAGAGTCAGAAACAGTCCCACACATACACATTGCCTGTATATTCAACTTTAGAGGCCTGCTGTATCACTCTCTTCATGGGATATATTAAAAGAAATAAAATCAGAGACTGACAGCGCCTGGAGAGAGGAAAGGCAAACCCGCCCGCCTATGGGGGAAAACTGAGGTTACTGTTGGGTTTCGCTTTGAACTATAAACGAATATTGAGAACCCAGAAATCTTCTTGGGTAATTATTTAGCATAATTACATTGAAAAAAAACTGAACAGAAAAATATATTTAAATATCCCAAAGAAAGCCTAAGTAAGTCAAACCAGTTATGATTGTTAGTATGACTAATAAAAGCTGCCTGCTGCTTGTTGACGCTCATAAATCAAAATGGCAGAAAAGAAATGAGAACTAAATAAAAGGAATTAGCCAGATTGTTTTGATAAGTTGTGTTGTATTTGCTCTTGCATTGTGCAGCTTGCTCTCCTCTCATTCAGATTTCCAACTCCCCATGCCCATGGCGGGCTAATCGCACCCGTTTCTCCTAAAATGGGGTTTATTTGATACAGTTACTGACAGACCAGCACTGTTGAGGCACTTTGTAAACACCAAAAATGGCTGCCACAGTGGGTACAGAATGGTCTTTTAAATCTGCCTTTACATCACTGATAAAAGAACGACGAAATGTATTTTTCTTCAATAGAAGAATAAAGAAGAATCATCTTATTCTAGTCTGCTCCACTCTGTCAAAACAGCAACCCTTTAACTTGAATTGGATTTTTAGGGAGGATGAAGAGGTCACATGAATAAGTCACATGAAGAATCTGGTGAATAAATAGAGTGGGTGGGGAGCAATGACTGTCTTGAAGTGACCAAATATTTGCTTGTGGTACACATCGCTTCTCTGGTTGCATCTGCTGAATGATCTCCATCAGACATTTCAGGAAGTTAAAGGAGATATATTCCAGAAAAATAACTTTTTTGTTAGCTTTGGAGGATGAATTTGGGTGTCTGAAGTCAGCACCAACTCTGGAAAAAAACTTGACCCTGGCATTTAGTTTTTGGTCCCCTGGGATTTGAAATATCTCACTGAGCAAGCCATTCAGGTTTACAGTGTAAACTTGGGTCAATTGTCGGGTTTACTACGCCTCTTCTCAACCTCAACCACTGAGCCCCACCCACTTGAGTTCAACTTGCTTAAAGGAGCAAGCCCGCTTCGCTTGGAGTTGTTCTGTTGTCAGATGTGCTCAGGACCATGCATCCTACGTCTACCCCCAGCTTTACATGATATAAGATCCCAGTGGATAACATGTATTGGAGAGTAATGTTCTAGCAACAGTTAACAGACTGTTAAATATAAATATTTAAATATTTATAAATATTTAAAAAATAAATATTTAGTCTGGTTTTATTTTTTGTTTTGTTTAGCGCTAGCTAACGCTAAAAGCTTAGGGTAATGAAGATGATGCACGCCAACTTCTAAAAAGTTTTATCTGCGTTTTGAAAGATTAACGTTATAGTTACAACATTACTTTGATACTTTTTACCCGCAGCTGTGTGGATAAGGTGTGTTTTGGCACAACACCACTCCTCTTACTCATTGCTAAGCTGAACGCTGTGCACCTTTTCATAGTGTATAATTAATGGTACACGAGCATTACTACGAGACACGTTGTGTACATTTCGGCTTGGTCTGTTACTGTTGATGCAGAAGCATTGTTTACTGGCATTTGCTTGCTCACTTACAGCCCTACACTGTTAAACAAAGTTCCCTTTGGATCAATAGACTTACTGTCAATATAGAGAAATTAGTTTTTTTGTTACGACTGTGGGAGTAGCTTCATGATTTTTGGAGTTACTGGCTGAACCTCTCTGGGAGCTCCTCCTTGTACACGGTCTGATATAGTTGATTGGTCCTGTGGGAGATGGTCACTTTTTGTTTGCAAACTTTCTTCCTTCCCAGTGGTGCACTCATTAGTTACCATGGTGAGGAGAAGAAGTCTTTCTCAAGAACAACCCCAGGAAGGGACAGGGGAACAGAGTGAGTTGTTGCTCCCACCTTCCCAAACCTTGCCAGTTGGTATCCGCCCCTCAAAACGGCACAGTGTTACAATAGCGGTCAGTGAAGTGCTATTGTGCTTAAGCTGTGGGAAACATTGACAAAAGTCTGTGTCATACATTTCACTAAGACCTCAGGAAATTATGTCAACTTTAAAAAAAAAAAAAAAACAGGCTTTGATTTCACAATGCACAACTGCATGAATGTCGAAAAACGCAGTGAGCATTTTTTTTTTGTCATCCTGACCTCAAGCCCTTTGTAAAAGTTTTAGCTTTTTCTTTCACTGTAGTTTTTGTTCCCAGCTCGTATATTACATGGCGTGTTGCTATAAATGGTTGTGGGTCCACCTCCTTGCATTCAGTCATTTCGGTCAGTGCCTGTTGATAATGCGTGTTGTATCAAATGCTAGTTGAGAGGTTCTACATTAACTTGCTTAAGGCATGGTTAGGTTTAGGCTTCTAGAGTAACTTGGTAAAAACAAGAGACGTATTGAAGTTGTGGTTGAGCGAAACCACTATTCACACGATGCAAACAGTTGTTCCTGATGTAGAACTGGATGATTTGTATGCTCAGCCATCCATTATTTATATTCCTAAGAGATTTTGCAGCACAGTATGAAAGTCTTTCTTTTTACTGTCACCCTTGCTTCTGGGAGAGAATAATCATTACTGCCATGATGCAGGGACATTTGAGGATGGTGGTAAGTAAATGAAGTGTACATTTTATAAATCAATTTCAAATTTTAAACAAACAGCTAATATTGACTTTTTTCTGCTGATGTCATTCTTGAAAATATTGCAGAGCTTTGATCACTCTGCCTCATATTCACACCCAGAGGTTATTTTCTATAGCTAGAGAAATTCCCTAAATGCCTCACATGCAGTCAATTGCTGTTTGTAAAATGCAAAATACGAGAACCAAACATCCAAAGTTTCTTGGCTTCTCAGCAGTACTGCAGTCCAGTTTGAAGTAGATCCAGAGGATGGTGAAAAACAATCAGATATACCATTCTCTATTTGTTTGTGAGACAAGACAGGTGTCTACTTCTCTACTTTTAGACAGTGAAGAACTCACAAAGACGGTAGAGGATCAGAAGTAACCACATTTACCGAGGTGTAGGAAAGTACCTCCAGCACAGCTTTTACGTGCGCTGGAGTGAGTCAGCACACCTTTACAGTAAGTAAAAGTGATTAAAAAGTGGCGTGAGGCACAGCTTCGGCTGAAAACAGATCTAACTCACTTAGCTCACACAATATAGAACCTTCTGATCTGACCTGATTTGCTGTTAATAGCAGTGTTAGTAGCAGGATGTGACCAATCACGGCAGCTCACTGGTCTCCTTAAGCAGATGTTTCCGCTCCATGTGTAATGGGCCGAGTCTCTAAGTGGTTCTCTGCTCAGGAGAGAACTCTCGCTCTGTCTCCCATCGTCTCTTCCCCCGCCCCTATAATGTGGTAATTTGTACTCTCTTGTTACGCCCTCAAACATAAATTCATAATGCAAGGTGTGCCATGGCAAATGCAGGAGGCTTAAATTATTTACCTTTCCCACTATTCAGTTTATGGCCCATTATGCTGTGAGAAGGGGCGCTGCAGAGAGGACTCTCGCAATAGAGAGGCTCCCATTAGAAGATAAGAACTTATGCATGTTAAAGAGGGCCCTGATTGAAAAGGATTTCCACCACTCAGCCACCTTCATTGGAAAAGTACTTTGTAAAATACGGGCAGATGGGTAAAGATGTTTTTGCTGTTCAGAAAGCTTTTTAACCCATCTAAAAGCCAATAAACTCTGATGTGTGCAACATTTCCCACCGTGTTTGTTATTGTACTCTATTATACGTCAGATTATTTGGAGTCATGTACGAGTAAGCAGAGCAGGTCTTCTCTGCAGCTGATTGAGTATTTTCATAAACATTTAGGAGGCTATGAAACACAGCGTAATGGTCTGTTGTCTGCACAGTTGTGTATTTGTGTGTGCATGCATTGGGGGCGTGCTGAGCCTCTGTCCCGGATACAGTGCTTGGATAGATTTGCAGGCGTACACAGAAATCAACTCAACTAAATGGTTGTGCACATTGCCAATTAATTTATCTCTGCAGATTAAATAATTGTATCACTTTAACCACAAACTGCTGATTACAAATACAACTGCAGTTCATTGACTGCACACTGAATGCATATTTTACAACTTTTCTGTCTTCTCTTTGACTTTAGGTATGACACATAATAAACCGTCTTTTTGCACCAACCTAAACTTTTTGCACACCCAACCATCCATCATCTTGCAGAAGCACAAAAGAACAGTTGCACTACTACTTCTGGAGATTTCCTTCAGTTAAACAGTTCAACTGATGTAAATTTTCACCTTTACAACCTCTACAACTTTTTTGGGCTTGTGACCGCCCTAAGGAAATCACTGTCTGCTCCTTATGGGGTACGACCTTGATTTGAGCAGTGAAAGCTATGACCTCTCAATATAAAGATTTTGGTTGCTTGACTTATTCCATTAACATGTTCAGTAAAGTGGATCAGAGTGAAATGTGTGCACAAACTACAATTTTAACAGATACATATACTTTTATAACTTAAAAAAACCTGAACATACTTTATATAATTTTCCTCTATGATCTATAATGTAACAATGCGATTATTAGAGAAAACAATTCAATTTTAGTGGCTCTTTTATTTCACTAAAATCATTGTGCTTATTATACAGTACTATGCAAAAGTCTAGATCCACCCCTAATTTCTTTATAATCTGCTTTCAAGAAGCCAGACCTTCATGGAATCTTTTAAAGTGGTCTTGAGCAATATTTCTCCAGGTTTTCTGAAGGTTTTTCAAAGTTTTTCTTGCATAAAAAGCCCAAGACTTGGGCCCAGTGTGTAGGCCATGTTTTGGCCCAGTGTGTTCTTAAGAAATTGAGGAAAAAGAATAAGTGGAGAATAAAAGAAGAAGTAGCAGGCCTGAAAAATCCAGCAAAGACCTGACGGAGGGCCTGAGAGATGCAGTTGGTCGATTTACTGTTCACTGAAGCCTCATCAGAAATGGTCTCCATGGAAGGGTGGCTGTCAGGAAGCCATTCTTAAAGGAGAAGTTTTATTTTTTTATTTTTCAATCCGGACCTTATTTCTGGCATAAAATACGTTCATCTACTCACCGATAACAGTTTGGTGGAAGTTGGCGTCCTTTGGGCGCTTTTTTAAAAAAAACTAACTTCTCCTTTAAGGAAGGGAAACGGGGAGAAAAAGCTGAGCTATGCCAAATCACACAAGATCTGGAGTGAAAATCAGCAGCCACAAGTCTCATGGAGGGATGAATCCTCCCCAGAGCCCGGACCTCAACATCACTGAAGCAGTGTGGGATCATCCTGACAGAGAACAGAACAAAACGCAGCCGAGATTGAAAGAAGAGTTTTGGGATGTCCTGTTAAGAATCCTGGAGAACTATTCCTGAAGACTACTTAAAGAAATTAAAGGAAAACTTTCGTAAGAGGGTTAAGAACAGGCTGTGCTGAAGTAAAAAAAAATGGGTCATACCAAATACTGGCATTCAAGCTTGTTAGTTGTATTGCACAAACTCTGTTTTGCCTTATAAACTTTAATTCTTTTCATGCTTGCACATGTTTGATAAGTCCCTGAACCCATTTCTTGAGGAGTGGCTCAAGACTTTTGCACAGTACTTCATACAATCAATCAGAATTACTATTGAAAACAACTGACACAATAAATGTGGAGTGTGTGTGATCCCTATGGCTTGGAGGCCTCAGGACGATGCTTTTATTAGCCTATATTCTTTCACTGTGACCTCTACATCCCTAACTTGTTTGTGAAGATTTTACATATTGCAAAGGTAAAACATCACTTGGGAACATAGTGGAGAGCGCATTTCCTCCAAGATGCATTTGGCAGGCCAAATAGATAGTATACAGTATAAACATATTTTTCAGGTGATAAGGTTGATACTCAGAATTTGCTAAAGTGTGCTATGTAATGATATTCAAATTGAAAAATACCAGTTTGTGCCTAGAGGCAAAAACACTTCATTCCGCATATTTTAGACACTCCACTCCCCACTCTTACTGGAAATAATTCATAATATAATAAGCTATTCAAAAAAATACTCAGATCACCAAACTTATTTAATTGCTCATTAGTAATTTACTCCATAGAAACAAAGGGTATTCAATTAATTATTTCAGTATTGACATTTCTTCTCTTTATCCCTTTGAATTGATCATAAAATAAGAATATTTAAATGTGCTAACATGCTTAGAAAAAGCCACAAGTCGGTTTACAATAAGCTCTACTCACCTTATAGTCCCTGTCAAGGCCCTTGTGTCTACCTCTCTAAAAGAATGGTGTGCTGGGCCTCCACTTTACTCGACAGAGCATACATGAAAGCACAAACAAATCTCCTCCTTAGTCCAGAGATAAAGAAGTCATTAAAAATGGAGGAGCATTGAATAGCTAAAGGAGCCCAGTGGATGAGACAGAGTGTGAGGAAAATATCCTTTGTGTCTTTCTCCCTTCATTGAAGGAGCGTTAATCACAGTCGACGTTAAATTGAATATGAGTGAGATAAGCAGAGCAGCAGGGGTGATTGGGAGGGAGGGGGCTTCAATCAAGAGGAGGCTGGGCTGAGGAAGAGTCTTTAAGTCCTAATGTTTTGTTTCCTCCCTCATATCTCTTGGGAGAAGACAAGGAATTAGACAAATAAAACTTGAAGGGATTAGAGTAATCCGTGAGACTGGGGGCCTTGTTGTGAAGATCGGTCCTGTTAGTTGTATCTTGGGGATTATCAACACTTTTGCTCCTTACTCCAGAGGTGTGCCGCATGTAAAATGTGTGATGGAGTGTTTCTGAATCTTGCATCGAGTAGCATCCATCCCAAGCTTTCCAGTTTTGCTAGCTCAGACAGATGTTGAAACAAAGAACTGCATGGAAAAACAGCTGGCAGACTGATGAAGCAGAGTTTTTATTGAGGGAGATCATTCACCTACAGAAATATGGTACATCTGAAATAAAAGCAGCTGTAAACTGGGGCACCGTGCGCTCTAAATCAGTTCTGTTCGATGATGTTTGTATTGTTTGTAAAATATTATGAGTTAGCATGCCAGGGTCAACCTCCCCTGTCGGAAAACAGATTAAATATGAAAAAAAAAAGTGTTTTCTTAGACAAATGACTTCATAACAGCCGGTCCTTTACGAGTAGGAGGAAAGTAAAGTGACTCTCATACTCTCTTCTCCCACTTTTTCTTCTCTTTTCAGGGATACCACAGGCCAAATCACTACATCGCCACTCAGGGTAAGAAAAAAAGTTTCTAAAAATGTCAAAGCTCTTTGGATTTGAATGTGTGGGCGGTGAGAATTTAAAGTTGCCTGTTTGTTTGGCGCAGACAGATGAGTGCGGGTGTTCCCGAATATCTCTCTGAACATCCGCATCATTGTTTACATACGCTGTTGCAAACTGCTCTTTGATGCTCAGTTGGGTGTGTTTGTCTGGGGAATCTGGTACCGCTCAATGCACACACACATACACGCACACACACCTCTGAGCAAGCAGAGCAGCATGCTTCCTCTCTCTATCTCTTCCCCTCCATCGGTGGTTCGGGAGCGATTAATCAGGCAGTCTAGGAGCACGAAGAATAAATAAATGGATTAGTTGACATGTTCAGGCACATTTTGTCACTGTGTTAATCTGGCCGGCAGATTTGCACAGCGTGGAGCACTTACAGTGACCCCAAGGGTTAAATATGATTGATGGTTAATTGTTCTGAATTTTGCATCCAGATGCGCACTCCCACTCAACAGGGCTGCTGCATGCACAGGGATTTTAGGCAAAAAAAAAAAAAAAAAGAAGAAAGTTAGTGGAGAGGAAATAAGAAAGCAGATTTTGCGAAGAGGCCTTGATGGATTCACAGTCTGCTTTGGTGGAGCTGGGAGTTGCATAATTACCTGTTTATTAGGGCATTGCCGCTCTTCCTCAGCGTCTCAATTAAAGCAACCCTCTGTTTGCTCTTACTTCTGAAAGAGATGGCATATCAATTAGGCAGCTGGACCACGCGGTATGTGTGTTTGCCTGTATGCACGGCACCTGGTATGTACCGCCTCGCATTGACCGTCGAGTCAAACACTCAAAACAAAGCCGTCTGTCAAGTGCCGACTCTCTCCTGCGGGCCTTGCTTTCACAAGGTGCTTTAACAGGAGGGCTCGGCTCTGAAAGAATTTCTACTGGATTATTGACTTCTGTAAGTGTTCTGTAATCGTTAAGAGCATTCCGCACTTCATTTAAAAATCTGCACATGGAGATCAGCAGTCAGGAGAATATTCCGAGCAGAAGCCCTCGCTGAGATGAAAAGCTCGAGAAGACAAACATGTTTCCATTCAAGTTAATTAGCCACTGTTTTCTCATTGAGCTTGCATAATCAGTCCTCATTTTCCAAGGCAAGCTCGATAAGACTTTTCACTGTGTAGAGCCATCCACTACGCAAGATTGAAGGTGTGTGTGTGTGTGTGTGTGTGTGTGTGTGTGTGTGTGTGTGTGTGGGGAAACATCTGTATTCTCCAGGAGAGCAGGCCCTTTTTATAATTCATCATCAGCTCCGGCAGACTGACAGGAAGGAAGACTCAGTCTGCTGACACTGAGGCAAAGAGCAGCCAGAGATGATAGGAAAGCCAGACACAGACCTGTCTCCCTCAGTCAGACAAACTGCATACTGTAGCACCTGAAAAGAGCACCTGGGCATTGGCACGCTTGCTGAAAATGAGGAAGTAGTCTCTTCTTTCCCCCAGCAAAGTTTTTCAGTGAGTGACACTTCCACTCCACTGGGACCAGCAGTAGCTCCGAAAAAGTCATGAATCCTGCAATTGTGCTGGATAAGCTAAAAAGCTTTGTCATAAATTGGTGGTAGAGGTGGTTCGGATGTGCTGTATATGGCAGACAGGTGGGATAACATTGTCCTCATTCTCTCACGCTATAAACTACAATGACACTCATTAGTTTGGGGTTTATTGACGAGTCCCTTTGCTCTGTCAAGGTGACAAAGGCAGGTAGAACAGCTGTCACTCCATAAAAGCCTCATCACCCAAGCTCTGCTCCTCATTATTTAGGTCATTCTCTCATCCAAAGCTTTTTTTGCCGCGGCAATGAAAATGAAAATGTCTGTCAGTAATTCACCAATGGCAACTGCAGCTTAAGCTTTCCCAGTTGGCCACCTTGCCTCGGTCCATTTTTATGTTTAAATACTGATCAAACATGAGCTTCTTGCTGGTGGAGACTGTGAATTACTCCGACACGAGGACACAAACAGCTCTGATAAGTCCCTGCATCCTCCCGGTGATGTGGAAAGTGTTCGTGAAGCGGGAAAGGGTTCAATTTCATCAAGCCTTCGCCTCCGGGCCTCTCTGCTCTTCCCTCCCCTCTCACACAAGCAGCAAATGTCACCGGTAGCGCAAAATCTTTATTACTTACAGGTTAACATCTAAAAGCTCAGCAGGGTGGTGTGTGTGTTTGGGGGGAGTAGAAAGAGAGAGAGAGAGAGAGAGAGCAAATCAATGATAAGTGAGTGTACATTATGCCAAAGTCTGCTGCATGTAATATTAATAGGCATGTGGGGCGTGTTTCTCTGTGAGTGTGTATGTGCACATGTTGATCAGGAGTTTTGCGACGTACCTGGCTTAGGGATTTCTGCAGCTGTCACACTCTGTGCTTCTGAGGAGGAGCAGGCCTTGTCCCAAAACACCACATCAGCTGCAGCAGCATTAGCTCTGTGACAGCTGGAAGTGAAGCCCCTGCTGGTGTTCTTCTTCTCTGAAGTGCCTCCTCCAAACTTCTCCAACTTGGCTCCACTCACATTGTACTACAAACACTGCTCTCATCTTACAGTTCAAATCAGTTTATCTGAAGTAACCTGCGACTAAATCTTTGAGCTTTTCCTTAGTGCAGCTTGTTATTATTTAAAAAAATCAATTTTAATGGGGGGGTGTCATTTTTCTTTTGAGTCTGTTTGTTTTCATTTTTATTTTAAAGATGCAAAAAAAATGTCAAAGTAAGATTCAGTATCAAATTCAGCAAAACAAAATCCCTCTGAATCCTCAAAATATTGCTGCAATCTGCAATTTAAAGGAATAGTCCAACAATTTTCTGTAATGTGCATCCTCTCAGTCTTCCTACCAAGTACAAAACTACAGCCAAGTGAAGCTTAGCTTAACCTAGTATAGCATGATGAGGAGCAATAACAAGGGAAAATGGCTATGAAAATGATGGAAAACATGAATGTACTTCTCCAGTTTTGGTTTCTAGATATCAAAGATAAATATGATCTCAGCTCTTCTCACATTGTCACGTAGCATTTCTTGATATATACAAGGTAGCACAAGAATCACTGGTTTTGAATGTGTGACCAGTGTTTTCTCACTTGCTTTCCTCTTGGACCCAATAGGGAGTTCTTTGTGAGAGTGTAGTTTTATGTTGTTTTTTTTGTTTTTTTAATTCTCACTCGCTGTTGAAATCACCATCTGGCATAAAGTACATCTTTCAAAAACCCTGCCCGTTCTTCACATGCATCATCGTGTTTTCAGGTAGAAGTTGTTCTAATAGCTCTTTCATCAGAGAAATGTTGAAAGTATACTTATCCATTGCCTTATCCAAGAACAATACATGGCAAAGCGCGACTTTGATGACTGCACAGGTTCATTCTAAATTTCTAGATCTGAAGACCATCGCTTAAAAATAACACCAGTCACATCACAGCTTATACTGTAAATTGAAACCAAACTAAGACATGCGAAGACAATTGCAACCCTTAATCAGACTAGCATTTATTTTAATTCCTTGCCTCGCTGTATAAAACTTCAAAATCACTTATAGTTAAACTACCTAAATGTGATGGGTCCTGAATAAAAACCCACATCCTCATGAATACTCTCTCCAATTCTATCTCAGCATTATCTTACTTCTGCTTTACTCCTGATGGACAAAAGTCAATATTTAAATGACCACAAGTACTGTAGAGGCTCGTCAGGAAACCAAAGTTGTTTCAGCATTTACATTTACAATTAGCCCCTCTAAAACCTTCCTCATTCTTAACTAAATAACTAAAGCTCTGATGTTTACTGGAGAAGCCCTTTGGATTAGAGAGGAAATGTCTTTAGGAACCAAACCAAAACAAACAAAAAAAAAAAGTTTATTTGCTCTATAATTGGGATTCCCTCTTCGGATTACTATAACATGTTCTCCAGCCATTTTCTCCCAACTCTCTTTACCTTACCCTTTTACCGAGATGTATGTATCGTAAAATCTCAGAAACAAACCATAGTGAAACACATGACATGTTGCAGGAGATGATACAACTTTATGGTTTTAAACTTCTAGAAGCTTGTGCTTTTCTATAGGGAAAAAAAACTTAATACGAGAGTGAGAAATGTTCAGCTTTCCTTCAAAGGATCATTTTAGTTCATTTTAAAACACCTGTATGAAAGACATCTCATACAGGTGAAAGAGATCTCATTCTTCTTATAAACCTTCACATCTAGTGCCATACTCACTTCCTCATGAGTGCCATCAAGTTCACTTCTGCCCACCAACATTTCCATATCAATTCTCTGTCTCTGCATGCATAAAGAAACATAAATTGGCTGGCTGGAGCTTGGCAGTAGCCTCCCATTGGTTGATTTATAATATAATGCCAAGTGTTATTGTGTTACTGAAGTCCTACACACCAGCTGTCCTGCTTCTCAGTCTCCTCTTCTCAAACTTCTCAACAGTGTGTATCCTCTCTCAGGGACAAGTGTAGGAGGAAGCAGAGTGGGTGGCTCAATCAGGTTGGGTAGTTATCCGAGAGACTAGAAGTGATTGGATTGGCAACTGAGGTCCTACAGTTAAAAACAAGGCATGCTACCACATGCAAAGCAGAAGGACTGAGCAAATACAAATGGAAGTGACTGAATAGATTTGTTCCAAATTTTTTTTGTTAGATATCCATTTGGTGTGTGAAAGAAAATCAGGAGTTAATTTCTTGAATTTTCAAAAAATACAATTCTTTGCTAAATGTTCTTGTTTTCCCAACGGTGAGGTATGCCTGGGCTGCCAGCGGAGACATGATAGTGGAAAGTATAGTTGGATTTGAATCACTTGCTAAAAATCTTTCATTTCTTGCACATTTCTTTAGTGTTTTTTAGAAACAATTCAACTTGACAATTTTGGATCTGTTCAGCACAGGAAGCAGATCAAACGTGGCTCGATCAGTCAAGTGAGGGAAATGGTGATGGCACTTTTGCTGATGTCCTATCGGAATTCAATTTGTGTCAAAAGATACGGTATAAGCAAATTAGAATCTCACACAGCAAAAGAAAAAGGATACAGAAAAGCATGCAAGAACCTCAGCTGGTGTCTAACATCAATTGTATATAAAAGATGTACATATATAGCAACCGTGACATCACCCACTGGTTTGTGGTATTCAGAACCTTTGTGTTTTGCTTTAGCTTCTGTGTCTCAGATCACCTCCAATGCACCATACTAATGGGTCAGACATCGCTCATTTTAAGCAAAGCTAACCGCTTAGATGTGAAATCACAAGTGAACGCTGCAGATATTAAATCTTTCTGTCACGTTCCAGTTTTGGAGCAAGTTGCAGAAGTTAATGAGTGAAGTTACTTGACACTAGAAGAATCTGAATTATAGTATTAGTCCAATCAAAACTAGACTTTGAAATGCGTGTAAACATCTTAGTCCGACCGAAATCGAGCCTCTCAAAACTGGACTAACAAAAACCCAGATAATGCAGTTGGGGTTCAAATCCCTCCTGAGTGTATGTGCTCAGCTTAACCAAAAGGGGCCTGGGTGCTTAGCACATGCTTCAAACTTCCAGCTTTTTGCATTTTTCTGTAAAAACAGTCGAGCATAATTGTTCATTCAGACCAAATCTCCCTTCAGCTGCTCCCATTCTCATATTTTTCTGTTTCTATTATCAGTTGACTAAACCCATCATTGCAGTAGGCCTATTTATAACGTCTCAGTGTGGAGTGGTATCACCTTATATCCTCAAACCCAGTACGTTGTGGAAATATAATTATCAACCTGCCCGAAAAATCAATTTTTCAGCGCCATGATGTGAGCTGTTTTTTTTTTCTTCACAATCATCTGTGAAGATTGACTTGCATTTTAAAACGGCCTCAGGTGGCCATTTAAAGAAGTGCATTTTATGGTTGTTCAGTGTTTGCCTTCATTTTTCCCCTGAAGTTGCTACTTAGTGGCAACCGCACTTGATATTTAATGTAAAAGAAAAAGAAAACACAAGAGACTACAAAAAATTCGAGGACATTAAGTATTTTGTACATAAACCGTAACTTTTATTTTTTTACCAACAACAATTCGATCTGGAGTCACTGCCAGACCAAGGATTAGTCAAACAAACCAACATATTGTCACTGCTTCCAGGTTTTACGCTAAGCTAATCAACGTTTCTTTTAATTACAGGGTGGTGGTTTTATCCTTTGCCCCCCAACCCTGAACTCTTACACGCTGTAAATGTTGTGTTTGTGGGTTTTATTTTATTTTCATCTCCCAAAGGCCTAACTTAGTACTAAGCTTGTTTTTCAACTGTCACCTGACTTATAAAGGGTAAAAAAATACATATTTTTAGAGTCATGAATGCCAAGTAAAAACTTGAAGCATGACTTGAATTTTAACTGGTTTCAAGGGACGAAAGGTTCATAGATTTTCTTACTTCATAAATGAGAAATAAAACACTAACAGTTTGTGTATATGTCGATGTCTCTGTGTGTGCCAGCATAATTCGTTATGTCTCTAGGTAATTTGGGCCTGCACGGGAGAATGCACTGTCGTGAAGATTTGCATTTACTAATTAATTTGTCAGAAGTAATTTTTTTTTCCACATGGTGTCTGATTAAAACTAACCAGATTAATAATTAATTTCAACCCACAATTATTGCTCAGTGAAGTTTTAAATATTGGAGACATTGAATGGCCCTCTGCTCATTTATTTTGATCTTCACCAGACGCGTTTGGGTCCGGTTCGGTGGAAAGGTTGGTGCTGAGCAGATGAGATGTGGTGGTAATTATTCTAAACTTTGCCATGCACACACATGTGCACACACAGAGCCAGTCATCTTTAAATGAGTCATTTCTTTTTCCTCTCTTGTCCTCTTATATTTTTAAGCTCGGTGCTGTAATCACATGCAATGACTTTGTCGAAGGAAGCGGTGAAAATAAATCAGACCTAATGTGCCGTCAATGCTTCATCCAGGAATCACAAATCGTGGGGAAAGTGTTCAGTGAACTGCCTTGTTGCTGTAGGACAATAACATGTCCAAATACCTTGTGTTATGTGTAAAAGTAACTTAAAAGAAGCTTTTTTTGACGTAATTTTACATAAAACAAAATGTAAAGGTAAAGTAGATGAGCTGTTGAATGTTTCATTGACTGAAGAGCTTTAAAGAAATACAACAACTCTTGATATACTCTCATAGGTAAACGAATACGCAACTGTGGGGATTCCCATGCTCACATACAGTATATCTTTGTGTCTTTGTGCCTGGAACTGTTATTCCTCACACAGGATGGGCCCTCTCAATTAAAGATCTGATGCACTGTTGCTGATAATATTGGGCTTCCATTTCCGTGGCCCACTGAGGTTCCTTTTTCTCTTTGATTATGACCGTTCCTCTGTTCACAACCTCAGCTTAAATAGAAATGGAAAACAAACTGACCAAAACCAGGCTGACCTGATAGGTAGATTTTGGAGGGTGGGTGTAAATTTAGCTAAGCTGAATCCCTTCTCTCTCTCTCTCTTTCTAAGGTCCCATGCAGGAGACGGTGTTCGACTTCTGGAGGATGGTCTGGCAGGAGAACACTGCAGCTATTGTCATGGTGACCAACCTGGTAGAAGTCGGCAGGGTGGGTATTAATTACAATCGTTCAAACCACAGATCTCAAATAAGATTACCTTAGTCCCAGTCGACTGACAGCTTTATTGTATCTCTAAGAAATCCGAACCGTTTTTTTTTTTGTTTGTTTTTCATTGCCTTTGAACATCATTGCCCAGATGTTTGTGTTTGTGCGCGTGTGTACGTGTGCACGTGTGTGTGCGTGTGTGGTGTGCGTGCTGACTTAGTGACGCATGGGACTCATGTGCCACCAGCTCTTTTTTTCCATCTATATGAGAAGTGAACAGAAACTGATTGATGGCCTTCATTACAAGAGAGGCATCCAGGCGACTGACTACTGTTTCATCTGAGTGGCTCTATAACAGAAGATTAGACTCTGCTGAAGCTGCCAGCTCCTCCCAGGTTCCTCGTAGGCACCTCGGAGCCGAAACAGCTCGTAACGTTGTCCCCGACTGCCATTGAGTCGCACGGATAGTTAATGATGTTCAAACAAATGGCAGAGCCCTGGCGTTTTTTGATCACTACAACATGTGAACCTACCTAGAACCTTGGCTTCTAATTTGCTCCACTTAACTCAGACTGTCGTTCCTCCTGGTTGGGTTATAATCAAGAGAAAATGAAGGTCTTAACGTACAGTGTAATGCTTTGACTGCCAGGGGATTTTCTCTTTGAATTTTAGAAGCATTTGCGCTGAAAGCCCCTTAAACACAGGCACACCTTGATTTTGCTGATGTTCATTTTTGGTGGGGCTTAAATGTACCAGAGCTGATAATGATTCATGGGCCCATCTCTAGGTACCTCATTAAGTCTTTCTTCTACAGTAGCTGAGCCCAGCCCATCCCACCCCACACCTTCTCCACACCTGCTTAGCTGCTGTGGCGTCCTCTACGGGCCCCGGCCCCCAAACCGTCTGTTATATGATCCTTGTCCAATGGCGGGTGGTAGGCGCAGTTGGTCACAGAGACGGTGGCACCACAGAGGGCCCCATAAAATCACTCCGCCATATCACAGTGGGCCATCTGCTCGGCACAGTTGCTGATGAACTCTGGGAAATCCTGGCACGCACACAGACAAGCGCACACAGCTTCTGTCCCGCTGGTTTCACACACAGGGGCGGCACTCGGCGCACTTTGATGTATGAGAGATTTGATTTTGGAAGTTAGCGTGCTGATGTGTGTGTGTGATGGGGTGATGCTCCATGTGCTTCTTTTCCATACACTGTATCCATATGAGGGAATGAGTTCAAGAGCTGTGTACTCACAGTCACACATGCCCGTAAGAGTGCCCCCACAAAAGAACATCTGTGTCTATGCTGGCGTATTCTAGCCCAAAGGCTAATTCCCTCCAAACCAGGCGTCTGATTCAGAGTGATCTAATAAGGTAATGGCTTCTGCCTAATTCAATCCAGCTGGAAGCGGACGGTGGATTTGTGATTGTCATCGGGGATTAGTCATCAGGGGTGTCAGAGAGAGGGACCTGAAAGTCCCCTTCTGTCTGTGTCACTCCACAAACCAAAATCTCATTTCATTCGTAATCAGCACATAGATGCCAGAAACGAAAATTGAATTTACTTGTGGCTGATGTTGCATTTATCCCTCATCAAAAATTATCATTCTCTGATATACCTCCGCGATCTCAATCTCTATTACCAGCCATACTCCCCTAATATCAACAGTTTAATTGAACGAGGGGTGGGGGGGACGGGTAATTTTGCACTCTTATAACACAAGTAATATTTCCAGTGAGGTGTTTTAGATTTCTGTTGGGAAATCTGTTTTAAGCAGCTGAGGGTTTATTATTTCATATCATTACTGGATTGTCATTATATCTTTCTCATTCAGTTGTAGCCCACAATTTATTTCTCTGTTTTGTCCTATTTCTCAACTCCATTTCTCAATTTTAAGGTGGAGAAATCTTACACTGTCTCTGCGTCTGCTCTGTACTTCTCCAGCTTTGTACACAGTCCACCTTTAGATTCATTTTCACATTATCGACGTGAGAATGAAAAAGCAATAATGTGCGAATGAACTCCCCATCAATACGTAAGATACCCATTTACAGCAGATCCTTGACCGGGAGCCGAAACTAATATGAAGCAAATCCCATTTCGATTTGAGAGAAACGCTTCAGAAACTGAAATATCAGGTGGCAAATTGGAGTTAATGTTATGTGACAATTATATTTACTGGGGGAAAAAAGTGATGGCCCAGCATCTTTCAAGAATTCCAAATTAAATGTGTGCCGTGGATTAAAGACATGGGAATGTAAATGATTGGCAGCATATATTCGCATTTTCAGAGGTGGTGTAAAACATTTGGTTTTCTCTTTCTCAGGTGAAGTGCTGCAAGTACTGGCCTGATGACACAGAGATCTACAGAGACATCAAGGTGACACTGATAGAGACCGAGCTGCTGTCAGAGTATGTCATCAGGACCTTCGCTGTGGAGAAGGTACTCTTTTTAACCTTTATAGTTCTTTCTCCTCTTACAGACCAGAAACTCTGTCTTTTCAGTTTGAGCTTTCTTCGTGCCACTGAGCAGTTCAGCAGAAGAAGTTGCTTCTGGTTGGTTTTGAGCGAGTTGAGAGTGGTTCTGTTTTGGAGGACTTGTTTTCTTTACAGCAGCTAATTTTCTTAAAAAGGGTTTAATTTATTACTTTTTATTTAACGGATAGTCAAAGCCATAGAAATACAAAGTGCTGAGTTTTTCCTTTTCATTTTAGTTAGTGCTGTTAAAGCTAACACATATTAATATGTGCACACAATCTCACTGTATTGTCTTAAAAAAATATCACCAATAACACAAATAATTGTGTCATTAGAAATGTGATCAGCTTTTCCTTTTTACGATGGCTGGAAACATGCCATTACCTTTTTTTGCTGGACACAGTACAAACAAGTTGAATAAATCGCTCTTTACTCTCAGTCAAGAGATTATTTGGTACTAGATCAGAGGATTTAAAAGTTCCCATCAGGGGGAATCAAAACAGTTTTTACACGAGTTTCAATGAATGAAGGAGAGGACTTATTTTGTTAATTATGATCAATAATGTAAATGAGATGTAGCTGAAGAGCTCAGATAAATTCATTCTTGAGGGAAGTTGACTGTTTTTACGAGAGTTAGAAACTAATAAATACCTCAGGACAGACTACTTATGTAATTAGTGTAATCAGGATATGTTAATCAGAAATAATTAGTTATACAGGCTAAATTCATAAGGGTGTTTTAGGATTTAATGAAACTTAATGACATCCATAATTCTATAGGCATTCAAGGATTTTGCAAATCTCAGTGAAAAAGGTGGAGTAATTTTCAGGTAAGGGCTGCTGCCTCTATTTGAGTCATGTCACACATGATGGCTTACCTGATCAATGTCACTGTCTAACAATGTCTTCTTGCAGTTTGTAGCTGATAACTTGTTACCATCTCTGAGATGCTGAACATAGTGTACAACATTTAGACTACAGTTCTTCACCTGGACACTTCGTGGTTATAAATATCTCGACCACCTCTGTTTTGACACATTCCTGAGCTGCATCCAACTTCCTAAAACAGTTCACAACCACATTACCCACAGCTGGTGGAGTAATAGTATATTTTACTGAGTAGTTTTACATTTAAAACATTTTATTTGGAACGATTTTCAATAAATTACCAAATTAATTTGCTATTTAATTGGATTAATCGTGATTATGAGTTTTAAGCCGCACTGAGTGTAAAGCTGTTCTTTGTTGGACCTTGAAAGCTCAAGGTTTTGGACTGATTAGCAGACCGTTAAACATAAAGTCGTGCCACAAAGCAGATTTAAAGGGTAGAAAAACAAGCACTTGGGATTGTTCTGATTTTCTTCTTAACGATTTGGAGGTTTTCTATTTGGATAGAAAGTGAATCAGACCAAATAATCAGAGAAATCAAATCCATTTTCACAGTAACACACGACCCCTGAACATTGGGGCTTCCCAGTGGGCCACCTCTCTAACCATTAAGTCTCCCTTCACGTGGTTAATTAATGTTGAAGAACAAACAGTAATTTGGGTTACAGTCACCCACACATCATCAGAGTATGCTGTGATTTCTTTTTTATTTCTTTTTTTTGTAACCCAGATCTTGAGGCATCCAGAGAATAAACTTGAATTCCAACTCCAAACTGCAGAAAGTGTTGTTTTTTTTTTGTTTTTTTTGTTCTATGTACATCCACAGTGCTCAGATAATAAATGGAGCATGTGGTATAATCCTTTGTCCCTGGCAGGACAAAGGCATGACAGAAAAATGCTAAAGAAATACACTACAGTCACCTTGAAGGTCCTGTTTGTTGTTGGATAATGGAAACCTTGCTCAATTCTCCTTCTACCATGAAGTTTGTGTTTGTTTTCAATTCAACTCTGTATTTGCTTCAGAGTGACCTCTCGCGTTGTCTGTACACGTCTCAGTGCTTCCTTGCCATTTTCTGCCATGCTCTGTGTGTTTAACATGATGACTCTATTCCTCAGAGAGGGGCTCATGAGATCCGGGAGATTCGACAGTTTCACTTCACGGGCTGGCCAGACCACGGCGTGCCCTATCACGCCACAGGCCTGCTGGGGTTCATTAGGAGAGTCAAGTCCAAGACCCTGACCAATGCTGGGCCCATGGTGGTTCACTGCAGGTTGGTGTGCACTAGAACTGAGTACTCTTATTCCATGACTTTATACACAGTCTGAGAGGAAAACATCTTAAAACCAAGTCCATATAACATTAAATAATTATTTGTTACAGCTATGGAATATAGATAAGAGTTGGAACTCGATACTTCAGACTCCGAGAAGTTATTTAGCTAATGTCCACAATACAAGCAAGCCATAGCCATTCTGAGGGTGTGGATACAACAGACTAAAGGTTGTTGTTGTCAAACCCAGGAAACGGTTCATTTACATAGTTTTGAATTGTGTGCTGATTCTTTTTTTTTTTCTTTTTATCGAAGGACAGAACAAAAACACTTCACCTCGGCCCATCTTAAATGAGTTTGGCCCAAAGAACGAAGCTGGGTTTCAGAATTTGGTTTCTACATGTTTTTTTGTGTGTGAAATTCTGTTCACTGGCAGTGATTTTCAGAAATGTTCCTCAGCCCATGCTGTGACTTACATGATAGAATCATGTTTGTTTTTAATGCTGCCTGAGGGCCTGCAGATCATGGTCATTCAGTATTGGTTTTCAGCCATGTTCCGTGGGCATAGAGAGTTCTCTATATTTTTCACTTAACTTTCCATTAATATTCAATGGTATAGATGATAATCCCCTCAAATTCTTTGCGTGTTTACACTGAGAAATATCATTTTTTTAAATAGTTGAAGAATATCGGCATCACAGAGACGCTGCTTTTATACCCTGTTATGTGTTATGTGTATTTCATTACCTCTGTCTAAACTTTTTTCAGACACGAAATGAGCATGTATTAAAAATAATTTTAGAAACGTTGGCATATTTGTACTCTTTACATTCAAATATAAGGTTAAATTGACTTGTAATTAATCATATTGGAGTAGTTTCTTTGTGTGCCAAAGCTTTAAAATGTGTTCATTGGGACTTACAGTACTGCCACAATATGAACAACTGTGTGCACTGGAAAAAATCAAAGTCTTACCAAGTATATTTGTCTCATTTCTAGTTAAAATATCTCATTACACTTAATATAAGACACAACTGCCTAACAAGTACTATTTCAGCCAG
This sequence comes from Odontesthes bonariensis, assembly GCF_027942865.1. Lineage (NCBI taxonomy): Eukaryota > Metazoa > Chordata > Actinopteri > Atheriniformes > Atherinopsidae > Odontesthes > Odontesthes bonariensis. Next base: position 12,514,803 of record NC_134519.1, on the reverse strand, counting down.
ATATAGGGACTTGTTTGAAGACAATACATCTGGAATATCTTGTTAAATGAAAAAGTCTTGAAAACAAATTGTTTTGAGTCGGATTTCATATGAAACAAGCTTCTTTTTTTTACATTTGAAGAGGATTTTAAGCTAATTTCAAGATCACTTTTATCTCAAAAGTCCCAAATATCACATCTTATTTCAAGAAATCTTGACAAGCCGATTTTTACTAGTTCCATTGGCAGATTTTTTTGCTTATTTCAAGCAAAAACGTCTTGTATTTGTTGTTTTTCTTACTTATTTTTAAGTAAGAACACTGGCATTTTTTCCAGTGTGTGATGAAAATCTATTAGATTTTATTTACAATGCCAAATTTACATGTTGTATGTGTCTGATTAAACTCGACTGCACACACAAGACTTCTGATGTGTCTCCTTGACTGCAGTGCTGGAGCCGGTAGAACAGGCTGCTTCATTGTCATCGACATCATGCTGGACATGGCGGAGAGGGAGGGTGTGGTGGACATTTACAACTGTGTGAGGGAGCTGCGCTCGCGGAGGGTCAACATGGTCCAGACTGAGGTATGGTGATTCTGCACTCATAGTCGCCTCAGCCTGTTCACACAGACTCGTCAGTAAAATATGAAAGCAAGGAGGGGGGGTTGCAACTTGACAGGTTGTGGCCATCAATTGTGGATTAAGTAGTATCTGCAAATGATTCTTAGTATAAAACCCACTTCTCTGCTTCTCCAAAACAAATGCTCACCGTTGATAGAGAAGACAGTGCATCTCACTAAATGCGTGTTATTTGAGGACAGCTAAATCATTGCTTGTCATTTATTGGTCATTAAGTCTGTATTCTCAAGTGATCCACGAGAGGTTTGCAACCATTTTGCCAGCGACTGATGATGGCACTTATCTTCTAAAATGCAACATAATTGTTTTAATGATGTCATTCACTTTTAAATACCAGCTCAAGAGTCACATTTTTCAAACAAGAACGTATTTGATTAAGTTACCGAACCATCCAAATATTAATTAACCTCCATCAGATGGCTGTAAAGAATCTACTTTGCTTTGTAAAGCACATTACGTGTTTATGTTTACAGCAGACATGTTTAAAATGGTGAGAGCGAGAGTGTGGATTTTATTGCACACGACCAAGTCAACACTCACGCCATCTTTTTCTATCATAATGACCTTTTCTTACCAGCGACTTTTATTAAAGTGCACACCCAAACTATTTCTCAGTGTGGCAAACATAAGTGCTTGGCAATACATGCTGTAATAAAAGGGTTTAGAAGCTCATAACAGAGAGGATTCAGCTCATATTGCCGGCTGCAAACATTCCTGGCTCATCTTCCAGCTTTATTCCAGTGTGGACAACCAAAGGATTTTCCTGAACACCGGCCATCTGGAGGTGTCCATAGTGTCGTTGAATGCATCATTTCCCCATAATTCCCTTTAAATCACAAGCGTCATTGGACTTAATGGGCAAATGTTTCATAGCTGACGTTTGGAATTGGGATTTGAGCAACTGGAGACCAAATGTTGAGTCATTCTCCTAAAGTTCAGTGACCTTCAAAGTGCGTGTAAGCATGTATTTTCCCTCGCAGGTGTTCAAGCTCTTTGGCACAGCTCCTCAGCCTGCGGCCAGAAACCAGCTCTCAAACATGCTTAATTTCACCACTGAAATGAAATGCCTTGTTATTTATATTTTATGAGCTAAGATGAGATCCATCAGCCTGTAGATACAAGGCCAGCTGCCCTACTGAACCAGCACAGGACACTCAAACTCTCAGGTCAACAGTTCACACTCTGTACGAGACAAATAACAAATGGCAACACATGTTTCTTATTCAATCTGTAAATCAGTGACCCCTGTGGATGTGTGCGGATTTTGGTGCAAAGTGACAAGAAAGTGTCAGCTGAAAATGTCACTTCAGAATAGATTTGCATCAAGCTTCAAGCTGTGTCACCATCTCCACCGCTTGACTGAGTGACTTGAGGAGGAGGAGGAAATGTGCTGTGATTTCCCGCTTCGACCTGCATGACATTAAGTACAGTGAGAGTTGTTTCTGTCGTTGAGACGTCAGCCTTGTTCATGCGTTGATTGTGGCTTAACCGACGAAATCAGAACCATGTATGAACCATGCGGTTGGGGGAATAAAATTGGGAAAGGTCAAGTAATTTCAGAAAATACTCTCTACTTGGCTAAAAAATATTTTTAAAATGTCAATGTTCAGAATTCTGAAAGAGAATTGAATCAGACCTATTGCAAAAAAATGCTAAAATATGTAATTTAACCTTTGAACATAGACAATGACAAATATTAGTCATAAAAAACCCCAAAGGGGAGAGCAAAATACACGGTAAAGTCATGGAAAGGTCATTGAATTCTGCTAGCAAAAGTAGCAGAGGAACCCTGGCATGTGGGGGGGGGGAAGCCTTATATTTGTGTTTTCAGCAGATCTCTTTAGAGGTCTAAGATGTCTGACAGATCCGCAATGAGGATGCTGTTTCTTTCAGGAGCAGTATGTATTCATCCATGACGCAATCTTGGAAGCATGTCTTTGTGGGGACACCACCATCCCTGCCAGCCAGCTCCGCTCCGTCTACTACGACATGAACCGCCTGGACCCACAGACCAACTCCAGCCCCATTAAGGAGGAATTTAGGGTGAGGAGTTGTCTAACCCTAATAAAATATGCAAACAGTGTGTGCAAAGGCCTAACAAAGCATGATCTCAAATGCAGGATAAGTTTAAACCAACAGTAGACATGTTGTGTCTTAATGAATGGCACAGCTCCCCTCTGGGCCAATCAGCAGTAAATATATTCCCTTGCATTAATCTTTAAGAGTAGAAGCTCTTCTTGGACCAATCAGTGTATGAGATTCATCACTCCCCTAAGTTTCATCACAGTCACATCAGGGAAGTCAGACTGATCGCTAATGTAACTGATTAAAGAATTGCATTGTTAATTACCATAGTGGGAGATAATTAGCACGCTCAGAACCCAAGTGCCTAACTTCCAGTGTTGGAACGACAGCGTGTAATCTGCTTCAATCTGACAGACGCTGAACATGGTGACTCCCACGCTGAGGGTGGAGGACTGCAGCATCGCCTTACTGCCTCGGAACCACGAGAAGAACCGGTGCATGGACGTTCTGCCTCCGGACCGCTGCCTCCCCTTTCTGATCACCATCGACGGAGAGAGTTCCAATTACATCAACGCTGCCCTCATGGATGTAAGATTCCGATGTTACACATGTTAAGTGTTTGTGCTGGAATTCCACCTCAGCGTGGCAGAGACCTTTGCTAATTGCGTCACTGTGAATATAAAGTGGTAAATTGACATAGAGTCACAAGGCAGGAAATTCCACCTCTCTCTGTGTGTGAACTGAAACTTTCCCACATGTTGCTTTTCCTGTCAATTGCTAATTGTTGGGGTAAAAGCAGGCATTTTGTATTTGTCAGGTAATAGTAAAACTTAGTCTACTGGGGCGAATATGAGTGGTGTCGTTGGTATTTCAGCCTCTTTTACAGTACGATACAGACCTCTTTTCATGTGACTGCCTGTGAAACGTTGCAATTTCTTTAACTACGGCCTTTGCTGCTACTCATACGCAAAAAAAGATGATATTATGCCAATAAGCCCCAGAAATGTCAGATGTTAAAGATTTACATTTTTTAAGAGCACATTTTTTATTCTGAATGTCAGCGTGCTAATCTGAGTGCTTAAGCGAATGGAAGTTCTTTTAACATGGTTATAACTTTATTCTGGCTAAATTGGTACAGTTACCAACTATATATATATTTAATATGTAACCACCATTCAAAAAAAAAATGTCTTCCTTCTTTTTTCCTTCCTTTTCTTCTTCTATTCTCTACCTCCTCCAGAGTTACAAACAGCCCTCTGCATTCATTGTGACCCAGCATCCATTACCAAACACAGTGAAGGACTTTTGGAGATTGGTACTGGACTACCACTGCACATCCATAGTGATGCTCAATGATGTGGACCCAGCCCAGGTAAACCCGACCTGATATATGTTCTCAAACGCAAACAGCACACACAGTCATCCTCAAGAGATATTGCAAGAAGTCTGTGTACAAGTAGATAACAAAGGAAGCAATTTTGTTCATGAGAAGTGTGTATAAAAACATGCATGGATGTGTATGTGTTTGGAACACTATGTGTATATTTGAAATGAAGGGGATGCTACAGAGAGGAAGCCATGAAAGTGGAGACAGGCCTATGGAAGAGGCTCTCCAGATTTCTCAGCCTGAGGCTCTGTCATAACACCCCGGGATCAAAGCTTGAAGCCCGGCTGCTCCCCCCACCCAAATCCCCCTTCCCTAGGTGACGACTGACTGGCTGGATAGAAAAGGTCTTTCATTCAATATTCTCAGTGTAGCCAGCCCGTCAGCCAGCCAAGAAAGCAGCACAGGTGGGAATGGAAGAGGGGCAAAGGGGGGTGTAGGAAGTTGGAGGTTTACCATCTTTTCCATTCACATCTTTTGTTTTTGCATCTGTTGAATTTGTCAAGTTTCAACAGGCTCACAAAGGAAGCTGGAAAGTGGTGCTTAAGCAGCCACATAGACTGCACGCACATCTGTAGTTTTGTGTGTTAGAGGAAGAAGTGCCTGTCCATTTGTATTAAGGTTTTCAGGCATGATATTTGCATTCTTCTGAAGGAAGTGGTTTTCTTTCGTTTTTTTGTTTGCTTATGACTGGGACTAGACCAGGAATATCTGTCCATGTAGAATGTGTCCATCTGTGTGTACATTTGCCATTGTCTGATTTGGAGCTGTGAGTGTGACGGTGAGCTCCACAGGTGTATGTTCTTAACTGGGCTTACTCACCTGAGAAGCAGAAATAGGGTAGATTTCACCGCTCTTTTGAAGCTGTCCCCATGGGGATTTTGTCTTTGTACTCTTTCAACTCTGTTGTCAAAGCAGTCAGTAATGTTATCAGCAACTGCTTCTTGATGCTTTTGATTAGCTACAGTTAATAATTATTCCTGTTTTACATCGATATATTGAGTGTATTTTGATTAATTGGCCAACGGTATGTGCAACCCTTATTCTAAAACAAGTTGGCGAGCTGTGAAAAAAAACAGTAAAAACAGAATGCAATTATTTGCTAATCTTATAAATCAATGTTTTAACCACAATAGGACATAGAAAATATATAAAATTCAAAAAAGTGAGAGGTTTTATTATTTTGTGGAAAATATTAGCTCTTCCCAAATATGATGGCAGCAAAATAAAATAATAAAAAATTGGAACACAGACAACAAAAGGCTGGAAAAAAAGGAGGTGCTACTAAAAGTAATGAATGAATGCCCAAAGCAGCTGAACTTCTTTTTGGTTGGGGAGGATGTTTTTCTTTATTTGGATGAGAGGTGAAACGTTTTTTCAAGAAGCTAAAAAAGTCCTGTTGCCCTTTCTTTAAGCCCGCATTACCTGAGAGTCTACACAAATATGATGAATGAAACGTTGAAGTGTCCTGCTTCTGACCAGAATCTTAAGTTAACACCTGTCTGGGGCAAAATGTCGGTAAATTTTGTGTTTGTCAGATAAATAGTTGGGGTCATCGAGCAGGTGAAGTAATCGAAATTAGAGCGCAAATCAGAGCAGCTTACGGCTATTTGGAACTTTCTACTCTACAGTGTCTATCAATGTTTTTTGGCGCAGGAAAATTTGAAGTGCCCCAAAGTAAATTGTTGATGAGGTTTTATTGTAAGAGTTCAGAGTAAAGTTGTCAATCCGATGTTTCCATAATTGTATCTTTCATGAGACGCTACGGATGCTAAGGAGTCTGCATGCTAAACAGCCGAGGGGATTATTTTGACTCTGTTAAGGTGGAATATTATTTTTAAAATAATTCAAATAAAAAAGGCTTTTGCTGGTACATTTCCTCAATTTACCTGCAACTGCCTGATAAAGTAAAACATTACTGTCGATACAAACAACCTAAACATGGAAAGTTTAGTTGCATGATAATACAACAGTATCCTCTGTATTGTTGGTAGTGAATTATGGCTGCCTAAAGAGATTATTTGAGAGTATCTGATTGAATGAATTCGGTGAACTTATCTTTTCTTACTTTTTTCAGCCTGAAAAATAATTAAATAGGCTGCATTTAAGAAACAAAGGAGGTGCATTTTTCTCTGAGAGGAGAAGAATTGGCCAAGGTTTGTGAGACATTTCAGTTTGATTTGATGAACTAAAGGTCATTTGATTAGTAAAAAGCACAGAAAGCTCCCATATTGGAGCACATCTGCGTTTATCCAAGACATATTTCTGCTTGTAGCTGAATGTTCCCAAATGATAAAAGCTGTTCAGATTTGAAAAGAAACTACTTTCACAGTGTTTTTAGCCCTTTCGACACACAAAAGGAGTTCTAATCAGAGCCACTGATTTGTTGTGCGGTTGGGATCTGAAACTAATAAATCATTTTTCATTTTCTTGTGCGTTTTTCTTTGCTTTGTTTGTCTGTGTGTTGGTGTACCTGTATCTGTTTGGGTGCAAATGTGTGTGTGTGTGTGTGTGTGTGTGTGTGTGTGTGTGTGTGTGTGTGTGTGTGTGCGTGCACGTGCCTGTTCTGTTTAGTTGTGTCCACAGTACTGGCCAGAAAACGGAGTCCACCGCCATGGGCCCATCCAGGTGGAGTTCGTCTCTGCTGACTTGGAGGAGGACATCATCAGCAGAATATTTCGGATCTACAATGCAGCTCGGGTAAGCCACACGAGGTTCATGCTTAAAAAGGGATGAAATTTTGTGATCAGGCTGACCTTTAGTATTTCTGCTCCGTTTCCCATTTTTTGTCCAATTTCGAAACTTCTTTGTCTTCCCCGCCGTTTCACAACAGCCAATTTCTCCTGTGAATGCACACCTCACACATCCCACTCATACGCCGGGCTGTCCGCTCAAGCTGTGCAGAGGCAGAGTCAGTCTTTTCTTTAACTACACCTCTGCACCAGTGATTGGACCGAGGTGTGATTGCGGCAAGTTTTTTGGACTGCTCGAGAAATTTTCACCTGTAGTGAAAAAAGGGAGAAATCAGAGTTCCCTATCAATTTATGTGATTCTGAAAAGGGTTTGTTTCTCCAAATCTACAAAAAAAATCCCCCAGATTTTCAAGAGGTATCTAGACAATGCACAAATTGCTTTTCTAAAAAAAACAATGCCCATTTACAGAGATAAGTGGTGGGGCCCCCAAACCATGCAGTAAGAACCTTAGACATTTTAAAGGTATATAAGTCAAAAATGTCAAAAATTTCCTTTCATTTTTAGCTTGTAACCCTTCCACTAAAAATCAATGTCTTTTTCATGACCTGAAGTCTTAGTTCAAAGCTTTTGTGTGCAGCTGATTGGTGAGCAGTTTAAACTATTCTTTTCTAGTCAGATTGTATCCTTTAAATCACTTTAAAGGCACATAATCATAATAATTATGTCATCCAGTTTTCACAGAAAAAAAAATACAGCAAAGGTTGTATTAAAAAAGTCCAACTTAATACCTGTTGGTAAAACATGCGTCCATAGTAACTGTCCTCTTTAATTTTTCTAAGACGCATTTCATTGGTGGGGTTGCATTCTTTTAGAAGAGATGAAGAAAATTTCAAGACCGACAACTTAAGATTTTTACAAAATAAAAATAAAACGCTATCATCATTCCAAAAGTGGCAGCGCCTGTGCTGCTGAAATTTGGGTGTACCAATGTTTTAACTTGGAGTTAAGATACCTCGCAGCACAGAAGGGGATCCGACCCATGCTGGCATCACCTGCAGTCACCTGCGTAAGCTCCTTATCCCGACAGTCTGCCCACGTGTGTCAGCAGTCATTCCTCGTATTAACATGCTGTGACGTCCTCTGGTTGGTAGAGGCAGCGGCATGCTCAGTGCAATGCAGTCTAATCACACATCATCACTGACAAGTATTATTGATCGGCACGTCTGAGCGTCTGTATTGTAGATTGCTTTACTGTCTGTCTCCAGCAGAAGCTGTGCTCATCCATCACTCTGCGATATCTCCACGTTCATCTCCTGAGTGACTCTTAGTGCTCTTTATTCATCTCTATCCAGCCTCAAACGGGCTCAGATCCACTTTGCATTTAAATGTTTAACTGCATCTATGTACCACAGAGATTAACCCTCCCCTCCGTATGTGCGTTAACATTGGATATCCGGTTTGTCTTTGGCCTCCAGCCTCAGGACGGTTACCGGATGGTGCAGCAGTTCCAGTTCCTGGGCTGGCCCATGTACAGAGACACGCCCATGTCCAAACGCTCCTTTCTCAAACTCATACGACAGGTGGACAAGTGGCAGGAGGAGTACGACGGAGGCGAGGGACGCACTGTGGTCCACTGTCTGTAAGTTCCCTGAGTGCAGGAGAAACTTGAGTCAATGCTGGCATTAAAAATGAAACATCTCCACCTACTGAGCGTAAACACTTATTGCAACAAAAGCCCCAAAATTCCTCTGCCTTCTGGCAGCTTTGTTGTTGACACCAGCTCTTCTTGATAAACCAAATATTTATGTAACTTATCTTAAGCTGTTTAGTTCTCACATGCTTTGCTTGTATATCACAACTGCAGGAATGGAGGTGGCCGCAGCGGGACCTTCTGTGCCATCAGCATTGTGTGTGAAATGCTTCAGCACCAGCGCTCTGTGGATGTTTTCCACGCTGTCAAAACACTGAGGAACAACAAACCTAACATGGTGGACCTGTTGGTGAGCAGCACTGCAGCAGATTAACTCTTTTATCAAAAAAAATATATAGATATTCATTTTAATTTCTTAGATCTACTCTCTTTTAGTGCCATTTAGTTTGCCTCAACAATTTTCAAGCATTCACAAAGCAGTAGATTCTGAAATATGCAGACTTTTAGTCCCTGGTTTGGGTCACATTCGCACATTCTTCTACTTCCTGTGCCATGCTTTTATTTTACTCAGACAGGAGGAATGGTCATCAGGATTATGCTCCCTGTGAAAGTCACAGCAAGTTAATTTAAGTTGAATTAAGTCACAGTTATATGTGCAAATTGCACTGATGAAAGTGAAAAAGCCTGTAGGTCCAGATGCAGCCTGTGCCTTCATAAATTTCTCTGACCTCATTCAACTTTTTCTTTCTTCTTTTTTTTAATTTGATTAATCTTAATCTTAATGCTTTCTTTAAAAGATCCAATTTAAATACAATGAGGGGGGGAAAAAAACTTTTTCTTTTGAATTTACCTATTTTTTTCCCTTTTTTCTGAGACTGGTCACATTAGAGTAAAGGCAGTGCTTTACAGCTCTGAATTGTTTTCATTTTATATTTTGAATCTGTTCCCGATGCTGAGAAATAAAGGTTCAGAAAGAAGAATTTTTAATGTTTAGAATTGGAATTTACATCTTCCGACAGTGTTTTAAGAAAAAAAACACCTATTAGAAGTCAGAGCACCTAGTTGTGACATTGCAAGAAGTATTTTTTCAGACAGTGATTGATTAGCTTTTAGAGAGGTTTTTTTTTTTTTTTAAAGGTCTTGGTGGGCTCTTAAATGACCTTGTATCGTACACGTAGAATTTTGGTCCACTTTAAAGGATTCAACTTGACCATGACAAGAAGAAAATTTCGTTTTTGTGCGAGTTAAGGTGGAAATGTATTTCCGGGCTTTGAAGGTTAAGTCACAAATTTAATCATGATCATACAATCTGGAAGTGAAGACGTCACACGGCTCTGGACCAGATTCCAATAAGCTGACTTGTATTCAGGTATTATGTGGAAGTGAAAGGGCAAGCAATGTGTTTTAGCTCTGCTTGCATACTATAAGAATGATAATTGAGTGAATAGTGTGACCGTGATGTACGGTGACAGAGAAAGAAAAAGGGCCCTAAAGTCTTAAAGTATTTAGTAACACTTTTGAGATTTTCAGTGACTTTTAGAATAAAGAACTGTGACATCCATCCATTTACTGTGGATGCTTATGTGTGTTAAGCATCATTGTTGTGGATTTTCATTGAGTAGTTGATGATTGTGGAATTGTTTTTTTCACCCTTGGTGGAGGTTTGCCGTCTCAGGCTACATTCTTCGAGTGCTGTATAGATGCTAAGAGGAGTTTAAAGCTGTTAATGGTTGGAACTGAATACAAAGTATTTTATAATACCCTTTGGAACTACAGACTTCTTATAAAGCTAAGAAATGTGCATGGCCTTTTTTTAAGAGACCTTGGTAAAAGTTTACTTAATGCTGAAAGTTTGAAAGGCTAATACGTTAATCTCTCTTAAAATGTTGAAAAGAATGTTCACCTCCCGCTTTATTTCTTTTTGAGATCGTTTGTGCTTTAGTCACTTGTGACAGAACAGAAATGATGAGAAACTTGTGCATGCAACTGCATGTTGAGATGGAGTCGTTGATATGTACTTCAGGCAGATGAAGTAAACAAAGGCTTCAGGGATGAATTGAATCCGATCCAGAACTGAGTTCATCTTGTGTAATGTTTTTTCTGTAATGGGACTGGATTTCATACAAGCAAAATACACTTGCTACCATAGCTTCACACTTTATTTTGTGGCACGCAGATTGTAGTCATTTTACAATATCCGAATCTACCCAACTCGAGCACTGAATTTCAGGACAATAAAAAAGACCAAAGTCTGAGGGATTACCTCAGAGGGGTCCTTTGTAAAAAGGTAGCTTGAGCACCTTCTTTATTTCAGTCATTATTGCAGTTCTGTTCTACATTACTTTATGTTAAACACACACATCATTGTGTCACAACATGTTGTTCAGTCCTCAAACTTCACATCTGACTAATACTTTTGTGCGTTTCCTCTCGTCTCGTAGGACCAATACAAGTTCTGCTATGAAGTGGCACTAGAGTACTTGAACTCTGGATAATGAGGTGGACCTGCTAAGTTTGGGACATTACAGATGACTGCAGCTCACATGTGCATTTTGCTGAAAGAGTGTGTGTTACCGACCCGACAGGAGCCAGGTACACACATGCAGGGTCCTTTGACCAGCTCTCCTTCTTCTTCTTCTTCTTCTTCATGGTCTTGAAGGGAAAGGCAGCAGAATTGTACAGTGTTAATATCACAGCCTGTTTCTGTCAGTTCTGGCTAAGGAAGTCAGCGGGAGCACAATGAGTTATTTTCTTTTCCTCCTCAGTGGGTCGCCTCCTCTCTGGATCCCTTTTCATCTGTGTTTCTTTCTCTCAGCTGCCTGTAGTCCCGTGGTTGTTGCCTTGATCCTCATTGGACAACGAACATTAAATACTCCAGTTTTCTGTGGAATGCGATATGCTGTACATACTGTAATGTGTCCATTTTACCCTCTGATTTCTGTTTAGCTCAGCTCACTGTTGAGTCTTCAAATGCTGAAAGCCTAAATGTTACTAAATGTCCAGTAAATTTCTGACTTTTCAAAGACTTTTGCTTCATGTTGAGGACAGCTGGCTCAGTCTACATCTGCTTAATTTTTTTTTCCTGTACAGGGATCCAAAGCTTTATTTGCACTTCCATTGAATTCTTGCTGTGCATATTGTACATATTTCTGTAGATTATTTATTCACAGTATGTACTTTTTTTGTGACTCTCAGTAAGTGACAATCATTTGTTCTATAGGTTTGGTTTGTTGATTGTATTGTGTGCTTTTTTTTGGTCATCTTGTATGACGGAGAAAATCCATTGTAAAGAAAAAAAGATATATAAATGTATCTACAATCTAAGCATTGGTTTATGTTTGCGTGCCTCACATGTGAGTGGAGCCAGAGAAGATAACGTAAGGGGGACATCTGCTGGAGAGGAGGGGAACTTGTTCGGGTGCCACAGTATCAGTTTGCTTCAATTTGTTTTTAACATTCGGGTGATAATGAATAGATTTATTTCAGTTTACAGCATGTTGGTCTGATTTTAAATCTTAGTCATTATTTGCAGAGCCTTTCAGATGTTGGAGGGTACAAAGTTATCAATAACGTACCTGAGGCTAAAGTTTTGCCCTAATAGGCAGGTTATTAGAATTATCACGTTAATCATCATTATCGTGTTGCAGGTAAGTCCAAAATAATAAAAGATGAAATTATATTGCGGGAATCTTAATGCAAATAAGTCTTTAATTAAAGTAGGGGACAATAAGATGATGAAACTCTTCTTAAAATCATTCAAAATACTTTTTTTTTATCTTTATTTTACTCTGATTTAAATTATTGAAATAATTTTTTTTAGTTTTTATTATCAATGAATATTTAAAAATCACACATAAAGAATAATCATCCCAAATCTTAAAGGGTCTGCCTGGACTTTGGGTGATTATTTTTGTATAGACCCTTTAGCTCCTGCAAAACGACTATCCTCAGGTTTATTTCCCTCAACCACAAATGGGTTCAATAACTTATTAACAACACACCAGCTTATTTGTTACTCCCTTCATGAATGTTAACTCTTTCAGAGGTGTTGATTCAACTTCACATTCATTTTCAGAAGATGCGTTATTGAAATAAATTGCATTATTTAAGCTGGCGACGCTGTTATTCAACCTATCATCACTGTTTTAAATAGCGCCCGTCATTAGAATTCAACTTAAATTTATGCGACGTCTCTTTGGTTTTTAAGTTGTCAGTTTAGCTTTAAGGTGTTGATTTGAGCAGGTCAGAAGTGGGAAACGCCCAACTGTAAAAGCTGCTACCTGTAATTTTTCGTGTTAACCTTCAAGAAATGTCTTCTTTCCACACGTTGCTTCTAAAGACACATTTTACATGTTAAATATGCACTGAACCAAAAACTGAGGTTCTCATTTCTGTGAAAGTACGATGTGATTTTAGTCTTCGCATCAACTAAACGGCCAGCGCAGAACTGAGCTAGATTTAAGAGTTAAGAGTCTTTGGTGAGTTAAAGTTCACCTAAGAAACATTTTTTTTAATTTAATTTAAAGGGCTGTGCACTCTGATGATAATCTTGTTCCACTCCTCATCTCTTTGTTTTTCAATTCCAAGTAGCCAGACTTTCTTTTAATCTTTTGAAATGGGCTTTAATAATACTTCTCAGGCCTAAAAACCTATTTGCAGAAGACACAAAGCAAACATACAAAATCATCTGAAAGAAGCTAAGACCGGCCGCAGGACCTGAGAGATGCATCTGGACCTTCAGCTGATCCATCTACTGTTCAGTGAAGCCTCATCAGAAATGGTCTCCATGGAAGGGTGGCTGTCAAGAAGCCATTCTTAAGGAAGGGAAACAGGGAGAAAAGGCTGAGCTGTGCCAAAGGACACAAGAAGTGGACTGAAAATCAGTGGCAACAGGTCTGATGGAGGGATGAATCCTCCCCAGAGCCCGGAGCTCAACATTATTGAAGCAGTGTGGGATCATCCTGACAGAGAACGGAACAAAAGGCAGCCATTTCCACAGTGCTGTAAATCTCCCAGATTTAGCTGTTCGGGATCCTTTTCATCTGCAGTTCCAGCCAGGTTGATGGCATATGAAATATTAAAAGAAACTACTCAGCATATAATAAACAAATGATAAATCAACAGAATAGTAACAAAATGGATGATTAAAAACAAATGACATGAACATGGAGAGAAAAAAAATGTAGGCCCAGATCAAATATTTTGGCAGAGATAATACCCACTGCTCTAACTTATGACAGCATGTTTGATTAGCTATCAACCACCGTTTTAAAGATTTGGAGAACAAACTGTAAAGCATAATGCTCTTTAGTTCTGTGGATGTAGCGTTAAAAATCAAACATCAAATTCACTCTTAAATGAGCTGTTGACTGTAGAGGAAGGCTAACTGATGTGTGAGCGATAAACATTTTTCCCGTTCTCTATTCTGTACAAATAACACTGAAGAATGAATTAAATGTTGTTTTAACAAATTCCCTAAAGTTAAACTGTCAGCCTCGGATCATTTCCTGTAAATCGTGTATGCAAGTATCAAAATTCTGTTTTACTTGAACAGAACAAGAAAAAAAATTAGATGCCACAGAAATGAAAACAACTGACTGTGACTGAAGCATTATTAGGGCGGGTTTCGTTTATACAATCGGTCATTTGTGAATTAGCAAAAGGTTTTACAGCTGAACAAATGGGGTTTGATAATTAATATCAATGTTTAGGGCTAGGCACAATAAGTTTCTTTTTACTTCAGCCTAGACCCTTTTGGTCATTACATAATCAAATAAATCGATTGATGTTTATATTTTGTTATGTATTATAATGACCAAATAAAAATGACCTTACCTTACCTTACCTTACCTTACCAATAGTGGTGCACCTTGCACAGTTGGAGAAAAAAAATCCGACATATTATGTAAAATCACAGTGGAGCAGAAAGGGTGATTATTTAACTAAAACAATGACAAAGAAAAAAATGACACCTTGCACCACAGTATATCCACCTTACTTTTTATTCAGTTAAAATCAGCTTATTCCCTGCTTTTAGACCTTTGTCCAGTGAATACTACAATATGTGAAATGGTAATGGGTCATTTTATTAGTTGTGGTAGTAACGACGGGTGTATATTGATGGGGACCATCACGGCTTCAGATTTTCACTGTGTGATTATCGTGCATTTTCTCCTTGTGCACGCATGGGTTATGTCAAAGTACTCCAACGCTTCCTAACACTATCCAAAAACATGCATGTTTGGTTAATTGGTAATTCTAAATTGTCTGTAGGAATGAGTGTGTATAGTTGTTTATCTCTTTGTCTCTGTGTTGGCCCTGTGATGGACTTGTAACCCCGCCTCTCGCTCAATGGAAACTGGAATAAGCTCCAGACTTTGGCTTGGATTAAGAGGGTTTGAAAAATGGATGTGTGGATTATAGTGGCCAAAACCATTCACAATAATGATGTCATTGCAAAATCTTCAAAAAAGATAAGATGAACTAATTCACCTTCTATCCATCCATTTTTTATACCCGCCTAATCCAATTTCCGCCTATCTCGGCTGTCATTGGGCGAAAGGCCGGGTGCACCCTGTGCAGGTCGCCAGTCCATCACTGGGCCAACTAATTAACCCATTTGTCTCGTTTTCTTTTAGTTATTGAATGACACTGAAATAAGGAGGAAGGGAGCTGCAGAATTTTTACAAAAAAGAAAAAACATTATTTAATCAATTGGTGCATTATCAGTATCATAATGATGCTGATTTATTCTTCTGGTATCATGATTATCATCAATAATGATATATGGCGACAACCCTAGTAAATACACAGGATTGTTAAAGGATTTGTTGGGGAATTAATCATGTATATTTCCCAAAATCATTAAGGATTTTGGGACATTTGTGTTCAGTACACGTGTATTTAAGAAAATCAGCTGCTACAATGTGAACTATGTCAGATTGGATAGAGTGTAACCTTGATCCAACTCAACTATCCCTAGAATTTTCAGTCTTGACAACATAAAATTTTTAATATTTCTTCCTGTGGAAAGAAGCTTGCTGTGAGGATTGTTTAACTCCCAACTCTCTTGTTTGTTCGGAAGAATATTATAGTACCTCTCCAAACAACAGGCTAAATGTGAAACCCTTTCCTGACACCTAACAATATAACTCCACATACCATGCAATGCATGTCTGGCTCCCAGTGCAGCCATAGTTTTGGAGCCATATGAGTTCCATTGATAAGGGAGGTGCAAGCAATTCTCATTTAGTTTCCTCTGCAGATTTATCGGGCCTTTATTCCAGTAATCTTGCAGCTGGTCATAAAACTGTGATGTGTGACAACAACTGAATAATTCTGATTATTTCAGTTGTGCACCTTCACATTCACAGCAGCAGCAGCACCAGAGGGAAATCATCACAAACTTCATCACAAACTTCTAAAAGATTCTAGCCAGCAAGCCTCCACTCGTACTGCAGCCACAGAGCATACAGATAGCTTTCAGACTCTTTCATGTTTTGCCCTGTTTTCATAAATGTTTCAACTTTGTTTCAATTCAGTTCCATCCTTATTAGTGTACATGCAATGTTCCACAAAGACGAAGTTAAGACAAGCTGTTCAAACCTTGTAATTTACGTAACAATGCAGATTATTTCAGTTTTATTTGATTGCTGCACTTTTGTCACAAATAGCAGCATCCGATCTTCTTGAAAATCATCCCACAAGCCTGATGCATCTTTCCTTTGGATCTTTCGCACATTCATTTTGGCAGAAATAAACAAGCTCAATCAGGTTTGACAGTATGTCAATGTACAGGCATTTTCAGGTCCAGATTCTGGTTGGCTCACTCCAAGACTTCCACAGGGTTTTCCAGAAGCCCCTCCTGTTTTCTCTGCTTTATGCTTCAGGTTGTTGTCCTGTTGAAATGTGAACCTCCATCTGATTCTGAGTTCCTGAGGTGTTCAGGTAGGATTGAATGATGAATGATGCTGCCGTCAACATGTTTGACTGCAGGGGTGATATCAATGAGGTGATGCTCAGTGCTTGGTTTCCTCACACACGTGACCAAATAATTCAATCTTTTAGTGGCTTAACCTCTCTGGCAAACTCCCAGTGGTTGTTCACGTACCTTTAGTGAGAAATGGCTTCTGTGTGGACACGCTACCATAAACGCCAGAGAGGTGGAGAGATTCCCTGATGGTTGACCTTTCATTAGATTCTGCTGTCTCCACAAAGGACCTCTGGATCCCAGTCATGGTGAGTATTGACTTGTTGGTTGCCTGTCTGACTAGTTATTCAGTTTGGCTGATCCCCCGTCCCAGACTTCTCCCAGTTTCTATTGACGGAGGCTTCTGAACTTTTGGACACTTTAAATGCTTCAGAAATCTTTCTAGAATCCTTCGAAGCAATTCCATCACCTGTGGATAGTTTTCTCATGACTTCATTTTCACTCTTACACCCAAAATCCCCTGTAAGACATTACGTAGACTGTGTACCTTCTTAACTGCTGTATGTCCAGTTAATTCAGTTGACTGGTGGATTTTAGTCACCACTGACAAGGAATACTGACTGTAGTAGGTTGCACCGGATTGCAAGTTTCATAACAAAGGGTCTGAATATGGTATACTTCAGTCTATTTTCAAAAAAATGTAGTAGTAGTAGTATTTTCCAGGATCCCCATGGATCATGAGCAAGAGTAAATAAATGAATAGTGGCATACCCAAGGTTCCAGAATACACAGAATGAGGTGTTAATATTCTTGTGCGAACACATACGCTAAGTTGACATTAGGTGAATGGCAGATGGTGGACTTGAAGGAGAAATAAAGGCTCGTGACACAAACAATCGACTTGAAGGGTGTTGAGTGTACGAGGCAGTTGAGGAGGAGGCTTTTTGAGGAATTGTTGGTGGAGGTTGGTGAACTTGAGGGAGAAGGAATTTGCGGGTATCATCAGTAGTGTACCTCTGGGTCATGGGGTGTTTCGGCCTTTAACACTATACACCCTCTCCAGAGGCGGCCAGCCGCAGGGTGATCAGTCCTGAGCTTGCGTCCCGAGCCCAATTAGCCTGAAAGTCAACTTGTTGGCAGACATCTCAGGGGACTATGCATGGCAGGGGCGTCCAGTTCCCTGAGTCAGGCCTAGGCTGGCTGACCGCATACCTCCTGCTGCACTACTTGGGGGCCCAACTGGGGTCGTTCCTCTTCAGCCAAAGCCACTGGCTGCTCCTTTCGGCTGCCTCTGATGCGTCTTTGATGGCTGTGCGCAGGCTCTGGCCCCTAAGTCCCATGTCCCTCAGAAGTTTTGTGGCAGATTTTCCCACAAAGCCTCTACACCCAACCTCCACTGGGCGGACTTCAGTATTCCAGCCTTGATGTCGAGCTTCTGCGGCCAACTCGGAATACCGCAGGTGTTTCCGCTCGCATGCCTCCTCTATGGAGTCCTCCCAGGGTAAAGTGAGCTCGACCATGTATACCTTCTTTAGGGAGGGTGACCAGAGCACCAGATCAGGCCTCAAGGAGGTAGTGGCGATCTTTGATGGGAAAACCAGCTGTTTGCCAACATCTGCCAGCATCTTCCAGTCGCGTGCTGGGCACAGCTGGCTCCTCTCTGATGGTTTAGAGTTACTCCTGGCAGCTGTGGCCCCTTCACGGACAAAGGCAGTTCCCCATGAGATTTTAGATGTTGGCAGCGGTAGGGAATTGATGCTGGATCGTTTTCCCTCCAGTGTGGAAGCAAGGCTCTTCAAAACTTGGTTGTGGCGCCAAGTGTACCGTCGCTGGGTGAGGCTGGTTTTGCACCCTGTGAGTATGTGTCGGAGGGAGGCTGGCTTGGCGCACAGGACGCACATAGGGTCTTCACCAAACCACTGATGGAGATTAGTTGGAGATGGAAGGACATCGTAGGTGGCTCTGATAGTGAAACTCAATCTCTTCGCATCCATGGCCCATACATCCCTCCAGCTCAACTTCCTCCTTTCGGCTCCTTCCCACCGTGTCCACTGACCCTGCTTGCCAAGGGCGACTGCTTTGGCCCACCTTGCCGCCTCCTCCTGACGCCGCACTTCCTCCACCACCATCTTCCTCCGTGCTGGCGGGGCGGCACTTCTCCAGGCTGGACGGCTAGTTGTTAGTCCAAGGCCTCCTCTTCCTTGCTGAACATTCCCCACAATGTCAGCATGTCTGAGAGCTGCTGTTGCCTCTTCCACTGCTCTTGCTGGTGTCCACTTGTGCCCTGTAGCCAAGGTTGGTGCATTTTCCCTAACCACTAGATCTTTGGATTCGTTCAAGGTCATCTGCAGTCGTGTTTTGGCACACTTGAACTCCTCTGTGAGACTGGTAAGGGGCAACTTGAGGACACCGTCTCCGTAGAGGCCTATGGTGGTGAAGCCACGCGCAACTCCAAGCCACTTCTTGACATGGAGTGTGACTCTTCTCTCCAGCTTCTCTACTGTTGAGATGGGCACCTCATAGACTGCCAGGGGCCACAACACTCGGGGTAGCAGGCCAAACTGGAGACACCAGGACTTTAGCTTCCCCGGTAGTTGGGTATTGTCAATCGCCAGTAGGCCTGTCTTGATGTCATTGCACAGTTGCTTCACCTGGTCTTTGTCTGTCAGGCTTGCATCATATCGCCTTCCAAGGCTTTTGACTGGCTGCTCAGATACTGTGGGGATTGCATCATCTCCAATGAAGAACTGCAGAGACATAATTAAAACCTAATAAAGACAAATTACATAAATGCAGCAGTTAAACAGCACAAACAAGAAAACAAGCTCAAAAAGGCACGAATATGATACAGAATTGTGTCAAATTGTAAGCTGTTTTTTTTATATATATCATTATGGGGATGTGCAAGGATGAGCCTTCCATTTCCCAGCATTGTGGCTTGCAGAAAGAAACTGTTACACTTCGTCTTTGCTTTAATAGAGCATTATCACTTTTGACATTCTTAAGAAATTGCATATTTTTCCAGATTGTTGGGCTGCTGCATCAGTGTGCCGCGACACGCCACGTTCTCTCCAAAACCAGATTTTCCTTCAATGTGTAAAAAGAATTTGTGTGGAAAATTTTATTTGAATCCATGTTAAGATAAGTTCTGAAAGGATCTAAAAATGTGCAGTTTGATCTCCTAAATAAAGCTGCATGGCTCTCACATCAATAAAGGCAGAACTGGAACAACACATCTTACATAAAATTCTTCTGATGGACACATCCGACTAATTACTTTCAGTCAGCCCAGCACCGGGAGGCTTTTGAAATCATGAGTCTATCGCTGATATAGATGAAAGCAGTGGAAGGTAGTTTTGTATTTTTTTTTCCAAAGAAAGATATGTAAATTAGCCCAAAACAAAATCTTCAAATTGTTGATTGAAGTCCTTTTCGCCCTGCAGTGATGCCGAGGCACTACCTGACATCACTGGCAGGTGGGTTACTGCTTGGTGCAGCTTTGAACAACAAGCTCAATGCACACGGTGCTTTCAACCACAAGAGGTTAGTCAATGATGCTCAGTTTGGTGTTGTGCTACTTTCCTGACTCAGCTTTCATGAAATAAGTCTGTTATAACTGAGCATATATTGTACAAACACTGTGTATCTCTTGGTAATTCTCAGTTACACCTTGGACTGAGACAGCTGATGAGCAGCTGATAATATCATAAAGCAAACAAATACATGTTCACATTAACTTGTTGGTCTCTGCAGGCTGTGGTGGCACCTTGAAGACTCTCTGTTGGAAACGAAGGAAGGAATCTTTCGCACATCTTCACTGAAGCTCAGGCTATCATCGTTTCCCTTCACTGAATGTTCCAGCTGGTCAGAGCTACAGGCGCTGTGGCAACTGAGTCGGTTTCATATTTCATTGCTGCTGAATTATTCCAGTGTTCACTCGTGGAGTCTGTGGGGCGCTGGTGAGTCAGAGTGAGATGGAGGACTCTGGGAGCTGCCAAGAGATTCCGCAGCAGATGTTCCCTGAGCTTAAGTCCGGAGGCATTACAGATGGACTCAAGAAAACATGTGGGTAGTAATATTTGCTGCGGTGGAACAGTGGTTTGTATCACTCATGGAAGAAATCACTGCAAAACTAAAAGAATTACCTTGAGAGATGACTGGCCTTAGACTTTTACACATCATTCTCCAAAACATTTTGTCTGAAACACACATCAAACGTATTTTCCAACTGGGTTGTTTTTATCAGTGTAGATTCTCAGATAACGGGAAGTACTTAAACAGAGGGCAACAGGGCTTATTTTTGTTGATGATTTAATTCTCTTTAAATTGATGCCGAAGAAGTTGAGATCTTCTTGGGTTCTCAACTCAACACAACAACTTGGTGGAAAGCAACATCAAGCTCACAATGGAGGATGAAAAGGGGGGAAAAAAGCCTTTTTTTGGACTGTGCTGTGCACATTGAGGAGGATCGAAGGCTCAACACTGTAGAATACCTGTAACCTACACAAACTGAACGCTACCTGGCCTTTGACTCGTACCACAAACTGGAAAGCAAGCCGATGGCCATCAACAGAACTCTCTACAAAGAGAGAATGTACCCAATAAGTTCATCTCTATATAAAACTGGTTTAAGGACAGTAATGTCCACATTCAGTCGATATCCATCCTCAAAATGGCCTTTAGCGCCACTTAGTGCAGCCTTGTCATCCCTCCCAAAGTGGTTTCAAGACAATTCTCACTTTGAATAATGTGACTAAAGCATTTCACATGATGGCCAGATAGGTAACCAATTCCCAGAATGTGTGACACACAAGTGGCCCAACTCCCAAGGTGTAATTAACCCCACAAGGGCTTAAAACCTGGAGCTCACACCAGTCAGTTAGAGGTGTAGAGGGCTTCTTTTTTTTTTAAAGACACAGGAGTGCTGCCCCTTATTCAAGCACAAAGAATTCCTGAACATTTTGATAACCAGCAACCATAAAGAGATTCTAAACTGTCATTAATATGACATATATATATATATATATATATATATATATATATATATATGTATATATACATACACATATAGTGAGAAAAGTCAAAATGCCTGGAATTATTCAAAATTACCACAAGACACAAAACTGCCCAAAAAGACAGAAAAGGGCAACAAAAACACAAACAAAAGCGATTAAAAATGTACTAAAAAAAATAACTAAATTAAGAAAGTTATTAACAACGAACATAAGCTTGACAAAATGCCAGTTATTACAATATACTTTTTTTTATGGCAAGTAAGTGTCAGGAGCAAGGCTGCTGCAGCTGAACATTGCGTTTATGACATTTATTGTCCAGAAGATGGCAGTGTAGAGCCAGCAACACTGAACCACACATTATCCGCTGAAGTCAACAGCAGCTAATAAAGAAAAGTATTTACTCTATAGCAGCCTTCTTCTTTAATCTAAAAGACGTCACTCACCAAAAACAACATTTCAACACATTAGGAAGGAATTTACAATAAAGAACTAAGATCTTTCATTTGTAAAATGGGCATATCAGAGACAAAGTGTATCCCTGTGACAGATAGCACAGATATACTGTAGCTTGTTTGTCATTTTCTCCATGCATGCATTCAGAATGTTTCTCACCATCAGCTCTTTCGCACTGATGTAACACCAAAATGAATAACCCAATGAAAAATTAATCACTCCGCATTTGCTGATGAAAAATTAAGTGGTGTATTTTCTCCATCATCGTGATGTTCGCTAAAATGCTGGTAAACAGGCCTCCAGCAGTCCCACTCGTCTCACAGCAGACTCACACATAAGTGCGGATTCACAGACAGGTCAAAGGGTAACTAACGCAAACTGAGCCTTTTTCCATCTTTAGGGACCGGATTATTCCCCTCTATTTTCCCTGCTGTCATCTCTTCATCATCCACTTCCCCTCCTTCTGCCACAAACTAAGTGTAAGTCTCTGGGTAAGCAGAAGAGGACGGCCGCTTTACTTGTCCAGTGGGCTTGTTTTGAGAGCCTACAACAGAGTGTCCCTCAGACCAACACTGAGATGATCTGAATTTGGCCAGATCTCACACTTTGACGTAGGACGATAAGATGCTTCCAATCATTCCGGCATCCTCGTCATTCTTTTGGAGAATGAAGCAGCAGCTGTTTTGAGCCTGCTTCCAAGAATCTGGCATATTTGCTTTTAGTTGCAGCTCTGTCACCCAGCCTTTGTCGAGAGGCAGGGAGCAACCAATCAATCAACAGAGCAGCTCAACATACAAAAAGCACCCCTGCCGAGCTCTCACATCTGAGGCAAATCCATAACTCATATTTTTTGCATTTTCATGCAGATAGAGAGCAAACCGAGGGGACTAAGATATGTCTGCTTTCCTAAGTCTATTCCTTTTACCTCTGACAGTTTGACGTGATTGTAGTGTCAGCTCTCTGCATCTGCTGGTGCTGTCGTGTTCATGGTAAGAGGCTGGATATGCAAAGGCTGGAGAAACAGCATTCCTGGGCACACACATACATAATTTAGTAGAAAAGAGACTACATATTTTAGAAGTTACAAGCTTAGTGTCAACCCACAAGTGGATAGCCTATTTTAGTGTTTGGCAGGTATAATGCATCCCTTTTTTTCGCTTTCTTTTTTCAAAAAAAAATTCTGTTTTGTGTTTTTTTAGGTTCAGCAGAGATCTAGAAGTATGAAAATACACCCTCACACAAACACACGAACTGAAGCATCACTCTCCATCAAATCAGAAATCCCTGAGATGCAAACCAATATTGGGAATCTGCCCGAGGTCAAGCCCTCATCAAAGTCAATCTGGTTTCCTGCAACTCAGAGGGAAACTGACGACTTGGCTCCCATGTTGCCGTGGCAGCCAACACCCCCCACCCCTGCCCAGCCCCCCCCCCCCCCCCCCCCCCCCCCCCCCCCTTTGCAAATGATCAGTCTGTTGCCATAGCAGCCCTGTGGAGCTTTCCTGCCAGTCAGTCTAGCAGAGCAGATGAGCAAACCAGCGGTGCCTCCACCTAGTGAGGCCTGCACGTCTTCATCTGTTGCCATGCCAACGTAATAGCGTTCTGGATAGATTCGGCATGGCAGGGAGTCAGTTCCTTTATCTTCCAACACGTTATATTCAGCTGAGCTTGCCCGCGCTCAGTGCTCGCGACATGGCGAGAAGACAAAAGGGAGCCGAAGGGGGAGAGGGTAGACGTCAGGATAGTGTATCTCTACAGAGATCTAGAGCGAAACTGAGCTTAGGTGTGCTCATCGGTTGCTAATTAGGAGATACACAGAGATGGTGGATGTCACCGAGGCATGCCGCGTAAGGGGACCTGGAGTGGACTCTCCAGCTGACTCACTTTGTATTAAAATGAGTGGATGTGTAGAGTCACATAGTGCAGTCACCGTGAAGATGTACTGAACCACTTCAGATGGGGTCAGGCATTTCCAGGCTCCACTCTAAAGCTACTGCATTGAAAGTTTATGTAATTACAATGTATCCAAGGACAAGATATGTTTGCAGAGAATAACTTTCTTCAAGTAGAGTTCGATAGACTTCGTTAACATATTGATGTACAACCCAACTGCAATAAACTTTGGAGTTGACGCTTTGTAGAATGTAGATGAAAAGAAAATGCAATGATTTGAAAATCTCACAAACTAATATTTTTAGTCACAATAGAACATATCAAACACATCGAATATAAATATGTATAAATGAGCTTCATACCAACGAGTAAATGTTCCAGCTAAAAAAATGTGAATCTGTTTCAGTGTTAAAAATTCATTTGTTTTGTGTAAGGTTGGGGGATCAGGGTGGCAAAAAATTAAAAATGGATAAATGTATTTAAATATTTAGATGCCAAGTTCACTACTGAGGAGGTGCATTAGCTGCGTTTCCTGTTTCCTGTTCAACATTTTAATGCTGAAGGTCAATGGAGGCGACATGTTTTAAAAAAGTTACAGTCATATAGGGTGATCTAGTGAAAGAAATCCAATAGAGACTGCATAACTATGTTTTTATAGGTTTAGAATTCATGAAAATGATAATCCTTTAGTTTTTATGCCCTATAAATGAACAACTATGTTGTATGTCAACATACAATGTTTTTCGTGGCCATTGTAGTTATTTCTGTAGTTATATAGGTTGGTGAACATCCTACACATTAGACATTAGACATTTTTTCTAGTTAGTGAATTGAAACTGTTAATTACAGCTGTGCCTGATGTAATCTCAGCCGAGTTTACTCGTTCCATCCTGTTAAAAGAAATGTTTCTGTTTTTTGATACTTCAGCATACATGCTTGCCAGTTTGATAAAAATATCGTTATTGGCTCTACTTTTTTTTTGTGGAAGAACCAGTCTATGCATAAAAAAAACTGGCAGTGTTTTAGTAGATTATCTATTGTAACTTCAGCCCTGTTTTTTCATTCTTTCATCTGTATTTGGGCATGTTTAACATTTCAAAAATCTCTGTAAACGTCAGGGAACTGAGGAGTTTTGTTTAGTCTAGTGACCTTGGTGCACACTCTGAGGAGTGCAGTCTGATGGAGTGGCTCAGTTTGGCTGCCCTAAGGCCAGATCCATTCTTTATCAGAAATATTCAATTAAAACACCGGCAAAATAAATCATACTTCATAGCATTGGATCCCCAGTGTTATTGGCATTGTTTATTTTGCTGCGGACTACATGCCAGATTAGATCCACTGTAGGGATTTAGCTCCTATCAGATTTAGCTCCTATCAGCACTATGAACATCTGTGGATGAGCTTTGTTAGCTCACAGGATTTAGGATTCACGAGTCAGCAGTTTTTTAAAAAATCCACAAAACTCATTACAAAAGGAATAGCTGGAAGAGCAACACTTGCGACACAAAACTGTGAGAATGTAGAGTTACAGCAAAGTCTTGTTGAATAAATTTAAGCACTAATCAAACTGTTTTGCTAACAGCATTTTACTATATACTGATTTTCCTAATGAAAGAATCGAGGGCAAGTGATGTACTTTTTGCAGTTGGAGGTGTTCATGGCTGAAGCCAGATGCCACATCTGGGGGGAAATCAGTATTGAACACATAATTATGGTCTCACGTTTTCAATTATTTACCCAAATGAAAACTATAAGTTCCAAAAGTCCAGGACTTTGAATTGTCCCATCATAAAGACAAGTTTCCAAATATTCCAGTGAGTCAGTCTAGAAAGTATCGGTTCATTTCCTGTAAAGATTTTTCTTAATGTGACTTTAACTTTAGTAAAACATCTTGACTACAAACTGTTATTGTTGAAACGTAGAATACATGTTGTTCATTGTATGCTGTATGTGAATTAGTATGTTCTATTTACTTACATAACAGTTCTCTGTCACATGGTGATGTGAGACTGGTATGAGATTATACTATCAAGCTAACTCTGAAACTGCAAACTCGTGATGGTTTCACCTTTGGTTACCATGGAAACCACCACTCCATCAGTTAAACCTTTGTGACTCTAACTTTTGCTTTGGACGCTGGACATGCAGGGAGCTACTTGATAATTTGGACTAAAAACTAAAACAAAGCCCACCAAGCTGTTTGGACTGGGATAATCGTGCAATTATTATTTTAGTTTCTCTTTTTTTATTGAACTATGGATATATTCAAGATGCATTCAAAAATTGCAAATTGAAGTGGAAAGAGATACAGTGCTGTGTTTCTATTTTAGTTTTTAACTGGATTAACATTAATTTGCATATTATTCACGCTTCAGTGCTGTTTTTATTGAAGTTTGGGGTGTTTTTCTGGACATATCCTTATCTGGTTATGTCAGACGGGATCGCGGAAGGAGGAATTTTTGGACACCGGCAGCAAAGTGATGACATTTGCAGAGATAAGTAACTTTACCTTGTAGCCACTGTATCTAGAATTGAGATGATTCCTTTCTTTTTTCACTTTGGCACTTGTGAGATGGTAAAAGTAATAGAATAAACTGGCTGCAAAAAAAGAAACCCCATCCAACCAAGAACTTTTGATATACTTTGTGTTCAATATACTTTAGCCCAATATATATTATTTATTGGAATCACTGAGCTGACATGTTTGTTTTTCACTGTATATTAACCCAATGCCTGAAGTGTGCAAACTCCGTGAAAGTGCAGCGAGACCCAGTGTGGGAGTAAATTTCCATAAATCCTGTGGTCATATGCAGTTCACTGTTCACTGGGACTGATTAGGAATTCAGGATTTTCAGCAAAGAGGAGGTAGACTTTTTATAAAACTGCTTAACTCAGCGATTTAAAAAAAAAAAAAAAAAAAAAAAAAAAAAAAAAAAAAAAAGCTGAGTAAGGCTATAAATTTCCTTAGAAAATATAAGGGTTTAAGTCGTGTGATGAGTCCAGATGATTTTGACACTAACAGAGAGGTTTGTTCAGAAGCCTTTCTCATTAGGAGTTACTTTCATCTGTATAAGTTCTTCTGCCACATAATTTCTCTTCAGTGTAAGTAGGATTTTTCCACTTGTGTTTATTGTTGCATCTGTTGTGCTGTTCGTATGTAAGTAATAAATTATTTTTTCTTATTTTCAAAGATTCAGCTAAAACTCTGTAAAAGTTGTGTTTTTTCTAATTGCCGACAGAGAGCATGGCATCTAAGTCCGGCCTGAAGACACCTTTTTACCTCCATGTGGCGTGGAAATGATCCTGATTGTGTATCTCTTTAGCAATGAACCGAACATAAATTGAGGATTTACGTTTTGTTATTTCGAAAACAGAAAACTTGATAAAATTAACCCCAATGGCTTTTTCATGTCTCTTGCCCATTTTTTTTATTTGTGCCAGGATGTCTCATTATTTTTCCTTTACACTCCTGTGTCTTTGTCCATCTGTTTTTGCTTCAAACAGACAGACTTGTAAAAGGCCAGACAGACCTCATGATGAGGGCGAAGATAACAAACAGCTGGATCATCCTACCAGCACTGTGAAGAAACCACACTACTGCGAACTGTGTGGGAAGAGAAGTACATTTTAAACATCATCAGCGTATCCACACTGGAGAGCCCGTCATGTGTTACCTGTGTAAAAACAATTTCTATCTAACATGGAATATGAAAATGCATCAATTCATCCACACAAGTCCGTCAACCAGGAAAATTGAAGAAGGATCATCATATCCACACTAGAGAAACACCTTACAAGTGTGACGTGTGTAAAGAGAGTTTCAGACAGTCAGGACATATTAATAGTCATAAAAATCATATGAACACTGGGAAAAGCCATGGGTTCTGGTTCTGTGCGGCTCCATCAGCATGGACAGTGAATAGATGATATCAAAGTGTATAAAACACGTGGTTGTTTTTGTAAAAACTAAGATCTTAAGGAAGAGTTTATACAAAAAAACAACCACACAAAGCTCCCCAAAGAGCACTGTGCTATAGTGGGTTTATAACATGCTAACTAGAGTGCTACCATGCTAGTTTTCCAAAACAGTCGAGAGTCTAGAGCCAGATGCTAAAATGCTTAAAGTTCATAACAGCTGTTCTTACGCTGTCGGTTGCAATGGTAACATGGTAATGTGTAGGAGGTTGTTGAATTGTCCACCTGATACACTCCTGTTTCCAGGTTCTGCCTGGTGTTGTCTCCACTTTTGTCAATTTCCAAGAAAGGGTTCCATTTTCTCCCACTGATCACTGGAGAGACTATGATCCATCCATCCATTTTTGAAACCCACAATCCAGTTCAGGGTCGCAGTGGGCTGGAGCCTAACCAGCTGCCTTTGGGCAAAGAACATGGTGTTCCCTAGACAGGGCACTAATCCATCTCAGGGCCGACACAGGGACAAACGAGATAAACAACCACGCCTGCTCGGAGACCAACATATCCGTCTTTTTTCTTCTTTCTTTTATTCAACATAACTTTGTGCTGAAACAGACACACTGCTTTGCCAACATGTTGCTTTTAAATGCATTTTTAAAATGTTCATGACCATCAAAGGAGAAATTGTAACACATTATGGATACACAGATTGAACTGATTTAAGGGAATAACACTTAATTAATCCCAAAATGTGATAAAAGTTTTGCAGCACAAAGAATCAATAGTTATTGTCGGAGGCTGGAATGATCATGATTCATGAGCATCTTTTTACAACATTCTTCTCTGCGTAATCGTCTCCAAAGGCTCCCCAGCTGTCCAGCACAGAGCCAGCACAGAGCCAGCCTTCTCTATCAGTTTGCCCTGTTTCTTTAAGTCACTCGGTCTGATGCTGCTGCCCGAACAGATGGCTGCTAATTATTTTATACTCTCCACCACAAGGTATGTAACATCTTACTACAAACACTGTAGGAAAATGACACTGAGATGCCTAAAATTCTAATTAGATGCATTGTTGTGGACCAGGTCAAAAGTCCCATATCATAAAACATTCTGGTAGGTTTCTGTGCATTTGCACCACAAGCAAATTGCAGCCGAGTCTCTTTGTTGGTGTAACCGTAATTATCATTTCAAGCTGCCTGTAAGGTTTCAAAGCTTTAAGCACTGTAAACTAAACTGTATTGTCCTTCACTCCATTGAACTAAAAGCCTACACAGTTTGGAAGAAAAAATGTGTGCTCTGCATCTATGTTGACCTGCCTGATTAATGGTTTACAAAAAAGATGAAAATAAAATGTGCAACAAAGTGAAAACACTGCATTTTCACAACAGTTTTGCTCCCTTTGGAAGGAAAGAACTCCAGCTCCTTGAGGAGTGAGGAAGAAAAAGATTTCAAAGTACATTACATAAGGATTTCCCTTGAAATGGAGGGTGTAAAGCCGCTTTTTCATCTCCCGATCGCACCGAAAGTGCACGCCCAGCCGGCTGAGATGACTCTGTACAGCCTCAGACTACTATCATGTCATTCATCTTTCTCCGGTCACACAGCTGGCACGGACTTTATCATCTGTGCAACCTGGATGTTCCCTGCAATGGATCCTTACAGCCTCAAGAGACGAAATAAGAAACAGCAGCACTTTTTTTCCGTCGTCCCTCGCCATGTGACAACCTTGAACACTGACCTCCTGCTGCTGCTGCTTCTGGTGCATGTCTTTTAACTGCATGTTGCTTAACAAGACTAGACAGCATTACGTTGTCACACATCCAGACTGTCCTCCTCCCCAAAACATGCCCATGGGCAGTTTATGCAGGCAGGGACATATGGGACCTGTATCACATCAAATGAAAATGCAACCTCTCGAGGAGCAACTGCACACGAGTGTAAAACTGGCTTCCATGAGAGTGAAGTTTGCATATACAAAGAATGTATTTTAGTCCTCATTTTTTCAACCCTAACCAGGTGATATTATTACCGAAAACCAAGGCAAAAATGACAATGTTTCATCCTCGCCTGATGTGTTTGCAGCACCCAAGGCAATCAGCAAAATGGCATCCATGAGGATAATGGCTATGGTATAAAAAGAATGTTTTAGCCCAAACCATGATCGTTTTCCAGCCCTCACCAGGCAAAGTTATTGTTTAAACCCAACCAGGAGATGCAAAATTAATTCATTATTAACTGAATCAAACTCAGGAGTGAAAAAGACAGTTGTCATGTGTTGGTCTCGATCTCAAGTCTCACACGAAATCACATAACTGAACATTCTTCATTTCACGCATTTTCCCGCCCTCCTTCCTTCTAATGAGGACTTTGTGGCTTCTCAATGGAAATACTTTAGGATGACATCTGCTCTGATAAGGAAGTGTCTTATTTCCCTCTTGGGGATTGTAGGGGTGGTGCTTTATGGGAACAGGACACGGTCACTGACTGACAAAAAAGCAGCATGTTTATATTTGGAGCACTTGTTGTTCACGTCATGCAAGCAGCGCTTTTGTAGCGCCATCAAAGGACGTCTCACTGCCTTGTGGTTGAGAGTTACTCCCTCTTGGTAGACAATAACATTCCTCTCATAGATGTTTAGCTGTGGAAATCCAGTGATTATAATTTGACATTTTGTAAAATGATAAATAAAATAATATCACCCGTATCTCTGCCCCTTTAGAACTGAAGCAACTGTAAGCTTCTATAAAAATAGTTATAGTGTTGCCTCACAACAGAGGCAGGAAAATCTGCCTTCCCGTACCTTAGAAATAATGAATGCAAACTGAAACACTCTTACTCGTTTACTTTGGTCCAAACAGTTGCATCCATCTATTTTTTGTCAGAGTGTCAGTCTTTTTCAAAGAAAACAACCTCCCTGTCAACCAAAGAGTCAAAGGTCTGCGGCAGTTGACATCTGACAGAAATCTAAACTGAGCAGCATCCTGCTCCGGAGAAGAAAACGATCCACAATCCTTGTTTAGGCCTTTACACCTCGGGAATAACTCTCTATTTTCCATACCCTCCATCTCATCCTCTTGTGCATACACATCCATCCATCATCAGGAGCCGCAGAGCTAAAACCGACTCATCCCACCATCACACGTACAGTTTGTTTCAGTGATCTCTTCTCCACATTTCAAGCTTTGGAGGAAGGTTGGCTGTCAAGCCGCTCTGTCTTAAAACAGTGCTTTATAGATTAAATGGGCAACAGTATTGCACCTCTCAGTCTCTCGGTGGGAATTGCCTTCATGAGTTCTTCCTTCCCAGAGAAGCTATTTAGGCGCTTTAGGCAAAGCTGTCATCAGTGGATAAAATACATCAGCTGAACTGATCACTGATCAGGCAACCCTAATGAACAAACAAGTCGATGGTGTTTCACTGGTTTGGTTAACTGTAATTCAAGTCTCAAGATGTTGATGTCAGGGTTTGAATCTGCTGCGATCGGTATGAGATGATTGACGAGTCCAGCCTGATGTGGAAGACACAATGATGGCTCTAAAATGATAACGCTGAGAGAGGCTTCTCTTGGCAGGCAGCACATTATTTCAATGTGCACAGCTTTTAGATTGAGTGACCTATTCCATTAATGGACTCAGGAACGTGATGGTACAATAATTTCACTCACACCTCTGTTTAGCACATCTCCGATATTAGGTGTAATTG
Source organism: Odontesthes bonariensis (assembly GCF_027942865.1). Lineage (NCBI taxonomy): Eukaryota > Metazoa > Chordata > Actinopteri > Atheriniformes > Atherinopsidae > Odontesthes > Odontesthes bonariensis. The sequence continues at coordinate 12,483,524 of NC_134519.1, read as the reverse complement.
GGTACGGACCGACTGCATAAATTTGGTGCTGACAAAGCTAACAGGAAGTGAATAATGCAGCTGTAGTCAAGCTGGAACGTACCATCGTTTCTGGAAATGTTCTTACAGTTTTATTCTTTATTGATGAATACATGTTCATTTTTTAACTAATGCCATAAACATTTTTCCAAACATTTTAGAAATTGGTTGCGTAAAATGATAAATCAAATGTGCACATACTGAACACTTCAACAAAGACGCAGTGGACCATGCTCCATAAACATGCAATATCTGAATTTCTGACCTCTCAGGAGCAGTGAAAAACAAGCTATGGATATACAGTATCATCACCTTTTATACACAGAACTTGTGTATAACAACGGAAATATTTTTTTTTTTTAGTCATGCTTCCAACATTGCATCCCAACAATGAAGCTCATTTAACTGTGTTTTTGGACTTGAGCTCTGATTGAATATGCTTTTGAGCTTCTTCGTGGATCTAGGCGTTCACTCCCTGGTTGCTAACCGTGTCGAGGCTATTGATGATTCTCTGAGGGTTCATCTTTTGGAATGATGACTCGTCGTGCTATTACTATAGCGGTTCGTCGTAGCTGGTTCAGATTGCTTCATGCACTAACATAAAGCAAACATGACACAGAGCATATAAGCATGTGTTATGCTCTGCCCTGCCTGTGTCGATAATGTATCTAAATCCCTTGATCAGTCATTGTCCTGCCACACTCCACTGCTCTGAGTGTGTTTCACAGTCTGAGGAAAGTGATGAGTAGGCACAGCCACCGAACTGTTTGATCTTAGGCCAGTGTGCAGACTGCTTTGTTGCTGTGTTTCCTCCTCACTTTCTGTCATCCTATTCTCTACTCCTGAGCAGCATGAGGTAACAATAGCAGTGTGTACAGTATGTCTTGACACAGCCCGTTTTGCTGCATGCGCTCTTCATCTCTGGAGCCTTTTTGGCAGTAGGGTTTGTTTACTTTACAGACCAAAGTGGTGACTAAATATGGATTTTTAAGTACCCTATCAGTGTACCTTGAGCACAGTGGTGCTTTGTACTGAATTCTAATGTCAGTAGACCAAAATGTTTATGTTCAGTGAGTGTAATGTTCTCTCTGTTCACCATCTTCAGGATCCTGCATGGCCGTGCATCTCCTCTGTGTTGATGCTTTGAAAAGCTTTGCAGTTAAACGTCTACCTGTTGTAGCTTTCCTCAGCCACACGGGGAAGTTAAAAATTTGTGGAGAGACTTTAGGTTTAAACAGCTGTTTTTTGGGGTCTTTGTTCTTCTTGGTTCTTGCCCTAAAGTGGGAAGGAGCTTGAACATACAATGACACTGAGTGGAAACCATAAAATGGTCTGGAGCAGCTATTGTCAGAACTCCCTCTTGTGCGTTTTTTTGCTGATGTATTTCCACTATTCCTTCTTTTTAAGGGGACCTCTGCTGAAGCCTCGCCCATTCCAAGCTAATATTTACAAACCTACATTCGACCCTTAGACTGCATCATCGTCAATGGTGACGTGCTGTTGGATATTTGCATTCAGGCCAATGGTTTAATTCCAATAATCCTTCACTCTGCAGCCAAAAGGTGTGTAATGTTCTCTGACATGAATCCTGTTCTTTAAGGTGCTGACAAATGCTGATAAAGCCGAGGCTCAGAGGAATGTTATGGCCTGAGGTAAAGTAATGAACAATAAAAAGGGTGGACGGGATCATATGTTAGCAAGGATTTTATGTCAGGCAATGCAAAGTTTTTTTTTTTTTTTTAATTTTTCAAAAATAATTAATAAAAATGTGTTTCTGAATATATTTGAGCCAACAGTAATACGCACAATTCCCAAGTATTTCTTCATTTTAGATATAAAACATTTTCTCAGGCGTGTCCGGAGTAGTTTATGCTGTGTCTTTAACGTGAAGCCATGATGGAACACAGGATTGCTTCCCCTTCACTGTCTGCCGTATATGAAAAGCCCTGCAGTGCACTCTTTTAGCCTTTTGTTGCTTTTTGAGAGACTCATCTTTAAATAAGCTGCACCCCCTTTGCATGCAGTTTAGTTGGAAGCTAATTCAAACATCACAGGTCCGTGCAGCATCGATGTGTCACTTTTTGAAACTCCTGACATATGTTCACTCTAATTACTCTAATTTGCTTCGTTAAAAAGCTGGTTTTCTGTTTCAGGAGAACATGTATCAACTAGACTGTGAAATTCCTGGAGAAATTGCATTGGGATTGCTAAAACTGCTCTTCCCTCCCCTGAAAAGTTTAAGCTGAATTAATCAAAGTATGTAAATTAAACAGAGATGAGAGAAGCTGTTGATTATCAAATGTCCTTTAGCTGTGAGATCCAGGTGGCAGCTGAGGTTGCCAAAGTAAAGTTAATAGTTTTTCCATGATAGATTTTGAGTGTTTAAAAAAACAGTGTTTGTCTGGGAAAAACCATAGCAGTCAACACACAAACTGGCCAATTAATTTGCCATTTGGATCATGTTTCTTTATCAAACAAAAAAAAGGAAGAAAAGAAACCATTTTTTTGTGACAGCAACATGTATTTTGATTGCGTTTTATAGCAATGCCAAAAGTTATCTGCTGTGACACGACCTGGTGGTAAACCCATCAAACATCCATTGCTTGGAAGGAGCACAATGGTTCACATCCAAACATGTGTTCCTGTGGACACAAACCATTGTGTTGCGCAAACCAATTTGACTGGCAGATGAGAGGCAGTGCAAACTGAAGCAAGACAATAAATCAGAAACAACTCCTACCATTTTTGAGCACATTGCCAAACGTCCACATGTAGAGCCAGCTTCTTGTCAGTCATCTGCCTGTTGAACATATCTGAAAATAAGACTTAAACCGCACAACAAAAAGATGCTAAATTACAGAATCTATGTTATGTGTATGAACGTACAAGCTTTTTGCTGAAAACAGTATATTCTTATGTAATCCCCCTGAAATTATTTACATATTTAACTGTATTTTTATTACATATTTTACTTAGTCACTATAACTGGTTACGGTTATATTTGACTCTTAGTTTATTTACGTAATTCTGTTCACGAACATAACTAGTTAGTGCCAAACACTGAAACAATCCTCCAGGAACCACAAATTAAACTCTTCTTCCTTTCATATGAGACACCTCCTTTCAGTCTTTCCTTTCAGTCTGGGATTTATCTGGGACTTCTTCCATTTAAGGAAAAAAAGAGAAGAAATCCATGCAAATATGAGTAAAACAGGCTTTCATCGAAGTCAGATTGTTTCATCAGATGTTTCAGATCGCTTGGTATGGCTGCATGACAGATGGATGAGACCAGAGTCTGGAAGTAATGAAGTGCAAATACTTTGTTACCGTAGCCTACTTAAGTCGAATTGCCCGGTATCTGTACCTTTCTGGAGTAAATTTTTTACTGATGACTTTTCAACTTTTACCAGCTACATTTTAACATGAGTATCTGTTTGAAGCTGTCAGCTCTAAGTTAAATTCTTATTAAAGGTGTTGTGACAGTGTTTGTTAGTTAGTTTGTTATTCTGAGTCAGAAAAGTTTGATATTCTTAAAACTGCATTATGATGTATGATGATGGTGGAATTCTACCTTCAAGGGCAACAGTTCAGAATCTGTACTTTTCCACTTTTCCTTAAAGAAATTAAATTAGTCCTTCTATTTCTATCAAATCCTTTTTTATGTACTTCCACTTGATTAATAATTGTGTGTACCTTTACAAGCTCTGGATAAGACTAATGGGATATTTCAGTCAGAACCAATGTGGTGGAGATTCGAGCGGCTGTCGTGCCCTGAGCCATGCTGCTTCTTGCTCCTGTTGAGTGTACTACAACTCACTGTCTTACAACTCTTTACTCATCTCCTTGCTTTCAAAGGGCTCTGGGCTAAGTAGAGTTAATTCAAAATTCCACTCCCAGTGAACCGGGAAAAAAGCAATTTTCATCTCACTGCACCATCTCTACATAGCCTCCTGGTTCATATTGAGATTAAAGTTTAACAATTTACTTTAACATCTATATAAGGCCTTTTATAGATTTGCTTGATAGCACATACCCATTCTGCTTGTCAGATATCATCTCTTCTGTTCTTGTGTAGTGCAGTGATTTTAATGGTCAAATCAGAAAGGTTTATGTCTCACATCGTACTATCATCAGTAACATTTTGCCAAGCTTCTTAGTGCTTCGACATTAAAGGCCCTTGATAATCAACATTTTCATTATAATAATGCTTCTAATGACTATGTGAACCTGAAAGTGGTTGTGATGAAACACAACAAAGCTTTTAGGGATGCCGTCTATGCTTCTGGCCAATCACCAAGCAGTAGGAAGGTGCTGTTAGCAACCAGCTGTTGAACATGGTCAACTGTTTGTAGCTGAGAAGACACATATTTCCCTCAGGAGATGGTGCACTGCAGACCAATAACAGAGCAAGAAGGACAGTGTGTATTTGGACTATTTACTGTCACCAGGCAGCCATAAACACTCTAAACAACCGCAAATGTTAATAAAAGTTTAAGGAACTTGATTTGTGCTGGCTGCTAAAAGAGGCAACAGTAACACTGTTAACTTTATGAGTGGATGATATGTGCGAGTTGTAATTATTCTAAAGCAAGTGGAGTCATCATCACAATGTTATTTCCTTTCCAGTGAAGCACATGTTTCTGCTCTGGAATGAAATGCCCTACATGCAGTACTGTAAGTGTTGGCTTTGTGACTTCCTCCACAATTTTCCGTTAAAGTCACCTTTGAATGATGAAAATAATGACAGCACTTGTCTGAGTCCTTGCTGACAGGAGGATAACAAATAATGATTAGACCTCCATAGTGCTGGCAGTGTGTTAAACTGGGGGTTGAATCTGAATTATGATCCTGCTGCTTAATTATTATGCCAATTTACAGGTGAAGCAGATCAGTGCATCTGTGGCTGGATAATGTTGCTCATTTCTGTGAGCAGAAGAAAAATTACTTCCCTGTGAATACATTTGGGCAGTTGGGATTTTCTGCTGTCCTTCCAGCAGCAAAGGTTAATTTCCCTGATAACACAAATGAGTCCCAGCCCTGCATGAGCTGAGTTCATTGGGAAATGTTGATTAAAACATTAGCATATGAAAAGATGAATGACCTCAAAGATGCTCCAGATAAAAGCAGTCAAAAGTGGTCGTGTCAGGTCGACCACAAGATGAAACCCTTTTGATTGGAAATACATTTTTCGGGCAGCTGCTGCACAGCTGGGAATGTCGCGATGGAGATGAGTGATTAATGTTCTAAATTCGATAGTCTGCTTTGTGAGATCTACAGCGAAATTATTTGTCTAAAAAATAAATCATGTCACAATTACAATAAATTTTACCCTCCAAAGTCAAATAACGTAACAGAGTCTTTTATCCCTGCAGTCACATCTATCTATCATGTGCTGCTGTTTGTGTCACTGACTTGGGTGACTCACCGGAGCCTTTTAAAATGATTAAAGAGCTTATCCAAAGAATAAAAGACGATGGGGAGTTTGTGGGTCTCCCACTGCACTGTCTAGTCTCCAAAAATCACCTGATGCTAAATTGTGGTAACACCATATGTTTCACACAACAGAAAATAGAAACAGGAGGTGCCACGAGGAAGACAAACCGTTCACATTAGCCTTCAACCCAATTATAGGACTGTGTGGAAAAGATGAACAGCCTTTCTTGCAATGGCCTACAAGTTTTTTAGTCTCTGTGTTCTCTGTGTTTTTTTTGTTTGTTTCAGACATGGTGCTCTTCTTTTCTGTGAAACATTAGATTTTTTTTCTCCATAAATCAGCAGAATTCAGAAAAAGCGAGACGCATTGGGCTCTTGACTCTGCAGCTGTCGACTGATCCGAGCAACGATGACATAACTGAAGGTCATGGCGCCTTGTGCAGCCAATGCCAAGACACCACATTCCTTCCACTTGGTTTACCTGCTCAGGTAATATTGTGTGACTGCTGCTGTATCCATAGCAATGAACCCCCCACAGATGCCCCCGACGCTGGCTCCTCCGACGAGCTGATTAGCATGCATGGATGAGGCCCGGGCTCTTCCCTGATTGGTCCTGTCAGCTCCTGGCATGGGTTCTGGCTCATCACTGCAGAAGACCCAGCTGGCTGTACGCTCCCCTCCAATCAAGCTCACGCCTGCTGCATTCCACATGACTGGACTCGTCCTCCAGGACCTGGGAACATGCTCCCGCTCTGTGAATGTCAGTATAAGCATCTCTCACTGAAGCACATGAAGGGATGGTTGCCTTTCTATGTGTGTCCTTTGCCACAAACTGCAGTCGAACAATCCCAAAATCTGAAACCGGAGAGCAGTTTGCAATAAATCTGACACACTTTCTTCTTGCCCCTCTGGGTTAGCGCTTCATTAATCCCTATTTTCACTTTTTTTTTGCAAGTCAAACCTTTTGACAAAGATGTCAGCTGGGAAAAATATTCAATGTACAACCTGTCCCAGCCCTCTGGCCCAAATAAAAAGAAACCTCTTCTAAGGTGTTCCGTGAGGCATTATAAAACAGTTGCCATGGATACCCAGTCTGAACAGGCTCCACATACAGGCAGCAGGATAGGAAATGACAGATGCCATATTTCACATTTCAAAAATTCCTTTTTCTCCTGTCAACAAACAAGCTGAAGGACCATTTTGCTTAAAAATGCCAAAGGGCAAGACCCTAAAAACAAGTCCACGAGGCTCCAGTTTGTGTTGTGGCCTGCAATCCGAGGGGCTATTTGCTTTCTTGCTCCACAGAGGTGGGTTCAATGATATTTTCCGCCTCATTTGGTCTTTGTTGCTTCCCCCAGAAGAGATGACCTATATTATCTAGGATGGGAGATCAAAGAAGGCTTTCTCACTGATCTCATAAAGCTTGCATCTTACAGACCCTGAGAATTAGTCCTGATTGCGCAACTGCTTCGCTGCACTGCAAAATGTGGCCATGAAGCTGAACAGGATGAAAACTCATTCTTCTTTTGTAGCTGCTCAGCCTACAGGGCTCATGATCCGGTAGTTTAGGAGGAGCAGAGCTTTTAAAGTTGAGCATTGTGATGTCTCTTTTGTTGATGTAATGCACACTCTGCTACTCAGTGCTATATTATTAACAACCTCATTAATATTAATTGGAAGAAATGACGCTCTCTTTTTGTAAACTTTGACAAAAAAAACATTTCTGACTTAAAGGAGTTGTCTGAATTTTTTTAATTATTATAAATATTTTCTTAAATACAACCTAACTCACTTTACTGTTGAGGTCTAGTTTACAATGTATTTATTACTTAATTCTATTTGTTAGAAACCCTGGTTTCAATTTTTATTTATTGTTCCTTGCCTTGTGGGCAATATCTACTTTTATCCTGTTCAGTGAGCATTGTGAGTACTGTCTTGACCTGTCCTCTGGATCCGCCTCTGTCAAATTAATGTCTGTTAATAAAGTGTCTGCAGAACAAATCTACCTACGGGTACTAATAAAGTCAACTTGAACTTGAACTTGAATTTGAATTCTTTATCTGGGACTTTCTTCCATTTCGAAAGCATATTACCTCCATATTTCACTCATGAATTCCCATTAGGTTTACATGTAGATGATATGTAAGCTAATGCTGGCCTCTATTCATGTTCAGGTCTTTGCACATCAATTCATCAGACATTTGTATTGTGGGAATGAAACAAGGTCACTCATGGGGACTGGTTACCTGCTGGGAATAAGTATTCACCTGCTGCTCTTTCTCCTACTCTCCTGATCCTTTATCTTCCATAACCCATGTATTGGTTCCTCTGCCTGCTGCAACTGGGAATCTCGCTCCATTTCCAGCGCTCCACATGATGTCAGAGATGCATGGCTGCTGAACATAGCAACGGATGGACCAGAAATGCCCATATGTCTCCATGACCTGTATCAGTCACAGCTCTGTCACGCATCTCATTAGCCAGAACCAGAAGTTGCAGATGGAACCTAATGCTCGTTCATCAAAAGAAGGTTCTCTCTCTCAACAGGACCTGAGCAGACAATGGTGCACATGAAGACAGACTGGTGTGATTTATGAGGAGTGCATTTGTTGAGGTAAACATTTTAGCTCCAACCCAAGCAAAGGCTCAACAGATGGCTGTTTCTGGGGCTTAAAATTTACTGTGTTGTGGTTTTGTGAGGAAGAACATTGGCTTTTAAAGCCATTTATTTCTTTTTGACCCTGTCTGTGCACTCACAGCATCTGCTGGGATTTGCACATGGGAACTTGGGGACTGATTTATAATTAACAATCATGTTAAAGGACACATCTGGTGTTTTATCCCATATTTTTTTCTTGTTTTTTTTTTAAATAACCAAAATGCAAATGGGGCTTTATCTATCAGAAAACATGGTGATGTGAAAACTGTTCCAAGACTGTCGTGTATTACTTGTGGTTCCTAGAGTTTCAAAAACTGGAATGGGAGGTAGAGCCTTCAGTTATCAGGCCCCTCTCTGTAGAACCAGCTGCCACTTTGGGTTCAGGAAGCAGACACCCTCTCTGACTTTAAGACTGGGCTTAAAAGTGTCCTTTTTGATAAAGCTTATAGTTAGGGATGGCTCCAGTTGTCATGGTTGTGTTAAGGGAGGACCCAGGTGCAGACACGGACGAGAGCAAAAATAAGCTTAAAGGATTTATTTTCCAAAATATAGACAAAAGGCGCAGCAAAGCTGGAGTACTGGAAAAACTAGAAACTAGAAAATAACAAAACAGACTTTAATACTTGCAGACAGAACTGACGAGGAAAATCAGGGACCAGGGAAAGGAGTGAGACCATGAAGACAAGGAATGCAGACTAGGAATACAGAAGTTTAGGACGAGGATCCGGCGTGGAGTGGTGGAACAAGACAGACATACTGGGGAGGTGATTACTGGAGCAGGAACTGGTGGCTGATTAGTAACGGGTTGCAGGTGAGAGTGAATGAGAGCAGAGGGCAGGAGAGAGACTGAGGAGAGAGAGAGAGAGAGAGAGATGGAGAGAGAGATGGCAGAACACAGGGGGCGAGGGAGAGCACACTAACTAACACAACAAATGAACAAGGACTAATGAAACATAACCGAATACCAAGAGAACGGAACTAAAGTGAATCTAAATACAGAAAACACTAAGAGTAACGAATAAAAATAACACCAACAACCAAGTCCAAAAACATAACCAAAAATCCAGATCCTGACACCAGTGACCTTGAAACATCCCATAGTTATGCTGCTATAGGCCTAGACTGCTGGGGGACCTCCCATGATGCACCTCATTTCACTCTGCTCTCTTTAGCACTTCATGTACACATGACTTTATTGTTGTCATGAACTTGTGTTTCTCTCTCTCAGCAGGTATCCCTGGCTTGCTGTTATGGTGCTTGTTGTCCCCTATTTCCTGTCCTCTCAACCCCCAGCTGTTCGAGGCAGTCTGGTTCTGCCAGAGGTTTCTGTCTCTTAAAAGAGAGTTTTTCCTTATTGTTTCCATAGCTAGGCAATTATTTATTTATTTTTTTTTTCAATTTTGAATTTGATTAATTGGATTTGATTGGATTAGGAATGTATTACAATGAACTTGATTCTCATTGGCATAAACTGGATCGTATCTTTGAAGTGCCTTGAGATGACAGTTGTTGTGATTTGGCGCTATACCAATAAAACTGAATTGAATTTGATTGAATGTCATTTTTGAGAGTCTGCAAGTAACAAATGTCAAAAGATTCCATTTAAAATGTTTCTTTTTTGCTAAGTTGTCTGTTAGGTATAGATACAACACTTGTTCCTTCCTTGAGTTTGGGGCCTTTTTTATACTTGAATGACTTATATGATATATATATATATACATATATATATATATATATATATATATATATATATATATATATATATATATCAGTGTTAAGTGTCTTAAACAATCATTTTGAAAGACCTATTTTAAGGCAAAATATAAAGAAATGAGGGGTGGATCAAAACCTTTGCAGAGTACTGTAATTTTACATGTAAAAACTTTAATTAAGTGGAGGGAACATCAATAATGCTGATTTCTTACATTAAGACAATCATTTTTGTATTACAAGTGTGTGGACGAGTTGTCATTTTATGTGCTAAAGATATGTAAACATGTGTTGGATGTTTCCTTTTTTTGCTGGTGAGAGAGAAGACAAAGATTACAAGAAACAAAAGAAACAAATTATTCATAATTCTTTTTTTTTAAAAACAATGTATTATTGAAATCTGTGAGGCCGAGCAAAGCTCCAAAAAACGGGATGCTACACCAAGTTGGCCATCTGCCAGTGGCCTTTGGAAGATTCCTGTCTGGCCTGTGTCACAGACATTGATTGGCATGTTCCCTCCTTCCTCCTTTAGTGTCTCAGAGTCAAAATTAAGAGACTATCTGATGCTTTAACAGGAAAGCCTTCCTCTTTTAATTACCACTACTATAGACCTCCAAGAGGGCTGTTAAGAATTTGAACCCTTCATGACTCCTAATAGGAAGTTACTAATAATAGGAAGGTTAATAGAAATGTAGTCTGGCAATAAATCTTTAAGACTTCTTTTAAAACTTTTACCATTTCAGTTGGCATCGGGGGCTGGGCTTCAGGGAAGAGAGACTAATGCACTGTTTATTTTTATCGTCTTGACTTTCTCGTCAGTGAAATATTCTTAGAATAAGTGAATGACGCCAGCCTCATCCATTAAGCGCTGATTGTGCATCAAACAAGACACGAGACAGATCCTCACCCCACTTTCAGCTTAAAGCAAGCAGTGCTTTTAACTTTCCGTCTGTGAAGCCCTCTGACTCCTGCAACAGCTTAGGCAGTAATGATGACAACGTCTCCTGGAGGGTGTTGATCTCTCACTGAGACCCTGTTCCAATATCCCAATTAGCCCATGAAGTCCAGGCTATGAAGCCCCTGCAGCTCCTGAAGTTGCTTCAGATGGACCTCACAGCATCTAACCAGCATTTTACACACAGAAAGAGTGTCAGGCATGGAAAGGGAGCTGGAGGACAAAGTCAATGTCTTCCTCTGTACGTCGGCTGTGTAGATACAGTAATAAAGCTTGTCGGATTTCAACTGGAGAATCACTGGAACTATTTCTGACACTATGTTATATGTGAGCCTCACTCTGGTGCGCAGTCTCCGGAGATGCCTGGATGTGTGAGGAGTGATTTGTTTTTTTTTTTGTTTTTTATAAGCATCAGAAAATAGTATAGCAGCAGATGCGGTGGGGCCTGAATAGAACTGTGTGTGGGTGAGAAATCACTCACAGTGGACTGGACCGGGAGAGTGGTGTCCTAAATAACTGTGACAGACATGATATGATCACTGAGGAATAAATTGAATTATTGAATTACGGCTGCAGCATGGATGGGATTGTCCCTCCCAACAGAACAAAGATGAACAGTATTAGAAGGCCGCAGCATTAAAAAAAAGCCTCAGTGTCTGCTGCTTTCGGTCTTTCCTTCCCCTCTTTTCTCATTTTCATAGTCATTTCATGACAGTAAAATCCCTCCTCACAATTCATCACAGCATTCTACGTGAGTTTAATTACTTGGGGATGTGTTGATAATAAATGATTAAGTACTTCAGAGTAAAGTCATTATGGCAAGTCAGAAAGTGCAGAAATTTTTTTCTTTCTTTCTTTCTTTCTTTTTTGCTCCAACAGCGTGTAATTATGTAGGTCACTGAAATTCTATACTTTCCACAACTGTTCAATAGCAATACCCTGAATATCTCTCCCCACCTCTAGACTGTGAGAAGACTGCAGAATGCACTTAATATGTTGATTTGATCAAGCAGACCAAGTTCCGCACTTTAACCACTGTCAACTTAGACCCGTTTTAGGCAGCTGATGGTGAGTCCCAGACCTTGTTCTGGTGGGTAGCGACATGAAACCAAACTTTAGTTCAAATGCAGTAAAGCAGGTTCATTCCATTGCTTTCACGCTCCATATTTTCTTATCTATCACCATTGCACCATCTAATGAAAAAGAACATATATATATATGCAGTATTACTGTGAAATACATAGTAATACTGTGTTCGTGGGAATCGAGAGCTGTTGAGGGGAAATCTCTTCAAGATGAGATATTACTGAAGGATTTATGCGCAGACAATAATGTGGCTCAGGTTTATAGCTGAGTTTGCATCGGAATTTATTTTTTTTAGAAAGTCTAAGGTTCAAAGAATATAATAAATATTACATTTTGGCACCAAGTCGGTTTTTCCAGCTCACTTTTAGGGGAAAGAGCATGCTTGGACAAGCTGGTGGAGCTGTTACCATCACATCCAAATGATCCATCAGCCGGGATATTCAGTCAGGTGCTTTACACAGACTTGTGAAACGAAAGTAAAACCAGCACTGGTTTATACACAGCTCTGGGTCCCACCACAGCATTTCAGTCAGGTTGAGGTCTGGACTTTGACTGGACCAAACAACATCTTGATTCTTTCCTTTTTCAGACATTCTGTTGTAGATCTGCTGCTGTGTTTGGGATCTTTGTCCTGTTGATGAACCAGTTTCAGCCAAGCTTTAGCTGTCGGACAGACGGCCTCACATTTGATAGAATACTTTGGTATACAGAGGAGTTCATGGTGGACTCAATGACTGCAAGGTGCCCAGGTCCTGTGGCTGCAGAACAAGCCCAAATCATCAGCCCTCCACCACCGTGCTTGATAGTTGGTATGAGGTGTTTGTGCTGATATGCTGTGTTGGTTTCCCCCCTAACCCTAAACTGTGCTGTCATGTTATTTTTAAAGAGAAGGGGCTTTCTCCTGCAACCCTTCCAAACAATACATTCTTGTTCAGTCTTTTTCTAATTGTACTGTCATGAACTTTAACATTTACAATGCTAATTGAGGCCTGTAGAGTCTGAGATGAAGCTCTCTTGCTGGGACGTCCACTCCTGGTAACATTGGCAGCTGTCTTTAATGTTTTCCACTTGGAATCATCTTTTTCTCTGTAGAATGATGGTCTCCAAATTGTTTGGAAATAGCCTTATAACCCTTCCCAGATTAATGGGTGGCAGGAAATGCCTCTCTAAGATCACTGCTGAAGTATTTCCTCCTTGGCATTGTGGTAACACCCACTGTAATGCTCCAGACCAGCAAACTGCCAAAACGTCTGCTTTTATAGAGGTGCTCACACTTGATGAGGTTTAATTCATCAAATGCATTTGATTAGCAGCACCTGGCTGCAGCTTACCCTCTTAATTCTTGTGGAAGCAGTAAATGTTTTGTGGTTTTCCACACACTGCATCTGCTTTGTGGCTCAATTTCCACTGAATAAATGATGACACTGTGTAATGTGCTGTGTGTTGTTCTTTATCTGAGGTTGCATTTATCTTGTTTTAAGACCGAGAAAGGACCAGAGGATCTTTTTTTTTTTTATCATCGCCTTATGTAAAACCTTATGGTGTACTTCCTTTTACATATGACTGTATATTGGATTTAATTTCATTTCTGATGACACACTTCATGTTGTAATAACAGCTGCCACCTTACTTACTTGGATATCTTGGAACATCATATTTGGCACATTTGTTTAAACACAGTAAGACATTGTAATTCTCTGACAGAAGCTCACACAAAGCTTTTGTGTGTCTCTGTATCTTCCTCAACTGCACAAGCTTACTGAAAACTGCTCCAGACCTCCAGACCCTCACCGCATTGGTTAACATGAGGGATTAAAGACAGCTCTTTAAACCCCTCTGGATTATTTCCAGGGTCCGTATACTTGGAGTCCGACTGCGGCATGCAGGCTGGAGTTTCCTCTGCACATTCCACTAATTTATGCCATAAACAAAACACATTTCTGGGTCATAAAATTCGCAGTGAACTCTCATGAGCGTCAGCACTCAGCTTTGTTATGCATGCTACCTCTGCCTGGTGTAATGCTGCTGATTCTGTCTCCAGTTGCATATCACTGAAACACATCTGGATTGAGTCTTACTTAATGTGGTTAAACACGGGGACACAGGACACAAGGAATTACAGCAACATAACCCAAAGGGGGAGGTAAAGGAGAGTTAAGAACATTACGTAAGAGATGATGAAAAAATTATCTGACCTCAACACTAGGTGCAATTTGGTGTGCGGTGCATTGTGATTTATTGAATTATTTTATTCTATTTTTTTATTTATCAAACATATGCGCATAGAAAAAATAGCCCGGTCTTGCAATTTGTCAAATGCATTCCCAAGATGTTATGTAAAAATCATACTAATCATTAGGGGTTTTTTTTCTTCTTCTTTTTTTGTTCCTGGATAGAAATCATGGGCAGAAAAAAAAGCATCTTTCTGGAGCACAAATCATACAGTATGATAACAACCCTCGTTTTTCACGTTGCCCAATAATCACCAGCAATAGAAATGCGGTTGGCCCGCCCCTGCCGGGTCTATTGTGAATCCGCGTTCGGCTGGAATCCACTCTTCCAGCTTTGGCACCAGAGTGGCGCACCACAACCTGCACAGCTGAACCAGGAGCGCGCCTTTGAAGATGTTTCATAGCCAAGCCACAATTTCTGGTAAGAGACGCACTCTTGCACCATTTTATTTCCTCTTTTTAACCACCAACAGTTTCTGCTGAGCCTCCAGCTGAAAAACCGTGCGTCTGTTTAATAGCGGGATTTGGATGTGTTTTGTCGAGGTCCAACGAAGTCTTTTGATTCCGCCACAGACTAATTTAGTTTTGGATCATTTTGGCTCTTGAATTAATCGACGAACAAGACTTTTGTTGTCTATAGGGCGTTGGACTTGGATCAATGCTCACCTGAGTCCGTGTATATTCTGATATGTGTGTGCACTGCAATCAATGTATTTCGGTTTGTCGTGTATATGTTGTGCTTAATCTCTCATATGTGAGATGTATCGAGAAGAAATATAAAAATAGCAACGTTTCAGACGCAGATCTTTTCATCCTCAACTTTTTTATAGCCCTGGTGTTGCCATTAGATACCAATTTCTTACAAGTTGGAACAAAGCAATGGGGATGTTAATGGTTTATACAGCGAGAGCCATAAATCTCCCCGCACAGCTCTGAGTTGTAGTAGTTATGAAAGCATGGGCTTCGTCAGGCCGTGACAGAGGTATGGATGTCTGTCATCAGTCTTCACCTTGCGAGCCCCCACAAAAGAAAAAAAAAAAAAAAACAGCGTGTTTGGCTTTGTGCTGTCGCCGTGGCTCTGGACATTTTCAGGGGCACCTCCAGTTCCACAGCAGCTCGTATTTTCTTCGCGGGATTTTCCAACAGAAGGGAAACAGATGCACGGTAATGTCAACAGACGATTACTCATGCAACATTGCGCAAAATAAAATATGCGCCCCCGCAGCTTGGACCGACCGAGCGGTTTCAGCCCTCCTCTCTAATCTGCCCGACGAGCGGGTTGTGGCACGCAAAACCGAGGAGTGAGCAGCTTCCTGTTCAGCACCGCAGACAGAGACACGGTCCGGCTTGTCCACACCCACCTTTGGTCCACGTTCCCCCTGTCTTCCTCTCTCCAAATGTAGACGCGGGTCCGCCCACGCCGGATCTGTTTCAGTGCAGATTGACTTGCTCTCGCTCAGGAGGCATTTGAGTGGTTATTGGACGTGATCTAAAGAGAAAGTCGCTATAAACAGCAACTGAGTGCCGGCGTCGTGCCGGTGAGTTGTTTGCCGAAGCTCAGGTGCAGAACTCCGTGTTCCACTTTCTATTGCAACTGCCTGTAATAACTTCAATCGTAAAGAGATTTCAGGGCCTTCATCATCATTATTTTTGAGTGTTGCTTGGAGAGAGGCACCCAGGGCAACCTTAAAACGTTTGAACAGTTGCTGCTTTGAGATAAAATTTGTGGAATAAGTTATTCATGAGGCCAAACCATAAGTCAAACACAATTAGGCGTGATTTGTCATATTAAATCGCAAGCAGCACGGACAAGGAGGAATTGCCAGAATCTCTCTGAGCAATCATGAACATGATGAGCTCCCCATATGTGGTGTGGTTTCAGCAGATGTTTGTTATAGTGTTAACTGATGTTGGCTTTGCTGCCCTTTGGACTTGTACAGCAGGGACTAGTTGGTAATGAATAATCATAAAGATCAAAAACAAATAAGAAATGTCTGCGTTGGTGTTTAAACAAATGTCTGATAGCTCCTGTTTTGTCTTTGTGGCGCGCTGGATGTGAAGGACACTGTCATCTTGGAGCACGGCTGTGCTGGTTGATGGATTTGGGTGGAAGAAAGAGGGGTTGGTTGAGGAGATTGGTGGGAGACGAGAGTCAAGAAAGCAAAAGAAAGCCAGAGTGAGGTGGAGAGGACATGCCTGCTGGCTTCCTGTCTGAGCACATTACATTCTCATAGGCTGATATCCTACCAGCACACAAGTAAAAGGCCCTGTCAAGTTAGGTATATGTTGCTTCTTACGTCTTTATATTTGTGGTTTCTCTCTATCTGGTGAGTAATGCCACGTCTGTCTTTATCAGGATTAGTGAGTGAAAGCAGCATAAATTCTTCCTTTTGGAGAATCTGGGCCGGATAGATTCGCTATCAGGCGTCTGGGTAAAAATGAGCCATTGTCCCCCATTAAGTGTGTTTTTTTTGCTTTCTTTCTGTTAGGCTGCATTAAATCTCATTTAATTCAGTCATTTTAAGACTGTTAGCTTTATTGCTTGAATAATTATTTTCGTGAAAGTCACTGTTGCTGTTCTGTTTTTGTTAGAGATTAGATACATGTTGCGGTTTTCAATGAAGTCAGTGATAGTAATAGATAAAAATTCTTGTTTCTTCCTCTAAAGTGGTGTTTCTGTAGCTGGGTCCATGGCTATATTTTTCACCTGCCGAAATTGATATACAACAAATTCTTTGGAGTAATTCATATTCCTTTATTTGAGGTACATTGTAATGAACAATTAGTGCACTTACGGGCGTGCAAAATGTTCTAAGTTTTAATCTAGACTTGCTGCTAGTTCCACTTTTGTCTTATTACCTTTGGTCTTTATAAATGTTAATTGACAGGAAGAGAACAGAGCTAATCTTAGATGGTAAATACCTGAAAAGATGACAAAAAATATGTAATTCTTTACAATCAGGGGCATAAAGTCGAGAGTAGTAACCAGGGAATTAGGATCTAATTGCTCGGCGACTGTTTAATTAATGTGTAAGTCCACAGCTAATGATTAGTTAACGGCTGGTTAAACGAGACAAAATTGGGAAACCAATTGATAATTCATTAATTGTTAATTAATATTGGAGGACCATATGCCTTTAAAACGAGTAACAATAGATTAGGCTTGGAGATCCTATATTATAACTAGTGAGGTCATGTCATGATTAGTTAGTGAATATTTGTGAATTGATCACGCAAACTGCGTTCTTCATGGGTGGCTCCTGATAAACTCTGAACCAGCACAACACCAGTAAGGTTTGTTTATAAAGCTTTACTGAAATATTGAGCACTCCAACCCGTGGGCTACACTAGCACTGAGTAACCACTCCTTAGATATATCATATGATTATATAAACTTTTTGTGTCCCTCCAAGTAAACCATTGAATCTGAGTTTTGAATCATTACTTCGTGTCCATTAGTTATTAGTTCATCCTCACAGAAAAAATAACTGTTGAGCTACCAGTAGCCTATTTGCCTGTTTTAGTCATTTGCAAAATGACTGCTGGTAGTCCACTGTTATTTCTTGCTCAAATCAATCTGCGTGCTTATTGTTTGTTATACAGAAGAACTCTATAATAAAAAATTACCAACACGAGCAAAGGTGGAAACTTAAGAAATGCTTTCAAATAACTTATAACTTATAACTAATACGACTAATAACGATGGATCGCTTCACTTAAGGGGAGACTGAAAGGGTCAGGAATTGGTCAAACAGTGAGCAACTAATTCGTAACATCTCGTAAACATAAAACACTATTTGGTGTGCACAAAAAAAGATGTCAGAATGTTAAAGTATTTAATGACTGAGTCGTTGATAGTTTTGTGTTTTTGACACACTGGAGGTAATTAGGAACCTCTCATGAAGAAAATGATCATTGTGACCGATTCTGATACTCGTGAATGGATCAAAAGTTGACATTTTATTCAAGGATCTCTGTTCATTTTCTAGTTTTTGTCGCTATCAACTGAATAAACATCTATTTGCAGTTATTAGGCAAGAATTTATTTTTTAATCCTTCATCACTTATCAAGGTGTGCAAGATGGGATCCTGGCTTGTTTCTTATTTAACTGATTAACATGAACTAATCATTGACTACTTAAGAAGAAGAATCAGAGTTTTTGATGACTGGTTCTTCTCTGTCTCAGAATAAGTAAATCAGCACATTTTGTAAGGTAATACTCAGGGCTGCACTGAAGTTTAGCACTATCTGCTGAGCTGGCAAACTTCCACAGCAATAGATGCAAACACTGAAGGGGTCATCACAACACTGAGCTCTTTATCTGAATGCCTGTCAGTCATCAGCCTCAGATTGTAGCATAAACCTGTAGGCAGACTGCCTCCAAAGTTAACAAAATACATTCATTAACTTTGTATTTTTTGTTTTACTTTGTTATCAGGATTTTCTAAAGAGCTTTAGTAAAGGGCGTTGTGTCTCCTCTTGGTTTCATAGGCACAA
Source organism: Odontesthes bonariensis (assembly GCF_027942865.1). Lineage (NCBI taxonomy): Eukaryota > Metazoa > Chordata > Actinopteri > Atheriniformes > Atherinopsidae > Odontesthes > Odontesthes bonariensis. The sequence continues at coordinate 12,464,934 of NC_134519.1, read as the reverse complement.
GTTCCACACTTCCATTTTAGGAGTCATGTAGACCAGTGGGAGGCTTCTGGAAATCACTGACCCTCATCACATGTCCACACATGACAGTGGGGGGGAAAATAGCATAAAAGTGGATGCATGTGTACCAAAAAATATTGATCTCTTCACACCCACCCTTTACCATTTTGGTTGATATTGTGTTTTAGGATGTAAGGGCCCTGTTACCAATCAACATTTCAGCCTTGAGACTCATGCTTCATAATTCAGCCTTGAATAGATGAAAAGCCTGAATTGCATGTGGAAAATGCAATCTGATTAGCAAAGTACAGTAAAGTCAATTTAAAATCTGAGGGTTTCTATGCAAACATTAAGGTAACACAAGCGAGTGTGTGCCTTGTCACCCAGGAAATTAGTTGAGTTTTTCCTTGGACATCAGTAGTCCCCTGTGAGTCCCTTGTCCTGAAAATTTTCTTCTCCGTTTTGTGTTCTCACAGACTGAGTGACGAGCCTGCTGTCCAGTCACCGCCATGATAGCCACAGGTGGCCTGCTGCGCATGAACAGGCGCCAGGATTCGCTCCGATCCAAAAATCGAGCTGAAAACAAGCGGAAGCGGAAATCCAAGAAAAAGAAAAAGAACGATGTGGTAGTGGTGAAGGGGAAGCTTAATCTCTGCTCCCCGGCTGGTTTTGTGGCTGCTGTTGGCGTCGTAGTTCTCATGGTTGGAATTTCCATGGCTGTACTGGGATACTGGCCGAGTCAGAACCAGCAGGAGTACCAAGAACGCCGCCGAATGGGAGCGTTCCACAGCAGCAGGATGAGCTACTCCAGAAGTCCACCTGTTTCTTCTAACTTGACCCGTGATAAGCCGCCCTCCAGCCAAGCAAATGTATTCAACCAGAGCCATTCTAACAGCAGTGTTGCTGACCCCTCCCCAAACTGTGGCTTCCTCTGTGACTTCCTGGATAATTATCTGTACTCAGACAATCTGAAAGTCTTTGGACCGCTGGTGATGGGAATCGGCATTTTTCTCTTCATCTGTGCCAATGCAGTGCTCCATGAAAACCGAGACAAGAAAACTAAAATCATCAACCTGAGAGATATCTACTCAACAGTGATAGATCTACACAGCATTCGGTCAAAGGAGTACTCGCCCCTTAACGGCCTGGTGAACTACACCCAGTCGAGGAGTGTCGAGGGCCCGTCGGCTTCATTCCCAGCAAGTGGGATGCACACCCGCAGCTCCTGGCCTTCCACAGGACTCAATACGAAGGGGGAGTTAGATACCGATGAGGTGTTCAGACGTTCATCACTGGCCAGCAGGCCACGCAGCTGGTCCAGAGATGTCCAGACTTTCACAGACACTGTATACAGCATCTACAAAGACTATAGCAATAGCAGTGAGCAGGCCCCCCAGCCCCAGCAGTGGGAGACCACCTCTATCGTTACCTCCTCTGTGAACGCTTTCACCCTCCCTGTGATCAAACTCAACAACTGTGAGGTGGAGGAGTCAGCGAGAGCGGAGGCAGAGGGGCGCTCAGAGGAGGAGGTGGTTATTGAGGCTGCTGCTGAAAACACGAGTGAAGAAGGACAGGCCAGCAGCAGCCACACTGAAGAGATGGTCGGTAAGCAGGGGGAAGCGCCAGTCATGGACTCCCCGCCTCCCCGTCACAGCCATGAGGACACAACCACAGAGACAGTTCATCAACAGGGGGTGTCAGAAGCTCACCCTCAACCACACTGGACCCAGCTGTTTCCTCCAGCGCCTGTTGCCACGGCGATAGGTTCAAATATGTCACTCAACTCCCTCACAGATCAGCCGAGGCTTGCACGTCGCTGCAGCTTGTCTGTATCCGGGGGTCGTCAAGGTGACAGAGCCAGGCGTTTTAGCTGTCCTCGTCTGGAGCGCTCCAACAGCAAGGGCTACATCAAACTAACTGACCTGGGGGGCGAGTCCTTCGAAGCCCCCGACACACACTCTTCTTCAGTGGCTACAGAACAGGAAATAGCAGTGGGCGTGGCAGCAGAGGAAGGAGCTCAGGGAGAGGACAATCTGGTGACACCCAGCACCTCTGGAGAATCCTAGGCTTTTCTTTGCTCGCTGATGAGCCTATTAAAGTTCTTTGATGTCTTGTTCTTTGCTCCAAATCTTCCTCTAAGATTAGTAATCATTAACTGGTCATTAGAGGACAGAAAAACACAAAGAGTAAACAGTGAAGGACTATTGAAACATAGCCATGAACTCTGTAGAGCAACGCTCTGTAGAAATAAACCACATCCACCATTCAATATTAAGATGTAATTTTTCTATTTTTTTCAAAGTAGCAAGAGCAATACTAAAGACTTGAAAGAGGTTTTAGTAAAGATTTATATACCAAAAAAAAAGAAAAGAAAAAAAAAGAAAGAAAATCTAATCTGATGAGTTTGAACTTTTCTTTTGTACAACAGTAGGCCAAACATGGTAGCTTGTAGAATTACCTAAACTGTCACTGAGAACATGTTGCACTGTAGCATTAACATATGCCACAGAAAACTAAATAGTCTAGATCTGTTTCTCTGCTTTGTTCTGTGAAAACCACGTGAATAGGAGAACTGAACTGAATCTCAGGTAGGCGTTTGGTTTAGGAACGAGACCTTGAGGACAAGGTCTTCCCTATGTGCGCACTTGTTTATATGGAATATACATGGTTGAATAAATCTGACTGTAACACCTCTGTCGGGTCGAACAAGTGTCTCTGTGTTATATTAGACTCAATGCAGTGAATCCAGAACATATGTTTGCTTCAAATCGTTTAAAATGCATTCAGAAAAAAAAAATAATAAAAAGGTGAACAAATGATATAAGCGGACTGTGAGTGTTGATATGGCGACTTTGTATTGACTTTGCAGCTCTGAGTTGTGGCAGCAGTTCTCATTACTGGGAAACTCCACGAGTATTGATGTTGCATTATCTTAACTTACTGAACTCAAGCAACACAACAGTTTTCTTGTTGTCTTCAGCATTAAAAAAAGAGTGCCGAGGTGTTTCTGCTGATGCAGCTGGGTGGCAAATTAAAGGGATGAAAATACCTTCATAAATCACTTGGCCAACAACGTTCAACTGAGATGAGATCTGGCTACTGCTTTGTTAAACACTGCGTTACACTCGGTGTGTCAGCAAGTGCATTTTCTTTGTGTTTCTCAATTCACTTGTGCAGGGGCCAGAGCCAAAATCATGTCTTGAAAGGCTGTGATTCTAAGGCCCTTGTGTGGCACAAACACAATTCTGTAGTGAGAATCACCGCACGGGCTCAGGAAAACCATCGTCGGTGACTTCAGTTTGTCACTGCATCCACAAATGTGAAAACTCTATAATGCAACGAAAAATCATAAATAATAAAGCTTTGGTGTGGCCGCCGCATTCTCTGAGCCCAAGCTAATTCAAGGGGATTTAAGGTGAAGTGAAAACTGAAAACTTCTTGTTTGATGAATATAAATGTTAAATGTTTATGGAATTCCACTCTGCAATCAAGACACAGTTAAAAACACAATATCACCAATGATACAGGGGTGCATTTGTGCATATGGCATGGCTGACTTTCCTATCTGTGAATGCACTATTATTAACACTGAATAACATACATACCGCTTTAGGGACAACAATCCAGATGATGTTTTGATCAGGGACAGCCATGCTAACTTTAACAACGCAGTGCCAAACCAGATTCTGTGGGTATTTTAACAGCACGGAGAGTGAGACTTGCCATGAGCTGAAAGCTGGGTGCAGCGTGACACCAGTGATTCGAAGAAGGAGAATTGTTGAGCAGGTAAAATTCTGCTGTGTATTAAGAAAAAAAGTAGAAAGACATTTCACCTTCATGAGTAAAACTAATGTCAGTTCCCATCTTGAGCTGTTACAAGATTAAAATGCTTTTTTTAAACAGTTGAACAAGGTGCACTGAGAGAGGCCTTTCATCTCTGTCATTGTAGCATTTTAACTTTAAAATGATGGAAACGCTGCTGGTACTAATTGAAACGCTCGTCTCTTCAGCATCCTGTGGTGTGCAAACGTCCCCCCGGCGGACTCAGTGCAGCTCAGCCTAACGTGGCCACCTAGTGGTCATGTGGCGCAAAGAGTATGATCAAACCTGCTCCTCCTGGTGCAGGCTACCAGCAGGTGGCACTGGATTTATGTTGGCTGACTTTAGTTATCGGTGGTGTTGAGAGTGGGGCTGTGTTCCAGGCCCACGGGGCGGGGTTATGACGTCAGTCTCTGAGGGCGGGGGGTTACCAGAGCGAGCGCTACAGGTGTCTGGTCCTTTGCCCCGGGACGAGCCCCAAGTCGGGATTCCTCAACTGTCCGGTAACACAACTTGGTGACAGTTGTTGTTGTTGTATTTTAGGAGGAGTCTGTGTCTTTCCTCTAAAGATTCAGGTAAAGTTGACAGTTATTTTTTTTTCTGTGTTGTCTCAGCTGCGAAAAAGCTGGAAAATATGGCTCAAATGTGAGCAGGGAGTAGTGAATTAAGTCGTTCAGCGCACCGTTTGGCAGCACTAAAATGTTTGCTTGCATCTTGTCATCGTAATAAGCAGACTCTTGCACGACGTGTCCGCTCAGTAATGTGTTTCCTGTTTGTTTGTCTTTCGGTTGCAATCACCGGCCTTTGTGACCCGCTGCTCTCCCGGTGACATGGACTGTCAAACGGTGAGTACAACTCAAATGTTCATTCACAAAAGCGACCCACACACACACACATACAGGTTTAGGACAAGTTTGGCTTGTTTTAGGTCAGCACTGGATGTATTTAAAGTGACAGACACAACTTAAAGTCACTCATCACAGTGTTGATTGGTCTCATTTTGTCAATCTTACAATTGGGAGTCGTGGACAAGCTGGTTTAGGTGAAAATCTGCTCATACTTGGTCTGTTTAAACTGCTCCATGACACTTTGAAGTCTCTGTAAATGTGCTGATTGTGCTCTGCCATGTCTAGAAGCCTTTATCAGCTTTTTTTTTCTCTCTTTGGAGGTTACTTAACTCACTTCTTCTCATAACTGCTGAGAAAGCACAAGTTGCTTCCCTTGAGACACACACACACACACACACACACACACACACACTGACACTGACACTGATACAGATACAGATACACACCTGATTTTTTTTTTTCTTTTTTTTTTTTTTTTTTCTCTCAAGTAAACAACAATTCTGGGCACAAACAGGCAGTTAGGAAATAGGAAGTTATCACAGCGTGCGTTTCCTTTGGCATTCTCCTTTATCTAAATATAAACGTGAATGAGGAAGAGGAAGAGCTCTGTCTCTTAATATTCTCCTTCATAGACTCTTAACTTCACATTCAGCTTCTTAATGTCTTCAAGGTCCGTATGTCTGTATTTGATATTCAGTGTTTTAGACGCATGTTCCACTGTGGGCCCTTTTCCCACAGTTAAGTGGCTTCAGCAGGTTCATGTGGATGAAAGATGAAGGTGAGTGTACAGGTGAATGTGCAGGATCGGCAGATAAAGCCGGCCAAAGTCCACGGAACTTGTCCTGTTCTATGACTGGTGGGGACGGCGTGTACACTCCTGCACGTTGCTACACACCGTTGGTAGCTGCTTTGCTGGGGCTGGACATCAAGTCCGAATCAGGCGTCCTGGACTTTTTAATGACTTTACCCGATCAGGCTCTAATGATAAAGTCCAAAAAAATGTGTCAATGGGCCCATTTATGAATAGAGCAGGTAATTCTACAGAGTGCACGTGCTGACAATAGTAACTGAGTCACATTCATTTCTGCTTACCTCAGTCCTGCGGACACGTCCAAGTGCATGTTGTATTGATATCAGTTCAAAAACAGTCATCATGATGGATAAGTTGGTATCCTGGTCCAGCATCTGACTTTTTGTGTGATGTGCTGCAGCTTCGTAGTATTTCTGGTCTTGTACGTGTGTGACCACGCAACCTCCGGACCCGATTCTGAAGACATTTTCCGGAGTTCATTTGCAAAAAGAGCGGCTGACCGGTGTAATGATTGAAAAACGGTCTGTTTGAAAATCCACTGCCTTTGGTCCCAGCTCTCCAAAGAGAAGAATGTTTTATTTCTTCTTGGAATTTCACTCCAGTGTTGTCGTAACCCTCCTGCAAATCCACGCACAAAAGCATCGATACATACAGGAAATCAATTATTTCTTCTTATTATTCTTATTATTATTTCTCGCTGATGTAGCCTCCTGAAATCTTGAAATATTTTAACTGCGTTTTTTTTTTCTTCTTTTTTTGTCCACTGTGTCCTTAGAATAGAAACAAGTTTTAACAACTACATATTATATTCTATTCAACTTGGGAGGCGGCAGATTTTTTTTTTTTTTTTTTTACATATCTAATCATTGCCAAGAGTTCTCTTGGCCAATCAACTTCATAAGGAAATACTTTTCCTTGTTCACCAGATTGCCACTAAATCTGTCTATTTAGCATTTGTTGTTGAGCAGATAGCGTACAGTGGTATTTTTAGAGCTTTTTTTCGTTAAGAAACTCTGCCGCTTGCGTATAAAATAAGGTGGGTAAGAAGGGTTAAATCAGAAAGGTTTTGTGCCCTTTAAGCTAGGCTTGTCTTGCTGTAAGCTGGCTTCATACCCCAGAGAAGTAAGCTTGTAAATCCAAAATGGAAAGTTGCCTTTATTCACAACCAGTAAACATTTTCATATATGCTGTAAACCATATGATACCATCTGTAACATGAAAAAGAGTATTTAAACCTTGTGAGTTCCCGTGTTTCTTGCCTGTTTTTTTTTTTTTTGTTTGTTTTCTCCAAGTCGGTCCACTGCAACACAGGAAAGCTGTAATTATGGGCAAACAGCTGGGAATTCCCAGTCTGGCTTGAAGTGTAATATAATAAAACGTATATCTATGTGAGTTGCTAGATGTTACAGATCTAAGTTGGTGTGTCTGATTGGTCCATCAGAGATCATCTTTTTGTACACACTGTCCTTTCCTCTGAATAAGGAAAAGCATGCCTGCCTTTAGGTGCTCCTTAGTTTTGTTTTACTTTCTGTTTGGCACATCTGCACTTCATACAAGATGAAATGTCAAGATAAAGATCTCATTTCTGTGGCTCAAAGAAAGCGTCCTTCACGTCAGACTTTTGAGGCTTTTGAGGCCGTTGTTTTGATGTAACGTTGCTGGTGATAAAGCCTGTCTCGTCTGTCTATTTATCTTAGGAATTTACATCAATGCTAGACTGTCAGTTTAGTTCATGATCAATAACGCTTGCATTGTGCTGCCGGAGAGGACGTTATTTTCCCCGCTGCTTTTTGGTTCTGTGACTCACGGTGCTGTGAGACAAAAATGAAGGCTATGGGAGCGTGAATGTGACTCAGAGGCAAGCGGTTAAAGGTTAAAAGGAACAGTCTGCTAATCTCTGACGCTATCATGATGTAGTGATAAGAAACGCAAAGGTTGGAGTAAAGCTATGTCTTTCTTTGGAATGCTCCAAGTGAGTTACTACTTCACACATGAAATCTTTCTATGTGCTTTTCTATCTGAGCAAGAGACCACACCCACAAATTGGTGCGCGTGCATTTGAATGGCTGGAGCCAATTTATAGTTCTCCATTCGCTGGTAATGCTAATTGACCAATGAATATTGTACTGCTGTATTATTATTTTATTCGTTATTTCAGCAATATTCCAAACACGAATGTCGAAATGTGCTTCTTTCAGCATCTCAAATGAGAGAAGGGGCTTCTTTCCTTTGGATGCATACCTTATTTTTTATTTGTTTCTATTTTTGTCAGTCCTAAATGTAAACTGCAAATTAAAGCCATTCACCCCAGATTTCTTTCCTTTCGGTGTAGTTCACTGTCACTTGAAGTGAGCCGACCCCGACACGTGAGCGTCGTGCTGTTGTCTTCGGGGACTGGAAGAGATAACATGTATGACTCAATCCTGTTGAGCGGAGCGATAAGCTTGTTGGGAGAATTGTTATCTTCCAGCGTTGGACCACTTGAAAGCGGTATGGGGCTGGCTCAGCCTTATAAAGCCGTATTCTCTGCCTGAGATGGCATCTTGACAGACTCAGGGTATTTATAGTAGAGAGATGGGGTTAGTGTTTCCACTCCTCTTCAGGTGGGATGCTGGGCAGGAATATTTGTTTCCAAAAAGAAAACTCGATTGTGCTGCTGCAAGTTTTCCTCAGAGTATCGCCATAAACGCGCATGAAGCTGCAGTACCTTACATGTGTTCTCACCACCATTTATCCCCTTTCTTTATTAATGTAACAGAGGAAACGTTTTCCATCGGGAAATCTTTGGAATAGTTCAACATCATAGTAAAAAGGCTTTTGGAGTTTGGGCTTGAAGCATTGCTCTCTACTGTTGTAGTACGCACGGAGGTGTCGCCTGTCCGTCACTTTATTTGGTGTCATTGTCCACGAGCAGTTTGTTGTATAGTAGCAGAATAAGGCCGAAACCACGCCGGCACCGAACAGTGTGTGGGTCACAGTCGCTTGTTATTTTCTGTTGTGACCCCTCCCCGGACACTTCTTGACACTGTTCTGTTCTGAAGCCTTAACATCCTTGAAAAAACTAATTTCTTATTTCTACCCAATTAAAGACTTTGAAGCTTTTGAGCTAACCAGCTGCTAGCAGCAGCCTCATAATAAGCGCATCAATGTGGTGATGAGATGAATCCCCACCTCGGCCTCTCAGGATGAAAGAAAGTAGGAATATGGAGGTGACATGTATTAATTTACACTCTATATCTCGATGTTTGACATTTGTGTTGACATGTAACCGTTTTCTTTGGCTTCGATAGAAAGTCTAACACAATAAAGATGACAGAAGGTAGAATAATTGATGAGCACATAATGAACGTTTAAATTCGGACGATGTTATTTTCCTTTTGCCACGTTCTGTTTGCAGTTGGGACTCTGCTCCGCTGAAATACTGAAAGTTCAAAGGACGGTGACCTCCAACGTACTGCTGCAGCGTTGTTGTTTTCCCTCCATCTTTTTTCCTCCTGGCTGCATGTTTAATTTATGCGCTGTTCTTCCCATTTCCTTCAAATGCGTCTTCCACAATCACCTGAAGGGTAAAATCATTAAAATGCAGTTTTCCAAAGGTTACAATACACTTTTATGATTCCTCGAGATAAGATGTACTTTTTTTTTTTTTTTTTTTTTTTCATGCGCACAACAAGACGGGAGTGCCTCTCATCACCTTAATTCCTTTGCACATCAATCTGTGGCAGTCCTTGGCTTTACAAGAAAGGCTACCAACTCTAAAACGACTTTCCCAACAGGGGGCGCAGTGTAACGACTGTGTGCCCAAGGTTGGGGGTTGATTGGGGAGCTGTAGCACAGTTTGGGGTGCCTAAATGAGGCTCTAAATTGGCGTGTATGCTTGCTGACCTGCAGGCCTTTGGGAGTGAAGGTGTTTACAGCTGAGTGGAGCTGGACAGCGGGGGATAATGGCTTTTGCTGTGTTAGGGGTGAAGTTCAAAGCAGGGTTGGAGCCAAATCACTTTGAGTTCATTCAGTTCAAAGTGTGATTTCCAGCTGTAATTTACACAATAATGATGACGTCCCAGCTGTCAGGGATGTATATGATTGACAGCATAAATGCAGTGTAGATAACCTACACTCTGTAGTCTTGTATCATGCTGGCTCTCTGCACGTGTCAAAACCCATGAGACAAAACGGAGATGCAATGCTGTGTTTGGGCAAAGTTCCTTTTTTTTTTTTTTTCTTTCCCTCAATTGAATCACATGGGTGATTTGCCAGGTATTGTAAGGGACATGCCTCAGTATAATTATGCATTAGTGAGGTGCCAGCTGCCTTGTTCTGGCCACAGCACTGGAAATTGGATTGCTTTAATGAGGTTCATAAGGTTGCAGATTTTGGAGCGTTTTCACATGCTCACACACACACACACACTGAGGTTTGTTGGGTAATATCTGAGGCAGAGGTTGTTTATTTCTTTTCCACAGAATTGTTGAATTGAACAAATCTGATACAAATTCACGTAATTTATCTGCTCCGTTAATCTTTAATTCTAGCCAAACTACTACATTAGCAGGAGATTGATTGGGTGAAACTTCCCTCCCATATCAATATGTTAATTAAGCAAAATAAAGATGGCAGAAATGCTGTTTGACCGTGTACAGGGGTGCTGGTAACACTCATTAAGATTCTGAGGAAAGGCGCGGTTTCAACAGTTCAAGGTTAGGGTTGCAGGGAGCAGATGAGCAGCACAGGAACTTGGTTTCTGTACACAGCAGAAAAAAGTGAAGACTTAAGCAGTCGCATAAGCTGAGTAGAGTCCAGAGATCACATGTTGTCTGCCTTGTGTGATATTAATCATTCTGCTGACCCAGCGCTGTCCTGAAGGATAAGACGAGTCATAGATGTCTACTCTCACTTATCTGCGAGCCAATATAGATGCGTCATAGAAAGTGAGTGACACTTTGTCTTTCTGAACATCTTTCATAGCAGCAACGTGCTCCGTCTTGTATCTGAGGCCCTGAAATACAGTTTGATATAAAGAGATAAAAATGGACATCGAGTGTGTTTGAACCTTTTTTCAGTGGGCTGAAAACAGCAGCCCCAGTGGCCTTTTCCCACTGCTTTATATTCGTATGGATATCGTCACATTGAATGTTTTCGTTGTGGGTTTCTTTGGTTAGAGGAGGTTTCCAACTGTTTCAGAGATAATCTCTCTGGTCATACACCTAACATGTGTGACCGTGGGTTTGTTATTAATGACACTGTTGGACACACCTTCGCATGTAGGCAGCGGTTGCCATAACTACTGCTCACATGGACGGTAAGGGAGGGCAACGCATGGCTATAATTCATTTGAATCTAAATGGTAAACTTAGAGCACCTTTTAACCTTATTCAGGCTCTACAAAGCGCTTTACATTTTTAGGTTTTTCCTCAGTCACACACACTCATAAAGCACTCCCTTATTGAGTGTTTCAAGGACAATGAGGTGCTTAGTATATTTCCCAGAGATACTTCAACACTCCCCCTGCTCCCCTCTGAGTTTACAGCACCCAGTATTCCAAGGGGGTCTCCCACCCAATTGCTAAACTGACCCTGTTCAGCTTCCAGACATCAGGTGTGTGCCAGGTGATATGGCTCCACGCCAGTTTGTTCCCCATGTTGAACTGACCACTGAGAGTCAGGGACGATGTGTGTTAGCTTGTAGAGGTGGTGGGATTTGTGGTAACCGATGACTCCCAATGAAGAAGCAGATATAAGAGGTCTCTGCATCGTTGTTTCTGCCAGTCGAAAATGCCAAACCTGGAGGTTCTGCGTTCCAGGCATCCTAAACTGTTCCTTTTGTGAGGGTTTTGTTATTTTTTTGCTCTCTTTTCATCTTAAACGGTCCGAGTCATTTTACAAAATCGGGATTAAAACATTTCTGTTCATAAGAGTCTTTTCTTCAGCCGTGAAAAGGTTCCATTTCCCAGAGTTTTTATTTTTAGAACACTTTTTTTACCCGTTTCGGTGCTGAAAAGGAGGTTTGAAAGGAAAAGCCACCAAGGTTGTTTTCATCAAGTTATAGCAGACCATAATGTCAGCTTCATCACAGAGCTGGCCAAAAATATCTTGGGAGTTACCTCTTACCCTCAAAGATGAAAGAGGGGAGTAGGAGGTGGGTGAATAGGGTCGAGGTTGCTGGATTTGATTAGCTGTTATACTGTATTTCACACAGTGGACTCTTTTGGACTAGTTTGTTTTGAAACATGCTTTTTAATATTAAATTGTCCCGACTTTATGGCCACATAAGTTATAAAAATACATTAAGAATTAGCTTTTGTTTTCAACTATGCAAGTGTGTATGCCAGCTAATATGTAGTCTTGCATTACAGTCACCACCCAGCTGGCCAGACAGGCCCTGATGAGCAGTGTCTGAGCCCATCCGTTGGGTCATGACAATACCAAGCTCGACTCCTCCAGCTTTAAATCTCGATAACTATTATTTGTCTGGTGAGGGAAGAAAAACCACATTGTTGTCACTTGTTACTGCCATGTCTTCTCAGAGAGCCTCAATGTGGCAATGTTGCAGGACAGCTTGTTTCACGGCCGTTTGTCTTCGCAGCAGTTTCTGTGATTTACAGAAAAATGAAGGGGGAAGTGAAAGAATCCAACTGTGGAGAAATGGAAAAAGTACTGTAGGTGACATGATTAAAATTGTCATTGACATTGAACTATGGATGTGTGTGCAAACAAATACTCCGACTTTTAATGGTTAATGGAGGTATGGCGTTAAAGCTCGGCAAGCTATTCTGTTGTCTGAGATCATTTAGACACCCTCCTGCAGCTATTGTTTCTCCTCCTTGAATCGAGGTTATTGTGTAACATCAGGCCCGGCGCTGGGGCTTGCTTTAAAAGCGTCTGTTTTAGGAAGCTAAAATCACATATACTGATGGTAAATGACTTAGCTTTTAACATTCATCACTCCATAGAGCATGAAACATTCATCTTGTTGTTGTTAAGTTTGTTTTAAAAACTGCTTGAGTAAACAAGCCGTTGCAGAACATGGTGTATTATTAGATTTCCCCTCTGCTTTCTGCAGAGCCCGTGTCACTTTCACTATTTAAGGAATTCATGTGTTACTGGCGCAGGAAAACGTCCTGAGCCGCAGTGTTCACGACCGTGCGCTTTTTTTTTCTTCTATATTTGCATAGCGTATTGAGCATGAAAGCAATTACACGAGGTAAAAAGTCCAATGAGTGACCGAGCTCCCACTGTGAGGCGGGAGGCAAAACCCACAAATCCTCAGAGGGAGCAGCCCAGACTCTAACTAAATACTAGCTTTTATGTTTGTGTTTCTGCACAGACACAAACACACATGGAGGGCAGCAGATGTGCCCCCTGTGCTCACCAGTGGCTTCTTTTAATATATCGTGGATCGTGTTTTTTACCTTATGGGAGAATCTGATGAAGGCTCAGCAGCAACAGCTCTGGTGTTCTGATGAAGTTAAAATAACTTAACCACAAAGTAAATGTCCTCCATTGTTGAGACGTACGAAGCGCTCTTAAACTTCAACTTGTTTCTGGTTCTTGATAAACTTATTTTTATTCCCTTTTTCTTTTTAGTTTATAAGCTCATCAGAACCTGTTAAAGTGTGAGACATTGAGTGACAGAGTAATTGTGCAGTGGTGAATCTAAGAATCTTAAAGCAGGTGCCTAAGATACATTGAAGTTGTACTGTTGAGAACTCTTCTTCTTCAAACAGTTGAAAGATTCAGGAAGAAAACTTGTATTTTAAATATTTTGGGAGAAAAGGGAAAGCCGACTGGACTTCGCTTTGCTCAGGGTTGGATGGTAACAGATCACGTTAGAAACAAAATGTGTGTTTTGGTGATAATTGGACTGTTGAGGATTATTTCATTCCATCCTGCATCAAATATGCATATTTATCCAGAGAAACCAGAGAGGACACCTGGAGTCGTTCAACAAATCCTCAGTGTTGACAACCGTCACATTGAAAGAGAGGGATGAATGTTTTAAAGGAGTGTTTTTCTTGTCTCACAGAGGCCAGCGTGGGGCTGCCGGTTTAAAAACTTTGATAAAAACAGGAGCACACAGAAGGTGCTTAATGCATTTTATGAGCTCTGAAGGTGTTATGAGAACCACAAGGAGAAACTGTAATATTTGTGGAGCACAAAATCTATTTTTTAATTGGAGAGAGTGTCGTCTATGCTTGAATTTGGAGAAATCTAAAGGTGTTGGGATTAGAACATGTTTTGTTACAAAAATATGCATTTAATGAGTGCAAAAGGAGCCGATAGCGTTATGGGGCGACATATTTAGCACAGACACTTCAATATTGTTTCTAATGACTTGACAAATGAGCTGTGTCACATTCCACCACTGATTCAGTTTCATGCAATCACATTTTCCTAAGTAGACTCGAGCTGTCTTTCCCCACCAAAGCCCAGACCTCGTGCCATTAATTGCCCTTCTCAGTGCGTGCATGTGTGTGTGATGTGAATGGGGAGGGGGGGTGTTGCTGCTAAAAGAATACCCCTGCTGTCCTGATATCCCACAATTCTGCTCTCAGCTGCTCGGTGTAGTGTGATAGGCTGGTGGAGAGGGGAACTGCAGCAGGGTAGCACCGCTGTCAGGAAACAGAAGCCCACTACGAATGCAACTCGCACAGCCAGCTTAACGAGGACGGCTCGCCTGGTAATGAACATCTTCATTTTGCTGCTTTTACACAGGGACTCTTCTCAGGAGTCATGCTCACCTCTCGGTTCGTACACTCCTTTGTACCGTGTCTTTTACCGCCGTGTTCTGGTCGTGTGACCAGAGCGGCCGCGGCCGCTGACACATGATTAACATAAAAAGAAAAAATACTCTTTCACTGTATTCACTCTGGCGGTAAAAAAAAAAAAAAAAAGTGGGGAGGACGTGGCTAGCCGTGTCAAAAACATGGGTCATGGGATGTTTAGCTCGCTGTGGTTTCGTAGCTTAGGCTTTCGGTGCTCTTTGAGGAAGTGAAATTGCGTTTCTTATTGAGTCGGCTGCTTCCAGCGGTTGTTATTTTGTAGCCGAAAGTCACGGTCGGGGGCAACATTTCAAAGCAACTAACCCGTTTAAGGTGAGGCAGGCTAACGTGCTCAAGTAAGGAAGAAAAAAATGGTGAAACAAAACGATACAGATGGGTTTTAAACCTCGTGTCCACCGCTTCAGACGTCGGTGCAGGACGGCGCTGAGTCACGGTCACATTTGCAGACAGTTGGAGGAATAAAAGTGTGACATTATCGCAGGTTAACACGACATACTTGGGTGTTTTTGATCTGCAGTGCGGTAGGCGTGGTTAGGGGCAGGATGACACGGTCTGAATCCGCTTTTAGCATCCTTAACATCCCCGTAGGCAACAGCAGGCAGCGGCTGGAGTCTGACTTGACAATTTAATTAAGATGCACAGTAAGCTGCTGTTACGGTAGCAGTGAAACGCTGTGGGCCTCGGCTGCTGGATTTCGTAGTTCATCAAACTGAGGGTGCACCTCTGGTCACAGTTTGCTCTGTGAATAGAGAGTTATGTTTGTGTGGAATCTGTTTGGAAAAGCAACTTGTATGGCAACACACACAATCTTGAGAAAATGCCCTCAAATCGTTTCTTTGCTGTGTGCACAGTCCTATATCCAAAGATCCTTCATTCAGATGAGAAAACACCCCAGTGAGAGATCAGACACCACAGTTGCAAACTATGCGAATATAGATTATAATTTCTTTGTGTTGAGGATTTTGTGACATGCAAGTTTGACTTGTTTAAGGCCAAATAAGAAATATGATAATCGGTTAATGCACAGATTCAGATTGTGTCACTTCATACTCACCCAGACAGCGAGGTTGCATGATCGGACAAGGCTTTGAATTGTTTTCTGCTGTTAAAGGTCAACAAGGATGACTGAATTACATACCAAAGTTTCACATCCATTTCCACAAGAGCTTTTACATGCACAGAAGTATGAAAATTATAAGCTCTGTCCTTCTTTTTTTTTTTATTTTACATAAGTACTCTTTAAGAGCTGGAGGGTGACAGCTGAAACCCGATTGGACAAAAGTATATGTCTTCAGTGCTTAATGTCACTTAAAGTGGTGCCGTTGTCTCGGTCTCATTAGTGTGAAGACTGTCATGACACCAGTTGAACATTACGGCCATCGTTTTTTTTTTTTTTTCTTCAGTCCGTTTGTCCAGAGGAGAAGCTCCAGCTTTGTTGTTTACCAAAGTTTGAGCTGGAACACCATCGCAGGTGCAGATTTACCCAATTTCTGAAATGTTGACAGACTATGATGGTCCCACCATAACAAACACACTCGTATTACTTCTGTTCACTGTCGCAGAAGCTGATGTATATCCCATGTCACAAGTTTTTGCATCCTATAAGAATGTGAATCGCATCCTGATTAGGATGCTTGTCCTCTTTTACTCCACCTCCAACACGTTTGAATAGATCCAAAGGGCTCCAGCTGTAGTTTTTAATACGCTCATTGCTTTTTAAGTGGTTGGAAGTTGTTGTTCTTCTTTTGGCCGTGGACATGCTACTTTTATAAAGTTTTTAGACCAACTTGGAGCCTCTTGTGAGGCGTTTGTGTCCAGGCTGAAGTTAAAAGACCCAAATGGTTTCTTTTAACCCTTCACTGAGGGCACGGCTGATTTACAGATTACTTGTAGCTAATCTCATGAAATGCTTAATGCCTTCTGGTCCGTCTCAGCCACTGTGTAAGAAGTTATTAGCTCCTCATCAATATACAAAGATTTAGCTCTAATCTTTTTCATCAGCAGGGATTTTTCCCTTGTTGGGGCAGTACAACTTGACCGAGTGCTACTGACTGACCGCAATATTCCGCTCATCCTGTCAGACACGTTGGTGTGGCGTCTGGTACGCTTTTCATGGAAACTAACCCTGGCCTCGTCCATCGTGACGCACAGTGCCGCTAGCTTGGCTGACTGTTGCATCCTTGAGCGCCTGGCCTGCAAAAGACAGTAATGCTAAGAATGTAAACGCAGCAAGGCAAGCTGAGAGGTTTTTATGGCCTCCTCAGCAAAAATGCTTTGGGTCACCTTCATGTTAACTGCCCTCCCCAAATTGTGCTGTCCACTGTCGAATCGGTCTTGTGAGGCCTCCTTCAAAAATGAACACGAGGAAGCTTGATGTACATCAAGCTTCTGGAATAGCTGCACAATTAAATGTACAAATGTTTTTTAGTCTCAGCAGTGGATGCTTTGAATGGTTTATGTACTGCTGTGCAAAATGTTGTCATATTTCTGCCTGTTTTTTTTCCCCACAAAATCAAAAGGCGTCATATTTCTGTTGTTTTGCTGACTCACCTCATCCATTTTAGTCTGGTGAGGAGCTTTGCAGAGGGTTGTTTTTATAGATTGTCTTTTCTGGCTCTACACTGGAACACAAGTGGCCTGAGCTGTGTTTACACGCCGTTATGAGCACTGTAGCGGTAGAATGTTGAAGCTCAACCCACTGTGGTAGAATACAGACCTGGGTTGTGTTCATGTATTGAATTTAAAGGGATTGGACTAAACTGTGTCAAGCTGTGACTAATGAATAATAGGTTTGTTGCAGATCCCCTTTGTCGAAAATATTCTCCCCTGAGCCCCTTTGGATGGTTTGCTGAATTGATCACGTCATCATTGCATCGTCTACTGATAAACTTGAATCTCCAGAGAAACGTTAAAGAAACGTTCCTGAAACTATCGTTCAGGTGAATACACGTGCCCGGTGTTTCATGTCTCTTCTTCTCATCTGAAGTGCAGCGACATCTTTTGTTTCTCGTCTTAAAACGTTCGGACTATTCTCGGACTGCGTCCAACATCTGTTCGTGATTCACTGGTTTGCTTAAGTTGGTATTTGTCTTATGTCTTCGGCAAATTCCCCAATTAGAGAACCCTGTATTTTTCATGAAAGGGATTTGATAAATTCTTATTTTACTTTGTTAAAATAAGAAAAACTTCTATATTCTTTATATCTAATGTAAATGTTAAACAATAGTAAACGTTGGAGAAGCAGATAGTTTTCCGTATATTTTGTTTTGTGGGATTCTGGACAGTTAAAAAGACTTGAGGGATCTGTAACCCCTCAGCAGAGGGGTCTCATTTGAGTGGCCAGACGGGCCACGAGGTGTCCTGTTACAGAAGCTGGACTTTGTCTGACAGCTGTCAGCCCTGCAGCCATGCAGAGGGGTCTCAACATAGACGGCAGGCCTGCTTGGGATGGGTCTTGACGTGTCAAAAAAACAGCAACTGTCCCCTTCTGTGCAACCTCCATAAGCCCCCCTTCCCGGAGGGGTTGGCCGTGGCTGTGGGGGCAGCAGTGGCAGAGATGGGCCCAGCTGTGATGCACTCTGGCTAATGGTACTCAGCACAGATGGCAGTCCCCTCATCCTCCTCTGTTTGTGTGTGCAAGCGTGTGTGAGTGTGCACTGGCCACTTTCTAACAGTGTGCATTACAATCACAAATGGACCTTAAAATGGAGGTTTGCATGCACTGGGCACAGCATTTAGTGTCTGACCAATTGTGTAATGTAGCTTCATACTGATAAGCCTCAGCTGTACTTTTAGTGTGAACAGGAATATCCACTACAGTGTCATATCTAACTATAGTATCTGACTGCGATTGGTTTGGTTTGTTCAGTGGAGGACGGCAGGTTTGGGTCACTGTGGGTTTAAAGTGATGCTAATGCAGATTTTGTTCTCAGCAGAGATTGTAGATAGCACATCACTGATTAGCTTTTAAGTCCAGGTGGGCTATTAGCCTAAAGCATTCCTTTATTTGTCTTTTCAGTCGTTGTTGTTGTTGTTGTCAGTAATTACAAGTGCTGTTTTCCTCTGTTATTGATGCAACAATTATGCACAACGCTCTCTGTTCCAAAAGAGTTGGAATCCAGTGCTGGTGGAGCTGCTTTATGTCCTTCAGTTGAATCAGTAGAGAAGAGCATTGGAGGAAAGAATGACTGACTTTTTATGAAGTCATCGTGGCCACCATGTTTCATTTATTTAAATTTTTTCCAGGGTTTGGAAAGGCTTATGTTCCAAGGCTACAAACCCTTCCAGAGATGTGAAATCACACACACAAAAAAACACTGTCTTGTCAGATCAGGTGTGCCCACCAATCAGGCAGTGCTTACTGCAGCCTGAGCAGAATGAATGGAAAAATGTGGGAAAACACCCCCAATTTTCTAATCTTCTGTTTGAAAACAGTCTGTTGGATTTTGAATGGATTTATAAACATTTTTTTTTTTTTTTTTTCCCATTTGGATAACTTTGGTTGCTTTAACTTAATTTTTCAGTTCAATAAGCATTACAAGTCCACCGGCAGGTTCAGTATGTTGCTCAGTGGCACTTTGAGTTATTGACCAGAAATGCCAATTTTTCAATTATCCTGAGCCACAGCCAAAATCACAAATTTGCTAAGCTGTGATATGTAAAATAAGATCCAAGAGGTTAACTCCCCACTCATTGAATGCAGTGAAAGGCTATGAAAAATATCTAAACGGCAGCTTCTCATATTTGGTTTAGAGGTACGTGTTGTGAGCGCCTTCTCAGCCAGGAAAATGGGATTAGATATTTGAATTTTGGCTCTTTTATCCTGAAGTTATTTGATCACAGGTAGCCCTTGGGAGATTTGGTAAGGGATTCAGAAGGATTTGGACTTGATAAGTAGATTCAAGTCTGGATTAGAATTTGATAAAATACCGTTGAACTCCATCTATTCTTGTGTGCTAATGAATCTCTCTGGAAAAAAACTTGCCAAACGCCAGCTCTTACAGACTGCGAAAGGTTTTGTGACCTGAGATATTGAGTCTTATCTCAGATAATTAGACTGAATGTACATTGTCTTCAGCTGAATCTTATATATGCCATAAAACAAGGCTGTATTGGCACAATCGAGTAAATTCGCCGTAATCCAAGGCAATAAAAGAGATGTGAATACAGCTTTCTGAATGCATAATGTATGTACCAGTCCATGGTGAGGGCCACACACAAGGCTACTGTTTGGGCTGTTGTGTGGCCCTGTGAAGAGTGCCTGTCACCAGTGACTGAACGTATTCTTCCTCAATTTCTATGGTGCTGAGATGTTCCTCTCCCCCCCACCTCCATCCATAGTTCCTGTTTCTTAGGGGTCAAGACATGCAAAGGTTGGCTGTGCGGCCATCTTCAGTCAGCTGATTACTGAGCCGCTGCTCTGCTCCGCCACACATGACACAACAAAGAGCAGCACAGAGGTTTGCTCAGGATTTCTGCTTGACTTCAGCTTAGTGGTGTTTTCACAAACGCTTATCTTTCGCTTGGAAAACATGTTTTTTTTTTGTTTTTTTTTTAGAAAGCCAGAAGTGGAGTTTGGATCTTGTGACTTCATTGATTCATTCACATTGATGCTACTCAACCATGTAATCTTTATAGCATTTTTTTTTATTTTTTTATTTTTATAGCATCTGAGGTTGAGAAGAGTTTGATCAGCAAGTTGCATTCACTGACCCTTGGACCTTAAAACGTAGTCTCCTGACTTCTCTCCGAGTTCATATTTATTGCTGCTTTGAGTCAGCAACTAACAACTTGCTGTGATGAAGTGACTTTGTTTCTCGGCAAAGCTTGATTTGGCATTATGTTGTAGTCCTGTTGTAACTCTATGTGTATTCAAACCAGCTGCTCATTAGCAAAGATTATTTCCTGTGGAAACTCAAGAACTGTATCAGTCTGCATTCAAATAGCCGGTAATACCCAATGGCACAGAATCCCGAGGTTATTTTCCCATCAGAAATATTTTTAGGGTTTCTTGGTGAAAGATGAACAAAACAGCGAAGGGAGCATTATTAAGTCTTGGGTTCCAGCTGTTGATAATCCTTCTATGTGCTTGCTGGTCCAGCACCACCAGACATGGAGTTAAAATTGTAGGCCAGATGTAGCGTTTAAGAAGTTTTCTACAGCGATTTTTCTCATTTCAACTTGTAAAATATCTTTTATAGATAGAAAAACCCACAAGGTGTTTAGTTTTTTGGGTCACCTCACTCCACAGTGTTGTTGATCCAGAGGCTGCTCTCGCAGGGCTCGGCTGGAAGCAGGAGATCCGCCCACCTCGCGGTAAACACGTCACTATTAATAGAGCCGAGGGAGAAACGGGCCTGCAGCAGAATGACAGGCATCCGTACTACAAACCCCAGCAGAGATCCAGTATGCAGTCCTACACACACACACACACACACACACACACACACACACACACACACACACACACACCCTCCAAACGGCACATCCCAGGATCTAAATTTGTTGGTCCTTCTTCGACAGGGGCCCCCGGTGAGGTCTGTCCTGTCTGTCATCTCTGGAAACCAGCCAGTGGATGTTTTCTTCTATTACACAGTTTTAGGCCCTTTGGGCATCATCTGTCACGGGTGTGTTGCTATTCGCAGAAGGAGAAGGTCATGCTATGAAACACTTGTAGTGGTGCAGCTCGGATACTTTGGATTCTTGTATGTAAATACTCTCTGGAGGAATGAAGAGCAGTTATTATCATAGCTGAATAATCTTTCAGTCTTTATATGTAACGGATCATTTCAGACATCATCTTACTCTCCGTCCAGAGAAAAACTCGTCTAGGTTTAAATGACGTGGTAATTATTTAGAATAATGCTGAATATTCCCTTGAAGCAGTCTTCACCCATTTTTGATTTTCATTTAGAAGGAAGGATGAATGGAAACTGTGCACTAATGCGCTGAGATGTTTATATGCTCGCTTGAGATGGGTTTTTCCTGTTATGAGGAAACATTAGTAGGCCTGGAAACAGTTCTGCAAATTGAGAGATTAAGATGAAATGTTGTATCTGATCTGTGACCAGCATCTTCCCAGATACGATGCAGTATCCCAGAGACTGAAGCGATTCTTGATGAACTCTCTCCATTTTCTTCTTTTGTGGATGTCCACTGCTGTGGACGTTATTGTTTTCCCCATCGATGTTTGTTTCTGGTTAGGACGGCTACTTCTTCCACTGAATTCCGACCACTGCCAGCTGTACAGCGTTCACATTTCCTTGTTGCAGCTCCTTAAAATATCCACACCGCTTATGTGATGATCGCTGCATTCCAGTTCTTTTCCCTTTAAACTCTTTGAGGTTTAAAGCTGTTCAACCATGTCAGATATGTGATGATTCTTTAAGCAGTCGAGCAAAACATATCTGATTATGCACTGCTAAATTGTTTAGAAGGTAACGTAAAAAGGAACATTTACATTAGGTAAGATCTCATAGCATTTAGGCGATTAATCATAGTTTCTTTTTGGCTTCCGAACTAAAATGAAAACGATATGTGCTATTCTGATCATAGTGTCTTTGTAAACCAGCAGTTCTCATACAAATAACTGTGATTTAGTGAATTAATTGTCTGTGTTTTTTTTTAGGCCACTATTATATTATAAGCCTGTAATAATTTGATAATTCACCTAACCCTCAACCCATAAAGAATAACAGCAATTTTAAAAAATGAATGTGGGGAAGTGATTATATGCGAGTCTTTGTCCTTTTTAGGCTTTCTTAACTAAAATTGCTCTTGGCAAACATGCCGTGTCTACAGCAAAGGACAGGTGTGCAACGAGGTGACATTGGATCATCCGCTCTGTTAAATGGTGGAAAACAACATGGAAATCCAGCTTTTTGGGCAGTTTTACCTCGCTGTTTTTAAACGGGTGATTTAAGACGATTATGGCAATTGGGCAACTGCTATCATTACCTCACATGATTGCAATCACAATTTCATTGTTCACTGAGCCAGGTCTGTGCACCATGTTGCATTTTGCATTGATGCTCTTGTTTTGTCTTGTGTTACGAATCCTGAAATCCCTTCTGCTTTTGGCCATAATCAAACAGCCCTTTTTCAGCGTTCGGCATTCTGTGTCTGACCAAGAGTACAAGTTACACAGTTCAGCTTTGTTGTGGGGAAATCTGCAGTTTCACATTAGAGGTGGAGATATTCCACACTTTTATTTTAATTTATTACATAAAGCGAGCAATCGGTTAATACATTTTATCATTTAATTTTCTCTTAATCAGTAGTTGGTCTGAACTGATGAGTGGATTAATTAGCTAATTGCTTCTCTTTTAATTTGACTGACCTTAATTCCTTCAGACGTGTAAAGGGTGGGAGTCCAGGAGCGATGAGATTTAAATAATTAGTACGTTGAATAGAAAGATAATTAGCAAACCTGTTATAAATGACCAGCAGTTACGTGATTTGTTTTTCTCTGTTTTTATGACGCTCTGCATCAAACACATTTTTTATTATTATTTATTTTTTTTTTTCTTTACTATTTTTGGACTTTTTAGAAACCAAAGACTAATCTACGAAGAAAATAAATGGAAATAGTCGTTTGTTGCAGCAGTTTTGTATAATCCAGTCTCAGAATATCTATAATTATATACCAGGTAGAATTTGTGGGTGTAATAGCAGCAGCAGCCTAAGCGCTTTCTGTCATCAGCTGTCGACATCACAGCGATTATTCAACAAATGTACTTACAAGCATCAAAGCCACCTGCGGTAGTTGTTATTGTGCTGCCAAACAATATCTGTATCCCTGTATTTGCATCACAGAGGAGCTTATCACTGCACAGGCCTGAAAAGCAGCACTACATCAATTCATATCGAGTTTTTTTTTCTTTAACCTCCTTTTTTCCTCCATCACAGTGTGATTAACCATGACAACTGAATCAGGCGCAGACTCGGAGGCCAAACAGCCGCAAGAAAACAAGGAGGCGGACAAGGGCAAAGCTACAGCAGCGGCCAAACCCAGCTCGCCTCAGAACAAGCCGGAACAGCTTCCAGCCGCCGCCGGACACAGCACCCCGGCCAAGAAAGAACAGGTCAGCCTCTTCAAAAGCACTTTCTTCCACCATCAACTGTCTGAGAATGTGGGACCCATGAAATATCACCCAACAAAAGTTTCCTTATTAACTACTCTTTAAAAGATGTCATTCAAGAATGTTTTTCAGTTCTGTAAGTATTTTTACACGACACCAGAAAAGCCAAATCATCATGTTAGTCCAACCAAAGCCAGACGTTTAAGATGCATTTAAACCTGTTGGTCTGGCTAAAGTTGTACAGAATCGAGCGACTTTAACGGCCAAGTGGAGCTGTAGCCCGACTCAGCTGTGCATGTAACCGTACTGACTGTTGATTTATTCAAGTGTGCGAAAACATTCCATTCTTCTCTCCCCTGAATGAATCGTCTTTGTGTGTGAAATGGAAATGAACACAGTGGGTGAAAAATGGTGACGACATGTTTTCAGTGTCCCCCATTGTCACAACCCGCCATCAGATCCTTTTTGTCTGCGAGTAAACTCGTCTTCCACAAAGTGGGCGTGCTGTAATTCCCAGTGCGGATCAAACTGAGCAGCTGTCAGGATGATGATTAAACTGAGTTACTGTCGTAGATGGTTGGAAGTAAAAACCTCACTGCTGATTTCAGATGTCATTAAAGTTGGATTGTTCTTGTAAATCCTGGGAAAGCTGACTCTGAACTGTGAAGACTTTCTGTTTAGTGAGATTAAAAACAGGAAAGTTGTGCTTTAGTTTGCCACAACTGTAGTAAACGAACGGCTGGTAAAACGTCTGGAACAATAGTAGACCCAGGTTAATGCTTTATGAAAGCAGCAATCTTTGTTTTGAAGTGTAGCGTAGCCCGCAGCTGGTCCAGGTAGCATCTGATGTTATCTGAACACTAAGTGCTTGTCTGTAGATTCTGGACCAAGCAGCCTTCAGGCCTCACTATCTCATTGATGTGCAGATTGAATTTCCAGTGCCTCCAAACAACAGAGGGACAGTGTCGGGCAGATTTCTGCTTATTCCCTAATTTACTGTTTAGGAGGAAAACATTTTCACCAGCTGGGGTTCACCAGATGTGGCCTGTGAGGAGCTTTTTGAGTTAGTAGTTTCTCCTTAAAGGTGCAGTTTTGTCCCAAACAAATCGGTAACATTCTGCGTGTACATATCAAGACAGCAGCAGTTTTCTGGTGTTGCCTTAAAGAACTAGGTTTAGAGTTATACTTAATGTTATATTTGTTTTGTTTTGCCTGGCTAAAATTGGTCTGTCAATGGTTAGAAAGCTAAAATTGATTTCAAATTCCAAATGAGAGCCAGCTGTCTGAGGTCTGACTGTTCTCTGGCAACTGAAGGCTCTAAGACCGCATTAGAGCAGGGATTAGCGCCGAGCTGTTATTATATTGGCTTTTACATGACTTTGCAGGCGTGTAGCTGATGGTACAACACTGGATCGCGTTCGGGATTTGACATTTTCTGTCATTCATCAGAGAACATATCTCTCAAGTCTCCTCAGCTTGATGCAGAGCTGCTGACAGAAGCAGAGCCCGTTTGGAGATGTTTTGCCTTCTAATGGTTCACCTCGTGTCAGACTAACTAGTTTGAGTACACTAACAGCCCACTCATGACCCAGCAGGGTTTGGCATTATGTTGACAAATGGGGTGTTTGATGAAAAGAGAGCAGGGAGATGTTGGATAGATTCATTATGTCCCAAATGTTAGATGTACAAGATGATTTACTCAATCATTTTGGGTAAATGTCATAGGATACCAGGATTGTAAGCTCTTGCTTTCACTTGTTAAGGTTGAGCTATAAGACTTAAAGTAGCATTGTAATATAGAGGAGTTAATATGCTTTATCTGCTATCCTGCTGTCATGCTTGACACGAAAAGGACAGCTTAAAGAGCTCATGTTCCAGATTTAACCAGTGGTTATTTTTGAATGGTCGTTGCATGTTCCAGAAGTACAAACTGATGGCGGTATTTTTTCCACTGTTTTATTCATTTATTTTTCATTTTTTGTGAAACTTGTCAACTGTTGCAACAATGTTCCATCACAAGTTCTGTTCCCGAAACCCTGATCTTCACTGCATTGATTGCACTATAAAGACACACCTGCTCACAGACTTGTTCTTCCAGCTTGTCCATTTAGCAGATGCACCAGCCAAGCCATTGTTTCCTGCGTGCTGATGTACTTTAGGTTATAGGCACACTAATATTTACTGTATCTAATCGAGCATGTTGGCACTGGTCACTTTGCGAACTGGCATCAAATTTTCCTCATCCTCAGCTGTACCAGGAAGTAGCCATAAAACGCTGCTTGTTTTGCAGGTTTTCTGTCACGAGTCAACAATTTGTACAGATATAATTTCACTCAATGATAGAGTTAGGTGTTGACAGTTATGACAAAGAATGCTTACATGACACTAAAAAGAAATGATTTATTGTGTAAAAAACAGACTTTTCAAAAGCATACATGTATGGACATGTTGATCCTACTAAAGCCATAAAAAACTGAGTTTCTCAAAACCAGACTACCACACCCAGATCATGCAGTCAGGGGTCTTGTGTTCACTTATTTTTCCGTTTCTTTTGTCAAACAGCTAAATGCGTCAGAAATTGTGATAGAATTTCAAGCTATTAAGAACTCGCGGTCGCTTAGAGCATTTTCAGACTGTCGCTCCGTGGGTCATTTGAGTGAAATGGGTCACTTAAAGGCAACATCTGTGCAGGGGAGTAGGCTATACTTACATGTATGATGAAGTCTCATGTAGAAAGTTTGAGGTGTCCACAGCGTTGGACACACTTCAGCCAGTATCTCGATTCCGCTTCCCCTTCAAGCACCTCATAGATGCAGTAAACGGACCTTTATGGATGAGCTCTGCTGTTGTCAGTGCTGCGTGAATTGGCAGAAACAAAACTGAGAAATCACAGCACGGTAACACAAACACTGTCAAGTGTGAGACACACTCCAGCAGAGTTCACATATGCGCACACACACACACACACACTGTTTCTCTGCTGAGATTTCAAACATCTGTGGAGCTTGTTCTCATCATCGTGACTCATTAAGAAATGCATGAAATGCATCCATTGATGTTTCTTGGAAACTTGGACCTCTTCACATTTGAATTATATGTTCAGTTTAACCCCTGTGCTCTCTGAAAGTAACTCTAATTTTCTTTTATGGTTGGTTGCAGCCTCTGAATGAGCTCTGAGATAACGGGTCCACTGTGGGAGCAATGTGATGGATATAATAGAGGAGCAAGATAAGAAATGAGAGAGGACATAATATTAAATCCACTTTGTGGATAAGAAGGAAAAAAGACTCAAAGCCAGAGGCTTCTTTATTCTTTTTCTTTTTTTTTTTTTTAGGAGAAATCAGTCAGTAAGGGCTTTGTTTTCAGCGAAGTGGAAAATTGGATTTTCTCTTTTTTGAGACAAAATGGCTGTGCACCTCGAGCTCTTCTCTGTGGGACCCTATTACATTTAGTCCGGGTCCAAGTCACTACTTTTAATATTTGGAATGCGACAGAACTGTCGTTTTTTTACGTGACGTTAATGGTAGTCTGGGGCGTTTTCACTCATCTTTGAACACTTATCTTTAATTTCTCAAACAGCATTAACAGCGTGGCATCTGACAACTTTCTGAAATTAATCAGAGAAGTCTGATTATTAAAAGTAATAATTGTTATTACTGTGAAGTTGACGCTTGCACTCTTTGTGTCAGGAGCAGCAGGAAGAGGATCAGCTGTCCCACAGGTCGTCCACCAGTCGTCTGTCCAGGTCTCCTTTGAGAGGAGTCAAAAAGGTGAAGATCATGCAGTGTAAGGTCACCCTGATGGACGGCTCCGACTACACACTCAATGTGGAGGTGAGTCGCCCACGTTTGTCACTACTTGAAATGAAGTGTGAACAAATTATACTAAATTGTTTTTTAATCTCCTGTTACAAGAAGATGGTTTGCAACAAATTGGAAGTATATAAAGCAACCAGGGGTAGGCAATGGTTAAGCCTTTAAATCCTTGTCACTGTATGGTGTATATCTATCTAAGGGAACTGCATCTGGTCACTGGATTCAAGGACGTTTGAAATGTTCAGAGCTAAAACACTTGGTTTAAATGACTTTGAGTATTCACCCTGTTTTCATCTGTGATGTTGAATAATTATTATTATTACTTCATGTCTCTTAAACCCTCAGTCTTTATTGCTCTTCAAAAGATCTCAAGAGTTACACGTCCCGGTGAAAGATAATCAAATCAACATTAATATTTAAAATTATTTTGGTATATTTTAAGGTAGTAGCTTGATTTTATTGCATAATATGTTGAAATAAAGATGCGACCCAATCAAAGCTTGATCTCGAGGAG
Organism: Odontesthes bonariensis; assembly: GCF_027942865.1. Classification (NCBI taxonomy): domain Eukaryota; kingdom Metazoa; phylum Chordata; class Actinopteri; order Atheriniformes; family Atherinopsidae; genus Odontesthes; species Odontesthes bonariensis. The sequence continues at coordinate 12,437,271 of NC_134519.1, read as the reverse complement.
CTAAATGACTTCACGGACTGTGCCACTAGCTCTCTGCAACACCCAAAATGTCTCTGGATGTTGAGCTTTTGCATACATTTTAAAGAAACCAATCTGGATGTGTACTGGGATTTAAAGAGATTCTGCTCTGCCTAGTCTTTTGCATAATCCTGCAGAAAAACATCAATAAGACATTTTAAGTGTTCTATTTTAAGCACAGACCTCATGGATTAGCACTTCTACATTTGTGTTTTCAAACCACTTTATGTGATTTAGTTTCCTTGCAAAGCTTCTCTGTGTAGTCTCAGAGGAAAAACCTTTTCTATAGGTTTTTATAAAAATGTTTAGTTCTCTGCTGTTAAGAAATGAACCCTTTTTGAGAAAGAGCCAGCCATCGGTGACAAACACTTGCCTTTGTGTTCTAAAAATGAACCTCTCCACTCCTGCAGAGCGGCTTTTTTTTATTTTTTTATGTTGAAATAGGAAACGGGATGTTTTGAGAAGAAATGCACGATAGGTTTATTATTATTAATAATGGGCAAAGATGAGGAGGAGGATGTGGTGCTAAATGGATAATTACATTCTAGGCTTGACATTGTATCAAATAAATGAAATGTTTTAGCTTTAAATTTGGTGGATTTTACTGCACATTTTTGTTTGTGTCGTGTTTAAATAGGTTTGCCATCTTAGTTTTTTCCCCAAAGCTGTCTGCCTTTGAGTGGAACACTTATTATTCTGGATCCAGTACTCAGAAATAACTCGGCTGATTCAAGTAGAGCCAACAAGAAAAATGCCTTTTTTGTTGCAAACGCGTTGAAGCGCCGCAATCTAAAAACTGATTTCTGCCTCGTTATTAATTCAGCGTTGAGTCAGCCTCCTGAATTCGTTCGAAATATCGCTCTTACATGTTTATCCCTCGAGTCTTGTTCAAAGTTAAAAGAACTGAAACACTGTCAGACTCCGGAAATGTTTTCAGGCTGAACAAGAGAAGCAGACCCTCCTCTGCAAATCTCCTTTAAGCAGATTCCTCCCCACCGGGGGTTTGGATCCAGGGATTAGTTGACTGTTCTGTTGGTGGGAGAGGTAATGGGTTCTGACCGTGAAATCGGAGCATTTGTTGGGAGGAATCAGTGTCAGATGTCCCACTGTGGCACTGGAAAGATATTTTGGAGGAGAGTGATCTGGAAATGATGCGTTCAGTCACAGAACAGGCTCAGGAGGTTCTGCATTGTTATTGTATGGGACTTTGCAGTAACAGATGCACATTTTCTCCTTTTGCACCGTTCTGTAGGTGAACAGAACAGAAAACTGCTAAAAATCTGACTTAACGGTGTTCTTGAGGGCCAACATCAAATTTGGTGACTTGGAAAAACACAAGAAAGCAAATTTATCATCTAGTTTGAGTTGGATCATTCTATTATCCAAGTGAATACGGTGTGAACAGAGAATCAATAATGGGCCTTTTGAGTGATAATTAAGTAATTAATTATCCTGCAAACTTAGAACCTGCCTTAGAACAGATGACGCTGCAGTGTGTTATTTGTGCTACAGTTGAGCTTTTATTTCTAACAACCATCCTGATGACTTGTTAATCTGTCGTGTTCACAGAATTTATTGTTGAATCTGAAGGGTTTTAATCTACAGTAAAGATGATGAACTCTTGTCACTTCATTTTTAGATCCTTAAAATTCCAGTGTGAAACATTTATGGTGTTCTGATGGCAAAAATGCAATGTAGTAGTAAAATTTTTATTAGTTTACAAAAAAGTGAAGATAAGAATCTATGTTTGGGAGTGGCAGTGGAGAGTCTTTAAACTCTGGCCGAAACCGTTCTTATTTTCTGTTGATAATTACCTGATATTACACTTTGGATTTACTATTCGTCTTTCCTAATTACCGTAGTTTTTATGCCCTGATAAGGGTTTCTAATGGGTAATATAGAAATTCATACGATGCCAAAAACCATGTGGAAACTGCAGTTTTATGACGGATGAATAAAGACAATTACGATTATCATAAATTATTGTGCCTATATGATTAATCTTCAATTGACCTATAAATCGTTGTAGTTTGTCAGTTTACACCTCTGCTACTGTTTGAGGCCACTGCAGTTTTCTCCTCCACACCTGAAATGCTGGTAAGGTGGAGGGCATTCAGTCGGTTGCAGTCTTCTACTTCACAGCTAGGTGTCACTTCATCCGCCACGCTGCACTTTCAAGCAGCGTAACAGAAGAGCAGCAGACGTGTCGATGAACACATGAAGGTCTGTTAGGAACTGTGGAACCTTTTGCACCAGCTATGTCTGAGTCTTGTGGTTGGGACGGATTTGGACACCTTTTTTTTAAAGCTCAGCGGTACAGAATCGCATGATGTTAAATGATACAGTGATGCTGCATTTAGTTTGAGTCTCATGCTCTCAGCTCACAGACTTGATAACAGTGTCTTCATGCGTGTACTTTTTAGAGCTTTGACTTTCTAAAGGATAAGGTTTTGTTTAACGAATATGTATCTCTCAAAGCAATAAAAAGCAGGACACAGCAGGTAATTAGTCACCTACTGCACATAGGAGTTGTCATAGCAACCAGTTAGGCACATCCATGACCAGTCATACAGCCGTTCCTTTGTATAAAATCATCCTTGCAGCTGAGCCTGAAACACTGCAGGCATCAGATGGCACGGTCATCCCACGGTGTGAGACGCAGGAATACAGTGGAGGTCAGAAGGCCGTCGGATAATTACCACGGAGATCTCCTTCTCCTCCCAGTCCAAGTCCAGGACGTCACGGCTTGACATTTTTTATCCCCCTGACCTTGTAGTTTTCCACCTCAATTCAATTTCCTCCCATGGGAAAAATGTCTGCTCTAATCGTTTCCGATCATTTTCTGTGACACAGAGCTGCTGAACCTGCCAGTTTGCTTCACTTCACGGGGTGTTAGGTCTCAGTGGAAGGAGGAAGAAATCCCACATCTTGCTGTCTCACTATTTCCTAAGCATGGTGTGTGTGTGTGTGTGTGTGTGTGTGTGTGTGTATATATATATATATATATATATATGTGTTTAGATGTGCATCCTCATCTCACATCTCAAACAGATTATGTGTGTGTTAAATGTTAAGAGCTGGAGTGATGAGTTGGTTTGTCTTTGAGCAGAAAATGTTAGTACCGTTATCCTTGTTTTACAACGTTATGAGAGGAATACATTTTGTTAGAAACTCTTAGTTGGACAAAACAAAATGCTTTCAGACAGCAAAGATGAAAACAAGAATCAAGTAATGACCGTGGGTTGTTTTTAATATTTGTTAGATATCCCATAAACAAACACTGTAAACTTTGAAACCCAATGTTGCATCTGCTGATGTTTACTCTCTAAATATAGACAATGATCAAGATTGATGTTCCTCCTCTGATCTGAGATCGGTTTACTTTCTGGTTTCCTGTTGTCTTCCTTTCCCAAAACAACCCTTGGTGGAGGCAGAGCGCATGCTTTCAATGACCAGAAGGCTGCTTATTTACCTTTGTGGTCATATCATTATCTGTCTGACAGTTATTTGACTGATACCTGGGGATTTGCAAATCACAGCCCTTTTTTTGTTTGTCAGTAAAGCTTTAAGTGCTGGATTGAGAAGCGTCGTCACAGCCAGGCAGCAGTGGTCTGACATGACTGTGCTAATTCCCTCGGAGATGTTCCGGGAGGATTAACTCTCTGCCACCAGCATCTCTGTGACTGCGTTCAAATGCTGCACGTTACATTGAGCAGTTTTCTCTTCTGTTTGTTGATGCTCGTGCGACTGTGAAGTATGTGTCAAATTGCTACCTCCGGCTGCCAGTTGCATCGTTACAGGTCGGCATTTCACAGCGTATGTGCACCACTCTGCCTACGCAAGTGTGACAGATGCATAGGCGTGTTGTGACTGCTGCTGCTCGAATAGTCTATGGCAGTGGTTTTGGCCTATTCAGACATGAGGAGCTGGCTCTGGCTCTGCTCAAGAAGGAGGCATCTGTGGCAACTCAGGCCTTAAAATATCCCCAGTGAGCTGAGCCAAATGAGCCTGCTAAGTCCAGCCTCATCGTGTAGGAGGAAGACTGAACAGCTCCAGCTCATGGCATCCAGCACTCAGATGTGCAAATCAGTGGGTGTAAAGCACTCGCATGGCTGATGTTAACCTTGAGCTCAGGAATTTCAAGGTGTATTTACACTGAAAGGCTTTGAATAGAGGGAATCAATCAAGAATGGCCCAGTAGGTCGATTGTGGCACAAATGGTAGTCCCTACAGAAAAAAAGCCTGTCGGGCAGCTATATAACGTGCTGCATCCTCATTCTGCTTTTAGAAGCTAAAATTTGATTTCATGTCGTTGCTTTGCAAAAACGAGGTTTGAGTTCATTTTCATTTAATTATCTGAAGATGATTATGGGAAGAGAAAGAGGGCAGGAGGGTGAATACAGCCGCACGGTGCCATAGAATCACCCAGCAGGCTGTGGGAACGAGGGCTGATCGTGCTTTTGTTGTTTTGTGTTTTTATTTTTGACTCATTCTTGATCCTAAAAACAAATGTAAATGTCTTTCCCTGATTCAGACTGTTTAAATGATCACAAATTCCCTCACCTAGCAGACAGACCACCAAGAAGATTTGACAACTGATTCACATATTTTTTTGGGTTTTTTTTTTTTTTCTATTGAGATTCAGAAAATTTTCCATCGATCTGAAAACGGGGAAACTAACTCGGGCTCTCCGTCTCACACACACACACACACACACACACACATAACATTAGAGAGGAAGAGTTGTTGAAAAACCCCCAACACTGCTTTCACCACTGAAGACATGGAGAAGGAAGACGACGCATCAATGCTGTAACCTTTCAAGGTCAAAGACATGGTGCAGATTTAGTGGGAGCGAGTTTGACCAGAAGATGGCTGCTCAGGGAGCGTTAAATGGGGACTCGAGCAAAACGGTGAACACGGACATAATAAAATATACTCAGTTGTATCGGCCCTCAATCTAAATTTTACTGGATCAGTTCTTTTCAGGTTGTACTTTCTGGATTACATATGGTGAAAACATGTGTCTGTGTTCAACATGTTTAATTTTTCTTCTCACAGAAACGAGCCAAGGGCCACGTGCTCTTTGATAAAGTGTGTGAACACCTCAACCTACTGGAGAAGGACTACTTTGGCATCACATACAGAGACGTAGAGAATCAGAAGGTAAACTAAAAGAAAAAAGAAGATATTTAGAAGTTGACTGTCCTAAACATGTGTAGCCTCCATTTAAGGCCATGTTTGTTTGAGTTCCTGGCATTTATTTTCATTGGACAGTAGAAATTTCCCTCTTGGAGAACTGTGCTGCTTTGCAGTTTGCTCACAAATAGTTCAGAATGAATGCTTTTCCCCTGTGGTTGTCTATGCAGAATTGGTTGGACCCAACCAAGGAGATGAAGAAGCAGATCAGGAGTAAGTGCAATAATCTAATAAAGGCACTTAACGGTTTTGTTCTGAATAGTCAAGTGAGATGAATGGAGTGTCAAAATCCTCATTTCAATAATTTGATGTTCTGTATTCATGTCAGCTGGTCCCTGGAACTTTGCATTCAACGTGAAGTTTTACCCTCCAGACCCCTCGCAGCTGACTGAAGACATCACAAGGTAAGTTTACTAATGAAGACTTTCTTATTTCTTCTTCAGAAGCAGAACGTCTGCCTTATACACCTAAAACTGTAGTTTCATCAGGAACAACATAGGATTATTTAGGATTCATTTGTATTTAAAACTGCAGACAAAGTTTTCAAAGAAGATCCAGACATCTCAACTGTTGTTGCGTTTCCTCTCACAGGTACTACCTGTGCTTGCAGCTGAGGGATGATGTGGTTTCGGGTCGCCTGCCCTGCTCCTTTGCCACCCACACGGTGCTGGGCTCGTACACCGTGCAGTCGGAGCTTGGAGACTACGACGCCGAGGAGCTGGGCAGCGATTACATCAGCGAACTGCGCCTGGCGCCCAACCAGACCAAAGAGCTCGAAGAGAAGGTTATGGAGCTCCACAAGACCTACAAGTTAGTGCCTGCGTCTGCTGCTCTCTCCTCTCTGAGCGACTTGATGATTCAGTTGTACGTGCAGATATTTCTATGAAAAGAATCAGGACAGTTTAGGGAAAATAATGCAGTTTAAAGTATTTCTCCTATGGAAAGGATGCACCTGTGCAGGAGACGGACCCCATACGTGTGCATATAGTACCATATGCTGTCAGCATGCTTTAGTTTTGATATATCGCCTCCAGACAGCTTTTCTACCTTGCGCTGTGCAGAGTGTTATTGGTGGAGTTATTGTAGTTAAGGCTCAAATATGTTCACTTTGATACAGAATTGAAAGGAATGTTGTTGGTGTTTTGCAACCACAGCATGCCTTTGATTAATTCAGGCAGGAGCTGCTGGTAAACGGGTTCCTCTGATTGAACTAAATCGTAGAAAGCACCCTGGCACATGCTGCTGAAATCTAAAATTGAAGTTGTTTTTAGTCTTTTGCTTTTCTGCCGTCAATTAAACAGCTTCGAGTCATTGAGTGTACTTGGGGGGGGGGGGGGGGGGATTGTTTAAAACCTGTAAAGATCTATTCTAAAAGGCAGCATATCTGCAGTCATTTCTGTTCTCATATAAATGGATCCAGCTGGCTGTCTTTTGTCAGAGCCCTCAATTCTTCCTGTATCACAGTCATCTGTGTGTAACTGGATGCGGTCTTTTCTTGTCCTGTGGGTGGACAGTACCAGGATAAGGGTCTCATTAACGATCATTTCTTCTAAAAATGGACTCACTTATGGGACTCTGTGGAGCTTCAGCCTAAAGCATCGATAAAAGCAACCAATTTCCAAATTGTTTTGTAGAACACAGCCGTGAATTATCCCTGTTTAGACGATACCGGGAACACCGTGTCAGGTGCTGCAGATAAAAAAGTAGCGGAAAAGGATGGTGCATCTCTTTGTGACACTCGTGTATGTCTGTTTTGTCGTATCAGGGGGATGACACCAGCTGAAGCGGAGATTCACTTCCTGGAAAATGCCAAAAAGCTGTCCATGTTTGGTGTGGACCTGCATCATGCCAAGGTAGCAAGTCACGATAAACCCTGATCAACTTTTTTTCACTGCTTTTCAGACGTGCTGTTTAAGCTGTAAACGATTACTTATCTTAGCATCGAGGCTAAGTGGCGAAATTTTTGTTTAAATGAAAAAAAATAATAATAATTCTCTTACAAGGATGCATGGGTCACGTTTTAAGTAATCTTTGTAGATTCAAGACAAATCAACCTGAAACTGCAGCCAGAAATCAGCCACTGTCTCTCCCCATAAGCATCTGCATATGCATATGAAATGTGTGCATGTTGTCCTTATTAGTGATAAAACACCTGGAACTGAGACAGCTGTTGAAGAAGCAGAGTTTAACAAAGCTTTAAAAATGCAACGAGGTGAAGGAAGACGGACTGTGTTGCCTGTGGACCGAGCCATAACCGTCGTGTTTACCAGCTGATGGCTGCAGTTTTAGCATGAGATTGAATAAGCATGCACCCAAAATGTGGAGCTATATTTTTAGAGTGACAGTGATGGTGATTAGAGTGAATTTTTAGTTGAACTTATTATAACGGTCACTGATTTGTCTCTCAAAATCAATGCAAATTACCCAAATTTCATTACATTTACAGAAGGGAAATTTAAATACGAATGAGGCAATAAATAATAACAAAAACACTTCCATCCATAAATGTGTTGTTTTACCAATAAAACTATAAATATATATATGTATTTCACTAGTGATGCTTCCCACCACAACACCGCTTCTTCACAAACATCATGGCTGCCACAGTGACGCCTCAGTTTAACATACCACCTCTGCTGCACTGATTGACATTGTATCACTGCTGTCTGTGTGGGTGGTGGGGGGGGGGGGGGGGGGGTGAAGGGGGTAGAGCCCGACTCTGGAGCCCAGCTTGACTTTTGTTGCCGTTTCTGTTCCACCGCCATCAAACGCTTCATTAGATCAAAGACAGGAAGAGAAAGCCAGAGAGCTGTCGTCATAAAATAAAATTACAGTCATCGGTCTTCCTGATATGAATCGGTTATCAAAAGTGCTTTGAAAGTCAAAACGGGTCTAGATGTGAGTGGTGGGGAGGATATTGCCCTCACAGATAGATCAGGATGAACGAGATGACAGAGATGAGGAAGCGGCTTTGATCAATGCTCCGTGTTGCTTCTGTGAGTCATAGATTTGATAAGCAAGAGAAATATGTACATATGAGAAGAGCATCCTTCTTTTGTCTTCTCTCCTCTCTCATTAAATGCAAAGTTGGTAGGGAGTCTCTATGAATGCTTGGCTCCAGCTGAGGGAGAGGTAAGAGGCTGCTTTCCATGTGCTTCCAGTACCTGAGTGAGCGTGTGTGTGTGTGTGTGTTTATTTTCTACTTGTGCATGGTTACATACCAAGTTGTCATTTTCATCGTCCCATTTATCACTTGAGTGTTTTTTTTTTGTTTGTTTTGGATCAGCGCTTCCCTCTCAAAGCGCGTTGGTTTCACCTGCTCATCTCACGCTTTGTGCAGTGAAGAGCATCATTTTGTGCTTCATCCACCATTTTGCCAAAACTTAGGCTATTGTTTTTGGTTTTTCTTTGTCAGTCGGCGCCCTTTCCAGCCTTAATTCAGCGTCACCACAACGTGCATAGAAAATATTAGATCACCACATGCCTGATTCTACTTTCTGCCTGCCTGCCAAACCCTGTTATTATCACAAACCTTTTCTTAAATTTCTACTTTATCCTGCTGTGCACCAACGCCAGAATACTTCCAGACCACCAAAAAAAAAAGAGGAACTGTGCTGTGGTCAGTAAATTGTCAGACTGTCAGAACATGTCACAAAAACCTCACAATAACCAACTTTGCTTCCCTGTATTCTCCTGCTATGTGTTGTTCTCAGGACTCTGAGGGTGTGGAGATAATGCTGGGAGTTTGTGCAAGTGGCCTTCTTATCTACAGAGACAGGTTGAGGATCAACAGATTTGCCTGGCCAAAAATCCTGAAGATCTCTTACAAGAGGAACAACTTTTATATCAAAATCCGACCCGGCGAGGTAAGCGCGTTGTTCTGAATGCTGAGAGAAGTTTTTATATGACTGAAACCATCATTAGAGGGCTGAAGGTTGATATGTTTTTATTTTAATTTTTTTCCCATATTCTTTTTTTGTATTTTTCAATGTTACTTTGTTACACTTTTAACTACGAGCAATTTTAAGGTCTTTTATTGTTCTTGATTCACGGCTGTTTTATTTCCCTTTATCTGAAATAAAGTTCTTTATTAATAGAAGAAAAAAGTGATGGCATTAAAACAAGAGACGAAGGAAAGATCTGCAAAGCAAAGACGAACCTTCTGCTAATGTTGTCAAAGAGATTACTGTAAAGCTGCTGTATTTCATAATGTACTGTGTGGCTGTCACACATATCTCCCATAATCTGGGCATTCAGTATAAATGTTGAACTGGGGCCTTGAATTTGGAGAATATTAAAGGATTCACGTTGAGATCTGTGGCTAAAGCGATGCGTGTGAGGATTGAAACTGCTTCCAGTGACGCACGTTTTATATAAAACTCGCAGCAGCTTGTTAACGAGTTAAATGTCTGTCGTTGATATTAAAATGTGAGAATAGATTGAGTGACTCTGATCACAACATTTTGTCTATCTCGCAGTTTGAGCAGTTTGAAAGCACGATTGGTTTCAAACTTCCAAACCACCGCGCTGCCAAACGGCTCTGGAAGGTCTGCGTGGAGCACCACACCTTCTTCAGGTGAGCAGTATAAGATGATCTTTTCTTCTCATTTAGACCGGATATCAGTCAAAATAGCTTTTGTGCCCTAGATACCATTAAGATGTAAGACGCACGGCTGTGTTACTCATAACCACTGTACATGAGTTCTTTAAGCTGTAACCGTGGCGGCGTTCAGGCTGTTAGTGGTTTGAACGTTGTGCAGAGTTGCTGCTTTAAGCAAAAAAATTGGTCTCATGGGCCGTTTGGAGTAGTTGGCCCAGTCTGAGGGCTCTCTGGAGAAGATTCAAATGAGCAGGAGTTTTAACGCTCGGCTTAAATCGGTGTTTGTTTGGTTTGTTTTTTTTTCATTTCTGGTTTGATGAATGTGCGTTTTTGCAACTTCTTACAGGCTCGTGTCTCCTGAGGCACCCCCAAAGAAGTTCCTGAGCCTGGGCTCCAAGTTTCGCTACAGCGGCAGAACGCAGGCCCAGACTCGCAGGGCCAGCTCCCAGATCATCAGACCGGCCCCGCTCTTCGAACGCACCTCCAGCAAACGCTACAACATGTCCCGCAGCTTGGATGGAGGTGAGGAGCAGGCGCTGGTCAAGTGCCACCCCAGCTGATGGACCATTTTTTTTCCCAGGCGATTCTGAACATGGGGTTGTTTTAAAGCAAATTTTTCATATTATACTTGTGCACAACTATTTGTCAGAATCTTTGTTAATAATAATAACTTGGACTTAAATAGCGCATTTCAAGGTACCCAAGGTCGCTTAACAAAAGAAAAGAAGGGGGGAAGGGTAGGTTAAAAGTGCAAATTAGTCTTTTGTTCATCCTATATTCATGTACAGGAAATCTATGTTTGCTCCTAAAAGCTGGCAAAGCTTGAAGCAGGCCAGTGTCAGTACCTCAGTGGGTATCATAACAACCACAAGCAGAAATAAATCAAACACAACACGCCTTTACTGCAGCTGCTCACATTTTTTCCCAGAAATCCAGAGCAAATGTTCAGCATGCATAAAATGTCGCGTCTGTCTTTATCCTCCGGTGCTTCAGCTCCCATTATGGAGAACCACGAGACTCCGGTGAAGGACAGCACCGCTGATGGGGCGGCCAAAGTCATTGCCAAGGGAGACATCATCACCACAGTAACAACAGAGAAGAAGGCAGAGGAAGAGAACAAGGAGCAGGAGGATGTTCAGAAAGGAGCCAGTGAGATGCCTGAACCAGCTGCCACGACACCGCTCAGACAAGACACGCAGGTAAACCGCTGTGACGGCAAAAGCTGCAGCTAAAGCTGCATTTAGAATAACCTCACGGAGGCTTGATGTGTTTTTATTTTTGGTCCAGAGAGTTGTCAGCGCAGAGTCGACAGCTCTCTGTCGAGAGTCGACAAGGCTCTGGAGCCTTTTTTTTTTTTTTTTTTTTTTTTTAATATAATTATTTTTATTTCTTTTCTTGTAAACGTTTTAAATGGCTGATGTGAAATTCCCAGTTGCTTTCAGCTTAACTCACTGCTGTAGACGAGGCCGGAGTGCTTCTCATCTTGTGTGCGCTTTACTAATTAGCTTTTTTTTTCTTGTCCTTCCTTTGACCCCACACCGTTACCCGTGTGTGCTCATGCGTATTCACACCCTTCCCCTTCGTTTCTCTCCATTTACACACACGTCATCTCTTCGTTGACATTCCCCCCCATCAGCGCTCCCCTCATTCATACACAACCGACCCCCTCCACTCTGAGCTCTCACTCCCCTCATCTCCCGTTTCATCAACCAAAGTGAGACAGAGGCGCAGGGGGAGCGCTCGCAAGCGGGCGTCGTCAGTCAGTCCGGCCAAGAGCGGCACCGGGTGCCGCCGCCGGCAGGCCCGCGCAGACCGTAAAGCCGCCCTGCTGGAGGAGCAGGCGCTGCTGCTCTCAGCCCGCAAGCAGAGGCTGGAGCAGGGCAAACGCCGCGGGGGCACGCTCTTCTCCTTCTCCTTGCATCTGCCCGACCTGTCCGCCATCCTGGATGAGGATGGCTACATCACCTTCCCCGATCTTTCCGAGATGCGCTTCCTCCCTGAGTGCGCACAGAATTTCCTCCCCATTCGGTCACCGTCACTCATCCCCTGCTTTCTCTTCATCTTCTTTTTCCTGCTCTCCACCTCCTTCTCCGTCCCCTACGCCCTCACGCTCTCCTTCCCACTGGCGCTGTGCCTCTGCTACCTGGAGCCCAAGGCAGCCTCCCTGACCGCCTCCATAGCCCAGGGCTACCATGACCATGACAGTTCAGAGGAAGAGGAGGTGTGTGTGCGTACGCCTGTATGTTAACCCGCCTCTGGCGTAGAATGACGGTCCATTACAGCAGTTAACACCTTATCCTGTCCTGTAACTGTTTCACCAGTTCAGAGCCGACCTGGAGACTGTGTCCCAGTGTCTGTCAGTCTCCTACTTTCAGAACCTCATCTCTGCCTGGTCACGCTCTCATCCTGTAGAATACATCTTCATCAGCACCACCAGCACACAGAGATGAACCTGCAAGTGTCATTTCATATTGGATTGGCGACTTCATCCTAACGAGAGGGTTAGACACAAATAGTCAGCACCAGTGGGATCTTTTTACTCATATGGGCGACCAATTTTTTTGCAGCATTACTGACAATATACCATCAAGTACGACCGAATAGAATATTTATTAGAGATTTTGGTGATTTTAAAAAAAGTCACCGATCTTCATTTAGTCACAAATCCTTCACCAAAAACATGGCTTTGTGCCTAACCCATCTCAATGTTATCATCCAGCCAAAAGTTTGGATACATCCACCCATCATATCCACACTTCTGTCTGGTGCTGTACACTCAGGGCTTCACTGCCAAGAAAGCAATCAGCATCAGCTCCTTGCAGACACATGTATCCACATGTATCCATGCACTCAGTCTCTCTGCGTTGTCGTCTGACTCGAGAAAAACAAATTACCTTCCAGCGAGCAGGGATTTTAATGTCTCGCCAAAGAAGATCTGGACGTAGTGCCAAGATGCGATGTTTTTGCTCCGAGCTTTACCCTTTGGAACAAAGCATGTAGTGTAACACACTGCGATGCAGAGAGACTGTGACATCTGAATGAATCCAGATCATTCCCAGTGTTGACATGCATGGAGAGGAGGGGGAGGTGCCTGAAAGTCAGGTTACTGTTCGGCCACAAAATCGTCACATCTAGTTTTAAGTATGAGGTTTGTACTGCAAATGATGCAAGTACCTCGAATGAAGATCCCTCTGCATACATATACCAGCGGCAGCTTTTCCAAACCCAGCACAAATTTGATGATTGCGTTTTTTAAAAGTGACCGACTGATGGTTTCAACTTCCTCTGAGTCTGTTTTGCTTGCTTAATTTTCATTTGCTTTTTTATCTTTTTGTTCCCTTCAAGATCTTATCTGTCGTGTTGTCTGATAATGTGTAGCGTACAGTTCCAGCAATCAGAGCATTTTCCATTTCGTTTCCATTTGTGGTAAAGAAGAATCTCTGTTGACGATAAATGCATTTCTGAATATTCACAAGTTGGGTCCTTCTTGTTTTTCTTGCTTGCACCTCGGAACGGTTTGGTTTGGTCTGCAAATGTAGACTGACAGCGAACAAACTGACTTTGCCTTTGATGGAGAGATGACTGCCACAGAGGTTTGTACGTTGAGGAAAGATGTATTTTATTTCAGCCTCAAAGAACTGCAGAAGGAAAACTGTGCAATTGAAATCCTGCATGATTTGCATGCAATTGACCTTGTTCTGTATGTTTAGTTCATGTTTTGGCTTTCTTTTTTATTTGACTATAAATACACTTATTTTTCCAATAACATCCTTTTCAATATGTATTTTTTTCACTGGTTTCAAAACTGCTGAGATCTAAGCCCCTTATTTGTCACACTAATGCTGACACATCATGTAGTCTGCAATGAAAACAATGTTTTTACTCATACTTCACACTCTGATGCTCTTAAGTAAAACCATTTTGTTAACTTTTTGACAACAACAAAAGGGGTTTTAGCAGGAATGGCTGCAGGCTTGAGGGAGAGAATAAAAACAAGCCCATTAAGAGCAGCAGAGAGCAGCTAAAATGTACTCTGGGCCAACACGGTGGGAAAACAACAATACCAGCCATTAGCCTTTTTATATGAACTCTTAGGAGCATGCAGTAATGTAGGTTGGATAATCTTTTCTACTGCAGCAGCACTCCGTCACTGCTGTGGGTGGTAAGCCAGATAGCTTTGCATATAGTTGTTTACTGTGTTTTAGAGCAGATTGAATTCAATGTTACTTCCACTTCTGCTTTTGGAAAATTTAATAAAAAAGGCATTCACTTTACAGGCCTTCAGTTCCTAGTAACAGTTGCTAAGGCTGCCCAGGGGAGGGGATTAGCAGACAGTTGGGTTCTGTGCTTTTCCCTTTTTGTTTTTTTCCCATCTGCATCTCTTCTCTTTAACAACTCGTCACCTTGTCTAACTGTCTCTGTGCTCTCCTCTTTACTCGCCGTCAGTCGGAAGCAGATGAGGACTCTGAGACGCAGACTCAGGTACACTGGGCCTGCTTCGTGGCCGTGCTCAGTGCATCGCACCACCCTCAGATGCACTACCAAATCAGCCACCAGTCACTTTGTTCTTTTCCTCCGCTTTGCTTGCCTGCCGCCACCGCTGTTGACACACTTAGTCACGCCACACATCAGGCTGATCCACTGTTGCCTGAATTCACCTCACAGACCGCTGCTGCAAACATGCCTTTCAACCTATCTAGTGTTGTTTTTTTTTCTTATATAATGATGGTAATGTTTATTAATCCTGCTGCTCAAACAAAGAGTCAGATTTTTATGTTTTGAGGTTTGTGGGTTTTTTTTATCCCGTGTCTTTTAATTTGGGTGAGATGTTTTCCTCCCATCATATCATGTCATTTACAGCCACACTGTTGAAGACAAAGCTCCCATTTTCTCCCAAGAGTTGGAATTAATCATTGCACGTTATAGCGCCTTATTATTTTTTTTTTTTAAATCATTTTTAAAATTCCTCTCCCCTTTTTGTCTCTGCAGTATAGTTTCATAAGACGAGTAAAAGGGGAAAACCTTTTTATCAGACATAGTAATCTGATGCTAGAGGTTGGTAAGCAAACGGTGCATGACTGAAAAAATGCATGCAGTTGCATTTTTGTTGTGAAGAATCCTAACGGTTAATGAGACTGACAACAAGTATAGTTGATACTTATATAGGTGATAGTGCAAGATCTTTTATTTTTTATTTATTTTTTGGATTTCGTTCTTGCTGTGGCCTTTTTAAAGACATGTTCCGACAAATAAAACTGAAATGACTTGGAAGTCTGTCAACTTCTAATGGGATGTGGGAGTGTTGTGCTTAACTAAACTGGTTAAACTAAATCTGCAATTCAGTGCATGAAACCATTTATTTTCATTGACTTAAGCTGGTCTTAAATGTCCTTATCACATTTAAGTACAAGCGTAGTCATCGGCTGTCATATGGTTGGACTTTTTGCTGTTGTTTTGCCCGTTTCTGCCAGCTGCAGCACCGGTAGCCTGCACAACCTCTGAATGCTGAATGTAAAGAACAAAGAAGCAGATAATGCAACTGATTTAGGTCTGCAAAAGTGTACATTTTGTTTCCAGACTTTCTAAGAGATGCATTCATGCTACTCAACATGTTTTTTTTGGTTACTCATTGGATATGCAAGCTACCGTCGCAAACATAAAAGCATGGCCGTCGTTCCCTTGCGCGCTGCCCCTGCCCTCATCTCCCTGTGTCACGGTTCATCCGGCCCCTGTAGGACGCGGAGCCACCGCCAGAAGTGGTCAAACACAAGACAAACATCAGCGAACTGAAGCGCTCCTTCCTGGAAACTGGCGGCAGCGGCATGCCAGGTCAAACGGAGTGGGAGAAGAGACTCTCCTCGTCCCCTCTACGTTCACCCAGAGCGGATGAAGCACCAATGATAGAGCCGCTGGAACCGCAGGACGTAAGCTGCAGTCCACAGCAGGCTGAGTGACGGCATGTGTGTGTGAAGCATGACACCAACAAGGAGATGTTTACAAAAGCAAAGGCAGCGGTCTCAGCATTAATAAGTCATTTAGATTAGTTTGATGGCGTCCAGAGCAATATGCTGTACATCAGAATCTGTCTCGTTCAGTACGTTGTTTCAGACTCACTGAAGTTATTTCTTGAGTATTTTCTCAGTCTGCCGATAAGAAAACACTCTAAAGTCCCGTTCATGGAAATTTTACGGTAGAAAGTAGAAAACAATGCTAGAAGCTTGAACACCTTTTGCTTTGGACGTGTCGCTCAGTTTTTTCTCATTAGAGACCTACAAGCTTGCCCGGGTTGGATGGGGAGTGTCATTTCACTGCCATCTTCAGGTTTCTTGACTGTATTTATATGGTAAAGCCCGGTGCCTTGTTTCTTTAACAGACACTGTGAGGAATTTTGACTAAGTACATCAATCGTCATCTCATGAGACGGGGCGATTTTTGCCTCTCCTAATGTCTGAGATCCATTTTAGTGGCGTTTGGCTGATTCCCAATAGGACTGAATGTGCCTTTTTTCTTTAATGACTTGCTTCAGTCTGACCACTCCACCATAAAGCCCTCATAGGTGGAGTGGCACACCAGTCGTTGTATTTCTCTCCAGAAGATATCTTGAACACATCGACGGTGACCCTTGACTTGTTGGAATCGTGTTGGTTGTTCCAAATTTCTTCCAGTTTTATAAACAGTCGAGACTTTGGGGCTATTTTCACTCACTGTAACAAATTTAGAAAACACGTTGTGCAGAACCGTGGGTGGATTTCTGAGGGGGAGAAAAATGTGACCTTCTGAAACATCCACCCAACTAAATCACTACCCTGACTAAATGTGGGAGCCACAGACCGGTCGGAAATCTTCGTGTCCACATCTCAAATGGCTTCAGTGCACATTAAAAGAGAAAATAGGTTCCTTGTTAGAGGCATGAGCCTTCGCCATGTTTCACCACTAACTGATTATGATGTGAATTTGTCATTGTAATGGATGGGAAATATCAGCTATGTGATGGTTTCATCAGTGTCCCCTTTACTTGTGATATGTTGGAGAATCTGATGGATTAATGAGCGACACTAACAACATCCTCGGTGGAGAATGAAGAATGTTTTTCTTTTGGTGGAGCTTTAGGGTTCGGAATGCTCTGATTTTAACATTTAGTTATTTCAGACATGCCACTTCTCCTCTGAATATGTGCAACCTGTGTATTTCCTTGCAGACTAACGATGAGCAGCCAGCCGGAGATCAGACAAAAGAGGAGGCGGGACATAAAGACACTGAGGTAAGCTGCTTCCTGTTAGTCATGCCAGGACATTTGGAAGTGTATTGTTGTTGTTTTGTTTCTTTTGGCCCCTTTTACTGTCCCGGCTTCACGAGGATGCGGACATTGTTTGGCTCTTACTTTGTTGGTGGCGTATAACAAAAGAGTTTGTGACATTTTTGTTGATGGATTCACTCATTTCTCGCCACTCTGACAAAATGAAAGCCGTTTTAAATTTGATATCTGTCCTAGTGTCTTTAGATCAGCCTCAGCTGCAGACAGTTACTGATAAAATTTCAGTTATTACTGTTTTGATTCATTGTTCTTTTAGAGATAAAATTCTCTTTTTGCACAGAAAAAAACATCCCAGCTGAAACTTGGTGCACGTACTTGTCGAGCTCAGTCTGTGTCTGTGTGTGTGTGTGTGTGTGTGTTATTTCAATATGAGGAGCGACTCTGTAGAGCCTATTTCCAGCATGTATTGATTGTGTGATGCCCTCTGTCCATTAACTTGAACGATCCTTCTCCAATAAGTCAAGTGTCTCCCCAGGCTGCTCCCCAGGTTGCAGGATATCTGGTGAAATACGTGGCAGACAGTATCATAACAGATGGGGCCACCTCCTCGGGGCCTCACGGGATTAGCATGTCCACCACTATGGATGACGACGTCTTCCTGGACGGGACCCTGAGGGAGGAGGTGGAAGAGAAAACCCCGGACTCCCAGGAAGAGGTGTCCGAGAGGTCGGTGGTGAAGATCAGCCCCGGAGCTGTGAGACAGGAAGTGTCCCAGGCCATCAGTGACAAGAAGGGCACGCTCATTATCTTGAAGGAGGCGGAGGAAAAAGCGGACACTGAGGGCAAAGAGACAAGTGCTTTGGTAGAAAAAGAGGAGCTCGTTGTCCTGGGAGAGTTGGAAGCTGACAAGAATGAAATACTGTCTGCATCTGAAGAGCCAGAAACTCTGAAGGAAGACACTTCTGTTCTTGTAGAAGGCCAGACTGCAGTAGCCAAGAGGTGGAGTCCCAATGTGGAGATAAAAACTGATGAAATGACTCATATTAAAGGTATTGACTCTCCTAAGAAGGCAATGGCATCGTGGATTTCAGAGGAAGTGAAGACGGAGGCTTCTGAGGTCATCAGTGTGCCTGTTAAGGACGTAAAAGTGGTGGAGACTTCCGATGGGCTGCAGCAGAAGACGGAACTCTTCACCTTTGAAGAAGTCCAGACTGAGCCACCGAAACCCAGTCCGACTCAGATTAAAGTTCCTGAATCTTCAGCTGCATCCTTAGCAGTGGTACTGTATGAAAGCTAAAAGCAACAGTTCACTTTTGGCTACCTCCCTTCATATCTCCACCA
This sequence comes from Odontesthes bonariensis, assembly GCF_027942865.1. Taxonomy (NCBI): domain Eukaryota; kingdom Metazoa; phylum Chordata; class Actinopteri; order Atheriniformes; family Atherinopsidae; genus Odontesthes; species Odontesthes bonariensis. The sequence continues at coordinate 12,418,858 of NC_134519.1, read as the reverse complement.
CCTGCTCCCATTGCCTCCCCTCCAGCAGCCGCAGCCGAACCAGTCTAACAACAGTGTAATCAAGCCCTGTGCATGGCTAACGGTCCCTTAACACCCAGAGTTTACTCTCACACTGCCAAAGCCACCAGTTTCTGTTGCAATTCAGCCTGCAGCTTCTTACTTGATATAAACTGTTTATTTTACTTTTATTTTTTTGGTTTCCAGCTAAAACAGCTTCCCATACCCGAGCAGCTGACTCCCGCAGCCGATAAGGAAAGAAATGGGAGCCGTTTTGCTCAGCTACACCATTTCTTCCTTTCAGTTCCCTTATCAGTTCCCTGAAAGCGGTGACTTCATAGCCTTGGCCGGGTGCCACCGCTGCAGCTTTTCCCGCCTCATCCCCAAAATCCCCTCACCCTCAGAGACCAGTCAGGGGGTAGAAAAGATTGTATGGATCTACCTGAAGAGTAGATATTTTCTCTGTTCTGAAACAGCTTAGTTCAAATTGACTCTTTAGAGTCTAAAGCTGGATATTCATTGTCACATAAATCGGAGCATTTAATAAGCTACATTTTGGTATTCCATACAATCATAACTTTTCAAACCTTTCGTTTTTCCACCTTTTTTTTTTTCTTCTTTTACTGTTCAGTATGACTTTTGACTGTCTTTTCTGTACCTTTCTCTCTGTTCTTGTGTCCAACCAGTCTACCCTGGGATTGGTCTCCTCCTTTGAAAAGGTGACCACACCTCTCTGTTCCTTATAAATTTTGTCCTCCAACTATGTCGTTCTGTCGGGATGTAAGCAGTGAAAAGCTGCCCAACATAACCGGCTTTTTTTCCCCGTTAGGTGTGATCTTAGACTTCCTTGTAGTGTTTAGATTTGTTTTATCAAGGTGATGCAACAACATTATCTAATGCTGCAATTATCATTCACAGGCATCAGATGATCAGGAGGAGCAGGCGGTGGTTGCCACGGAGACGGAAGCAGCGCCGGCCAAGTCAACCGAGCCAACGGTGAATATCCAAACGGCAAAGGGCGCACAGGCCGAGCTCACGGTGTCGGCAGACCCTGAAAGCAGGGAGCTGGACTGTGTAGCAGGGTCACAGTCAGAAGTGTGCATTTGTGCAGCCTGTAGCAGCAAGTTCTGGGTTAGATGAGAGGGAGTCTGCAGCGCTGAGCTCAGCGGCACAGAAGGAATCAGAGGAAGTAACGTGTGGTGATGGAATTATGGAGGGCAAGGTATCTGTGTTGAGAGATGAAGCGGACAGCTTTAGATTCACTGTTGATCCTGTTCAAGTCAGAGTTTGTGAAAAGGAAGACAAAGGGGACGACGGAGAGGAGGAAAGTAATCTGGTGTGTATAGAGGAGGAATTGAAGGGTTCGAAGCTTATGGAGGGGTGAAGCAGATGGATGTGCAGGTTAACAGAGTCCAGTTCTCCGATGAGGTGAAGTTTTTTAAAGCAGATGTGCTCCCCACAGTGTTAGAAGTGAAGGAATGTTCTCCAGGGGCCCTCCAGCTTTCAGAGGATGAAGAGCCAAATACCTTTCCAAAGATTTCAGGCCGTTTGCCCTTTGGGAGAGAGAAATGCTGCCATGTTCAGACGGAGAACTCGGAGGGTGAACCAACTGATTCAGAGACGGAAAAAGATTATATCAAGGAAGAAGTCAATTTGCAAGAGGATGGCAAGTGTTTGGATGGAAAGGAGTCGGATGTGATGGAAGAAGAAATAGAAACTGAGGTCTTGAAAGAAGAGCAGAAATGCAGCCCACACAAAGCATCTCAGCCTGAGCCCATTACGTCGTCTACAGACACGTCTCAGTTGGAGGTAACCCTGCACCAGCTCCTGTGGCCCCTGCTCGGCCCCAGTAACCTCACCACCGCCTCCCCTCCTGGCGACTCCATCTGCCACCAGTAACCAGTTCCCAAACTCCACCGAAAGCATGGACGTGTCTCAACCTCCTAACGTCACATTTCGATGCCGCACGGAGAAGCTTCAATGAGACGCGGTGCACACACTTGATCAAAACCTTGTGATTTACATTCCTCAGCACCCTCTCCTTGACTAGATTAAACTAGATTAGAGACTTTAATGCATGACTGCATGCTTGTTTAGACATTTAAACCCTGCAGTGACTGTATTTGGCATATTTTATTAGCATGTGGAGCTTATTTGTGTCAATTTGATTTCATGTACATCAGTGGAGTGTTATTTTAAGAACAAAAGGGCACAGTTGAAAGTGAACACTGCCACAGTGGATTTTAGGCAGGACATCTTGCTGTGATAGAGTGCAGATGGTTTTGGAAACACTGGTCTTCTTCTGCAGACACTCATCTGTACCTGTTCTGTCTTTTTGACCGCTAGACTCCTGACGGCGTGGACGCGGCTGCCAAAGACCCGCCTGTGATCCACACGGAGACAAAAACCATCACCTATGAGGCTGCAGAGGTGCACAATAACACAGTCTGACTTCACCGTGATTACCCTTGTTTGTGTCCACCAGATGAATGTGGGTCCAGTGCTTCTTGAGGAAAATATCCAGTTTTTAGAAGCTAAATGCTCGGCTAGTTGCTAACTCTGTATGCCTGCCGTTCGGTGCTGAGGCAGCATGCAGAAATGTTATCTGGAAAGCCAAAAAGAGCAGCTGTGGTGACAGAAAAATCTAAACAGTAAAGTTGGTGTGAGGCCTGGAAACTGAAACTGGAACATCTTAAATTGACATTGGAATCGATCATGTGCAAACTGTGTCAGATAGTTGGACAACTGTAGAGAATTACCATCTGAAAACACGCCACATTGCTACACTGTATAGAGAGATTTTCTATACATTTTACAGTAGACTCAAAGTATCCGACAGGGAACAGTAAAAAGTAGAATCGATGGACTCGATGAACCCATCAAATACACACCAGGTGGAATCCCAACGATACCAAAACCTGTCACAGATTTGCAAATGTTTGAAGATATTTAGATGTTTTTTGAACAGTTTCTTGACAATATAAACCATAAATTGATGTTGTTGTTATTATTATTATTATTATATTTTTGAGTAAGAAGTATCTTGTATAAAATAACAGATTTAGTAGTTTTGTTTTTCCCATAATTGCAAGGACAAGACTCAAACATCAGTAGTGGTGTGACATTAACATGCTAAAAGTAATACGCATGACATAACACAGTGATGCCACAGCACAGACATTCAAGACTTTTTACTTATTTGTTTGGGGGAAAACATTGAAATGCACTAGTATGTCACAAAAATGCCTACCTGGTCTGTTAAATTTTGCAATGTGAACAATTAGAGTCTGAAAGCATTCTCTCACCGTGCCGATGAGCCCGCTGTACAGTCCTCTGCATTAAACTCTCTCTGCAGCCAGCAGGGAGTCGTAAACGAGCGAAAATGTGCCGCGAACCTTCGCAGAGCTTCAGGCAGTGATGACACATTTGTCAAACTGCAGTTTTTCGTCGGTTTAAAATAAAGATTCACAAAAATGAAGGAAAAGAAGATTTTGGTTTGGTTTTTTTTTTTGTGCATTGTGAAATATTTTAATGAAGCTTTTAGTAGCTAACAACTTCTGGTATTTAAAGAAGTTTTCATTTATCAGTTGTTGCTCAAAGTAACGACTACTTTCATCAGATGTGACCAAACTGAGGCATCGAGTGAGTCGTCACCTTCATTTCTTGGTTAATAACGTCCACATTTCACATGTGTATCACATCCAGTCAGTCAGTTACCAGGAGTCTCAGATTTTAGGTTGATGTTTCTCATGAGTTTCTGTTTTATTTGTTTATGTATTTAGCTCCTTATTCATCTGTCTTTTATTGATTGTTTTGTTCTGATTTCCTTGGAAACTGAAGAGCATTTAAGTCTTTAGATGCGTGTTTTTTACAGTGAGACCTGTTGATTTCAGGCCCCGGGTATTTTTATTTAAGGTTTCGTGTTTCTGGTTCTTACGGTTTGTTGCACTTTGAATGGGGCCAAACACAATGGGGCCTTTACAGCTTTGCTGACGATAAGTAAATTGAGCTTCAAGGCTACAGCTGAACACAAGTAAAAATGTGCTTTATCTGAAAAATGAAATTAAAGTACAAATCTGGAGTGTTTTTGCTCGACAGGTTGACACTAATGGTGACGCAGACCCCGGGGTGTTGCTGAGTGCTCAGACCATCACCTCGGAAACCACCAGCACCACGACAACCACACACATCACAAAGGTCAGGGAGCATTTGTTGTCTCTGTAGCTCTTAAACATAAGACTCAAACAGTTCCACAGCTGCTGTTTTCCTGACAGTCTCTCTGCTTACTGGACAATTAAAACATAATTACATGGAATAAAAGTGGGGACAAGAGGTGTATATTTTGGGACACTTTATGTCTCATTTCTCACTTGTAGTCTGAGGAGAGCAGTAACAAACGTAATGAGGCTTTTTTATGCAAATGTTTATCCACTCTGACCACCATGTTTGCATGTTTGTTGTCAGCTTGAGCTCTAAAGCTGTACGGTGATGTTATCGTGCGGAATACTGAAGACTTTTAGTCTGAAAATCTCATTCAAAATGGCCTCCAAGGAAGAAAATGCTTTTTCTTTTCTGGCTGTTATGTATTTGAAATTTGTTCCAAAATATTGAAAAATTGTGAACAAAATTCTAAGGTCCTATAGTGTCAAACCCCAAACTTACAGGGATGCACTCTGAACACTTGTCTTTGAACTGAAGATTGAAGATTGTTGAGCATGAAACAGAAAACATGTCTGCGTTTCCTGTTTGTCAGATGGTGAAAGGAGGGATATCGGAGACGAGAATCGAGAAGAGGATCGTCATCACGGGAGACTCAGACATCGACCATGATGAGGTTTTCACGTCGTTCCTTTATTTTCTGCTATCCTTAATATTCTTTTGATATATTAAACACATTTTTTTTTTTTTTTTTTAAGTACTGAACAGTGACCAGCAGGGCCACAAGATGCACTTTGCACGCAGCCACATAATGACATTTTAATTACATTATTAACTCCTAATGCAGCCTAACAATACTGAAACTATGACAGATGTGACTGAAAGGTGACTTCCCTGTTGGCAAACTGACTTACAATCCCAACATCCCCGCTCCCTCCCTGCCCTTCTCCGTTCTCTGTCTCCCCCTGGTGTTCCCTCCTGGCGCTGCACTCCCGTATATAGGCTCTGGCTCAGGCCATAAAGGAGGCTAAAGAACAGCATCCTGACATGTCAGTGACCAAAGTAGTGGTTCATAAAGAGACAGAGATCACACCAGAGGAGGGGGAGGACTGACCCAGGTAAGACAACGAGACCCCAGTCTCGGTCCCGGCCCCGTCCGGTTTAGTCTGGGCTCTCGCATGCAGCTTTCCCATCAGCACTTCCTCTAACTGGTCCAGATAACCCTGCTTCTGTAGCACTTACAGCTTGTGCATCATGATGTTGTCATTCTCCAGCTCTGCTCCGGGAAAAATTACTGCAGGTGCCTGTTTGCACACAGACCGGATATTGTAGCCTCAGCTGGTAATGACAAAGCTTAAAAACCTTTACTGTAATGCTGCTGGCACTCCCATGCAATCTCTTTTCATTTGGCTGCAACACTGTCCCCTGCTGGCAAGCAACTTAATCTCTTTAGTAAAGCAGCTACAGTGTTGACACGATGAACCACAGACAGTTTGGCATCTCAAAAAAGATTCTAAATTGCAATCTTTTTCTCCAAACAATCTAACGCTAAAAAAAAACAAAAAAAGGAGTATGAAACATCAGCAACAATGCCGTCATGTTACACAGTATTCTGTCAAAGCATTCCCATACATTGTTGTGTTCACATTGTGATGGCCCACAAAGGGGGAACTGCACTGATGAGATTAAATACCGACTGAACCGGCTTCTGCTTCTCGGAGACCTCGGCCTGTGAACTGCAAACCTACCCGTACTGAAATCTGATCTTTTGTGTACACTGATGAACCAGCTACCGAAGAAGCAGATTGATATTTTGATTAGTTTTTTTCCTGAAACTCCTGCTACCACTGAGTATGCATCAGGCTTTTTCATCCAAATTTCAGATTGAAAAACTGTAACCGGTATCTCCAGCAAGGCTTTCAGGAAAAGCCACTTATCTAAAGTCAGTAGTTGTATATGTTTGTGTGGCGCGTAAGCACAAAGAGTCCACTCTTCACAGAAATCTAAGCCTGAGCTGGGAGTTTATCCCTGAGGTGTTTAAACCATGTTTCCAGGACACCTGTGTTCGCAACAATTTGACTTAATCCTCCTCTTAGTTGTTTTTTTCCTCTGGTGTGGAAGAAAATAGGTCAGCAGCCGCCGTTGTCGTGCCTCCACGAATGCAGCCGTTTGTGTTTCAACTTGTCCACTGTCGGTGTTTTGAGGGTTTTGGTCGGTGTGGCGCTGCGTGAAGGAACTTGTCATTTAATTGTCTCCTAAGCATTTTCTACATGTGGAAGCCGATCACTCTTGTTTCCTCTGATTTACCTTTTGGGCCTGAAACTTGTTTCATTTGTGTCGGACTGTTGCGATTCCAAGGCACAGGGCTTGGGATGAGCGAGCATGCATGTGTGCGCTTGCGTGACTCACCCGATGGGAATGCTTGGCTTTGTCTCTGCAGCCTTGCCCTCAGTCATTTGTGTGTGCGCGTGCTGTTTAATGTCCACGTCTGACTGTCTGTGTCTGAAAAGCACTAACCCTGTACTACATGTATTCTCCGTGTGTGTGTGTGTGTTTTCCTCTTGAGATGCACATTATGGGCCAGAATATGAAAAATTTAGCAGCAAAAAGTGCAACAGTTGCTCATTTTAACAATGCACTCACAGCAAATTGCAAGTTTCTTAAAAGTAGAACATGTTCCTCAAAGTCATGCTTTATTCACCAAAAGTCTTTTTTAAAAGTCATCACAGAGGGGTCCCTGAGATGGATTCCTGTTTCTTTATTTGCAGACCAACAAAACTATTCAAATCCTACTATCACCTTGTCATTCTTTTCTTAGAAATATCCCAGTTTGAAATATGAGGAGCATATCCTGTGATCAACTCTTTCCATTATTCCAAGCTAATCAATTCATTGTGGAAAGAAAAGTGTAAATTTTCTAATAAAAACAAGGTTCAGCATAAAAAATCTATATTTTCTACACGATACATCTTCAACCCCAGTCTTACATCATATTTCTATGTTCAGTATAGATGCATCCACTCCTTCACTCAATATTTATGGGGAGACTTAAAGATGAACAAAGTTCAGAACAACTGGAGCCCCCAAATGAGCAGCTGAGTCAACCACACCTCTAAATGCCACACAACAAGCTGCATCTGCGGGGAACTTTCTCCGTTCACAACATGGATGGGAGCGAGCAGTCAAACGTCCGATATATCAGAGAGACAAAGAGACGCTTCGTCTCAACACGTCTGTTGTTAACCACTGCGATCCCTCCTCCTTTACTCTTGCCGCTATGTCTGCGGTCTCTGTCTGTCTGAAAGCCGAGTATAGAGGTGATGGAGTGTGGAATATGTTCCCATAGTTCATCCATAGTTCTGCTTTCCTGATATTCCTGCTGTGTCCTCTTCCACATTCCGGGCCTGTTCCTGCATCCATTATTTGTCTGGATTTGGATTTGGATTTTTTTGTTGGTTTTTTTTGTAACAGAAGCTCACCGTAATACCTTGTGAACACTGGACCTGTTGTCCAACCGTAGGTTCAGGAGGAGCAGTGTGCTTGTTGTCAGGGTAGCAGAGCAGTGACCAGATGTTTACCCTCGCAGATCTGCTGAAGGCTCATGGGATTTTGTGTGTTTTGTGGACTTGAAGAACACCCCTGAGTCGCTGTTATGGGCTATTAAGCCTCGTTTCCACTATGCAGTCCGGTACGGGTCGTTCAGAACGGTTCGCTTATTTCTGTGTTTCCATTACCACGGAAGCGTACCGGTCCCATTGTACCCGTTACCATTTGTGTAACCCTTCTGCTTGAGGTACCTAGCACACAGGACCGGCCCCAGGCTCTGCTCTCCGTTGTTGGTGAGGAGGCTGTGCAGCGGGAGCTGGATGGCGCTGTGCGAAACGAAAAAGAGAGTAGGTTTTCAACCGGACCGCGAGCCAGTGTCGCATTAAGCTGAAGAAGCTTGGAGGTGGTTCGAAATTATGGATGTTATTTGTTATTTGCTGTTATTTGCTATTTACGCTTCGGCACGCACTCCGCCCACCCCTGAGGGTCCCCTTTGTAAATTTGGGAACGCAAAGCTGACCCCAAAGTGACCCGAACCGCACTGACAGTGGAAACGAGGCTTTAGGTGCCTATAAAGAGCACCTAAATGAGATCTGGTGTCTGCATCCTTGCCACAAGGTTGAGCTTGTTTTTTTATGTGTTGGACTCCACCATGGCTGCCCCTTGTCATCCTGTTTGTGGTGTTCATGGACTGCCTCAAGCAAAGGAGTTTAAGTAGCTCACCAGTGATGATTGGATGAAGCAAGAGCTGGACCGATGGATTAGGGTTTCTTCAGCAGTAATGGAGGTTGCTTTGTGGTGATAAAGGAGCTGAGCCGAAAAGGGAAGCCTTCAATGTACAGGTCCATCCCTCAACCCTACCCTACAGTATGCTCACTATATTTGGGTAGTGACCAAAATAATGAGATGGAGGATCCAAGCGGCTGGAATAAGTTTCCTGAGGTGGATGGCCGGGCTTAGCCTTAGAGATAATGTGTGAAGCTTAGAGTCGAGCAGCTGCTTCTACGCATCAAAAGGAGTCGGCTAAGGTGGTGGTTAAAGCATCTCATTAGGATGCCTCCTGGAGTTTATTTTGGGCACATCCGGCTGGGAGGAGGCCCGAAAGCAGACCCAGAACATGTTGCAGGGATCGTATGTCCTTTCTGGCCTGGGAACACCTCAGGATTCCCTCAGGCCCCTCAGAAAACAACACAAAAAAAACCTACCAAGAAATCTTTTTAATTCCATTTTAACTCTTTGAAATACACTGAATTGCCATCTTTTTTTTTTTTTTTTTTTTTTTTTTTTTTTTTTTTTTTTACGGTTGACCAACTTGCATTTGAAGCGTACTCAGAACAGGTGCATAATAACCTGCTAAAACCTGTTAATAATGAAGACCGTTCTATACATAATGTTCCCATTTCATTAGTTGTGCACCAGGGAGAAGAAAAGCCAGGTCCAAGTGCAGCAGCTTGTAGGGGTCTTTTTTTTTCTTTAGCTAAAACATACACTATAGAAAGTTTTCTTACATGGATCATTGTTAGCATAGCACAACTGCCTGAAACTTATCGAAACTCAAGGAATTGTGTGATGGAGTTTTCTCCTTTTTGTAAAGAATGGTCCGATGTTTCCTTTGCTGAAGGAGATCAGAAATGAAACGCTGAAGCCCCTTTTCTTTGCTTTAAGGAACATTCAACCAGCTCTCATCATGACTGAGATACTTCCTGCTTATTTCACTCAGTCTTTTTTGCCTGAGAACCTTCCTTACTATCAGACCCAACATTTTAGTGTCTCTGTGGAGAGGTTCTTTGGAAGTTCACCTCCAGCTGAACACTGTAGCCTGAGGTCACTCACTCGCTCCACCTCTTTAGAAATGCAGCAGTTTTAAAGAAGCAGCTTTCATCCACCAACATGAGCGCGCAGCATACCGTACTCTCCTGTATCTTTAAATAGTTTAGTGTTACACTCACATTTAAATGACCTTCGTTGACCTTAACACTTCCACCCGTCAACTTAATTTCCACTTTATCTATTTTTTTTTTTTACATTCTAACAAGAGTTGCATCAAGTTTAACTCCCTCTTTAGAAATTCCTGTCATTAAATACCCCATCTCTGAATTTTTCCACTCTTTCTGACAAAGAGGTGACTGAATAAAGCATGATGATACTAGACTACAGCTGTTGGATAACTTTTCATCAGAGTCTAAATAGACAGCAGGATCCTAAATGTGCTGTATAAGAATTAATTGGGAAGTGTGTGTTGCCCAACTAGCCCATGTGTCTATGTTGTGTGTGTTTGTTTTTTTTATCATTTAGTGGTGTGTCTGTGCCTCAGTTTATGTGGTCAAAACTGCCGTAACCTTTCATCAGGCTCATTCTCAGTGTTTGGCAGGCTGCACTGAGGCAGTGAAGCCTCTGGGGTGATTAAACATGCATGATGTATTCACTTTTGACTCCTCTGCTCTTCCAGGAATAACTCTGAGGGCCACTTTCTGTTCAAACTCCCTGAACACAACATCTACAACTCTACTTACTACATCTGGACTCTCAGACGACTCCAAAAGCTCCTACTCTCCAAATACTGCAGCTCGCTGCCCGTCGCAAACATCACCTGCAAAGCATATAAATGCATTCTGCATGAGAAGGACGCAATGTTGCATTTTTCAAACTAATGGCAAGATCATACTGAAAACTGATTCTGAAAAATGGTTTCCAAATCTGTCTGCACGCCGAATCCCTGTGTGCAGCAAGCAAACTGTTTGCTTTCACTGCCTTATGACTTTGATGCATTTTTATGATTATTGAGGATAATTATTGTAGCAATGTTTATTTATGAACTAAAGCCATCACTCCAGAAACTTCAAATCGCTGTAGGCTGTACATGTTAGAGAGCGTACACTATTTAAGCTCGCTGTAGAAGTGCCAACCTCATTTGCAAAAGCAAAACCATTGCTTCACTCCCTTAAGACAGTGACTTTTTTTTTTTTTTTATGCCACTACAAAAATCACTACAGCTCAGCACTGTACATATCAAAGCTTCCCAAGGAAAACAGCAAATTAGCTTCCACGGTGTCATGTCTACTTGAATTGCATTTTGCTTTTCTATCGTAATTTCAGCTTCTTTTTTTTTAATTATTATTATTACTGTTTCTCATCAATTGCTTTACACCACCGCAACAGGTCTGTTCTAGTAAAAGCCAAGGAATCAAAGAAAAAAAGGTTTTTATGTGCCCCTGCAGGCTTTGAATGTTTTCCAGGTTAGAAGTCCGGCTGCTGCACAACTTCCAGGTTTGTGTGACGGGTGAGGAGTTCAGATGGCTGAGCTCAGCCCAAAATAAATGCCCCAAGCATCCTGAACATGTATGCCTCCCTTTTTTCTGTTCAAATGTATCTGAATAGTGTTCATGTACAGCCATGTTCTCCACAGAAAGGTGAAATAAAAGTGACAAAATGCATTTATTCTTTAATTTGCCCTTTTCCTCTGAAATAATAAAATGACCACAGTACCAAAGCTTGAGTCTACAATAGACCCGTTCGTTGATTTCTGCTTTTAATTGCTAAGATTTGCTCATTTCCATATACATGAGATCAGATGTGACGTAGTAAAGCTAATTTAACGCTTTTGCTACGAATTTTGTGTTAATTTCTTTCTTTGTTTTTTTTCCTCTAATCCAATTGATTAATCCTACAGTTTCAGATGCAGGATTGTCTGTCTCTGGACATAATAAGCAGGCTTTAGACTAAGAGTTTTCTCTTAGTCTGCTTATTATGCCTTAAGACTTTTTTTTTTTTTTATTGGTTGAACAGAATCTCATTTTAGAGGTTGAAAATAAACGTATCAATAGGAGGCAGAAGTGTAAAAAACCTGCGGTGTTTAGATTATTCATTACATCAAACTTCCTGAACGCTTAATTGACCGGTTAATAGGAGAACCCGCAGGCTAATTAAAAGGCTTTTTTTTTTTCTCAGCCAATGGTAATTGTACGGAAAACACGAAGCTCCGCCCCTTTAGGACGTGTTTGCGTGCAGAAGATTTTCAAAAAGAAAGAGCTATCACTTCTGCTCGGCGTGGAGCTGTGCGAGAATTTAAATATATATATATATATATATATATATTTTTATTTTTTTTTTTTTTTTTTAGTAGTACAAAGTAGTTATTAATTAATCATAATAACTGTATGAGCAGTGATGAGGCTGAAATTAACTCCTTGGGTAGTTCTGGCAAGAAAGCTTTGAGTTACAGAAATATTCCCTGATCAGTAGGAAGGTCTTCAAAAGCTGCTTTAATGAAGAAACCGAATTGGCATGCAATATGACTGTAAAAGCACGATAGATAAAGGCTTCCATCCGCCACCACTTTGGTAAAATAGTCAGTTAAACTACCAGAAATATATGAAGTTGTATCTAACATAAAAATACCACTTAAGAAACTTAAGTGAACTTTTTTTATTCGCTTAATGAGCTGTGTACTCATACATATTTAAAGAATATTTAGAATGTGGAGCTACATTTTTAGAGGTTCATAACTTTATCTTTACAGTCGCTAGTCTAATGTCCACGTAAAGCAACTCTGAGTTTAAAACGTCTAAAACAGGGGTCTTTTCAGGCCAGAGACCCCCAAACTGATGGAGAGTTGGAGCAGGGACCCCCCCTACTATTTATATGGCATACAATTGTGTTTTATATTTAACGGGGCCTAGTGCCGTGTATAAACATAGCTACTCTGTTATTGTACATTCAATACTAAGCTATTCAAATAATACACAGGTTAATATATTCATGTTTTTCATTTTAAACATGTGCAAGGTACAGGGTGGCCGTGCCACTGCTATTTATAAACAAACATCTTGCATACAACACTGAGCTATTCAAATAATCCACAGATTTGAACTTTAAACATGCATGTAGATGGGACAATGAATCCTCAAACCATCTGTGGATGGCACACGTTTGAATACAATGTGAGAAAAAAACTGTTTGGAAAAAAAGTTAAAAATCGTCTAATCAACCAAAGATTTCGCGACCCCCTGCAGTACCTCCGCGGACCCCCTGTTGAAGACCTCTGGTCTAAAATATTATTCAAACCAATAAGATATGTTGTCGAGTCGGTGATGATTTTCTAAAGTCTTCAATGGTACCATCACACGGACGTCTCATTACACTGCTGTGGTAAACATAACCAAAATGAGTCGTTTAAGGTTTGGATTTAGGACTGATTTCATTTTCATAATTTGTTTATGGTATTCTGCTGGAGAGGCGTATAAACGACAATAACGAGACCGTAATAACCGACATGGACGTTGTTACAACCACAAACCAGAGAGATGGTCTGGCTTTCCGGCGCAGAGTGGTTCATCTGCCCACAAATAGACGATCAGGCTGCAGTACCCTCTCCGGTGCTGTAGGTGGCAGCAGAACAATGCCGCATTTCCTGTGAAGCCCCACAGTCACAACAAGAGGAGGAAGAGGAAAAACGACAGCTCTGGATCGGGATCGTCGTCGACTGCCTTGCGTGACAACACGGGGATCGCGTTCAGGCTTTGGGTATTTCCACTTTTATCTTGTCTTCGTGCTCTCGGGTCCGCGCGGAAAACAGCGCCGCGCGGTTCGGCCGCTTGCTGGCCGCCGCTCCCGCCGCTGTTTGCGAACTGACTTTCAAGCAGCACAAACATGCCAATGGAGGCTTGGTGACCAAAATGGCTGGGCGCAGTGAAATGTGAAATATTCTCGCTCGGGTTCTCCTCTTTGCATGCCGCGCGACTGTCACGCGAACTCTGCACCGAAAACGCGTCGCTGCCGCAAAGAAAAGAGCGTCTGTTTGTTGCTGTTTGTGTTTGTGTCTTTTTTTTTTTTTCTTCCAGAGCTCCGCTCCGGCTCGTTTCGCTCTCGGGCCTGTCGTATTTTTTTTCCTGAAGGCTTTCTGCATGATTGATTCAGCCACTTTTCTCCAACTCTTTGGCTTTCTGCTGATCGTTTACAAACAGATGAGCTTTCGGCTGCGTCTACCTCCGATAATTCGTGGTTGTCTTGTCCGCTTACTTTTGTGTATACTGTACGGGGCGTGCAGATAGAGCTCCACCCCTCAGCTGTGCAGGACGCTTACGTGCATCTTTGCAAAGCAAAATATTTGACAGTCTGCTGCTTTCCCTCTGCAGGTTGCTCCTATTCGACCTGCAGCATGTCTGATCTACTGAGATATATCGACTATGACCATAAAGCCACCTTCCTGAAGATGCTCAACCAGCAGAGGATGGAAGGTGAGCACTGTGATGTGGTGGTGGTGGTGGAGAACATCGAGTTCAGGGCTCACCGCTGCGTCCTGGCGGCCTGCAGCAACTACTTTAAGAAGCTGTTCAAGAAGCAGAGCGACGAGGACAACTCCATCGTGGAGCTGGACTTCATCCGCTCCGATATCTTCGAGGAGGTGCTCAATTACATGTACACGGCCCGGCTGGCAGTGAGGAAGAAGGACATCAATATGATGATGTCATCGGGTCAGATCCTGGGGATCAACTTCCTGGATAACCTGTGCACTCAGAAACGCGAGCTGACCAACATGAAGACCCGGGAGAACCAGGCACCGGGGGACCACGGGATGAGAGCGCAGGATGCCATCCTGAAGGAGCTGGCCATGGAGGAGGTGAGGAAGAACAGCTTCTACGACCAGGGGATGGACGGCATGGGGCCCGGCGGCTCGCACGTGACTCAGCCGCACAACTACAACACCAACATGGGTAAAGACCCCCATAGCCACAGCTGGGGCTCCGCCACCTCCAGCGACATGAAGCTGGAGTACCTGCTGTACGGCCACCGCGACCACGGCTCCTGCCAGAGCGCCGGGGCCAAGCCCATGGACCACAACGCCAAAAAGGAGCGTTTGCTCACGGCCAACCGTCCGTACGGCTGCGAGCACTGCCCCAAAGCCTTCACCACTGCCGCCCACCTCAAGGAGCACCTGAAGATCCACTCGGGCTTCAAGCCGCACCGCTGCGTGGTGTGCGGCAAGGCCTTCATCAGGGGCCCCGACCTGAAGAGGCACGAGAGGGTCCACAGCAACGAGAGGCCGTTCGCCTGCCAAATGTGCGAAAAGGCCTTCAAGCACAAGTCTCACCTGAAAGACCACGAACGGCAGCACCGGGGCGAGCGGCCCTTCAACTGCGGCTCCTGCGACAAGGCCTTCATCAAAGCGTCGGATCTGAAGCGCCACTGGAACACCATGCACAGCGGCAACCCGCGCAGACAGATGTCGCCCGTCGCCTCCCAGCACGGCCAGGGAGACGCCACCGACCAGAGAGACTGGAAAATGGAGACCGGGCCACACTCGCACAACTCGGGGGACTGTTGAGCCCACACACACGCACACACACGCACACACACCTTGGCATACTGACACCCATACATACACACCTAAAACCCACGTATATACACACTGACACAACCACGACCCGGTGACGGGCTGCGTGGCCTCGAGTCACACGGACAGCGATCGGAGTGAGTAACGAGATCATAGCATGTTCATAAGACTGTGGGGCTGTATTATTATTATTATTATTATTATTATTATTCTAAAGAGTTATGTCAGAGCAATGTTTCCTTTCCACCTGTAAAGTCATGTAAATGTTTAGTTCACTCTACTATACGTATATTTTTCACAAAGCATCGTCGCTATCTAGACCGAGGGTTCTCATAACGTTATTCTCTTTTACTTTAATGAGATGTGTAACATTTAAATGTTTGTTTAACCTTTACTGGATTTTATGGAGATAAAAGAGAGAAGCAGAGTCGGGGGGGGATGGGATGGGGGGTTACGGGGGAAGGGATTTTTCTGCATAACATATGTTGCATTGAGTATATTCATGTGGATGTTTTAAATGGATGTGTTTAGTTGTATTGATTGATATTACACTGTAAGAGTAAGAGTCACCATTTCGCATTTGGCGCAGATGATACCAAAGTCTTGGGCCTCTGACGGATGGCCTCCAGAGGCCGTCCTGCCCAAGCAACCGGCCAACTAGATTTACTGTTATACAGTATAACTGTCATCCAGCTATCAACAGTTAATGATAGGTGTCTGTATATATACTGTAGCTTAGTTTGTTGCACAACTAGAGTACACAATAATGAATTATGCACATATAACATTGTCCTACTCCTCCACTTTGACAATAAACACCATTTGCTGTGTTTTATTGTTGTTGCAGAGTTTGGTTTTTTTTGGTGGAACAGGGTCTGAGGGCGCTCTGTAGGATCGGTGTCGTGCAGAATCACTCGGTAACAGCAAAGGCTTAAACGCAGCATCCACAGTTTCTAAGAGGATACCGAAGGGGCATTAAAGGGCTACTTTGTCTCTTAAAGTCGGTTAAATCTGTGTTTTTCATGTCATTGACCCCCTCTCCTGCATCTTTTAGATGTTTCCTGCTCCAACCCCCCCCCCCGATTCAGCTGAATGGGCCATTACCACCCCTCTGCCATACCGGGTCGATGGGCTGCCCCGTACACCTGAATCAGGCGGAGCCGGAATATGTCAGAGATTCGTCTTAATTTCGTCTCTTCTGTCCTCTGTCCCGTCAGCCAGAAACTGATCTGTGGAGGTGAAGCCTGTCGCGATTAACAGTTCAGTCATGGTCCACACTCACCTGTTTGAAGGCAGCCACAGATGGCTGGTTTTTCCACATCTGACATGATGACGTCACCTCATTGCGAGCCTGTGCTCTGCTGCCGACACGTCGCGTCTGCCATGTGCAATTTTTGCAATGTTCAGATAGATTAAGGCCTGTAATATAGGGGGCATAATATATAATATGAATAGTTTATCACAATTATTTGCATGACAGCCCCGTGACAGCCCTGTTTGATGTATATTCTGATGCTTTGAACGCTTCCCGGCAGCACAGGCAAACGGGTAAAATCTCAGAGAAAAAAGTGTCCGTGTATTAATTTCTCACTTAAACTCCAAAGTATACACAGGATATGGAACCAGGTGAGCAATATCCAAAAAAAAAAAAATCGTTGAACATTCTTCTAAGGATTAAAAATGACTTGTGTTTCAGCTCCACTTATTATATAAAATATTAAACTTGACCTGCTCTGAGGTCCACAGCGGCTCAGACTGGACCTGCAGGCTGTCGAGAGGGATCATAAGATCATGCACAGCGTTACATTTCTATGCAGATTTCCCACTAATTGAAAAACTGACGCGTGTTTGGTCTGTATCATCACAGCAGAGAGCTTCCCGACTCCTCCGAGGACGCCTGGACCTGTCGCAGCGGGTGAAATCAATGATCGCTCGGTCCCATAAAGGCCTGATCGCTATCTCCACCTTCAGACCTAATCATTAAACCTTCACAGACATGATTCACGTCACATTGTTGGTGCATTGAGTGGTGCAAAGGCTCAAAAGGTCATCTCACTTTACCTTGAAAATGCAGGATAAACTGCTGAGTATACTGTTGTCAGTTTGGAACAAAGGAGTCGTATCTGATCAGGTATCATCTCGGTGTTACCAACTGAGCTTTTTGTTTATTTCTACATGTTTATTTGTTCTTCTGTTGTTTGTTTCTCCGTTTGTGCTTGGTTATTTATTTTTCTGTCCCTGGGGGTCCTCCCTGTTTGGGTATTTAACGTCAAACTGCTATGAACTGTGGGTAAAATCTTCAGAGCTGCAAACCTAGTGTCCATAGGTCTGCATCTAAAAGAAACATGCGCATGTGGAGTCCTCGTGCGCCTGATGATTTGACGGTGAGACCCCTCAGCAGAAGGTTGGCCCAGTCGGCAGGAGCCATCATTAATCCACGCGTGCTTTCTGCCAAGTTAAAGTGTGAGCTGTGGGAAAAGAAAAGCAAGGTTTGAGTGACAGCATCTAAAGTCCTTTTAAAAACTCACTGTTTTTGGAGCCAGTTTCAGCATTTTGTTCATCTCGGGTGGACAAAACAAGCAGCTCCATCCCAATAAGAATAATCACGATATTAATGTATCTTTACTTCATATCTAAACTTCTTCCATCGGGATAGGTAGCAGCTCCTCAACCTTTTGTTTGTTTGTAAGTTGACTTTGTGCACGCGTGCGCATCTGCCGCCCAGCCCCCATCCTCAACCCTCCGGGTCCACGCGCCGCTGCCGCACCTCCAGCTTTGCTCTGATTGTTGTTGCTCAGCTCTGTTAGTTTGACTCAGACACGATATTTTGGGTGTCTCGTGAGAGGAAAACCACATTTTTTTCTGCACGAGACATGAAGCCGGCCAACACATACCCAACATGGCTTTCCTTTTATCCTGAAGATATAAAGAGGTGAAAGAGAGAGAGAGAGGAGGAGGAAGGGGGGGTCCGCTGCTCTCCCATACTCTGCGCGCAACACTAGATGGTGCCCTGTTCATAGCAGTGACCTGTTGCTGGCCGGTTTGACCTGATGCTGCCTGCTGTCCGGGGCGCACACGCCGGCAGAGAAGCTGCAGGGTTTGTCAGGGGGAGCTGAGATGGGTGAACTGTATGCGCTGTCACACCTCAGCGTTTTCCATACATTTCCATATGTGTGAGTGCTCGCGGTTCAGCCAGTGCAGCATCGGGCTGCTGTGACACTTTGTCCCCGCAGATCATCCTCAGCGCCCGTCCTGTTTGCTGACTGTCACCAGCGGAGAAGCTCGATCGCCTGTAATTTGGGGTGAAACAGTTTTGTGGAAAACTGACGTCAGTGTCTAATGGAAAAAGGCGGGCCTTGCGTTTACTGTCAGTCGATGATCTGTTTTCTGCATTTCCTGGCCCCGCGCCCTCCTGTAAGTGCACGTGTAGGAGGATGCTGCAGGATGTGTGTTTGTGTCACATTGTTACACTGATTGTTGCAGGGTGTGTGTGTGTGTGTGTGTGGTTGTCTTTGTTTCGTGACAGCCTGTGCGTGTATTTATTTTTTCCAAAGAAGGTTGAAATCCAATGTGTGCGTGCCCGGGGGGGGGGGTCTGAAACGATGTGCTCCTGTAAGTGCGTGCTCAAGCATGCGCCTAACTGCTTTAGTGTGCGTGTGCATGCATGTGTAATGACTGGAGAGCGAGAGGAGGGGGCGGAGAGTGTGTGCGTGCATGCATCAGAGCGTGCGCATCTGTAATGAGTTATGTGTGTGCACGCACATTCTTGTGTGAATGACAGGCAGTGTGTGAGAGTGCGTTCATGCATGTGTGCTCATCCGTGTGTGTGTGTGTGTCAGTTGTTTTTATGCATGCAGATGCACACATCATCATTATTTAGAGCTCGTATTCCACTCGGCTGTATTCTGTAATGCACATTTTCACATGAGTGTACGTGAATGTGTGGTACATATTAGGATTATGGGGGCTGTGCCTTCAGATTCATGTCTGCACAGGTTTTTGCGGCTGTTTGTGTGTGTGTGCATACTCTCTCTCTCTCTCTCTCTCTCCAGCTCGGGGTTTGTGTGTGTGTGTGTGTGTGTGTGTGTGTGTGTGGGCATGAGTGTGTGCGTTTGCATGTATGTGTATATCTGCGAAGCGAACACCCGGTTTCCATTACCCCGGCCGGCGTGGTTCCATCAGCCAGACCGCAAACCTCCTGTCTCCACTAAGGCTCCACCCAGCGCTGCCACAGGCTTCCCAGAAAAGAACAGCGTCTAATTAAAAAACTTTAATTACATTCATCTCATCTCCGTCTCCCATACACACACTCTGCGAGGATAAAACAACTGTATACAAACAATTCCATGTGATAAATGGGTATGAAGGCAAAGGCAGCTTCTTTTCTTTTTTCTTTTTTAAATTAGAGTTACTGACATTCTATAGTCTCCTGTGATGTCGAACTCCACTCGAGCACCATCTGGAATTTCTTCCGATTTTAAGGACTTCGTGATCATGGTGAGTCTCCAAGACATTTTATGCCCTTGATCTGATCTCTGAGGCATGTTAAACCTAGAAAAAAAAAGGGTATAAATCCTGTTCCAGCTGTGCACCTCCACTTACTGTACTGTATAAACACACTCGAGCTATTAAACAGATTTGTGGGGGAGTGTTTAGAGTGTGACACAACTGTAAAATAACACTCGATTAACGGCTCATCTTCAGAGTGAGTGTCGCATTGATGCAAGGAGGATCCCTGAGGAATTCCCCGGGGGGTGAGGGGGGGGGGGGGGGTTCATTCATCATCTGGAACACAGGAGCTCCTATCTTACCTGCTTCCTCCCATCCCATCAGACCATAAAGAGGCGGGTTTATTAACGGTGACCCCGTCCATCCACAGACAAGGTGCGTCTTTGTCGATCGGCATGCTGCTGACCCGCAGAGTCGGACTGCTGGAGGAGGGTTATCAGGCCATCTCTTCAGGACCGCTGCAATCTGCCTGCAGGAGTCATTGTTCAGACCTGGACCAGATGTTCCGGCTGAGAGATTACCATCACATCACTCCTCAGTGGGGAGTCCAGGCCCAGCTCCCCCCTCTGTCTTTTCCTCTTCTCCTCCACCTGCACTCTTTTCTTCTCTCCCTCTCCTTCCATTTCTCCCCTCGTCATTCTTTCATTTTTTCTCTGTCTCTTCTTCTCCATTACTTCTTTACTTTTCCTTCCCTTCTCTTATCTTTCCCTTTCACCTCATTGTAGTTATTTTCTCTTTTAATTGTTGTTTCCTAGAGGGCTTACCATTTCTCTCACATGCCGTCTTCTTTCTTGTCCCACCATATTCTATCTTTTCATTTAGTTATCCTTTCTTATTTCCTTTCCATTCTTTTCGTATAAATTGCCAACATTTTATTTTTTCACCTTTCTCTCCTTTGGTTTTCTTTTCTTTTCTCACATTCATCAATTTCAGTACGTTATCCTCCTCCTTTCACTCCCCCCACTCCTTGACCCTTGTATGGTATTCGGGTCAAATTGACCCGTTTCAAATTTTCAAAAGAAGAAAAATGGTACAAGTATACATTTTTTTCTACCTGAAACTCAATGGCCTTAGCTTATTTTCTGTGATACACATGTACAAACAAAAATAAATTTGAGCACACATGCTACTATACCTCACACATTTACATCCTTCATATGGTCTTCGGGTCAGTTTGACCCGAATACACCGACACACAGAAACACACAATGTTACATTATTATCATCAAAGCACACAGAAGCTGTTTGTTCTCACTTTCTTTTTTAGATTCCATAACATTTTCTCGCACTATATCCTTTAAACCTGCACATCAAGGGGGTGAGACAAAGAGATAAATACCTCTAAATCACAGTTCAGTCTTCCAGCATCAGTATGACCAAAGGATTTAGCTGCCAGAGGGCTTTGGAACTCTTATTTGAAGAGAGTTTAGATCTGAATCTGAATGTTAATTTGAAGATGACATTCACTCGGAATATGCACCGCAAGGAGCAAGGTTAATTTTACCACCATCCTTTCTCCTTCTCTTTCCCTCCCATTTTCTAATCACTTCCACTCATCTCTAACTCACATATCTTTCTGTTCTGACATCTTTCTCATTTTTCCTTCTTCTCTTTCTCTCTTTTTTATCACCTTTTTTTCCTCCTCCCCTCCTCACCGCTTTTATCCTTCCCTGTTCTTCACTCCACTACCCCGCCTTGGCTCTTCCTCTCCTCGTCTCCTGCTTTTATTTCTCCTCATCTTATTCACCTTCCCTTCTTCTCCTCTTCAACCTTCAACTGAAGGGCCGGCTCCGGTCAAACACAGCTCACGCTGTTCTCCTCCCTCCACCTCCTGTTATCAGACTCCATCATGGAGGTCTCGCTTTAATGAAATTCCCCAGCTGATCACACTGGCGGATCTAAAAGCAACATTTGTTCAGAGACCTCATCAGGGACTAGTCAAAGACATGAAAACAAAAAAGAAGCCGTAATCTGATTTAAAGAAATGTCGCTGAAATCTTTCCTAATTTCTTACTTTACATGTAATGTTAAATGTTTTGCAGGTTATGTTTGATTATCAGGACAGAAACTGGTGTTCAAAATCATGTGTAAACAACTTCAGATTTCCTTTGATCCATTTTGAGATGCAAAACAAAGATCATTTTGATTTGAGATCAATTTTAGAAGCAGAAAAATATTTGTAGAGCCCACTGGGTTTAAAACGTCTGAATCTAAAAAAGCCCATTAGAAGCTCCGTAAGGGATTTCATGTTAAACCTTGAGTGCTGTTGCTTAGAATCGGTCTCTTTTACGGCTTTTCTGTCATGCGTAAAAGCAAAGTTCAGACTTGTTAAATTTGAATTACTGGGCGAGCTCTCGGATAACTTACTCTGACTAAAGAACAAATCATCTGTAAAGGGAGGATTTTGAAAACGAGATTGTAGACGAAGATGTTTAGGTCAGATGTGCCACAGAAAATTCTTTGTGCAGGAGGGTCATGCGGTTGAAATTTACCGCATGAGTTGATAAACAAAGTTTGCAAAAAATTACACAAATTTCAGCAGATATTAATTTATAGAAAACAAAAAAATGTCCAGCAGAACGTGGTTCATTTTGAACACTTCACATGAAAACAGCAGATGCACAGTAAGTATTTGGGAATTGAGAAGACCAACTGTTGTAGCCATTAAAGTGAAATATGTCCTCGTGTTGTTTGAAGCGGGTTTTCTGCTTGTGTTTTTCCTTTCACAACAGTTTCCCAGGGGACAGATCTGGACAGCAGGACATCCATTTAGACCTTTTTATTACAGAGTTACGCTGTTGTACGTCACGCAAAATGTGGTTTGGCATTTTGTTGCTGAATTAAGCAAGGCCTTCCCTGAAAAATATGCCATCAGGGGCCTTCACAGATGTGCAGGTATCCCATGTTATGTGCACTCATGCAGATGCTGCCTTTTGAACTTTAAGCCGATTACAGAACAAATGGTCACTTTCCTCTTTTGGGTTATTTACAAAATCCACTCGAGAGCAGTCGTCTTCAGAAAGGCGGCGGTTAAGTTCCCAGATTCTGCAGTCCACATGCTCAGGAGACTGATCCCCACTCCCCCCGATGCTTTCATTGGTGATTGTATGATGGAGGAAAAATGGCTTTTTTTCCCTCTTTACTTTTTGCACATTTGAACTTCTTTAGAACAACCAAGGGCCACATGTTGAATAGAACTGAAACTGCACAGTAAATGCTGTTTGCTGATATCACAAAGTATTTAAAAAACTTACAGTCAGAGAAAGGCTTGCTCCGTTTAGCTTTTTTGACATCTAGCAGCTAACTTATGTTGCCGAGAGCAACCACGAGATAACGAAGCTCGTTTTGTTGTAAAATCAGGTTGATAATGTCATTATCTCAAGATGATTATTTTGTTTTCTCAAGGTAAGGAGTTGATATATTTTCTTTAGTTTGGGCAAGTAAAGCAAGAAGGTCAGCTACTGGCTGCAGCGGACTTTAATTTATGCTCACAGATGCTCAACAAGAACAGACATTTGCTAAATGTACTCATTGCACCGTGCCAGATTACAGAATTCAATGACTTAATGTTATAGATCCTTCCCCAAGTGGCGTGGCTGCTATAAGAAACAATGAAATTTGGTTTCATCATATGAACTTCTCATTTTCAAGCTCACGTTGTGATCTTAAAGAAATCAAACCTCGTTTTCTCATGACAACAAGTCATGATCTTGAGAAAAGGAAGGGCAGATTTCTTATAAAAACAAGATGAAATAACTTATGACGCAAAAACAGAATAATCAACCTGTGATCTTCAGATAATGGCATCAAAAACAAAGGCACGGCTGCTATTGGCTTCCTGAGATGGTTGACTTTTGTGTTAACATGTGTATACTGTTTGAAGTTTTCTGGCTTTTTCTTCTTCCTTTGACGACGACAAGTTTGTAACAAAGTTTTCCTTTATGGTTGAAAAGTGTTTGACCCCTTGTAACACAGCAATACTCTCTTAGCAACATGAACCCTGTGAACTGACACTAAATATTTAGAGCTCACACTTTACATATGTGCTGTTAGTCTGATTCTGCAGTCACTGTTCTCACTAACCTGGCAGAGAAAACCTGAAAGTTACTACTTTGTTTAATTTCAGATTAAGTTCAATTTAAAGAGAAATTTAATAATGCTTCAAAAAATGAACGTCTGTTACCAAGAGGAAGCAACATTTTGACTTTGAAATTGAACCTAATATAACATCAGTTAGATCTGATACCTCTCTGACTTTGTAATTGCACGTCAATTGTTCGTATTCCTCTCTTGAATGGTTACCATATGAAAATAATTCCTCTGAGGCTTGAGAGGTTTCTTTGCCAGGAGGCCCAAACAATTCAAAGTCGAATGGATCTCATATAAAACCTAAAAAACAAACATCAGTGAATCTCCAGTGGAGCATTTAAAGCCCACATCTGAGCAGACGGGGTTTTGTGTGGAGGACCTTGATTTATTTGCACGTAATTATAAATTACAAAAAAAAATATTTCCCATCAAGCCATAAGCCATTTGGAAGAATCTGATCCATTTCAAAATCCGTTTTGCAATCATCTCCAGGCATGACTGGTTGACAGCACGCACTTTTGTCCTCTTCCACCTCTCAGATAATGACTAAACATTTCTCTGTGGTTTCCTCTTGAGGGGAAAGAGGCAGAGATCTTAAAGAAAAGTCTGTCAATCTGTCCCTCTTCACGCGCATTCGTGTTTTCTTTTTGCGATTCAGAGGGGCGTTCAACTGTTTTGAAGGGGTCCTTTAACTTGGACAACCTCAATAATATTATCATAAAGACCTGTCAAAGCATGTCATTCAGCTGAATATTAAGTGACTCTTCTGATGCATTTTAAATATCACTGTATAAGAGATGGAACAAAGTTCAGAGCCTCTAAGCTCCTTTCTTCCTCCCCAGGTGTTCAAACATCAGCTGTGGGGGGGTTGTTCCCTCAGCGTGTCTGCAGGACAGCCTTCTTATTTTTGTGTTTAATCTGCGGACGTCCCTGCTGAGAGAAAATAAGTGATTAAAGGTATCGCTTCAATCTTTTTCCGCTTGACCTCTCTCTGCCTTGTCTCTGTCTGAGCATGGAAGGGAACTTTGATGTGAGTCTGGATTAATGAGAGGGGCCTCTGTTTCCTTCTGCGAGACACTCGAGCCACAGGGACCTCACCAGCTGATGCCCAACAAGAGGCAGGCCTGGAAAATATTGACTCATCACCAGAGTCGGGATGACATGAAATGAAAACAAGCATGTTCCAGGCACATATATCTTTTTTTATATATAGAACAGAGAGATTAACTTCGATGTTGATGGTCATCATCTTCTTCAGAAATGATGGAGGGTTGGTGGTGACCAATCTTCTCACCTTGAGCATATTTCCCAATATGTTCAAATTTTCCTTTAACACGCCTTCATCCTCTGTTGTTGACATACAGTCACACGAGAAGGGTGTATTAATTAGTAGGAAGACTCTGCAGAACACAGTGTGGGCATCCATAAAAGTCAGTGTTTTTCAGCCATTAGCTTCAGCTCGGAGCCCTGTACAGACTCAGGAATGACCAGTTTCACACACACCTCAGTAAGTTTTGGGAGATGCAGGTAAATACAATGTGGGAAGGAAAACAGGTTGAACGTGTTCAGCAAAAAGACAATCTTGAGACCATCAGCTAGCAGCCACTGGGCAGCCGTGGCTAAGTGGTAAGAGTGGGTCGTCCACTCTCACCGCTCAGACTGACAGCTGAGGGGTGGCTCACAGCTTTACCTCCATGCTCCCCGGACACTGTGATTGGCTGCCCACCGCTCCAGTGAATGGCATCTGTCTCCATGAGTGTGTGACCATGTGCATGTGTGTACAGGAGTAGTTTTGTTTTGGTCAGTGACTGACAGAATTAGACTAACGTGTAACATTTGTGTGTACATGGCAATAAAGTAATCTTAATCTGTGATGACTTAGCTCTTTGTTATCTTTTATCCACATTTAAGCGTTGACCGCCATGTAAAAGGAAGTAAATGCCCTGAATATCTGTTAAGTTTGCCGACTGGCTACATCTGCAGAGGTTTAGCAGATGATCGCTGATCAGGCTGCAGGAAAAGCTGAAGAAAAAAAAAACAGTTAAACTCTCTCCATTCCTCAAAAAGCATTTGGCTCTTCTGTGTTAGCAGCTTAACTAATGATTGCTTTGATCATTTAAACTCAAAGCAAGCTACTATGTTTTCTAGACATAAACAAGTGAATTTAATGTCTAAACCTAATCAAAGAGCATCTAAAAACAAAGGGGAAATTTGAAATAAAGTGTTAAAAGTAGTGGGTCGGAGATTACCTCGTGTTTCTGGCTTAAAGCTGCAGTCTGCAACTCTTTTTCAAGCATAATGCCTGGAACTGTCCGGGGATTCTGAAAGTAGTACATTAAATACCCCAATACAAAAAAAAAAAGAGTTCTCTAGGTCCCCTATATGTCCCGCTAGGTCCCTCCAAAGCCAGCAGGTTTGTTTACAAAATTGCAGACCGGACCGGTAAAAGGTAACCAATCAGGTTTACGAGCTGGGCTCTGCTGCCTGTCAATCACCGATTGTGCACGCGCGATACAAGGTAGGCTCGTCCCCACGCTTATTTATCTGGACTATTGAACTTCATTACGGGCTAGTCTACTTACTGTGTCTTCCATGATCGCAAATGACAGGTGAGATGAATGAGGAGTCGTGTACGCGCATCTGGCGTGCACGTCTACGTGCACGAGTTCTCATGTGTTTTGAAGGGGCGGGACAGGAAGTTGAATAACTTTTTATTTTTTGGTTAAAAAATAAGCATTTCTTGCATTTTGCGACTACGGAGGTCACCGTTTTCAACTTCAAGCGTTCTGATAGATCATGTAAACTCTTAAAATGCCAAAAAGTAGGACTTTACATATGACAACAACAAATCTTGCAGACTGCAGCTTTAAATTCAGCTGCCTATAATGTGTATTATTCGCCCATTAAAGCTGGTTATCTTCAGTTATTATCATTTCCACATACACAAAAAAAAGAGCTTAAATCATTAGATAATCATTTATGAATGTTTCCATGTCTGGTTAAAAGACTGTGATAGGAAAACTGATTATGGATACGGGTCTCATACAACTATAATGTCGTCAAAATATCTGCTTTGCTCCTATTGCTCAGACACAACACTCACCATTCACCTTTCTTACTTTTTTCCCCTTTTTTTTCCTCCTCACTTTTAAAACATGACAATTTGCCATGCAATTTGCAGGTATTTAACTGCAGTTCAAAACAAAACACTGCAGCAACGAGTGCTTTTCGCAACAGATGTCACCAGAATCACAGCTGGAGATTACCGCTGTAAATATCACCCTCGACCACATACTTTCATCCTCTCACACATGACTCAAATCGGTCCAGAGCCGACGTTATCAGCTGTTGTAGCTTCCTCTGTCTGCTCTGATGCACAGAGAGCTGCTCTGGAACAGTGAAGGCATTGTCTCCAAAGCGTCACAAGTGGTCAACAGCACTGCCGCCAAAGACTCTAAACTCACCATCTGGCAACAAGCAGCAACATCGTGCAATGTGGCGATTGAACAGAGTTTAAGCAGTTGTTCAACCAGTGTTGAGGTAGATGTTTTGAAAGGAAACCATTTCCTTTTTCAGGTAGTTCTTGCCAGTTAATGAATGACTGAAAAGGAACAAAGACAGTGGTAGAAAGATAAAAGGATTTACACACCCAAACACTTCCTGGGAAATCATCTAAAGCTGCCTTTGTTAGCGTCGAGCCACAAAAGCCTTTGAGTTCTTAACACTTTAAGACTCACACCGAGATAGAAAGAGTATGTGTTTTTGTCGTAATTCCACAAGCTACGATTTCAAACCAAGGCTTAGCCGTGTCCAAAGAAAGGACGGGGCTCAGGCCAAAGATTGAAAGGGCGGTTTTAAGAATGGAAACGGGGGGGGGGGGGGGGAGATCACATGGCTCAAGTGCCTAAAATTCAACCTGTTGCCATAAACGCCTCGAAGCGAGAAGGCGGGTTGATTTCAGAGGGATTTCAATCGCCTACTGCCAAACAGTTGTTGTTTCAGCTCTAAAAGGACGCACTGTGCTGGGAACAGGTGGAGTAACAATGACGATGGCATTACAAGAAGCCAAAACTGGGTATCGGGCTCTTAAGAGTGGTGATCTCTGTGTTTACACATCTATAGGATGCTTAAACTAAAGATAATACTGCTTAAGGCAGCAAAAGCAGGAAGCGAGAGGACATTAACTTGACTTATATCTAACTAAATCCTGGTAACAGCTTATGGGACCGGGGCATGTGAATGTAAACAGGACAAGGCGCTGCCTTTATTTCTATACACACACTCACTTAGCACATGCCTTTCCCTGCAGTGTACACACACCTATGACACGGCCCTGTTGGATTTCAGGGCAGCTTTCTGAAAGGTTAAAGAAACTTGGATGATTAAATGCCTGCTGAGGTGAATGATTCACAAGCTTGATAAAGACGATGCCAGGCCTTGAAACTCAAGGTGATCGAGTGGTGAAAGGAGGAGAAAAAAACTGTTGTGCGTTTCCTGCTCACCAATCACCACCACCTTCCACAAAGATACAAATACTCAAGTTAAACATGTGCGAAGGTGTTGGGCTACGAAACTAACGTTTGTGGCACCTCAGATATAAACATGTGATCTGGTGTTTCCCATCCATCATGTCACGAGGAGGTGGCGCAAGGGCCAGACGAGCTTTAATGGCTCCCCACAACTTCACAGGTTCAGATGTGAGACCGCTGAGGTCTGGTTAAGGATAATAGAGTGAAGTGCAGATGAGTTTAGAACTTTGGTGTGTTCACTGTCCTAAAGGAGGGAGTTTTAACTAGCTGTTTTAGCAGTGGACGGATTTTGAGTCAAAGGCCCTGGGCACAGACTTACAAAAGTGCCCACCACCTCCCACAAAGAGGCAAAACACCCATACGGATGCGTTTGAACTCTTTGTGGCGGTTGTATGACAGTGGTCATTTTGAGTCTCTCTGCATCGTTACAGGTTTAGTTGCCCTCCATTTTTAAAACATTTCTTTGTCATTGTTGTGAGTCTTTTCACATGTCCATATCTGTTTCAAATCATTTTGGAGCTCTACGTTTGTTTGCGTCTCTTTGCATTTGTTTGTCTCTCCCAGTTTTGGCTGTTTTGAGTCATTTTGTAGGGTCATTTATCCGCTTGTTGTGAGTCTTTATAGATTTTCTTTCTTGTCTTCTTGAATTATTTTGTATTTTTAGGTTATACTTTTTGTGTCATTTTGTGCCCGTCGCTAGTTGTTTAGAGTGTCTTTGTTATTGATTTGTCTCTTTGTCAAATGTTGTGTGCTGATTGACTGAGATGAAACAATAATAGTCACCTCAAGCAGATGTTTGGAGCTATGGCCACCATAGGTCGTTTGCCCTGCTCCCCATTTGCCCATGGAGTCCCAACTTTGTGGCGCTATTGATAAATTATCTCCTTCTCATTTATTTCTAATCAGTTCTGTTACTAAACTGTCTCATCCAGCAGAGTTATTGCAGTCGTTTAGTAGTCTTCTGTCAGTAGCAGTGAGTTTTATACCATATTCAGTGAATTACCCATTTAAATAATTTTATTTACATACGTCTTAACCTGGCAGTGCAGAAGCAATGACTGTTATTCAAATCCTGCTACATTCTCTTAAAATCTTTATCTGACAAAACTTTGTACAGTAAACGCCCACTCTAGTCTGCGTCTGTGGGTTCCTGCTTCACATGAAGGCTGTTAACTAATGAGAAGCATTCCTCCCTGAGAGAGAGGAAAAGATGGCTGGCCTGCAAGTCCTTTAATTTTCAAGATTTGTACCTTTGATTCTTGCTTCCCCTCAATTGCTCCATTTCACTGACACCAGGTTGCCTGTGTGTGTGTGTGTGTGTGTGTGTGTGTCTGTGTGTGTGTGTGTGTGTGTGTGTGTCTGTGTGTGTGTGTGTGTGTGTGTGTGTGTGTGTGTGTGTGTGTGTATGTGTGTGTGTGTATGTGTGAATACATGTGTGTCCAACTGAGGGGGTGGGGGATTTGCACATGTGGTTTTGGGTAGCCTTCAAGGGCAGCCACATGTTGGAGTTATGGAGTTCCTATCTGCTTGGCAAAGTTGGATGAAATGTGATAGATGTTGTTTTTTCTGCCTCTGTCCCACAGCAACGAATGCAGACAGTTTGGTTAGGGGTCTGTCATTACTCCCAAAGAGACAGACATGTAACATTGCCATAAGTGATGTCAGTGACGTCTGGCTCCTGTGCCATATGGTATGATGGCTGACAAGTTGAACCAGTACAGCAGATGCACATCTGGTGAAATCAAAGATGATTTACAGTCTTTAAACTTAAATGGTTGACGAGAGTCAGAGTGAGAAACCTCAGCCTTAACCTGTTTTTATGTAGAGGGTCCGAGGGGGAATGAAACCTTTCCCCTCTGACACTGTCAGAGAGAAGTGCAGTACACCATGTACAGGTTGCCAGTCCACTGCAGGGATAACACAAAGAGCACACAGACGCCACACAGAGAGGCCACAGCCGACCAGAAGGTTTGAAGCAGAAACATTCTTTCTGTTAGATGACATGGCAAACCAGTGCGCCACCAGAAGATCAACTGGAAAAATAAAAACATGAGGGACCTGTCAGTTTAAATGTACATAATGTTTGGGTTTTTTCCACTTCATCCTTCGATTCCGCCTTTAAATCTGTACCCAATGTAAAGCTAAAAGAAAAATAGTTCCAGCTCTTCATCTTCTTGTTGTCGGAGCTGCTCTGAGATTTCCCACACATCATTTCCCGCAAAGCTCATCTAATTCAATCTGACGTGTGGTATCTTCGAGAACCTAGACGTCTCCGCTAGAACTTCTGAGGGTTTGAACTATGTTTGGAAACGTATCACAAATGAATTGAAAGGTTCAAAAGGTCACATGTAGAATTTAAAAGGGCACAAATACTTTGAACAAAGGGGACCATTTGTGCAAATTAAGTACTTGGTGAAATAGATTTGTTTGGTCCAATATCTTTACACAGACACTGTTGGGATATTAGAGTTAAAAAAATAGATCAAAATATCTGTCTTTCAGTGCTAAAAGTGCTAACCATGGCTTTGGGTTACGTTCATATTTAGTTTTGGTCATTTAGCAGACTTTTTTTCTTTATTTTTGAAAAGCAACTTACAAGTGAGGATCAACATTCAAGTTTCAGCTCAGTAAGGCACACTACAGTGCTAAATCTGTTTAAATTCTAGTGTACAAGAAGAGCAGATACAGAAGTGCAACGTAAGCTCATGTTTGACATGTCAGGATATCAGGAGAGGATGATCATGGAACATATAAGTCTACAAAGCATTCTTGAAGGTATGGTGCACCTCAGCTATGATAGCATTCGTCTACTCATTCCACTATTGTAAAACTACAAGTGAAAACCGTCTGGATTGAGACTGCCTTGTGAGGAATGGTTTAACTAGACAACGTTCCTGAGATGAATACAGTGGTCGAGAAGGACTGTAAGGCTGAATGACTTTAGATATCTGGGTCCAGATCCTATGGTCCTTCTGTAGGCAGCATAAGGGACTTGAATTTGATTAATTGACCTTAATGAAGCAGAGCCAGTATGTTGGTATTGTGTTGGATAGACATCAGTGGTGGCATTCCTTCTTCCATGTGGATATGTCAGAGAGATAAGCAGGGATTCATGTTGAAACTGCAGGGTTTTTTACATGACAAAAAAACATCTACACCTTCAACTTATCACCTCTAGATCCCCTTATACGGGCACACATCAGTCATTTAGTATTTCACTCATAAATCATGGTTTCCTAGAATGCAAACGCAGGTCGGAAGGTGTGAGGTCTTCCAGTCAATTTATGCCGAATGAACACATGCATAAATATCAATACATTTTCCAATTGATACAGGTGAGGTCAATAGGTCGTTTGTTCATAAGCTTGAATATGACCCATAATGGCGCCCTGTAAAGTGCCGCCCCTACAAGCTGCAGTAGGAAAATACAACTCATGAGAGTTTTCACATAAAAGGAGACATCATTCTCAAGTCTTTGAGAAGCCAAAAAGCCCTCATAAAAAGGAAGGACGTGGGTGGATGGTATAAATACCTGGAGCACTTTGAAACCATGCATCCTTATAGAAAAACCAACAGATGACTGAACAACAGTTTTTCCACTGTAAACACTACTTTACTTCCTGTTTGGGTTAAGATGATATCATTACTTGGCAAAGGTTAGAAAGAAGTTGGGGCTCAAATACAATCTTTTTACAACTCAGCTGTCACTGCCATGGATGCCATTTTGCTGATTGCCTTAGTTACACCTAAACATGTTACTTTATCAAAAGTTTATTTGTCATGGGCAATACATACAAACAAGTTTACATTAAGAAAAATGCACTTCAAGGACTTCAAGCTGTGGCTAATTTGCAGATCTTATTCCTGGTTAGACTTTAAAAAAGCTTTTAGGCTTTAAAAGAGAAAAGAAATGTCCATTTCTGGTTGGTTTTAGATATAACATAAGATGGTTGTGGTTAGAAATTAAAACTCATTGGGAAGGGTTAGAAAGCAATCATAGGTAGGGCTAGAAAAGTTATCTTTACAACACAACCATACCGTCACCTTCATGGACGCCATTAATTATATATTTAATTACTTTAATTAATTAAACATTCATTAATGTCCTTTTGTTCTGCAGTACTTCTGCCTGAATGAATGAAAACATCTGGGTTGCTTATTTATCATCTGCCAGCAGAAAAAAACGTTGTCAGCTCTGGTAGCTGATCCACATCTGGAATATTTGGCAGCGAAAATGATAGTTTTCAACATAGCTTAACGCAAACTTTTCTTTGTATCCTTGTTTTGTTTATTGAGGTTGAGGTGTAAACCACGAGGGCACCTCAGGGGCCTCGTTTTTACAAATGCAGTTTATGCAGCTGTGATTTATGAATGTCAAATCAACCGAAATCGATGCCACCTGTCTTGTAATGTCTTCTCATATAATGTCAGCACCACTGAGCGTTTAGTCTGGAGTAGCCATGGACAAAAAGAGAAGACTTACTGATAGATGAGACGACAGGCATGGAGGATATTAAAGCCAGGCAACACGTATTCTGTGCACTAAAATGAGAGTTGAACAACCAAGCCAAACACAAGGCTTGCAGTGAAAAATATTTGGCATAAAAAGACAGAAGGGGGTGGTTTTAGGGGAAAAGAAATACCATAGATAATAACTAATTGGGGAATCAAATCCTGACACATGTATTTGTTCATTCCTGACATATTTTTTTATTAAGCTCATGCAAAGTTGACCACAAGTTTGCATGTAAATTCATCCAGTGCTGCAAAACCTGTCCATGACGAGCAATCACTCACTTCTTAAATCCAAATCCATTCTGAATGTGAGGTTCTGTATGTGAACAAAGGCACTACAATTAGCACCTGTGATTTCAGCTTGGCAAACTGCACTTGTTGGACACTTAAGATGTGACTGAAAATTGGGTATTATGTGTAGCCTCTTTGTATATGAGTCATCAGGGCTTCACTATTTCTACATTCTTATTTCCATGCAATCAGTCTTTCAGGTTGAATTTGGCAGACTCACAGGCAGAAGGACGATGGAAATGACCTTGATTTAACTGGACCAAAATCGCTGCAGAAGCAGAGGATCCAAGGGACATAAACAACGGTAAGGCATAAAACAGGACTGAACATTCAAGTAGAAAAACATGATAACAATATGGTAAAGTGAACAGAAAACCTGGTAGTAAATAGGCAAAGAGGAACAGGCGTGTGTGCTGGGAACAGAGCAGTGGGGCAATCAGTAGAACTCAAAACAGGTTTGGAGCGTAGACACAGAGAAAACCAACAGAACAGCACTAAACAAAACTTTGTTCAAAATAGATGAAGAAGAAGAAGAAGAAGAAGTAAAACTGACTGAAACGAGAGAACGAAGAATCTAAAGAATATTCCAAATCCAAACAAAAACACAACGAAACCCACAGATCATGTCAGAATTCCACAAAAAGTCTCAATCACTGGGCATTTCAGTGTTTTCACTTCATTGTTTACAGTTTCTGGTTTAATTATTCCTTGCTGTTTTCATCAGCGTCAAAACCAGTGTCAGCACATGTTTGTTTCAGAAAAAAAAAGTTTAATCTCTTCAGAATACTGCTGAACAAGGTTTAGCAGTTACAGAGGCCCCAGGAAATGGTGGAGACCGAAACAGAGCTAAATGGGATGCAAGTATTGGAATTATTCATTAGGCAGGCAGAAACACAGCTTTAAATAACTGCTGACATAGTGTTCTGGTTACTTGTGAAAATGAGCAAATGTTCTCCAATAAATTCGCGTCAGCTTAGGTGTTAAAAACTTGCCGTTTTATGACCTTGAGTTGTTGGAAAAAACTAATGCATTCTTCAAGCTGGAGGTTTTCAGAGTTATTATTTTAAACATGACAAAAACACGTTTAAAAAAAACCTGTTACACTGAACAACCCTAACCCTAACCCTTGTTAGAACTACAGGTTTCCCCTAACCCTAAGTCCCACACCAGCACTTATCAATTCCCTAAAAACTCACCTGTGCTCCTCAAAATATTTTTTATTATTGTCCCAAAATAAGGATTAGTAAACCGTAGTATAAGCAGAACTTTATCTAAGCATGGGCACCTCACATTGGGCGGTCAGATCAGGTAGTGGTGGCACAGCCCTCCCTAGCTGCTTGGTAGCCACTAGCAACTGTTGTGGCTAGGTGGGCCACACGCATTAGCTAGCAGCTGCTACTGCAGAGCATTTCTAAAATTGTGCAAAGTAATAGACAGTGAAGGCTCTGCCATTCTTATACTTCCACTTGCATGTGGCATCTGTTGTTTAGTATGTTATGTTTGTGCTTTTACTGTCACTGCTTTGGGAGACATGGATGCTAGTGGCTGCTTGGAGCAGCTAACTAAATCCTCCTCATAGCTTGTCCCAGCTCCTCGTTTTGTCAATTCCTCACAGCACTTGCAAATTAGCTGAAAAGCCCCAACCCGCAAGTAGTCAGTATTGATTCATCCAGTGTTGTACATGGAGTATTTATGTTGTTTGTCTTTGCGTCTCTGAGACTGTAGGTGGTGCTCTGCAGATTCAGAGCAGAAATCCCAATCCACAGCACTGATGGCATGATATGCTTTGTAAGACTTTAATAACCGCCTGTTAACAATTTAAAAACCTGATTTTCAGCAGAAGAAAGCAGAAAAGTTCTTTTAGTTGTGACAAAAAAATCTTCTGTTCTTCTGGGTTAACATTAACTCAGCACTGAGGTCATGACATTAACTTAATAACAGCCTCATAAAATGAGATTTCTGGAACCCTCACAGCCTCCAAATGACAGTCTGTCTCTCCATGTGGCTTTGTCAACAACATTTACTAAAGAGCTGCTTTGTCCAAAACACAAAGTGGTAATAATTTCAACAGTCTTATGGTTAGTGTTTGGTGGTTGTTGCCTGGTGAAACAGCCGGCAGAATGAGTCTCCTGCAGGTCAGAAGCCTCAGAACTGTGGAACAGATGCACACGATTAACTCGGGCTACTTCAGATTAGTCGCCTTTTGAAGTTCAAGTTCCTTTTTTGTGACATTTTCTTTGAGAGACCAGCGACTGTAACCAGAGACAGGAGGGAGGGTTGGGTGAGCTAGGGAGATGGGAGTGGGGGGTGGGAGTAGGGGGTGGCATGAGGGTCTTTTTGGGTGGTCCATCCCAGAATGAGGAATGCTAAAAGTTTGCCTTTGAGCTCATACTGATTGCTCTGTCACTCAGTATCTGATTTGGCCCTTGAAACCCCAAACTCAGCACCTGAAACCACACTTGTTGGAGCTTTGGGGTTTGCATTAATATATTAGAAAATCAAAACAATAATTGTAAACAAAGGAAATATTAACTTTTGTTGCTTTTAAGAAAAAAACACTCTATTTGCTTGTTCTTTTTATTGAAACATAAAGCCAAATTCATTGTATTGTACTTTGTTTTCATCCCCACCACACAACCATCGACATTATGTTCAAATAATATCAGCAGTTTTGCAGGGTAGAAAAAGACGATTTATTACAGAAATAATTCAGAATAACACATGGAAATTTGTTTTTACTATGTAGATGAAACATTTTCACAGTCAATAATTTTATTGGCTGCCTCTTTTACTGGTCTGAAATGAAATAGACAGATGTTTACAACAAACGCCCATGAAATACAATAGGCTATGCTTTAATGCTGGTCTGACTTCTGTTTGGTGTGCTAAGTCAGAGCCGGTTTCAGCAGGCCTTTGTGAACTCAAACCTTGCAAAAGTAAGCTTTATTTCACACACACACACACAAAGTCACACAAAATCTGTTCATTTGCCTCAGTGATTATCAGAGTCTTTGAAAGCTGAGGCATGAGACTGTTTACACAGGACCATCAAGGAAGTCCTTGTAGAACAAATTTGGAGTTGGACTCATTACTGGCTGTTGACAGACCTGAAATCCTACCATAACTGCTCGTATTTGATGCTGATTGGTTGGAACCTTTTTGTTTTGGCCACAGACAGCCTAAGCCTGGCAAGATGGATTCTCACATGATTTCGTTCTTGTTAATCTTGCCAGAATCCAGCTGCCTCTTTAGGTAAACTGCTGGATTAATGTTTTCCTCAATCGTAAGTTGCTTTGGATAAAACTATCTGCTAAATAAAATGCTAATACTGTACCAGTTGCCACGAATCCCTTTAAAAAAATACCGGTAAGGTCTTCTACACAATTTCACTTCATACACACGTGCTGTATATAAGTGGTTATACATGCAGCATGCTGTTGGAAAGCAAAGATTCTTTTGATTTCACTGATACAAAGCATTTTATGATAAGGTGACCACAAAGAGTTCAATCAGTGCCAACAACAATCAAAATAAAACTTACAACCTTGAGTAAACCCACTTGTAAAGCCTACTGGTAAACCACTGTTCAATATTTTCCAACAAAATGATCTTTTTTCATTGAATAGGGATGAAAAAATCTGGTTCATTAACACTTTTAGCCCAAAGTAATCTTTTCTTTGATATATTCCCACAGTTCAAATGAGCCTCTTTCCCTTTTTCTCTCTTGAGTCCAACTGGCATAAACTATCATTGTACAGTGATATAAAACTATCTTCCATGTAATTTCCACAGGCTACAATAGAGAAGACAATTATAAGAGTTTGTGTTCTAAGAAAGTGCAAGGCCCTGCATACACAGCAGAAGTGCTGTGTATGTAGAATTATAGTGTTACTCGACCAAACCAGATATTTAAAATGCACAAACATATTTGTCCGACCAAAATTGTACAAAATCAAGTCTCTCAAGACCAGACTAACATCCAGACAACGGTGCCGGGAGTGGAATCTCTCTTGCATGTATACATTCACAAACACTGAAATAGGCCAAGGCACTTTGCACATATATCTTTATGCATTTGTCAGACGCTTTTATCCAAAGAGACTTACACTCATATCCCAGGTAGGCAGCTAGCATAAGGGGGTCCTGGCCTAATGATCTAATACAGCTAAATTCATGATAAAGTTGCTCTCATTCACATGTTTTTCTGTTACCAGGCAGAAAATCTTCAGTGTCGTCAAATGTCTGTGACTCAGTCCCAGTTCATTTAGGAAAAAAAAGAAGTGTATGCTCCAAATTAAAGAAAAACCAAACATTTACTCCATGTGGTTCTTGAACAGCTCTCAAGTTACCCTGAGTATGCCATGAATAGGCGTTTTTTGGAAAATTTTACCAGAATGTGAGGGGCTAAGTACCAGATGCAACATATAGGCATGCCTGTGACCATGTTTAGAGTCTGCTTCAAGTCTGAATGTGTTTATAACTGAGGGGGTTACTTTTGTAATCCTCATGAATTCTTAACCCTCGCTAGTGTTTGACGGCTCCCGTATTCCTCCCGAACTACCAAAAATGACCTATCCGTTGATTTTTACCGTATTCAGACACATGATAACAAAACATTAGAAAAACGTCTTTATTCACTGCTACTGATTCATCAAGATTTTCCATTTGACAAAAAACATAAGTACAAATACAGGAGAACATGTGGTTCACGGGTCAATTACTGCCTTGCATTTTTAATTTGCAAAGCATGAATACAAAGGGAGGAGTTTGGCTGGGGAAAACAGTCACTGCTGACATAAACAGTGGACCCATTAGTCCTTCATGCAAATCAGAAATGCATTTAAGAAATGGGAACCAAATGATTCAATGAATTTCTTGGCGTAGTCCACGAACATGTGTGTCACAGACTTGGATAAATGCATTCCTTTGGCTGCTCTGGGCTGCAAGCTGAAAATGACAAAAAGAAATCAAATCAAGTACTAAACGGTCGTTTCTTTATCTGCATGGCGCGGGATTAGCTTTGTGAATTAATTAAAGGGTGAAGTGATGGATAATAAATGACAGGCGCATGAAAATATCATATGGATCCTTATGAAGCAGTTAATAAATAACATGTCGCTCCCCTCTTCTGATGAGCAAACACAGCTTTGATGTGAATGAAAAAATCATGATTTATAAGGATGAAACCAAACAACAAAAAAATACATTAAACTGAAAAAGAAAATAACATTTTAAGTAATCTGAGTTTACTAAAGTCTGCTGCTGCCTAATTGTATTATTTTCCATATTTCACTTTGTGGGCACTCTGACAGATTATGAGACAAGTGTCGGTGATTGTTTAGATCTTGTCCAGTATTTTTCCTCAGTCACTTCCCTCATCTGTTTCCAACCTACTGGTTCAACCAGGCAAAATGGACCCGCCAAGAGATGGAGTCAGTGATGTGTTTGAAAATTTGTTCCCTCACAACTCATCAGTAATGAAGTGTTTGAAACGGTGCGGGCAGGAGAGGAAGGGAGGAATGAGACAGCATCAGGCTCTGTGACAGATTCGACTTGTTTCTAATGACTCAAAGAGTCATACGGCACTTTGGCCGGATCATTAATAAACATAAGTCCAAAGCTCTCACCCACTTTTTCTAATCGGCATGCTTGAAAGCAGCATTTAGTCTTTACTTTAGATGGTGATGTTGAGAGAATCACATCTGGACTCTTTTTGAGTTGACAATGTTGACAAAGTCCTTTGAAAGAAGCCGAAGATGTTTCACATTAAACAATCCCCCGGGGGACAGACATGGTTGTGATAGAAATGTTTCCAACTTCAGATAAAGCAAACGTTCGAGTTAATCTCACTTATGAATTTATTGAGTTTCGGAGCATTTGTGTCTCGGCATAAGCAACTACACATTAAGAGAAATTCACCACAGGGTTTGGATTGGTGTGTATCCTGCTCTCACTTTAGTAAACCTAAACAAATAAAAAGAAGTTATGTAAAAAAGAAAAATGGATTATGAAGGTCATGTCTTGTGTATGTGCAAATTAAATTAACAGATAGAACTGCTTCAGTGAGCAGAAAACCATCCTCACAAGGGAGCATTTCTTCTCTCTGTGCATAAATCCAGACATTGACAAACTTGATTTGTCCCTTGATTCGCTCTCACAGCTGATCAGCTCTAACTTGCTCAACAAGTGGACGTTGAGATTTTGAGTAATGACTGATTTTCTTTAAAAGCAGAAACTGGGATCTCGTGAGAGATTCGCAAGTTAAAAATAACAAGAGAATCCATTCGTGGCCAAAACATAAAAGTCTGGACCAATCAGGTGGGTTATTGTAGATAATGGTTGCTACGGTTACTGACCAGGTTTGTGTGGTTCCACGTGGTTCATCCTATTGGTCGAAGTTTGCTCGTGACGTGACAGATGCTTCATCCAATCATATGCAAGGTATTCTTTTAAAAGTAACAGTAACACTAACAGAGGACTACCTAATTGGTTCTGTGAAACTAACTATCTGGTTAAGGAGCTTCTTAAATGGATCATTTATTGTTCCAATCTTCAGTCCTGCTGGTCCACTTGCTGATAGTCCAGTATCTGCAATACTAGCAGTAGTATTATAAACAGTAGGAGCAGCAGTCGATGATCAGTTGTATCTGTAATTGTGGCCAAAAAACTCTTGTATGTGGTTAAAATTGTTTCTGGTTGTTGAAGCAGTTGGTAGTGCTATAAATGTGATGACTGTACGCTAGCATTAAATTTCCATATGATATTTTAAACCTTAATTTAGCAGCGAACAACTATTTGATATGTGTGGATATAGCAGAGAAATGAAGATCTTGCCTGAGAGCACAGCTTTTCATCTTTTGGTTTTTTGGTCTGCATGTTCGTGCATGTGAGTCTCTGTTGGAGCGAGTGTCCTTCTGTTAAATAAATGCCCACAAGAGAAGAACAAAAGAGTCCATTTTGGCTTCTTTGTCTTTCGGAAATAGAGAGATCTATGAACTGTTTGACGGGCTCCACGTTAGGTTTGGCTTTTGGTTTCAGCTCAGTTTGTTTATAACTGAGTTGATGCAGCTCAGGTGCGACAGCCAGTGGAATGCACGATTAACAAAAGAAAATTAAACCTTTTGGTAAAAAAAAAAAAAAAAACACTTTCTCAAGACAGCTCAACCATAAACTGAAGCCGCTCTTTAATACAACCTCCAATTCCACATTTACGAGATACAAGTCGGATCAATTGCAAATCAATAACTTGGAAAAATCAAACATTTTTGCTGTAAAAAAAAATTTAAATGTGTATAATCACCCAAAGAAACATATGCACACTTTATCTAATGATGTATGAACCTTGAGAAGGGTTTGACCATACTGTCAACCTTTTTTAATGCAAAGGTGAGCAACATGTGTGGGATTCACTTATTTTAAGTTGTACAATGCATTTTTAGTGGTATTAATGGTTGCAGTAGTATTTTGCTCAAAAGTTGTTACTAGATTTGCCAATATTTTAAAACATGAAGTCTGAAAGAAGTTTAAATAAACATGTAATACTTCAAATGTGTGACCACTGTCAATGACCTTACCTTTACTAAATAATGCTGTAATATGACTCATATTTTCATTTAGATTCCTGTTGCTGCAACGTGTCACCGATGCAGTATGAGCCACAGGTGTTGCAGGCCATCAGCCACCTCAGGGT
This sequence comes from Odontesthes bonariensis, assembly GCF_027942865.1. Classification (NCBI taxonomy): domain Eukaryota; kingdom Metazoa; phylum Chordata; class Actinopteri; order Atheriniformes; family Atherinopsidae; genus Odontesthes; species Odontesthes bonariensis. The sequence continues at coordinate 12,378,201 of NC_134519.1, read as the reverse complement.
AAGGTTTTAATAGATGGCTGTGATTACAGACGGATTGGAGTCCTGATAAAACACAAATGAAGTGTGACAGAAACCACATTCTTGAGTGTCAGAGTCATACACCTGCTTAAACATCCACGCCTGTTCCCTCACTATAGAACAGGTTCATATACCTTTTTGTTTCAAATAATCGATCTCACATCCCTAAAAGAATCGGTATGTTATGACTCCATTACTGAAACCTAAATATTAAGAACGATGCTGTAGATTTGACTCTGGTGGAGTAGGATTACAAAACAGTGTGGGAGTGTATGTAACAATGAACGCATTCCAAAGCTTGCATCCCCGCCAACCGTGCATGCTCACAGGGTAAATTAAAGACAAATATGTGTTCTTCACATGGTTGCAAACGTCACATTGAACGTGACTGGCAGATAGAGTTAGTGGAAGAAGCATAATGCAGCAATTCTGTTTGAGGTGATTTTAAAGCTATTACTACCTGCTTAGCTTGTAAACTGTTTTATAAGGTATGATTTGACAAGTGTTGTTAAATGTTTATCTACTCAAAGGCAAATCAAAACCACCTTGTACTTAAAAAACCTCAAACAAGCCGTTAAAAACTACTCACAGAAGGGGATTATATCGATGTCCTCAACACACACACTCACACACACACTGCTTCTGGTCAGCCCACAGTAACTCAAAAGAATGAGGATTATCTTTTCGAATTTTCTCAGCTCTTGATGTTATGCAAACAAGATGGAGAGGAGAGGAAAAAAATCTGGCAAGTGGGACACAGTGGAGTCGATTTCTTTAAACAAGGAGAGTCCTAATGGGCTGCAGCTGATCCCCCCTGCTTTCACAGCCTCCTTCCATCTTTCACTCATAAGATTATTACAGATTTTTAATAAGACACAGGCTCTGCATTCTTTGAGATCGTAAAGGCCCACAGGCATCCAGATCTTATTGTTCACGTTCAGCTTGAAACAATCTGAAGATGACACAAAGTATGCGACACACACATAGACACAATGTTCTCATCAGGCAATGGCCCTGAGGAGAAAGGAGATGACGATTTGCACACTGTACTCACTGGTGACTGTAAAGAATCTGGTTAGAAACGTCAAATGAAGCTAGAATTTGGGAAACTTTACGAGACGAGGACATATGAGAATTACAATCAAGTTTGATCTTTGTTTGAAATTCTTTTAGACTTTATAAGCCTCATCTAGTTCCAGAAGTAGACTGTGTTCAGCGGGTAGTTTCAAGCAAAAAAACAAACAAACAAAAACATTTTTATTGAGTTTTAGAGTTAAAAGACCGACTGCATATGACTCAATAAAATAAACACCCTAACAAATGTATTTAGAAGTATCATAACTTGTTTACTGTGATCAGTTGAGGTTGGATTTTGAGGGGAATCACACTTGGGCACCATACCAGCTTTTTAATAAACAAATTTAGCTTTCTGTGTTGCCATCAGTTAGTCTCAGCAAGCTCGTTTTCCTCCATCTCTTTCCTTCTCCATTAGATTGGGAAGTTTTATAGCCAAACAAAACAAAAACGATGAGGAGACCATTCCTTACATAACAGGTTTTTCTCTATAATCCTGCTAAATCAATGTATCGTAACAAACATAGTTAGAGCTAGGTTTTGTGTCTCCTCTCTGAGTTGTGCAGCGATGATTAGCTATTTAAAATGCATTGTCTAAGTAATGTATTAGGACAGTCTAAACATATTTTAAGGCGTTTTGAAGCCTCAAAATGTGTTTGTCAGATCATCAAATGTGATCTGAAGCCTTCTTTTCACTCCTTGCTGACACTGGAATTGAGGGATGTAGATCTGTATGTTGACATGTGAGTGTTTTAACTTTGTGCTTACACATTTTTGAGCTGGACACTTCTTCTCAGAGATGAACCTTTATTGCAGCCTAATGTGCAGAGTATTAGGGCACGTTTACATTTGTGGTTCAGTTTCTGTTCTGGACCAAAGCAAAACTTTTCTGTTCACACTGGCATTTTTATATTAAATCAACAGATGTCTGATAAAAGACCTACAGATAATTTCACTTGTTGAGTGACTGGTTTATCTAATGTAGATAATTTAGTCAGAATTCACAAACTTCAGAAACAATGCTTTGCGTTCAGCTTAACCTGCTTTTTGGATTCAAGAAAGGCCATAAAGTGCTTTATTTCTCACCGGTGGAGATGTCATGAAAAGCTTTTGAAATGTAAAAAGGAGTCGAAAGAAGTCCTGTGTTTCACAAAACAAATGAAGACACGCTGTAAGAAAACAGTGGTTCTGATGTCTGTACTACACTGTAATGAACCACAAAGATTCCGTGTTTAGAAATTCAAGTTTTGTACACTTGTATGATGTGCGTGTGATGGCGATTTAAACTCAATGCTGGTTTTTTAGTCCTCGCATTCATTCCCTGTCACTGGTTGATGTGTGTAGTGGTTGTGTTTGCTGGAAGGCTGCTGACCAGAAATCCTTGAGAACACATCAAAATAACAAGAAAGAAAGGAAGTATGTGCATGTGATGGTAGTCACAACCTACTTATCTATCCACCACTGACTTTCTGCTAAAACGCAGTAGTAGCAGGAAATTCCAGGAGTCATGTTTGTCTTCAACGTGTCTCACATGGCTAACTTTGTCCACAGTACGAGCATCAAGAGGAGGGAAATACATTTAGACAACAGTTTTAGACAGTTGCACGCCCAGCTCACACCCTCCGCTGGTATTTTCCCTTTTTTCTTATTATTTAATGTTCTTTTAGGGCGTTTCTGCTCTTCTTTTATGAACTCTTACGCAGAAGACTCAGTAAGCACAGGCCTGTAAGCACTGTATAAAGATGATGTAGTAATGCTTCGTCCCTTCTCTAAGACAGAGAAAAAAAAGTTTGGCCACGGTTTCCAGTCATGTGTTGGCAAACAAATGGGAGCTCTAAGTGACCCACGAAAGCAGTGTATAAAGACGTCTTCTGGGTCACTGCAGCACAAGTCAGCACTTTCTCACTTACCTCACAGACACAAACACAAATACAAACACCTGTGGATAAAAAAGAGAGGATACAGGGATTGTGTCACACGCATGCTCTCAATACATGAAGCAAACATACGTGCACTGTGTGGACACGAAACTGTTCCGTGTTTGTGGTGTCGAATTACGCACAAATGCAAACAACCATACACTATAACTGATGGGAGAGTCCGACGCTGCTGAGTGGCTGCATTGTTGACGACAAGGGCCCGTGAAGGAAGGACAGGCTTCCTGTCTGTGATCTTGTTGTCGTGGAGACGGCGGGCCCCAGTCAAATAGATCATCCTAGATCCTTTGATCTTTAAGAGGGAATCCAAAGACGATCCTTAAACTGCCACAGTTTTTCCACATGAAATAAACCACTAGCATAGTTTTGATATTTTTTTTTCTGTCAACAGCTTTCATCTGACTCCGTGCCTGCTGGAAAAATCTCCTTTTTAAAGCTCTTAAAGCGGCACTTTTGGTTTTAGTAACAAAACTATTTGTTTGAGGCAGGAAACGTTTTATTTTACAAGGGCGATATCAATGGATGGAGTCAAGGAGCCATTCTTAAATTGGACATGTTGCTAAAACGAAATGCTGGAATGCAGAGGGGTTGCACGGGATGTTTCTTTTTGTAGATTATGACTATATGTCTTTAATTTATCCTTTTTCTGCCAAGACCTGTCTCTTGAAATTGAGGGAAAATTCAATTTAATGCCTTGCAAATATTTGGGTGGTTTCTTTTTGAGTCCAGCGGTGTGGAAGTAGGTGTGGTTCAGCCAAAATCAGCCATAAATATGCTGATTGAGGATTTCTGCTTAGAATCTACAGAGCACCTCCCTCGGCCTCAGAAAAGTAAAGGCAGACAGCTCAAATGTTCCATTCAATTCAATTCAGTTTTATTTATATAGCGCCAAATACAACAAATGTCATCTCAAGGCACTTGATAACAGCACCAACCAATCCTGGCAGCATACTGGGTTGGGGTCTTGTAAGCTATATGACAGACGAGCACAGACGTAGATGGAGAGGCTCATTGGTGCGTTTTCCACTGGCTGCTAAAATGGCAGATGTGACATGTTCTGTTTATGACTGTGATTGCATGAAATTCCATTATGTAATCCGTCAATGTCTTATCCAAAGATGTTAATCTGCAGCAGAAGTGGATTCGATTTATATGGAGACATTGCAGGGCCCATCATAAATACCAGAGAGGACACCGACCGGTCTGTAGTTTTCCATTTTCAGAAAGTCGTTTTCACAAATTTAACCGTTACGAAGTTTGGTTTCGCAACTAAACTAATGATAAAGTGTGACATTGTTCCAGCCATTTATTTGAGACACAGTGAGTATGGGCAGCCATGTCCGATAAGTATTTCTTTTCATGTGTTTTCTCTTAAAACACTTTGGCAGAGTGGTGTCAATCCCTGGGAGACACAGCACTCCTCTTTCCTGCTCTTGAATTTCACCCAGGAAACAGCTGCATTCGCCACAAAACTGAAGACCGAGGCTAATCCAGACACTGCACGACAGAGAGGGAATGTCCATTAGTTTATTTTCTCTTAATCGGGGTGAAAAAAAAGCCATGAGCAACGTCACCAGCATCCTAAAGTAGGACTTTAGAGTAAAACCTAACTTCAAGCTTGAGGTACTTCCTCCGAAGTATTAGCTGTAGTAAAATGTATCAGAATAATTACTTTTATAAATCATATAAACTTGCCCTTTGTCTTGAATAAGGAGCTATCTTCTTAGAGATTTCAGCTGAAACGGCATTATTTCATTCTGAGATAAAAATCTTTTTTAAAAATGTTGTTTACACGCACACAAGTGTTTGGCGTTTCAGTGTAAGTCTGTGTCTATTAGCTCCATTAAGATATTCATAACTTTGTTTTCATTGGTGTAGAATTACATGAAAATGAGAATATCTGTTTTTCTTTAACTTAGAACAAGCAGTATATCTCTAAGACATTGTGGGTCGCCCTTCTTGCCCCTTTGTAATATCACACTGGCATATTTCTACAGTAGTCCAGTTGGGACCAACCAATCACCAGCTCAGGAGTTTCTCTACATGCTTAGATGTGGACTGTGATGTGGAGCGCATTCATTTGGTTGCAATATGCCACATATTCCACTATATGTGACTACATCTTATACATTGGAGCTTTAAGATGAAACATAGTAAAAAAGATTAACCTGCTGAATGATTTAAGCTTTTGTTGCATGTCATTGCCTTCTTAGATTCCAATCTGTTTTTATTGTAGGATGTCCACAAAATGACAAATCACAAGTCATAAAAAGGCTAATTTCTCTGCCAGAGTCAATTCCCTGTTTCACAGTTTTACACATAACAATCCAGGTCCATTTCCAAGTTTTAAAGGACTTTTTCCTTCACCCATGCTCCCCCTCTTCAGCAAGTTTCATGTCATTCAGCTCTAGTAGTTTTTATGTAATGCTGCTGACAGAACAGAGAAATGGTACTGAACTTGTGTGGGAAAAATCAACTTTCAAGATTCTCTGTTGACCTGCAGATCCATAGTACAACAACTTCTCCCACTCCTCATCTAGACTCCATGTGATGTCCTGGTACAAAGTATTTCTCTGCACTGATGTCAACATGACAAACACAGTTGTGTTTACCGTTTTAATGATTAAAGAGATTCTGATCCTGCTGCTCATTTAAAATGTCCTCATTTGCCTTCATCTTTAATAAACAAAATCAGCCGGTACTTTTTTTCTGTTTATTATATGCCGGGTTCGATTGCCTTCCAATCAAAACAGCAGGGTCGTTTCATTGTATTTAACATCCAGCATCCGTTGCCCAGTCATTGTGCTGCCTTGCTTTGCATTGGTTTGCTGCATAAACAGTTATCTGACATGTAAGATAAACACTTCACGTCATGAGTGCCTCACTGAAAGAAAGCCAAGGAAAGGAGCAGAGAGAACAATGATGGAAACCGTGGCTCTCCCTATGCAATGTTTTTTCCTGCCTCTCCAAGCAGACAAGGATGGAAAAGCGTCATTCTAAGAGATCTGATGAATCTGCCAGTAGCATGTCCTCTCAGCTACATTAAAGTTTGTGCTCACCACCAACTCAAGGGACATTTTAAATGTGTGCCTTTATGTTTTTGTGGTTATAGCCAAAGATGGAGCTGCGTAGACTTCCTGCCAGTCCGCGGTGTCACATGGGGGTTGTAAATCAAAGCATTGTGAGGTTTGTGTAATGGTACAGTACAGGCAGTTATGGAAGAGACGGATTTGATTCAGCTTGTGTTCTGTTGCTCTGCTGATGCTGGTGTGGTTGTTGGTGGCCTGGTGGTAAGACAGAATGACCCTAAACCACAGGGCTGATCGGCGTTGAAAACCTGCTGAGTCAGCTATTATTCCGCTAGCTTAAACAGATGTTCAGTTTTTTTCTAAGGTCCCTATCACTTCATCCACCCTGTACTATCATATTGATCAGCAATGTCAAAGCTTCCCATGCATTGGACACGTAATTGGTCTAAGTACATAGGAGAGATGTGGACAACAATGATCATCCTGCAAATGCTCTCCTCAAAACAACTGTCCATGTTGTTCTTCTGCTCCTCATCTTCTTTGTTTGGTATGTTCTTCTGAATGGAGATTGATCCAAGAACTTGCATAAACGCTGTGCTCACTCCATGAGATATCAGATATTTAGGCCGCAGATGTATGGAAGTTTTTCTGTGCCATCAGAGTTTGAATACGAATTTCTAATATTGAATTTTTACAGCATCAAAATCAGACTTTGAATTTGAAAAACCAACAGTGTAAAAAAAAAATCAATTTCTAAAAACAAAAATCAGTGTAAAAAAATTCAACATCTAAAAATTCAATGGAAAAATATTCAACTTCAAAAAATTCAGTGGAAAAAGAACCAGACTCAACATCGGGTAAACAGGGAGAAGCAATCGATCCCTGTCTCAATTCATCCAACGGCAGCCAATCAACTTACGCTCCATTGGACAGATCAGCTCAATAGATATTGAGTAATATCTATTACTCAATTTTATTCACACAAATGGCAAATAAAGTAAACTCACTCACCGAAGCACCATCACCCGCGTTGGTGGACATGGCTGATCTGTCCAATGCAGCGTAACCTGATTGGCTGCCGTTTGATGAATTGAGACAGGGATCGATTGCTTCTCCCTGTTTACCCCGACGTTGAGTCTGGTTCTTTTTCCACTGAATTTTTTTTTTAGATGTTGAATTTTTTTACACTGATTTTTGTTTTTAGAAATTGATTTTTTTTTTTTACACTGTTGGTTTTTCAAATTCAAAGTCTGATTTTGATGCTGTAAAAATTCTATATTAGAAATTCCTATTCAAACTCTGATGGCACAGAAAAACTTCCATACAGATGCAGCCGCTGGATCTTTGCTGACTGGTGTCAATGACTAAATTAACTTTACACTGACAGCTGAGCAGACATTGAAACTGCAAGCTGCCTTTCAGCTAAGACTTATTTATAATGAGGGCAACAGAGGGGCATTTTTTCCATATAAAACAGCTTAAAAGTGTCAACAAACACCCCATAGGCTGATTTTTACGTGGCATTGCTTTTGCATCAGACAGTACTTTAACCAAAGAGTGTCCATTTTGCTCTGTGCATTCACAGTGTTATGTCAGACTTTATGGATAGCTTACTTGTGGGTGTTACTTTTAAAATGATCTGAAACAAATAGTGTTTTCCAGTTTTTTTTCACTCATTTTTACTCTCTCCTTGTAGGTATTTTGGGATCAATTTGATGAAATGGTCAGTCAGAGCTGATCACCAGGAGGATAAGTGACAATGGCAGCAGTTTTGAAGGTGGAGGATTTGCTTCCCCCATTTGAGCAGCCAGACTTTAACAAGAGCTTTGACTGGACGATAACATCGCCCCAGGAAAAGCAGTATGGCGTGGTTAAAAGCAAAGAAAATGAGCAACTAACAAAGGTTAAAGTGGCAAAAGCAAAACCAATACAGCGTGGCAAAGACAAATGAGAAAAGGTAAAAACAATGCAGAAATGGTAATAGCAAAAGCTAGTGAGAAATAACAAAAGCAATGACTGTTTTGCCTTAAATCAATGAGAGATATTTCTAGACGTCTGCACTGTGCTGAACGTAATTATCTAAGGGGCTATTCTGCAATATGAGTACATTTATTTGCAATATAGTCTTGATGTGAGTCTTTGACAGGTAGTTTTTTAAGTACTTCCTCTACCACTGGTCTCGATGTACTACAATGCAACCAAAGCTGCAACAAAAAACTACACATGTTGTATAACAGCCATAAAATATGTTCTTTTTTGACCAGAATAACTTTTGCTTTCACTCCTTCCACCTACACTGAAAAACCACAGCTGAAAGGAACATGCTCAGGCTTGTTCCCTGTGGTGTCACAAATCCTTCTGGGAAATGTAGGAAACCACTATCCAAAGTCAATTAGCATAAGATGCAACAAATGTTCACAAATGAACTTTAGCCAGTTGCTTAAACCGTGCTAAGGACAATCTAAATTTCATAGCCTCGTGATTCTCAACTGGCTTCTTGTCAGGATCTGGATTTTACCTTCCTCATAAAAAAAACGTTTTCCAGGATATTAAAGAAAGCATTTTACCTCAATAAAAATACTTCTTCTGTACGATGATTCAGGTGGAATTCTGACTCACATGAATCTGATTCACATGTTTTTTGTGGTCAGACTCAAGCTGCTCTTTATAATTTACTGTTAAGCTGTAGCCATCAAAAACGTTTCTTGTTGTGTACTGCTGAACAACAAGAAACCAAAGTTCTGCTTGGAAAAAAATAATAACAGTTCTAAAGCTGTAGGGGCAATGTGAACAACTTTGGATCATTTTAGATTACAATAACTCTTCTTATCACATATAGAGGGGAAATGGCAAGGCCAGGAGTTGTGTTTATTCAGCCCCAGTAGAGGCATGTAGTCTCAGACAGCTCTTATTGTGTGATTGGGGAAATGTTTAGGATGATTTTTATCAATCCTAAGATAAACAAACAATACCATACACCCAACCTTCAAATGAAACAAGAGACTTAAGGCCAGTTCGTGGTTTCTGCATCATCAGTACATGTGAATACTCAGTGTCCACATTATACCGTGAACATGGTTACAGAAACCACAAATTGGCCTTAACTCTCTGAGCTGTGTTGCGAAGGTGGAATTCATACCACAGTGGTGGTAAGAGTTGGTCTATAATATCTGCTTTTTATAAAAAAAAAAAAAGATAACTTCATAAAAGCAAAAGAAGCTCTCATGCTGGCAGAAAAAGTAAAAAAAAAGAAAGAAAGAAAGAAAATAATGTCAGCATACGTGTGATGGTAAACTCTTTATGTTTTACATTCTTGTACGGTCTTCCTTAACAACAGGCTATAAATATGTAGGTGGAGCTCTTATTTGGTCTCACTTAGCTCTGTCTGTTGGTCTGTGAAACTATAAACAAGATCACAAAGTATTTAATTCACTAAAATGTTAAATGAGGAACTATCAAATATATTTAATATATATATATACTGGATAGCATGCTCTAAGACGATGGCCGAGTTCATTAAAACCAAAAAGCTCCATCAGGTTTCATGTTCCACAACCTTCTTACTGATTTTTTTTTTTTTTTTTTTTTTTTTTTTTATGATCCAAACGATAAATTTGTGTTGTTGTATGGTTATGTTATACCTAAATATCTTTTGTCTGCAAACTTCCCCTCCTGGGGATCAGTTCAGTGTTTAATATCATCATACTTTCTTTACTCTCCTTTCCTTTGATGTGGTTTAATGATTTGTCACAGTGAGTGGGAGGTTTGAAAATGCAGAAGCACCCCAAAGGCAGCCGAGTAACAGACAAAAAGACTTGAATGAACTTACGAACAAAGAGTGACTGAACAGGAACAAACAGGCTGAGAATATACAGAGCGAGGTAATCGGTATACATGAAAACAATAAGAAACCAAAGCCAGTCGTGAAATAGGAACAGTAAGAATAGGAAACAAAATTAAACAGAATGAACAACAGGTTCAAATACTATTAAAAATAAAACAGGAAGTAAAGCTAACAAAGGTGTAGAATGAAACAAAAACATAGTGAAACATGAATAAAGCTGACTATAATTCAGAAGATGGAAATACGTCTAATTTACACACAGAACAAAACCATTTCAAAAGCACAAGTAAACCAACACTATCTTGGCAAAACCAGAAGACCTTGAGAAAACATAACATCAGAACAAATAGACCATGATTAAAAAATCTCCCCAGCCTAGTTTTAAAAATAATACAATATAAAACATGCATATAAGCTGATTATTTTATCTTTTTTATGTGCTATTATCTGCATGTCTATTGTGTTGCAAGACATGTCTGGAGTAATATCACCCATCAATGCTACAACTGGGGTTTTCTGCTTCAAATCAGACGACCATCTACAGTCTCAGAAAACGACAGCCTGTATTTTCCACTTAGAAAATTAGAGGAACTAATCAGTGTGGGGCTGTGCAGCTATCTTGCATGAAATCAGAAGCTAGCATAAGTTATGGGGAGAAGTGTACTGGGAGCTAGCTGGGGCCATTAGCTGCTTGCCATTGCTGAACAAGCAGATGCTAGCCACTAACCGCCAGGACTGGGCAGAGTGACTGCTAGCTGCAATAGTGCCTGCTTTCTAAGCTGGGGAGCGGGTCTTAGTGAGCTTCTTCTCGTAGCTTGCACCAGCTTTTCATTTCATTTCATTCACATTCCTAAATGAGGAAAAATATGTAGAGTCATGGCAAACGTTTTTGGGGGATTGTTAAAAAGTGTGACTTTTAATATATGTTGCCATATACAGAGAGATAATTCTCAGGTCATCCCTGTTTTCTGTTGACTCTAATGCCACCAAGACACCGCTCTCTGTCTGCTTTGGTGCAGGCAACTTTAAAGTAAGCTTGGTTGGCATGGAGATAGCCCCCACCCCTGAAGCCCTACACCAATCTTCTTCCTTTTTATTTTATTTATATATATATATATATATATATATATATATATGCCTCTCCACCACAAACCAGTCCAAAGAGCATCTGGTTCCTCTTGCGCCTGTGGTCACAACACTGAAAGAGTGCCACATCAAAGCGTCTTCTATCCAGCCCACAGAGAGGAGAGGAGAGCAGAGCAGAGTGGAGAGGGAGGAAGGAGAAGACAGAAAATCTGGGACAAATTCTGTTTCACACACACACGCCACAAATCTGTCTTTCCTCATGGAAAAACTGCAGCGCACATCCGTGGTGTTGCTTTGAGAATCCATCAATCTTTGCGCCCTGACCACTTCCCTCACAGATAGTCTGGCTCCCACGCTCATCTTTTTTCCTGCTTCAGAAACTTTGGCCACAAGTTTTTAAGCTCTGAAAGTTTGTTGACATCTGCGAATGCATTAGTGCAACATCGTTTTTATAAGATTATGTCAATGAAATGGGAATAATTAACTCCCGTGTCCTCTGTGTGCACGTTTGCTCAGAAATCCCAGCGCAAACAACTGCGCTGTGAAAATCATCAGTGGAGATCAAAAATCCTCCTGTCGTCAGGTTTGGGCATGTACGTCCACAAACGTTTAGAAGATCAAATGTTAAGGGCTGCGACGGTACGTTTTGAAATAAGATCCTCCAGCAATTTCGCCCGTCACTCAGAGGAACCAAAACACAAACATGAGCGTTCATGTCGCTTCCTGGTGCACTTTGAGTCCGAAGGCTGAGATTTCAGAGAAGAGATTTCACTCTGTTCAGACAGGTTTTGACAACTGATGTCAAAGGTAATGAATCAATATTTAATCACTCTCATTCTTTGCCCGAAGCCACCTGAATTAATGACGCATGAAAGAAACGAGGTGAGTTATAGGTGACTTATTGTAAGTCGCTTTGGTTAAAAGCGTCTGCAAAATGACCGTAATGTGAGGTCCAGCAGGGTGGACAGTTGGTTTGCAGGACAGGATATGGATGAAGTTAAAAGTGACCATGCAATAAATGATTCAAAACATTCAGATCCAGAAACCTTTGCAAATGATCACAATAAGTTTTAATTTAGATTTTGAACTATTCCAACATTTCTGGAAACTGTTAAATGCTTAAAAGTGTTTGATTATCTTCATAAACATGAAAAAAGCTGGTTGAATATCATAGTGCTGTCACTTATTTATGCATCTGAGTTTTCCAAAATCCTTTGTGATAACCAGCCAGAGAAAGTCGATTTTATGTAAAGGTTTTAAGAGCAAAAACACTGTAACATACTATGATGGTGTGGAATAAACCTGCAGGCCTATCGAACGGCGTCAGCACAGAGCCGACACCGCTGACCTTCTCACTTTGAAAATCCAGTGGAGGGTCAATATCCCTGCGGCTCCAGGCTCGAGTAAACGGAGGTCAGAGGTCAGATCCACCTGTCAGCTGTCTGAGAAAAAAACCTGTTCCAAGGATAGGGAGAAAAAGGAAAACAAAAGAAAGGATTCTGCACTTAGAGTCACAAGATTCAATGAATGTGGATATCTAAAAAACATTTTTGTAAGTTAGTCACTTTGGCTTGATCCTCAATTTAAGCTTCTAAACACTCTTTGAACTGCCTTTCAGCAAGCCAAAAAAGCCTTTTTATTTTTTGATTAATAAAAAAATTATACATTTCTTAATGGTGAGTTTTCTTCTGTCAGATCCCTGAAATTATAGCTTGGCAAGTCTCACATTTGCTTTCTATTCAGCCACATGCCAAGTGAATATAACATTGAAAGTTCACCAGTGGCTTTCTGAAGTAGTTTGAAGAATGATTGAAACTAATGTATTTGAAAGTTGAGAATGAACTTTGAGCCTCAATTTTTAAGCAAACATCAGCAAGAGGTCCTTTCTGGACCTCTGTAACTCGAAGATTACCGAGCTACTCCATCAAATTGGAAAGTTTGTGTGCTACTAAAGAGGAAAAATCCAGCACGCATGCCACAAGCCTCTTGTATTTTCTGTATTTTCACATCTCTGCTGTAGGTATTACATGTTCCTTAATCATAAAATGCTTGATTTCAGAATACTTCCCAGCAAAGCGGCGCCCTCTAAATCTCATAGATGTTTACAGCATGCAAATGTAAAACATTTTAAGAGGCCCTAACTGTCAAAACAGGCATTTCTTTCATATGAAGAATCTTTTTATTACGTTAACATTCTATCTCCCTAAATCCCTGCCATAAATAACACCATCAATGTGTGTGGTTGAAAATTAGATTTAAAAGACGTTTGACTAATTGATTAAATTCCCTCGAAGCTAAACCTTAAATAAGGATGATGGATGCCTTTTCAGCCTCTGAGTTTCTCATCTCCCGTCATCACATCGTGCTGCTCCTTCATCTCAGTGAGACGTCGGAGTTGTTTGTCTGCTCTGCACACATTTTCCTGCCACCTGCAGGACGCTCTGGAGGGTCAGGAAGCATTTCTTTGATGGTATGCAGCTGCCTGTCACAGCCAGGAGAAAACAGCTCAGAAGGGGATAAGTTGAAACCTCTGTGTTTGACTTCATGGCAACCCTTCAACTAAACCGTTATTTATTGTTGATTTTTGTCGCCAAATTCTTCAAACATTTTGCTGTCAGACAAATGCTAATCTCAGAGAAGCTGGTGGACAGATGTTCTAAGGCTTTTATAACAAAGAGAACATTCTGTTCAAGTGCATTAAACTGTTGGACATGAAGTTTGGAATAAATCAGTGGCCTCTGGGATCAGTGTGAAAAAGCTTTTAGTAGCAATCAATCCTAAAGAACAATTTATTTTTCCTTCTTCTTCTTCTGTTCTTGGCAACCATTGGAGCCCCTAGAAGACAGTTCAGTAAAAGAAAGTATACAGTTTCTGATATTGATTTTCCTCTCAGTCTATAAGCTCTGTGATTTTCCACCATTTTTTGAGAAACACTGGAAGATTCTGTTTTTCCTCCAGTTGTTTTTGAACTTATGAAATCTTGCATCTTAACATAGACAAATCGAGTCATAGACGCCAACATTTAATCGTGTCTTCGCTCAGCCACAACTTTAAATATATTCACCTTGGTGGTTTTAATCTTGCTTAAAGAGTGAGGTTCAGCAGAATGCATTACGATGTTTTTATCATTCACAAATTTATCCCACCAGTGGTGGTGCAGCTGCCATGATAAATCCTCACCTCTGATCAGACGTAAAGGGTTCAAATGGATTAACTAAACTTTTTCTGCGCTACTTTGACCAGTAAACTTCTCCATGAGTGTTAGAATATGTCATTCTTGAGATTAGCTACATTAACAGTTGTTATTGAACATTTCAAAGAACATTAGAAATAAGAACATCATAAGAAAAACCCTTACAGCCAGCAATCATCACAGTCATTTTTCCAGATGAGGAAGGCTTGCGAATATGAACCTGACGGTGCTTCATGCCCACATTGCCATTGATAACGTTGAATTCCTTAGCAATAAGGAACAAAACAGTAGAAAATATGGAGGACATCTCACCTACAGAAATTATTGTGCATCCTTCAAAACAAAGACAATCTCAGATAAATAAATCAAAGAAAAAAACATGGAGAGCTGCAAAAAATCTTGGTGCAGCACATGTTTCTTGACTCCTTCTAATTAGAGATTCCAGGTCGTCTTAAATTTCCTGCAATGAATTAGGAGTAACGTGACATGGCAGCTGCTCTGGTGATGTCTTCTTCCAGCAAATTAATTCACACGAATGGAGAATCTCTTCTTTCACACTGAGCAACACCTGTGCCTCCCCCTCGCAGAAATGATCACGGCCATGTTGAGCACGTCATTAAAGAAATGCTTTTTAGCGATGTGTGTTCACCATCTGCGGTGAATTACGAGAGCAAAGTTTAGTAAATTTGTGTGAATCCGTTAAATAATCCCTGAATTTTGGGCCAGGCCCAACAATCACTGTCCACGCTTTCCAGGAGCTAAATTACCACTCCAAGTAAATACTGACAAATACTACTTTGTTGTACAGTTTGTGTGGAAACGCGATAATAAATCTCGCCCAAACACACTTCGACAGGTTGAGGGGCTGAAATGTCAACCTAGTGGGGTTTTTTTCAGAGCCACAGTCCACAGAGAAACAACATACCTTCTGCTTTAGTTAGAAATCATTAAGTTAAAACTCCTTTAGCTCAGTCAACAAAGCCTAATTGTTTTTTTTTTTATAATAGCAGATAGCAAGTTACAGGTTTTTTCTTGTATGCTTTCTCTCGTAACACTTGGTTCTCTAACAACTGGTTATACGGTCATTCAGGGAATTCATAATGTGTATCTATGGTTGTGCATTTAACATAAATCACTGCTGCCTCCACTGGTTGCTTCCGCTTCCTGCTTCATCCAGATGTGCCGAGTCAGCCTGTGTGTTCACCAAGCAGCCGGCACCACAGAGGACAAACAGTGGCCTGTCAGAGAAGGCCAGAGGCCCCTGGATGGGCCAGAGGCCACAGAAACCACAAAAATCCTGACTCTGGCATGGCAGAGCAGCAGCTAGCTCTCTTTTAGGTCAGTTCAGAGGGAATAGGAGTCGTGCTGCATCATAGATTTTACTGAATTTGAAGAATTTTATCTTTTTTCTGTTTCTCCTCTGCTCTAATTCTGTTGTTTTGCTTCCTTCAGGTGGAGCCACTGGCTGCAGCTCATACTTGTCCACTGTAGAAAAACAACCTCAGCGGTCCTGAAAACCGCCCAAGGTATACAATCCATTACCGAAAACATGACAGCTAATGGGTTCTGTAAGCGTTTAGTTTTATCCTTATACTCCTGTGCAGAGTGGAGTGTTTTCCTATCAGCTCTGCATCACATTACACTCTGCTTACTGTCAATCAGCTCACACCCGCAGGAGGACCTGGAGGCCTTTTAGAGGAAGTAACCACTCGAAAGCATGTTGCCTCAGAGCTGTTGTGGTAACATCTCCCTGTGGGAGGACAGTTCATTTCAAGCAACTAGAGCTGGGCATAAAAATATGAAAAGGTAAACAACTAAATTGATGAATGACTGACTGAAAAAAAACTCAATCTTATTGTCTTTTTTTTTTCTTAATTGTTTCTTGGGGTATTTACATATATCTTTGCACCAAGACAGTTTATCCTTGACCCTGCAGGCTGTTTCATTTCATAAAAGCTTGACACAATGGGATCTCTCATTGCACATGGGAGTGTTTACCAAGGCAAGATAGATGAAAAGACTCCCTTCCTCACCCCCTCCTCTACCACCTCCTCTGTCCTCTCTGTCTCTGTTTTCCCGCTCCAAGTCTGGATTGACTTAACTGTTTCAGGAGTCTCCACATGAGCAGATGTCGGCCATATTTAAACTGAACTTGGAGCCAGGCCTTTAAGCTCGGGCTCTGGGCTACCTCACATGTTTGATTCACTGTTTTTTTACTGTTTACTGTTTTTTTTTTCTACTGGAGGGTAACAACTCCAGTGCCCAAACAAACCCTGTTTCCAGGAAAATTTGGAAGATTTTCTAAAATGCAATGAAAACTCAAATCTGTCATTTGTTCATTTGTTTTAATCCCCATCTAACAGATACAAGTACAAATGAAAGACCTTGTATGTATTTACAAAATCTAAACATATTTAGAATTTGATGCCAGCAAGAAGTTAAAAAAACATTGGGAGAAGAAGAAGTTTGCATTTCAGGTATTTTTGGGAAAACAATCCATTCAAAGAATAGACGACCCTGGCTCTTAACATATTCAAAATATACCAAAGCCAGTGTGTGTTATGACTGGTGACCCATCCAGGATGTACAGTTGTACACCCCCTCTCACCCAGTGGCAGCTATGATCGGCTCCACCCCCCCGCAACCCTGAACTGATCATAGCGGGTACAGAAAATGGATGCATGGATGGTGTGTGTGATGGTATAAGTGTCCATGGCCAGGGTATGTTGCATATTTGTGAAGGTGCCATTGATCCAAAGGCATATATTGGTAACTTGTAGAAACATATGCGACCATCAAAGTGAAGTCTTTTCCTGTGATCTGAGCAGGACGATGCCAGTTCTTAGTCTGTGTGACTTACAGCAGCGTGGCTTCATACGTAAAGAGTGACTGACATCTGTCTCCTGTTGACATTATGGAGCATACTTTAGGGGAGACTAAGAGAACAACAACCAAAGACTTTTTAGTTGCTTAAATCTTGTTTTCAGCAAGAATGGACTCAGATTCCTCTAAAAAACGGCAACAATTAGTCTCCTCAGTTGTCAAAAGACCAAAAAGTGTTATTAAGAGGAAGAATGATGTAAACCATTGACAAACACGCTTCTATCCAAACTCTTTTTAGTGTGTTCAAATTCTGGATTTGTTTACATATTCTAAATTAAATAAAGTTGGTTGTGACCACAATGAAAATCATTTCTTTGGACGTGTCGACAAATACTTCGAGTTAACAAATTAGATGAGTTCGATTTTTAAAAAAACTTCCTATCTTTTCTGGAAACGGGGGTTGTGTTTGACCATCGTAGATTTACATCCTTTAGACCAATCACAGTACAGTTACTTCTTCTCTCCGCTGTGGACACAGAAATAGCAGGTGCCTCCTCCAAAAGTTACAGAAATTGTTTGTTCATTCTGAAAATGCCTCAGGACTAAAATGGCTGCAGATTGCAGCTAAATTAGAACATTACTTACTCAGACTTAGTGTATTTGAAATATACAGAAACTGCTCCTACACAAAGAAAACAAAATGTACAGCAAGAGACACACTTCAATTCACGTAACATATATTATCATAAAATTTCTCTGTGTGAAAGATCTGCAGATTATAAATATGTTTGAAATAAAATCAGATGGGTTCGAGCCAAGTTAGTAACTCCTCTGTCCAGCTATGCAGAAAAACAAACAATCAAGAGAGAAACATTCAGCGTCTCATAACTCAGTGTGAGTTTTATTCTCATGTGCGCCACTCCCTTCTCATTCCTCTTTTTACAGCACCCTCCAGATATGACACAAATGTCTGAGGGGAGACATGAAGACAGAGGTAAATAGAAAACAGCACAGTCATCCAGTTCATCAGAGCACAAAGTTAATAAGAAACAGAGAGACTTTGAAACATCCCCATTCACATTCATCTGCGCTGACATGTTTAGCGACACTAATGATGAAGGCTTAATGCAAAAAACGTGCTTTAAGGATCCATACTCATTTAAAGAGAGGACAAGTTTTAGCATGCGCAGGCAAAATCCTAATCAAGTTTTCGATGACATTATGTGATCGTTTCTTTTAGGAAATAAGATAGTTGATCGCAGGTTTTAGGGATTTTACTGTCCCACTGAGCCTTTTGACAATCAAAGCGGTCTTATTTCCACCTCACCTAGATTGCATTTCTGCAGGAACACAAAGAGGGTGCAGTGATGCTTTGATTAGCCACACAGGACAACACAAGGGTCAACACACCAGAACAAGCCACCCCAGTTTCACCTCCCTGCCTCCAGCCTCTCCTCTATACAGCCCTCTTATTAATACCCTTCCGGGCTTCTTCTAAATCCCATCTCTCTGTTTGTCCGGATCTTGCTCAACGGCTTTTCCGGTTACTGAGAAAAGAAGGAATTGAGAGACAGAAAGAAGGCCTGGAATCACTCTCCCAGAGCGAGGATCCAGGATTAGAGGAAAAGGAGCAAATACCACGGGGTGTTCTGAGGGAGACAGCAGTGAGGGCTAAGACTCCAAACAATGGAAATTAATTAGAACTCCCTCAGTGAAGCGTTGCTCTTCTGATTAAGGATTGGAGGATTACTGAGTAAGCTCATGAAATACTATTTTTGAAATCAGTCGGGCCTCCTTCACCAAGAATTATCTCTGTATGTGAAAGTATGGATGTAAAATTTACGCTGCAAAAAATATTTCAGCCTCCTAAAACACAAGCTGTGCTTAATACATTTTTAATCTGTTTAATCAGTACCTTTCAATATATAAAACAGTCTTTTCACTTTTCTACTTGGCCCTCACTCGCACATTGTTACAATTAGGCGTTACAAAGTAAGTGGCAAAGATTTGACAATTATACACAGTCAGGAGGTACATATTTCACTGTCCATGGTTCGGGATTACCTTCATGTAACACGGACGCTACATTCCACAAATCAAAAGACCATCTCACAAATCTAACCATTGATTGTACCACTTTGTTTTGGAGTGTACAAACATTCAACTTAAAGGGTTCCTGGTTACATTGGGCCATAAATATCTCATACCATTCCCAACCAATCTGCAAACAACAAAGAACAAGGCAACGGCACTAAAATACAATACTTAGAAAGTCATGGAATGTCGTGAAAAAAAAATGAATGTGAATGCACAATTATGCGCAATTTTTGTTGCCTTGTGCATTCGACTTACCCTAAATGCTTTTGACATTATTCAAACCCAAATAAATCTGTGACGTTATTTAACATAAAGTTTAATCTTAGTCGCTAGTCACTGTTGCCATGTCTCCTTTGCATCCTCTAGTCACTGAATTAAACTCAATGACAAAAATTTAGCTTTTTTTGTTGCCAGTTAGCACACTTAATTCATTAAAGTTCCATTCTGCAACACAGCAATCCAGCTCAGAGCTGATAAATTAATAGGATATTTCAATATTAGTCTAGAATGCTACAATTTGTTAAGTGGCTGTGCCTGCCTCAAAACTAACATATAAGGTAAGATTTTAACATTACAATAATGCTAAAAATAATAAAACTTATTTCAAGTATATGTGCTTTAAATTCTTACATCATTGGGTTAAACTACACTATTTTATTTGCCATAAACTTTAGCTACGTTAACTGATCTAATGCTAATTTAGAAGTTAGCATAACGTCGCTAATGCATGTAAATAAACACAAATTAAACTGTAGATTTTTCTGTGATCCCAATCTGCGCCACAACATAATTTGCTACTATTTTGGTTTAGGTAGCATTAGTGCAGCTAACATTTAAATTCATTAAATGTTCTGCCATCCTGAGTTTCTACTGGCTGATGTAACTTCCTGTTTATGAGTTAACAGGAGTTATCTCATAAGGGCATCTCATTTGAGGCTGTTAATCAGGAATATTTGTTTGAAAATTATGTAAAAAATCAATTAAAAGACAATTTTATCAAATTGTATGTGTGTAATTCCAGTGTGACTTTAAGAAACTAAACAATTCAAAGATTCTCTTTAAGCAAGCACTGAAATATACTGGGGAAAAAATGGTGTTTTCTACATACCACAAGAGTTTAACAAAGAGACAGCTGTCTCAGTCTCAGTGGTTATGGGTGAATGAAGAGGAGAACGAAGGTCGCTTGAGGGTCAAAAAATCAGAGAGACAAAAGCAAAGATCCTTGAGTTGAAAGGAGAGCTGGAAACCCAAGGCCAAGGTCTCTGTCAAACATAAACACACTCACACAGGAAAGAGAAGCTCTGTTGTCGTTCCCCCCTTCAGGCAGAGAGGCTGAGATGAGAAGGTGTATAATTTAAGAGCCACAGTAAAGAAAAATGTGCAGCATCAATCATGAATGATAACAAGGAGGATGTTGGGAACAAATGACAGGATGGAAACTCAAAAGTAAATAGTTTTTTGTGGTCCTGTGATTGTTTTACCCCTATTTAATCCTTATGATTACATCAGCTAAAACCACTTTAACTCTACAACATCAGTGACATCAGGAACTTGTTTTGCCAAGAAAGTGAGATAAGATACCTTCTTTTTGACCACATATGTACTTTTGGTGACCTGGATCTTTATCAGTGTAATTATGATTCTAACTGAAAACCCTCAAAGAGGTACCTCTCAGAGGAGTTCATGTTCAGTAGGTCCAGTGATCTGGAGACTTCAAAATAACCTAAAAGCTTTACACTGTGGGACTATAATTTAACCTGCCATATTAAAAAAGTTTTAAAAATTGGTTTTACAGAAACTCAGTGGGGTAAAAAGTCTTAATGAAGATGCTATGTCAACATCAGTTTGAAATATATTGCACTTTTAAACCAAACAAATGATAAATGATGATCTTGTTTGTGCTGGTATCATCTTTGGAGCTGTAACTAAAAAGATTCAGCTCCTTATTTAAGACAACTTTGTACATAGAGTCGATTTTTTTTGCAGCGTGCACCTCAGATGGGAAACTTCAGCACACTTTCCACGCCCATAATATATCCATTTGGGCGGGGGGGGGGGGGCACACTTTCAAACACTCCTCCGTGGCGCAGCACGCAGGACGCACACAAAAGTAGCCGCGCTGTCTCCTTTAAACACTGAAGCACAAACTTTAATTCTGTCAAAGCTCTCTTCAGTAAAGTTTCGACTTCACTTTTCCTTTCTCTAGGTGAGGCTCTCCCTCCCGTAGCCTGTGGTTTTTATTCTCCGGCGAATCGGAGGTGTGTTTCTCACATGATGCTCGGATTGTGGAGGACTGTTTGTGCCACGCTTTGGATTAAACGATGTGAGGATTTCTGTGGGAATAATTGAAAAACAGGGAAATTAAAGACAGCGTGGATTCTCCTCCCGTGTGACCGGTGAAGCTTTTTTTTATCAGTGTCCCGCAGTGCAGAATGGGGCCGTCACCTGCAGTACTTCTCATTTCTTTTTTGGGTAAGATACCTCTTCTCGTTTGCTTGGATTTGTTCATGTGAGTGAAAACACTGCGCGCGGGCACTGGGGCGGCTTTTTATTTGTACAAAATTCTCCATTTAAAAAAAAAAAGTGGGTTAGAGGATAAAAAAAAAAATGTGTTCTTTGACGTACAGCAGGTCAGGCAGCGACTTACTTCCTGACACTTCATCACACCTGTTAACCGCCTTGGCTGCGCATTTGTGTCAGCAGGACCAATTATAATAAAGTTGTGCCTTATTCCCCGAGTGATACATGTTTGAAGGTCAGAGGGCAAAATAAACCTCCCCTGAGGCTGTTGTGCAGATGAAAGCCCTGGGAGAGTGAAGAGCCACTTAAAAACATCCACTCCTGATGAAAACCCTGTCTGAGTAGCAGAGGATTATGGGACTGCAGCTGACCCGGTCCATCTGCTGCCAGTGACAATAGAAGGCAACATTTGGCAGCACCTTCAAATGGCCGGGTTGAGATAAAAACGATGCTTTTGAGTCCACTTATTCTCAAGTGTGTTTAAGTAAATGTAACTTTCAATTAAGTGGTGTGTTATTGCAGGGTTTCATAGTGGCAGTGAAAATGCACTGTCAGCCTAGATTAGTGCGTGCTGTAAATTTACTGGGGGGGGGGAAGAAACCTCAGCGAGCCTTCAGAGAGCAAAATAGGAATGTTTAAAAAAGATACACTGAGAAAAACAACTGGATGCACATGAAGCAGCAACAGCTCCCACTTTAACTTCATGCTTACTGGAAATACGTTAAGTCATGTGATGAACCAGCAAAGTGGAAAATGTCTGTAAATGTTAAGCATTTTTTTTTTTTAATGCCAGATAAGTAAGAGTTTGTCTTTGAACTTTCAGTGTTTATCTTGGTATTTTGATGTTTTTTGTGGCAAAGTTAAGTTGGGTTGTGAATCCGTGAAAATATCTATCAGACATTATTTAAAGATTCCTGCAGGTGCATGGGGGGGGGCTCACATTGTCAAGCTCTAACTCGAGTATCTTGATGAAGATTCTCAGTCATCCGGGTTAAGTTCGATCATAAGAGCTTGAATAAGGGCAGCTGGACTTCTTCTTGGTTGCCCTTATTCAAGTTCTTATGAACTACTCTAACTTGTGTAGTATTGCATTTCTTTATTTGAAGTCAATGCTAATTTTTCAAGGAAATATGAAAATTATGTAGCAGCCCTATTTTTTTTTTCCATTTACATCCTAAGCAATGGACAGACAATTAGACGGAGCATAACAAAGCATAAGATTACACAGTTAAATGTTATAAGACACTAATTATAAACGCTCCATTTATAAATGTAAACCTCAGTGGAAATTGTTAGAAATGAGTGAAAATACTGCACAGTGAAAGCTTTATGCACACAAACAGATTCCTGTGTTGGACACAGAAAACATGACAAATTACATAAATGAGAGTTCAAACGAAATCCTATCAGTTAGATTTCATTACAGTGGTTTTATGACCTGAACAATATTAAATAAACCTCTCAGTTCAGTATATCAACCTGCTGACAGATATTGATTGTGCTCTGCAAACACTGCTGTAATTGTGGGTTATACAGGGTTGAATGCAAGTTACCAGCATTTATCACATGTTAAAGTGGTCTGTAAATGAACACTTTGAACTCCAAAGATGCCACATAATCAGCAATGTAATTGTAGAGGCAACAATCAAAAACTTCATAGCAAGAGAAACTTCAAAGTAATGCTAGGAGAAAAAAACAAAAAGGTGGATAAATACAATCAAAATGCAGTGACAGAAGGAAACTGTGGTCAAATGGAGACGGCAGGGACAGATGAACAACAGATGTAGAAAAGGCACAAACTGGCCCGGCAGCACAGTGTGAGCCACATTAGTGCTAATTTATCATTTATGTAGCTAAGAACACCTCAGTCCAGTAATCGTGTTTGAAGTAACATACAGTACACAAAACAATCTCACCTAAAGGTCCAGTTAGGGTGTGTTCTCATTTAAGAGGTTAAGTCCAGATAAAACGAACATGTGAACCTTGGTGCAAAAGTCAAACAAGAGGACTGAGATGGCTTAAAAAATCTCAGTTTAACATTTCCAAACAAACTATAGTGTGGTTCAAATTAAATATGAATGCGACAAGACATACATGCCATACTTTATTATTCTTTTCAAGCTTACCTCAGGTGTCTAATAGTTGGAGCTGTGTTGTTTGTTACAGTTTGGTATTAGCATCAGATCTCACCAGATCATTTAGGATCCCGTCACGCTTTTTTGTTCTTTTTCGACATATATAATTCAAAGGTTCTTTGTGAAATCTCCACTGGTAAAAAATACCAAGGTATATAGTTCTGTCAACAAAATAAACATCAAGAAACTGCCCAGGTGTCAGGGTGTGACCTTTTCCATAGGTCTTTTATCTGGCACCTGCTGGTTTGATGAAAGGAAATGTCAGTGTGAACAGCAAAGCAGACCAAGACTAATTTCTGCTTTGGTTGGGACCAGGATACTGGACTACAGGTGTGAACACACCCTTAGTTCCTGCTCTGGAATTTTCTAACATGCAGTGGGATCCTCATCAACAGATGGAGGTCTAACTGTTGTCATAAAAGTATAGCCTAGATGCTCAAATTTCCTTTTTGGCTTTAATGTTTGAGCTTTTTTTTTTTTTTTTGTCCTTTTGAAACAAAGCTTCAAAGAATAGAAAAAAACTTTGAATTAATACTAAATACTTAAGAGATGAGACTCTGGAGTCTACGATACTGTGGAAGCCAAACCAGTGGATAATGGCACATCCGCTATGTGAGCCCCACACAGCACATTGATCAGTTTGGCATTGGATGTTAATGATCCATAGAGACTGAATACTACAGTCTTGATAACTTTTCATCAAGCATAAACTTGGGGTTGGCGGGTTGTTTGTGAGAAATGGCCACGATTGGATGGTTTGCCATGAAATCTGGTGCAGATGTTCATATCCCTGTGACTTACTACTGTGGCCCTTTGACTTTTTTTGACATATGCTGGTCAAAATTAAGACTTGACATTATGAAGGCTTTGTCTTTTTTATGTTTTATGCTAATTAGCAAATATTTGCACATACACTTAACTAGACTGTGCATACATAGGCTAAACTAAGAGCTAATGTCTGCTCTATAGGCTATTTGGGTAATATGTTAGCATCCTAGCTAGCATCCAGCTGACAGGATTTAATATTCTATCATGGTTACTAAAACTAACCATTTATCTGTAAGTGGTCCATGCATGAAGTCTAATTCATCTGCAGTTTTTGAAGTTGTCAAATGGAAAATGTTAATTTGGGACTAGTTGCACACTCCTACTTGTGATCATGCTAATGTAAATGGTTGTTAGCTTGTTTGTAATTAGTTGATGCTGCCTAAATTTGTCCAAGCTTGTGCTATTGTAGCTTTTAATGAAGATCTGCGTCAGTTGTGCCTGACATTTGAAATGGTCTCACCAATCAGTCACATGATAAGAAACACAATCAGTCAGGTGATTTAATTGTCTGGCAGTTGCGCTGCTAATATATACTTAACTTTCCATTGCAAGCTATGCTAACAAAGCAAAGCAACAAACTCAAAATTCAGTTTGTCAACGCAAGATGGTTCCTTAGTCAAAGAGAAGAAGAAGCAAGATGAGAATTATTTCTTAGCTCCTCAAAAACTTTTACTTTAAGGGCAGCCTTTAACTCCCTTGTTTATTCCTCAGTGTGCAAGTTGGTTAACAGAAGACATCTCGGTACACTGAATTGCGTTCCACATTTTCATTCAGTGAAACAACAACGAAAGCACAGTGTTAACAATGTTTAATTAGGTCAACCATTGCAGAATGAGCTCACAGTAATTTGCATTAGTACAATTAGAACGATTGTATTAGACTGTCCCAACAAAAAAATGACTTTTTCTCATTGTTCAACATGAACTAGCCTACTGCAGATAGATTATCAGCTATTTCATGCAAGGAAGTTGAATAAGTTGATGTCAGAATGTTTAATGACATCTCAGATATATGAAGACTTCTACTGAGAGTTTAACTTCAGCAAAAACAAGCGAACATGAGCATGTAGGTCCAAGTGGATAAAATTAAAATGGTAAAATTTTATAGTGCTAAAATAGTATCTGCTATCATATCAAACTCTGTGGTGCAACTATCACTCAGCTTACCACACATAAGATTAAACTGTTGTCATTGCTAGTGTTTTTAGTGAAGTTTGCCTGCCATGTAGTTTTATGTTCTTTAAAGAAATTGACTTAGTTTGTGACTTTGAAGTGAGGATCAGAGTTGTCAGATGGCGTGAGCACTTGTAACTCCTAAACATGGGAATCTTTTCCCATTACTAGGCTACCTTCTCTCTCACATTTAAGTGCAGCCTGACAGTTGGCTCTACATTCCTGTTACTCAACACAAACTGTGTTTTATGGTCAGATTGTACAATTAGGATTGTAAAATTCTAATCAAACAGATAAATACAAAAACTAGGGCTTTAAAACGCAGTGAAGTAGATGTACTCAAGCAACAGCTCCATCTTTAAAGATGTCCTCTGTAACTTCTCTGTTCTGGATTCAGTTGCTCAAAGTTGAACTCGTTTCCTTCGTCCCCTTCAGTTCCTGCTTTATCACTGCCAAACTCTGAGATAACGCAAAGAACGGTCCTTTGTCTGGTCTCTGCTCCAGCACTTTTGGATTTTTCTCTTCCCATAAAAGATGTGGAGTCTCTCTTCTTGTCAGAGGTCCCAGTGCTCTTACCTCACCAGTGGGATCAGGCCAACTGGAAATGTTCGCCGTGGTTTAGGGCTCTGGGAGATTTGTGGACACTTTGATTTAGATAGAGAGCAGCATTTTTTTAAAGCGGCAGCAGCGAGGGACCAGAGAAGGTCCAACTTGTTATGATTATTGCCTTAATGAGGGAGGAGTTGAAAAAGAAACCGACTGGAAGAAACACAATTCACTCGCACATTCATCACTCATTAAACGTGTGAAGAGGGAGATGTATGAGTCTTCAAACGGGGTACACATAAGCTCCTTATAATCATTTCCTCATATATTTCTCTGCGAGTCTGTTTTCCATTTTGACTTGGTTTACATTTAGTTTTGATGTATTGTAAATAAAAGATTTGCAACTGAATAAAATGGCTCACGTTTCATTATGATTTTGAGATTTTCTCAAGGTTTGGTTCAATGCTGCCGACTCTGGATCTTGTCTGTTAAACCTGCTGCTAAATATTAGACAGCAATGCTTTATTTATCTGCCGTTAAACAACATTTAATGCTAGTATTCACATATTATAGAACAAATTTGAAAAGTTGCAAGTCACGTATTTGTTTCAATGCTGGGAAGCATACTTTTGTGATTTGACCAAAAGTTTCCCACCTAAACTTTTTTTATTACATCATTTAATATTTATTTAGATGTACAGGCAATTTCTTGTGATGAAGATGTACTAAAGTATTGAAAAACAAATGTACAATCTAAAATATTTTAACATAGTTGCTTAGCCAGCAGAAAATCTTAGCTTTTAATCGATTAAGAATACTATTTGAAGGGTTAAAATAGACTAAAACTAGTCTTTTTGTCATCACGAGCGAGCTTTAATGCTTAGGTTAGGTGCTTAGGTGGAATCAGTTGAAGAAACGGGGCTGTTGGTTGAATTCCTGCCTAATCTCATTAGTCATTGGAGCTATTGGCCATTTAAAGATATGTTCAGTTTATAATTTGTTAAATAATTTGGTCTGATTGTTTATCCAAAACCCACTGGTATTCAGTTTCCCATTTAGCAGACTGAGAATTCATATTTGAGAAGCAGGAAGTGGTTATGTTAGCCGGTTCGTTTGTTAGCGTTTTTCTTAAGAATCACATTTAATCTAGAGTATGACAACATTCTGTCATTTAATAGTTCAGTAACAGTGATTTGTTTAAAACCTGAAAAAAACTGAACATTACTGCTAATTTGATTGATGTCTTTATTGCAACACTAGAAAACTTCATTCTCCTTAATGTTGAAATAGAAATGCCTGACTGGTAAAATTGTAGTGATTTGGAGTTATTCATAAACAATATTTTACAAAGTTCAGTGATTAGAAGGAATGTTTACCAGCTGATTAAGTGTGAAGTGTGTTGTGAAGTGTTTCCACTAAAAAAAAATTGTGTATCAGCCATTTAAAATGCATTACATCTCTTTATGGAAGATGTTTAACATGTGGGAGTGCGTTGCTACAATTATTTTCCTCTTGCAAGTGCAGAGACGGTCAACTCTGTGAGGCTTCTGTGGGTGTGGGCTGGTCTGACGTTATGGAGGGAGTCGGTCAGACATAAGGAAAAGTGGAACCACACAGTTTGTTTTTTAAATATATTCGTTTACTATTTTAATCCCTCTCAGTCCCCTTTTTTGTTCTAAAATAATCCGTTTTTACACAAACATCAATAAAACTCCCAGATATCTTTTTTTATTATTATTACTCACCTGACTGTATGACACAACCTGTGTATTTTCACATATAGCCGTTAACTGAGATCTGATCTGATCACGTAAGGACACATTCTAACACCAGGTGTAAACGCACATACTTTGAGTTGTTGAAATGTGATCCGATCACCCAGGACACATGTTAGCACCAAATGTGAACAGGCCCTTTGATGCAGTATGTTATTAAAGTGTTTGTTTTAACGCAAAAACAGCAATAATTTTCAAACCTTACCGTAGTAGTTTGTGATGTTTAAGCATAATCAGTTTTATTGCGGTGCATAATTGGAAAAACAGCAACCGAAAGCACAAGGAGACATTTACTGAATGCTAAAATGACTATTCAGAGTCACTTTAAAGCATTAATGGATGGGACGTTAGTCCGACTTCCAAATGTGGACTTTTTGACCTCTTAAACATAATGCAACAATCGTTTTGTGTTCCTCTTTAGACTTAAAAAAAAGTTGTGGACACAAAGCCATGGGTTAAGCTTTTGTAACTATTTCACATTTTGTTGGGGGACGGGGTTCTCTTTAAAAGGATTAAATACCCACATTCTTGTTCTGAATTGTTGAACTTTTTGCCAGCAGTCTTACACAGATTGATAAAGCCCTCTTCATCTTCACATCTTAAACACTTGCTCTGCCTGGGATTGCCGGCATTACACGATTTCGTGGTCTTTTGTTGCCCCTGTAGGAACTTTGCTGGCATCGAGCTCTAAATGAGAATTTTTTTTCAAACACTTGATAAAGTTCAACTATTTTTTTGTCTTGAGTTTGTTATGATGGTGCATTTTTTTTTGTTTTTGTGCATTTGTGTTGTGTTCTGAAATTGCCATACAACCTGAGATGATACGACCCCAGTAAGGTTAAAAAATTTTTGCATCACACATCTCATCAGGTTTCCTTTTGAATACACAAACTTGGATTTTGTGCGCTTGTCGTTATGAAACAGTTGGCAGTCGCTCTCGGTCTTTCCTCTTGTCTGAGCCAACTGCAGGTGCAAAAGAATAAAGCCTGACACACATACACACACACACATGCACACACAAAACATGCAACAAACTGTGAAACATATTCAATTTTCTTTTTTAACACTTCTCCAGCAAGCACCGCAGCGTTACTAATGCCACCAGCTGAGTTGGGGATCAAGTCTCCACAATGTCCAGTGTTTCCGCTGAGCAGTGCTGTGATGTGATTTACACACAAGCCCGGCCGAACACACATGGGAGCTGTCTCGCAGCGTGTAAAACAGCTGGAGGAGCTTTGTTCTTCACGGAGCTTTTGGCTTCTTTTAATCAGATGTTTGCGTCCCTCCCTCAGTGTTATTAGCCTCAAATTAAAATCTCAGAGGCAACTGCTGCGGCATTCCTGAGCGTTAAATGATATTGCCAGGCAAGTCAGGTCTGATAGAAAGAATTTAAGGCAGAGTCTTCATATTTCAAGGCATATTTTGATGATATTAGAGTATTAGATGGAATAAATCCTCACTGGAATGTGAGCCTCAGGGCTGTTTTTTTTGGCTGCAGGTTTTGAAAATGCTTTCATTTCCGATATATTATCCCTTCAGGCTCAGTTCAGCATTGAAGTTGTTGTCGTTCTATGTAATATATGAAGAGCTATCCTGCTGCTGTCAGTGGGATCTTCACACCGTTGTTTTTTTTGTGTGTTTGTTCAAGTCTCTTGTGGGAACAGAAATTCCCTCATCAGATCTTAAACTCAACACACAATCAGCTTATGTTAACTGATATAATCTCCATTGATAAACTGTGTTTTAACCCTTAGCAGTCTAATATGTATGTCAGAGAAGGCGGTGCGTGCTGCCTTACCCGAACCGATGATAAATCTCAAAACCCACCACATACAAAACAGATGTCTTTTATACAAAAAAAGTATGGCTGTGCGTGAAATCAATCAATCGTGTGATGTCCGCAACAGCACGCAGACTCTTAAGGGTCACTGATAAAACTCTTGTTTTCCCCTTAATGTGGTTACACAAGTTAAAGTGACTAAATTAAACCATCTAAACACTTAAAAGAAGCTGGCAGACTGAAAGCATGAGAGTGAAACTTCAAACTGCTTCCTCTGTTTGATCTCACTCTAATAGACTTTCCTGCTTGTCGTATTTATGAGCAGTTGTACCTCGTTTATTAGAAAATAAAGATCCAAAATTAAAGGCACTGCCAAAATTAAACAAATTCTTCTGTGGTTACTATAACATGCCAACATCAAGAATATTCATGATTTAGTTTTTCTGTGCGTTTTTACTTTTGCCATGTTTGCCACATTCTCTATCTAATGTGCAAATGTAGCAAAGCCTTTTCTCAGAATTACAGTGACTTGCAAAAGTATTCACCCCCCCTTTCATCTTTCTCTAAAGATGACCCTGAAGGAGCTGGAAAGCTCCAAAGAAGAGACCGGTGTATGTGCCCATAAAACCACTGTAAGCTGCACACTTTACGGGGCTGAAATTTACTGAAGAGAGTCCAGAAATAAGACATTGCTTACAAAAAAGTTTGCCAAAAGGTACATGGGAGACTTCAAAAATATGGAACAAAGTCTTCTGGTCAAATGAGAATTTAACTTTCTTGCCGTCAAAGAAGCTGCTAAATCTGGTTCAAACACAACGCCATACCCACAGAAAAGCATGGTGGTGGCAGTGTCATGCTGTGGGGATGCTTTTTCATCTGCAGGAACAGAGAAACTGGTCAAAATTGAGGGAATAATGGATGATGCTAAATACAGGGAATTCTAGAGGAAAAGCTGTTTTGGTCCAGAGATTTGAGACTGGGGCGCAAGTTTGCCTTCCAGCAGGAAAATTAATCTAAGCGGCGGTTTAAGGGGAAATGTTTAAATGTGTTGGAAATGACCCAGTCGAATCCCAGAGCTCAGGTTGCAGTTCACTAGTGGAGCCTTTTCAACTTGAAGGAGCTGGAGGGGTTTTCCTTTGAAGAATGAGCAAAAATCCCAACCGCCAGATGTGCCAAGCTCATAGAGACTTGTAGCTGTAATTGCTGCAAACGGTGGATCTACAAAGTATATTCTTTTGTGTTGTTTTTCTTTAAAAATAATACGTTTTTTTTATTATTATTTCACCTGATCAATTAAGACTTTTTTTTGTTGAAAAAAATCTATTTATCTTAAAGATTGTAATGCAAAAACATGTGAAAAAAGCCTGAACAATTTTGCAGTATATGTTCAATTTTAAACATAAGTTCCAAGTTATGTCTTATTATTGTTGTTTCTGTTGTTATTTCCCCCACAGTTTGGGCTGATGGCTCGTCTCTCCACTACTCAGACGCCCACCTCAGCCATCTCCCCCTCGAGAAGACCTTCGGCCGACTCGTCAAAGTCTCTCAGTGCCAACACATGCTGAAGCGCCTTCACAATGGAGCCCGGATCACTGTGCAGATGCCTCCCAGCGTGGAGGGCCACTGGGTGTCCACCAGGTTTGCTTGCTTTCTCTCAAACTGTACTTTTACGTGACAGTTTATTTCAACCCGGCCATTTCTTTCAGTACGTGTTGTAAGAAAATCTTGAGAGCAGGAAATTACTTTGAAAGGTTTCGCTGGTTGGTGCAGCAGCTACTGAAGGACAACTATATTAAAAAGCAATTAATATAACAAAAGAAAAGGTTTTGTGTCACCAACTCAATTTAGCTGATGTTTGATCAGCCTTCCTATGACGCTCTGGAGTTCATTAACTTTTCTATAACTTCACTTACATTAGCTTGGATGCCGTGTAAAATGTAAATTAAAACAGAATGCAAGTATTCACAAATTTAATTCTATTTACAATAGCACAAAGAAAACATATCAAATGTTGAAAATGAGATCAAAATGAGACGTTTTATTACTTCATGAAAAATATTTGCTGATCTTGAATTTGACAGTAGCAACATGAATGAAAAAAGTTGGGACAGGTTCATGTTTCCCACTGTGGTGCATCCCCTCTTCTTTTACCAACAGTCTGTAACATCTGGGAACTGGACCAACCAGTTGTTGAATCTTTGTGAGAGGAATGTTGCCCCATTCTTGTCTGATACAGGCTTCTAGCTGCTCATGGATCGTCTTTGTTGTATTTTAAGTTTCATGATGCACCAAATGTTTTCAGTTGGTTAAAGTTCTGGACAGCAGGCAGGTCAGTCCAGCACCTGGACTCTTCCAGTTTGAAGCCATGCTGTTGTAATAGATGCAGTATGTGGTTTTGCATAGTCTTACTGAAATATGCATGGTATTGCCTGTAAAAGACTTCTGCATGGGACCATATGTTGTTTCTAAAGTCTGTATATACTTTTCAGCATTGATGGTTCCTTTCCAGACATGCAATTTGCCAGTTCCATTCCACTGATGCACCCCCATAGCATCAGATAAGCAGGTTGTTAAACTGAGAGCTAATAACGAGCCGAATGGTCCCTCTCCTCCTTATCTTGGAAGATGCGTTCCTGAGCCCATGCAGTGATTTTCATGAGAGAATCCTGTCTGATTTTAATACAGTGCTGCCTGAGGACCTGAAGATCACTGGCACCTCATGATTTTCATTCATGTCCCTTGTGCACAGAGATGTTTCCAGATTCTTTGAATCCTTTTGTGCAGTTTTTTTTGCTGAACCTCTGCCCATCTTTACTTCTTAGAGACTCTGCCTCTCTAAGGTGCTCTTTTTTTGTCCACAAACATTTTACTGATTTGTGGTCAGTTAACCTAATGAGTCTCAACATGTTTCTCCAGCTGTTTTTATTTTAGCAAATCTTCATTTCGTTTCACCATCCAAACTTTTATTAATTGTGTTGCTGAAATCAAATTGAAGATGAGTAAATATCTTTCATGAAATAGTAAAAAAGTCTGACCTTTAACATTTGCTATGCTTCCTATGTTCTTTTGAGAATAGAATATTGGTTTATGAGATTTGCTAAATTGTTTTTATTACTTTTTACACAGTGGCTAAAATGTACCAGTATGCTCTGGTAAAGAAACTGGAAACAACTTTCACACCAACAGACAATTTAGAAACACCAGTTAACCTAGCATGCATCTTTAGGATTGAGCGAAAGGACCTTTTCTGTAACTTACAGCATGGGGGTTTGTTGATCATTTTAACTGTACGAACAGAAATTAAACCCCTATACAGGAACAGAAACTTTTACAGTGTCTATCTAAACTGCTCTGTCCTCTGTTTCAGCTGCGAGGTGAGGCCAGGCCCAGAGTTTCTGACGCGTTCCTACAGGTTTTACCCCAACAACACTTTCCAGGCCCATCAGTTTTACTACGAGGACAACCACTGCACCAAACCCACCTACACGCTGGTGGTCCACGGTCGGCTGCGCTTACGCCAGGCCTCCTGGATCATCCGCGGGGGCACAGAGGCGGAGTACCACCTTCACCACGTCCAGATAGTGTGTCACACAGCCCCTGTGGCCAAAGAGCTGAGCCAGCGGCTCAACCGCAGCTGCAAAGGGGCCATGAAAGGTCCCTGGGAACCCAGCACGATCTACGAGCTGTGGAGCGAGGAGGGCGGCTACGACTGCTCCAGAGAGCTCAACTTTGCCATGCATGAGCTGCAGCTGCTGAGGGTAGAGAAGCAGTACCTGCATCACAACCTGGATCACCTGGTGGAGGAGCTCTTTCTGGGAGACATCCACACCGAGCCGTCGCAGAGGTTGTACTACAAGCCGTCCAGCTACCAGATTCCCCTGCAGAACGCCAAGGTTGGTCCCTAATGTTTGGATTTCCTTTTTTAAAGTAGATATGTCATATTTACGGCTACTGCACAGTAAATCAAACTAATGGGAAACAATGAAGTACGGAGAAGACATCGAAGTGAAGATATCCAACTTGGAGATAAGAATCAAATTTCCTTCACCAGTTACTCTTAAGACAATAATATTTGTATTACAATCTTTCTCTGTTAGAAGTATTATCTATCTAAATATGCACTCATTTACATACATTGTTTTATTTTTAAGTTTTTTTATTCACATAATTGCATACAGTCGTGGTAAAAAGAACATACACCCTCGGTAAAGTCTTAGAAATCAGGAAAAAATCTTTCTCTTTCTCTCTGATCCTTATCCGATCTTAAAATTAGGTAAATATAACCTCAGATGATCAACAACTCTGTGTCTGTTTTTATTTAACAACAACTAAATCTAAATGCAGAAACAGTGTGTGGAAAAACTAGGTCCACCCCAACAGATTCCGTGGTATAAGAAGCAGCCAGGTGCTGACAGTCCCAAGCAGCTGATTAACTGATCATCAGTAAGTGTAAGCACCTCTATAAAAGAACAAGTTTTGTTAGTTTTCTGGTCTGGAGCATTCAGGTGTGTGTTAACACTATGCCAAGGAGGAAAGACATCAGTAAAGATCTTAGAGAAGTAATTGTTGCTGCTCAGAGAAACTGAAAAAAAAAAAAAAACATGAGCTACATATCAGACTCCAGAGGCCTCAATTAGCTCATTAAATGTTAAATTTCATGGCAATTTGAAAAAGACTGAACAAGTATAACTTATTTGTAAGAGCTGCCTTGTGTCACGTGGGAGGCCGACTGTCCAACAGCTAAAGCTGGGCTGAAACTGGCTCATCAACAGTACAAAGATCCCAAACACAGCAGCAGATCTACAACAGAATGTCTGAAAAAGAAAAGAAGCAAGGTGTTGTTTGGTCCAGACAAAGTCCAGACCTCAACCTGACCGAAATGCTGTGGTGGGACCTTAAGACAGCTGTGCATAAACCAGTGCTGCAAACCTCACTGAATGTGTTCAAGATGAGTTGACCAAAGGACCTCCACAGTGATGTGAGAGACTGATAACGGTGGTTCTACAAGCTGTTAAATCATGAGCTGGTCTTAAAACATAAAACCTGTAGAACTAAAAGAGGGTATGCTTTCTTTTTTACTCGATTGTAACACCTTTTGAAAATCTTGCTTGTGCTGATCTTTCACTGCTTTATCTGTGCAGAACTAAGGGACAACAGAGTGTTATCAGGGTTAACAGCCCAGAATCGTTGCCAATGATGAGCTGTTTACCAGCCAGCCAGTCAGAACTGAACTATTTCTGCAGAGATTTCCATAGAATCTGTTTTCTAATCGATTAATTCCTTAATTAACTGAATGATTGTGTTGTGTCACAAGTAAGCTGCTGTTGGCTACGGGAGGATTGCAGAACAGACATCAAGCTGTAGCTGCATGAGCTCTAACCGAGCAGCAGGGATGAGAAACTCTTCCCACCCGCAGAATTGACTTTTGTGTTCATTGGAATGTAGATACGGGTCAGAGATAGGGTTTTATTTTCTGTCCCAAGCATGCGACTCGACCACAGCTGAACTTCACTCCCACTGTGTTGACTCTCCTGACCTCAAAGACCACACACACTGGCGAGAGTTCAAACTTTTAATCGTCAGACCTGGAGACAGTAAAAAAGATGGAAACAAAATTTTGTTTGCAGTGTCTCAGAAGGGATAACTTGTAAAAAAAAAAATGCTAAAATGTTAAGTTATTATATATTTTCTTATGACAACTTGGGCAATTTGTGATTCTGAGGCAGTGAAGTCCACCTCCCTGGTGCAACAAGCACCCTGATTTATTTGAATCTTGTTTGACCCACATTGGAGATAGATTCAGTGTTGGCTTTAATAAATACAGCCTTCTAACCTGGCACGCTAAACATTTGCTATACAGGAAACCAGAAACTCTGTATGACTGATTCAATCTCCCAAATCTAGCATTAAGAGAGAATCTTCTCTCCTCCACTGGGATGTAATTTTTCTGTTTCCACGGCTGAATAGCAGTTTCCCCGCTGGCTGAAGCGCTTGGACGGTGTTTTCACTGTCACCCTCTACAAAGATTACACTGAAATCCGGTCAGGGTTTGCCGTCTAAATAAATATCCATTTGCACTGGGATGATGGGGCTGGGTGTTGCTGATCAGAATGTAAACAGAGGGGAGGGCGATCAGACGAGCTCCCCCGTTGGGCTGCAGTGACCAGAACTGCTCTCTTCGGCCCCTTTGGCCTGCAGACTCGCAATGTGAAGCCGGGCCTATCTCTGGGAGCAATCAACATGTGGTATTCCTAGAATTTGGAATCACGCAGCCGTATGAATTAGTCCATCGAGTGCATACCGGGTCTGGTTTCATGCATGCCTGAGGCTCAACTCAAACTGTTGCGTGTGCTCCACCCCCCCCCCCCCCCCCCCCTCAATTTTGTAATTTCTGATTGAAGAGGAAGTCGGGGTGTTGGTTGCACACTAATCAGGTGCTCACCCAAATGGGCAGTAGGTCCAGTACAATTGCAGTATTGACTATAAAAGGGCTAGTTCGCCCAGATTCCTAGGAAAAAAGAAAATATTTGTTTCAGTAGTCACCATGGCAACCTGAGGGAGTCATTAACAGCTTGTACTGATACAGCAGCCTGTTTTGGTGTTTTTAGATCTGCTCGTCCTATCGGAGAGCTGCTTTTAGTTCTGTTACCATCGTTGACGAGTGTTCATTGCTGTTACACTCATCTAAACCAAGACCTCATTGGGCCAAACATCGCAAAAGTCT
This sequence comes from Odontesthes bonariensis, assembly GCF_027942865.1. NCBI lineage: Eukaryota > Metazoa > Chordata > Actinopteri > Atheriniformes > Atherinopsidae > Odontesthes > Odontesthes bonariensis. The sequence goes on along the minus strand of NC_134519.1, from coordinate 12,341,620 downwards.
TGATCCACCCCTCATTTATTTATATTTTGCACCCAGCAGCCAGACTCTTTTTTTATTTTACAGTGGTCTTGAGCAATAGTTTTTCGTGTTTTCTGAAGGTCTTTTAAAGTTTTTCTTTGGAGATTGGCTACTTGTTCACTCATTTTCAGTCCTGTTCTTGTACCTGACCATTTTTGGAGGAATGCGTTTTTTTTGTTTTGTCAAGCCGTCTAACACTGACCAATGCATAGCAGTTTTCACTGCAATGCTGATGACACTCAGATGTACATCAGCACAAACCCCTCCTCTCAGCTCCCACCCACGCAGCTCAACAATTGCCTGCAGCAAATTAAAGCTTGGTTGACCTCTAACCTCCTCAAACTCAACAGCAGCAAAACGGAGCTCATGGTGGTGGCCCCGGCACCCCTGCTGAAGAAGGTTGGTGATCTGGCCCTGGTCATAGATGGCTGTTCCATCTCTCCATCACCAGAGGTACAGAACCTGGGTGTCATCCTGGACTCCACTCTCTCATTTCGATCCCACATCAAGAGCATCACCAAATCTGCCTTTTTTCACCTCAGAAACATTTCAAGACTCCGGCCCTCATTATCCGACTCAGTAACAGAGACCCTATCCACTCATTTATCTCCTCCCGTCTGGACTACTGCAATGGTGTCCTGTCTGGGCTACCCAGTAAGGCCCTTGACAGGTTGCAGTATGTCCAAAACTCAGCTGCCCGGGTGCTAACTCACACCAAGCCCTGGCAGCACATCACCCCCATCCTAAAGCAACTTCACTGGCTCCCAGTCAAAGCACGCATCACCTATAAAATCCTTCTCTTGACCTAGTATCTCTCCACTCACTTGCACCTAAGTACATCTCTGATCTCCTCCACCCCTGCTCCCAGTCACGGCTTCTGCGCTCCTCAGACAAGGACCTACTTTCCGTTCCTCGCACCAGACTAAAAACATATGGAGATAGGGCCTTCTGTTCAGCTGCCCCTACCCTATGGAACAATCTGCCACTTCACATCCGTTCTGCCCCCTCTCTACTACAGTTCAAAAATAATCTAAAAACACATCTCTTCTCCATGTCCTACTCTTCTTAAACCCACCCCTCCGGCCCTACCCTTCCCCCCTTCTTTTCTTTTGTTAAGCGACCTTGGGTACCTTGAAAGGCGCTATATAAGTCCAAGTTAATATTATTAAGAAAGTCAAGGAAAGACCTGACACAGGCCCTGAGAGATGCATCTGGACCTTCAGTTGATCCATCTACTGTTGGCCCAAGCCTCATCAGAAATGGTCTCCATGGAAGGGTGGCTGTCAAGAAGCCGTTCTTGAGGAAGGGAAACAGGGAGAAAAGGCTGAGCTGTGACAAACGACACAAGAAGTGGACTGAAAATCAGTGGCAACAGGTCTGATGGAGGGATGAATCCTCCTCAGAGCCCGGACCTCAACATTAGCAGTGTGGGATCATCTTGACAGAGACTGGAACAAAAAGCAGCCGACATCCAAAGAAGAGCTTTGGGATGTCCTTCAAGAAGCCTGGAGAACTATCCCTGATGACTACTTAAAGAAAGGACAGAAAGCTTGTCTAAGAGGGTTCTAAATAATCGATTTTTGATCATGAAACCTAACAGCTGAGGTAGATTCTTGTACCCAGAGATGGGTTTTGTGATTTGATTGAACTACACATTTAAGCTTTGTAATCTTTGTTAATTGTTAATCAGCCGAGATCAGTCAGTAAATTAGGTGTAAAATTCTCCTTTTTTACTTTTGCCGAAGCAGTGTCTCCCTGCGCTCCACAAAACATGTTCCACTCGACCACCTTTTGAGGTTGTAATGGTTTCTTTTTTGGGGGGTTTTATTACCATGGTGACTATCCAATCCATTAATTTTAAGTGCTGTACCCTGAACTGGTCCCAGTCAAGAGCATTTGCTGGTGCCAACATGTTCATTTGTGGTTATTGGGTGGGACTCTTTGCAGTGATGCAATAGAAAAGTAGTAGACTTTATTTTTTAAGTTTGTTTCCTCCATTTTCTGTTCCTCACTGCGTCTCTGAGGCAGAGCAACAGCCGCTTGGTAATGATCCGTGTTGGGAAGCAATCTGTGTTTTCACGGTGCCGCTGTTTTAAAGTGTCATTTTTATTCTGGTTAGCATGTTTGAACATATAAATTCATTAGTTATGTTTAGTTTGTTGTCTTTTGTTACTTTTCAGTGAACTTATAAGACCTTGAAATGCATCTAAATGTTGAGCAATGAAGCCAGTACCAGACAAGACTCTTACTATGAATTCCTGAGAGTCATCTTACAGGAGAGGTGCTGGTGTAGTACAAAGGATGCCAACATAAAAGAAAAAAATTAGTGTGGGTGTATCACCAACAGCTTCTTACTGAAGGGTTTCAGAGCACAACATGGTCTCTGTTTCTCAGATGTTTGCTTCTGGACCTCATAATTAAAAGAAGCTGCCAAATAAAATGAACTTCAGATATTTCTTCCACTGTGGCTTGGACTGCACCTAATTTGTGCGTCACTTCTGCCCAGTGGAGTAAAAAAAATTAAAGTAATTTGTATGAATCAATGACTGTTATACATTCTCATATTTACTCCCTTTTCTTAAGTTCCAGTAAAGTTCTGAAATGCTTCACTTTCTGAATGTTGGTGGTTAAACTGCTGCAGTTTCACTTTAAACAGCCTTCCACACTTATTCAGATTCTGGAACGGTTCGAGCACTTTTGTTTACTAGCTATGCAGGATTTTTTTGCCATATAAAGTTGATGCAATAAATCAGTTCCCTGATTAATCAGTTCATATATAAACAATTTACTTATTTACTTTACTAATTAATTAGCTATTTCACTCATAGTTCAAGCTAAAATATTCAGTTGCTCTTGCCAGTTGTCATTTAAGTTCCATGTTTCATGATTTATAAACGGCATATAGATATTTAATAAATGCTTAATGCTATATATGTACACACATATATATCTATATATGTGTGTGTATTTACATGTGTATGTATGTATATACATGTATGTGTGTTGGTGTGTATATAAGTATGTACGTGCATGTATGTATTTATTTACATGTGTGTGCGCGCGTTTGTGTGTATGTATGTGAAAGTATGTATGTATATACATGTATGTACACTTATGTGTGTTGGTGTGTGTGTATGTATGTATATGCATGTATGCATGTACATGTTTGTATGTATGTATGTACATATGCACATGTGTGTCTGTATGTATGTATGTATTTACAGTTTGTATGTAATTGTATGTTCATGAATGTGTTTGGTTGTGTGTGCGCATGTGTGTATGTATCTATGTGTGTAGAGATCTATAGATCTTATATGTATATGTATATGTCTATTGTCTCTGTTTTTTGTCTCTGTTATTGCTGTCTCTGTGAGTTACGCTTATTCATATGAAGAAGTATGGAGGTAGACAGCCATAAAAATGAACTTATACAGGCATCCCTCCCAGTCATCCCATTAAACTTCCTCCAAGGCGGTTATGAGGCCTCACTGGGATTATCTCATCTCCAGGATGTAGTGATACTCAAGTCATTTTTTTTCCATTTTTGAAATTCTTAACTTCTTCCTTTCTTCTTTCTTTTTTTACTGCTTGCAAATTTCATGCAGACATAACATTGTCTGGGAAAACAGTAATGGAGTTGAGGAGGTTAGGTCTTAAATTTTGACCACCCTAAAATAAAAAAAACTCAGCAGCCTCCCTGGTGATCCGTATTTGGAAGAGTTTTGGTGACATACATCATGAAGGCTCCCAGTTTTTTTTTTCCTCTTCAGCCAGGAAGTCACAGCTGTCCCGTCTGTGGACCAGATTTTATATGATTTCAATATGATTCATTTTTGGATTTGCAAATTGCTTTGTCATTTTCTGGGTGATAAATATGAATCCCGGTGATGATCGTGAGAAGCAAAAAAGCTTTGCTTGCTGCTAACTCTGTCATGGCTTCAGTTCATCAAGACATCTGTCTTTTACTGTAAACTGATGCGGTCACTCTGAGACAATACTGTGGAACCTTGTCTGGCTTTCAACACTCCAGAGGATCAGACTGAAGGAAATTGTTTTTCCCCTTTTACCTCTAATCAGACGCCAGCTGTCTTTTATGTGAATTTTATGACACAATGCACAGATGATGGATTTAAACATTTTTAGATTTTGGTCAGACACCGCTTGAATTTGGGGTTGGCATTTAGAGAATTTCATGAGCTCCTATCATGGTGCCACTCATTGTATGACATTTTACTACGATAGGAGGATTCCTGTCTGTTTTAATTTCCCTTTGCAATGAATAAAGGATTGTTTCATTCATTGTTTTATGTATGTACATGAGTGTATGTATGTATGTACGTGTATGTATATGAGTGTATGTAAGTATGTAAGTATGTATGTGTATGAGTGTATATGAGTGTATGTATGTATGTAAGTATGTATGTATATGAGTGTATGTATGTATGTAAGTATGTATGTATATGAGTGTATGTATGTATGTGTATGTATGTATGTAAGTATGTATGTATATGAGTGTGTGTGTGTATGTATGTATATATATGTGTGTGTGTGTGTATGTATGTATGTATACATGTATATGAGTGTATGTATGTATGTACATGTCTGTGTGTGTGTGTGTGTGTGTGTGTGTATATATATGTGTATATATATATATATATATATATATATATATATATATATACGTGTATGTACGTGTGTATGTATGCACGTGTCTGCATGTATATGAGTGTATGTATGTACATGTCTGTGTGTGTGTGTGTGTGTATGTATGTATTTACATGTATGTATGTATGTATATACATGTATGAACACGTGTTGGTGTGTATATATATGTGTGTATATATATATATATGTACATGTATGCATGGATGAACATCTGACGTCTTGTCTTTGTGGTGTGAACTTTTTTCATTTTATTGCTTCATATGCTTTATTATTAACTATTTTGTAAAACTCAGGTAAAAAAGAAAGCTCCAAAGAAGACAAACAACAGTAGTTCACAAAGTCATGAATTCAGTCACAATCTTTATTGTATATGAATGAATAAATAATCGTCTTTTGATACAAAAAGACATATTGATATAGTGTTTATTCTTTTGCAGGGGATTTTTGTTGCTTTAGCTTCTTACATGTCAGTAATTGTGGATTTGCATTTGTTTTTAGAATCACGACCACGGCTGCATCGGCTGTCGTATCATCTACCGCTCAGATGAGTTCCACCCTCCCATCCTGCCGCCGCGGGCCGACCTGACTGTCGGGCTGTACGGTCAGTGGGTGAGCCAGCGCTGCGAAGTTCGCCCTGAGGTGCTTTTTCTCACTCGCCACTTCATCTTCCATGACAACAACCACACCTGGGAGGGTCACTACTACCACTACTCTGACCCCATCTGTAAACACCCCACCTTCACCATCTACGCCCGCGGACGCTACAGCCGAGGGCTTCACTCCACCCGTGTCAGGGGCGGGACAGATTTCGTCTTCAAAGGTAACTCCTATTGAAAGCAGAAGTCTGTAAAAACTATTGCTATAAATGTTGCAGCTTGTACCCTCATGTTGTCTCACCCTAAGTCTATTTTCAAACCTAATGCATGCATGTTTAGAGGTCACAGCTTCTGTCTGAATTTTAACCTTTTTGCTGTGAAGAGAGCAGCTCCAACCAGTTCATAAAATGGTCTTTAATTCAAATGTCAAGTGCATTAGTATGGGGAGCCAGGGACTTTATTCAGAATTAGCTTACATATAAACATGTGAAGTCAAACTCTCTTACAGCACATACTGTATTGTGAAAGGGATCAATAACCATAGTATAAACTAGTGAAAACCTTTCAAATAAACTAGTAAAAAGCTCTTACAGATAGTTGGTTTTCACACTTGCACGGTTAGCTAATCGTACCAACTTCCATAACAAGTGAAATCATCTGAAAATATTTCTTTAGTATATATCACAGCAATTTAGCTAGTATGTATGAAAGTTTTTTCTTTTTTTCATAAGTTTGTATTTTACTAGTTTATTTGAAAGGTTTTCACCACTATGTGATTTCATATGTACGCTAATTCTGAATAATGTCCCTGGTGGCTCCCCATACTTCTGAGCCCCTGAAAAGGGATTTTTACATAATGAAGAGCTGTAATTTGTTGGAATAATCGGCAGCTGTTACAGATGTTGATCACAAAGCACAGATTGGGTCCAACGAGTCTTTTGTGTTCTTCCTCTAGTGAACCACATGACGGTGACGCCCATGGACGTGCCCACCACCTCCCTCCTCAACGTCTTCAACGGTAACGAGTGTGGAGTGCAGGGCTCCTGGCAGGTTGGGGTGGAGCAGGACGTCACCATCACCAACGGCTGCGTGGCATTGGGCATCCGGCTGCCTCACACGGAGTACGAGCTGTTCCGCATGGAGCAGGATGCCCACGGGCGTTACCTGCTCTACAACGGCCAGCGTCCCAGTGACGGCTCCAGCCCGGACCGCCCGGAAAAGCGGGCCACATCTTACCAGATGCCCATTGTGCAGTGCTCGTCGAGCAGCCAACGATCCGACCACAGCGGAGGGGACGACTTGGACAGGCCGCTGCTGCACCACAATGACTGCACAGGCTGGCACCGAGGCGGCCACAAACACATGGCGGGGGCCCTCGCCGCGATGGTCACAGTTCTGCTCGTCTTGTGTCAAAGTTAGAGCCATTTGGGCTTTTTCCTACACAGCACGACAAAAGTGTGGAATTTACATTGAAGACTCCTAAGACTGCTTAAAGCAACCCAAATGTAAACTTTCCCTCTCTGATGCAAAGAAGGGTGAGAACTGAACTCCCTTCCAGCTACCAAAGACTCGACACTGCTGCACCGCAGAAAACTGCACTTTAGCGTGGAACCACCTCTCTGTGATTCCACAAATACATAAAGACATGTCTTTGTGCCCACGCAGATTTGAGGGCATGTTGTTGTTTTTTTCTACGGTGTATTAACCTACAACTATCACATCATGGTTTTATTGTGCAAAAAGACACAGTTTCATGTGTGGAAACATTTTCTACAGTATAATCGTCCGACAATGACCTTCCCATCTTGAGGAGAAATTCTTGTTGCAGTACTTGTGTTTTCATATAGCCTTAAAGTACAGTGAACTCCCCAGTAGGTTTGAGCCCTCTTTCCCAAATAAAAAAAAATCTTACTTTTTTTTTCAAAATAACACAATAAAAGTCTTTCATCTGCAGTTATCCTCTGTGGATTCTGGAGAGAGATGTTTATTCCTTCACTGCTCCAACAGCTGCATCCTTAGTGGCCGACACTTGGCCTCATCTCCAGCGAGGCATTGTGAAACGATGTATTCCTCAGGGTGGGAAAGTACACCTGGAAACTTGACATAGACACACATATTCTCAACAATTAAAGAGTTCATTTACACTGTCATCTGTCTCGAGTTGTCCAAGTCTTTGTTTCTCGTACACTGCATGGCCATAACTTGGCTCCAATCACAAGTAAGTTCGTACTGTGTAGTTTTATTACTGTTCAGTAAATTCAAACTAAGTGCACACTATAATTAAAAAAATTTCTTGGACAATTATTTAATATCTACAGTGGCTTCGTTGAATTACTTCTGCTCTAAGAATGACAGAGCCTTTGATAAATATGTTCAATCCATCGTCTTGAATGAACATTGCTAACCACCAAACCACCGTGCAGCCCGTATTCAATTAAATCATTTACTATTTAGTTAACTGCAGCTATCAGATTAGTTGCTAACAGGAAAGTATGATGGGATGTCTCAAATTGCATTGCTAAAGCCATTTAGATTTGTCCAGGAATTTAAATAATTTTGGATTTGATGTACAGGTCAAATTTCTTAAATGGCCCATATTATGCTTTTTGAATTTCCTCTTTTCTTGGGAGAGAGAAAAAAAAATAGAATAAAAAAAAATGAATAATCATAATTGAAGTCTGACCAAAAGAAGACATTTAAACAAATTAGTCTGACCAAAATCAAGGCTGAACAGAGGCACATTTCTTCTGCATGCATGCGCTCAATTAGACTCAAATGGACAGAGGCTTTTTACACATCCCTCCAATAAACAGAAGAAAAAGCTGCTAAGGATACAACACGATCCCAAGGGACGGGCATTCGTCTTTTTTTGTAAAAACAGTAAAGTGGAAGCATCCATTAACACGGCTGAACTCTGTTCTCAGAGTCCCTGCGTAGACGACAAATGACAATTGGTAAACAAGGCATACTAGAATGTTCTCTTACGTTATCGCCACCTACTGCACGGAGATATTGTTTCAAACGGATGAAAAAATAAAAAAATACCAGAGCAGTGTAGTGCAGGCCTGAGACTTTGTATCAACTCGCGGCTGCTTAAAGTAGTTTGGCCCAGCTAAAAGAGAGAGAACAGATTCCTTACACAAACTGGGCCTTATTATTATTATGTTGTGTGAAGATCTTATGATCAGTCAGAGTCACACCTGTAGTAGACAGCAGTCACTTTAAGAGACAGGAGATAAAACACTTTTTCTTTTTTTTACATTTAACCTATTCTGTAAGATCTCCTTAATTAAATAAAGAACCCTGAAAATAAACATAAATGGTCTCTTTAAATCTTAAAAACAGTGGTCTGTCAAAGGAAAGAAAATAAAGTCATTCTCACTTAAACGATTTACAAAGACTAAAGACTACATTTTGGGATGTTAATGTGTCGCCAGACGATAAAGGCAGAGCTCAGCTGTGAGGACTCAGTGCACAAATTTACCCCAAACACTGGGAAAGTGCCCCTCCTCACCAACCTGGGTGTGACAGTACACAGCAAACACACCACATGCAATAGAAAGTGCCCCAGTGCACTGCTTGCATGCAAATGTGAGGTCCTCACCACGGTGCCGAGCCTCCCACCTGGAGACACCCAGTCCACACTGAAACTAAAGAAACTTCCTAAAACGCAACAGAATAAGGGTTTAACAAAATTCAACAGAACAAACAAAACCAACAACCCAAATGGAAGATAAACAATATCGCAAAAACACGAGACAAATAAACATGACAAGAAAAGTTGACCAGCGCAAATCAAAAAGGTGCAATTAAGGCAAAAACAAAAGAAACCCAAACCTAACAAACCAGGCATGCAGCCACCATCAGAGACCAGCGAGAGAGAGCTGAGGAGCCTGGGCCAGGTGAGAGGCCGGGCCAGGTGAGAGGCCGGGCCAGGTGCGAGGCCGGGCCAGGTGAGAGGCCGGGCCAGGTGCGAGGCCGGGCCAGGTGAGAGGCCGGGCCAGGTGAGAGGCTGGGCCAGGTGCGAGGCCGGGCCAGGTGAGGCCTTATATGCTGCACCTGGGCAGGGGGAGGAGCCTAACTGAGCTCCCTCACTTCACATGCAATAAAAGAAACAACAATACCTCCTTAACTGCAGCCGGTTCACCGTACTCAGAGTGAAGAACATCAAGAAGATGGGAAAATATGACTTTAAAAATGGATGAAAGCTAAAGAAAGTATAAAATTTTAATACTCTTTTAAGTTTTTCTGTGAGGCAACATTTGCGAACATACTGAACACTGAAGAGAAGACACATTTCTGTTTATGGCGTCCAACGGAGCATTTAAAATGAATGATTGTGACCTGAGATGGTTAAACATGGAAACAGCCCAGAACTAAGGCAGATACGGCATGTATCTCCCCGCTGTTAACACTTGGATCAAAAATCGCCATTTTATCACGTCCTATGAAATCAAGGAGTCGTGTGATGTCATTTACACTGTTGATGTCCACATTTTTCATCCAGCAGCCACACCTCATCTATCACATCTCTGCTAACGTGTGACAGAATAAACAAGAGTGTTTTTTTCCCTTTTGTGTAACAAGCAGCTAAAAGAATTTGATTTTAGCGGCGCAATAGTCAACAGAAACTCTGGTGCATTAGGACAAACTATTAGGACATAGATTCAGAGCCTATAAAAGGGAAACAAAGCAACCAAAATTAGCACAAAAGATCCAATAAAAATATATTAAATGACCACAAAGACGTGGCAACAACAAATACTTCAACATGTCTATCTATAACTATACCCACTTACTCTAATTAGCCTAACATGCATGGTTTCAGTCGGTGGGAGGAACAGACCAAATCACCTTTTAAATGAGTCAATGCAACACAGGCCAGAATATTGTCCAGTTATGAATCAGGACTTTGAATGCACCTTCAGGTGTTTATGGGCCCAATCTAAACTTCTGTGACCATGTTTCTCTACTTTCTACACATAGCTTTACACCTTGTACTTCTGGACACATTCGGCCATAATGTTCTGAAACTGCAGGATGAAGGGTTCCTGGTATCTTCACATCTAATTTTCTGAAGACTTTTGCAGTTAATTTGGATATTACATCATCAATGCGTGCCGGATTGTCATGGTGATTGTTTCCCAAGGGTTACTTTAAGCAGAAGGTACCTTTAATGTGGTGGCCCTGAAGTTCAAAACACAACAAATAAGGAAAAGAGCTTTATAAGAATGGTAGGAACCAGGTGGCTATGTTACTGCTGTTTTGGGATCTAAAACCACGTTAGACCAAGTCTGGTTCACGAACCACAAGACTCCTCAAAACCTGGAGTAGATAATTGCACAGATAGTGTAATCTCCTCAAAACGATTTGTGATTTATAAAACTTATACTGTTTGTTTGTTTTGGGGGTATAAATAGTACTTTAAACTATATTTTTTTGTGTTTTTAAAAGAGTCCATACATACATAGTCCAGGTCTGAACAGTATAAGTTTTCTGTTTTTCATTTAGAACAGGTCTGAGGTGGTCGAGATCTAAAAAAAAGAAAAAAAGAAGAAGCAGTGAAATGTTTTTTTTTTTTTTTTTGCTTTTTCCTTAACTGCTGAATCGGATTCTAACCACAGTTTAGTGTTGTACTGTGAGCAGCTTAAAAAGCTTCAGAAGCTAAAAGTGTTCTTAGTTTAAGGTATTAATGAGAGTCGTACATCCCAGAAACAGGAAATGACTTTTTGACTTTTATGAAACATTTTTCTTTGGTCAAACTTTGCTGCGTTTTGTGAAACTTGTGTTTCCCGTTTTGAAAGTTTGTTGCAAAATGAGGGATTTTGCTGTGTTTTGAGAGAAGTTTTCCTGTAAACGTTTTATGATTTAATGCATTTTGCCATAATACTGGTACATTTACAACTTCGGAACCACAGTATTTCTATATTTTAAAGCTGGTCGTCTCCCTTTGGAGGTTTTCCGGGCATGTTCCACTGGGAGGACCCAGGACTCGGATGGGTTTTATGTCCATTCTGGCCTGGGAACACCTCAGGATCCCCCGGGAGGAGCTGGAGAGTGTTGCTGGGGAGATGAATGTCTGGGTTTCTCTCCTGGATGGATGGATAGATGACTAATAATCATGCACACCTTCATTGAGGAGGGGATGGATTACTTTGGACCGCACAAATTTAACGGCGTAGATCTCCTGAAAAATGATTTGTTCAATAAGCATTTAATGCTTTCAACTCAACTTTAAAAGCATAGAATACGGTCAGAATATTCGGTTATAACTGTGCACATTCTGATTGATTTACCATGAGAAGAAGGTTTGAGCCCCTGGCAGCACTTTATGTAAACCTTGACATACAGTTACAGTTTAACATGAAAGTGTCCTGCTCTTTAACGCCAAGAGGAAAAACTCCACAATGCAACGGTCTTTTCCCATAACGCGAATCACTCCACGTCACGGTTTGATCAAATGATTGAAGGTTTCAGTTTCATGGAAACTAATCGTCTTTTTCAGATCAAGCTCTGTATTGTATTCATCATCATCGGGCTGAAATTAGTTACGTTTTGGGACAAACTGACCACAGCGGGGTTCGCTCGTGCCAAACATCATAACGCACCATAAAAAATAAAAACCTCAAAAAAACCACAAGGCAACAATGTCTGTTTTGGTGCATAAACCCACTGAAATGCACCAAGTCCATTCCCCAATTAAAGATTTACCGCTGTTGAATCCAAACTTCCATCTCAAATCGCCCGGTGGGTCCAGTTGGTGAGGAAATAAAGCGTTTCCTGGAACGACTCTTTCCTTAACAAACAACTTAAAGCGGGCTTCGGCGCATCCGAGTACGTATCGATCAAAAGAAACACAGGAAAAGACGGCTATGAAAACGACTTTTTCATTTTTATTGTCAATGTTTAATACCATGGGACAGGATTTTAAGAATGGAAACCTTATTTCAGTCAATATATGCCTCAAGAGGAATATCTGTGAATAATAATAATAATAATAATAATAATAACATAACAATAATAATGTCTCCATTGGTGTTGTGAGGAAAAGGACAGGACAAATGTACAAGGAGGCGCGTATGTCCCCAGCTGGACCTGAACATTCCAACACAAGAAGTAGAAATTACAAACAAATTTACTTCAGAGGCAATCCAGCAACAGGTAGCAAGGTCTTTTTAAATGGAAGTTCTGTCCTCTTCTGTTTAAAAAGGATTTAAAACAACATTTACAAGACATCTAACATTCCATTCAATTCCTATTAAAACAACAGAGAGAGAAAGAAAGGAAAAAAAACAAACTGATCTTTTAACCGCTTCTCACCCGCGGCTCACAGTAGGTGCATTTTCCACCTTCCCACCACGTCACCTGTGGAGTCCAGCCTTCAAAAAACTGAAAACAAAAAAAAGGGGGGGAACAAAAAAAAAAAAAAAAAAAAAAAAAAAAAAAAAAAAAAAAAAAATCACTTCTCTTTCGCCTTTCTCAATTCTGTGCGCACTAACTGTGTGAGATTGTAAAAAGGCGCCGCCTTCGAATGATGCTGTACAGATGTGTTCACGGGAGGCCACGCTACCAATGATATGGCAAAGTCAACAGAAAGACTTGTCGGTTTTTCATTAATCTGGAGCCAGAGCAGGGGAGGGGCAGGAGGGGGAGAAGGGGGGGAGGGGGGGGGCGTGGATACGGCCGGCATGCATCTCCCAGTCTACAAGATGAACTTCCCTAGGAAAAATCCCATGAAGATGGCTGCTATGACGACGAGGAGGGAGGGCAGAAAGGTGGCGCTGGATTCTCGGCCCAGGAGGTTAGTTGAGTTTGATGTCATGTGGTCTGAGCGGGGCATCTTTCTCATTCTGATTCCATCGTCCTACCAAAAAAAAAAAAAAAAAAAAGGAAGAAGAAGAAGCATCAGCAGCGCATCAGGACAAGATGCACAGTGTTTACAGGCAGAGAAACTGTTCTGAAACCCAATAACAAAGATTGTACAACACCAGAAAGTCGTACGAGACATTCACAGCCGGTGTGTTAGCTGGACACAAACCCCCCCACCCACCCTCTCTCCACCCGTCTCATATTTGTTTTGTTATGCACGTCTGACCTTTAATTGCCGGTTCTCGTCGGTCAGCTTGTTGTTCTCAGACTGCAGCCTCTTGCACTTCTCCAGAACTTTCTTCATTTCCGTGTCGTCCACCGTAGTAGCTGCGGGAGCTGCGGCCGGTGTCGGCTCGGCCTTCACCGAGTTCATCACCGGGGCCGCTCTGGTCGCCTCCGCGTCATTCTGCCCGACAAAAAAGGGACGGAGAAGCGTGACTGAGGTGAAACGCAGCTCGGCCGGAGCTGAGTGAGGAGACGAGCCCTCAGATGCCGGGACGTGCCGAAGAAAGGCCGCCCCGTCCGAGGCTCACAGCGCCAGATCAAAGAGCAGAAAGTCCCGTTTGATGTGGCTTCGTGTCGTGGGGCGGGCAGAAATAAAGGCTGCGTTATGGAACTACAACTACTGCATTGTGGATGAAGGCTGGCGGACGTGTTTTGGACCAAATTATATTAAATTTGTCTCTAAGGTTGAGTGGAAGAGGGGCTTTTTTGGGAAGTTAGGCACCTCGAAAACCTCGAGTACCTTTTGAAATGTTTCTATTTCATGGTGGTTGAATTTCTGCAGCAATTCCAAAAGGATTCTCTTCATTTTACTCATCCCTATGATTTATACCTCTTACTTATTATAAAGTTTCTAAATATGCAATGTGTGAAACATGGGCAGCAGCACAGGTAAAAGAATGTAGGGAGGTCCTCTTTATGCATTTCATATGATACTTCCATCCTACATTTCACATACTAAACATGTTACAAATCACACGCATGCTACATGTGCCAAAGCGGAGAGTAGATACCATGCCGACTCAGCAGCCCACATATCCACTCTGTAACTGCTTACCAAGCTAAATCCGGCCGCCCCCGCTGGTATTTTCACCTGAACCGAGCTGTCCGGCGGCGCTCCTTATCTAAATCCTGATTACTCTCAGGCCTGATTTGTGCAAAGCTCCCGTTCCTCAGAGTTTACGGCTCAATAAAGTCAAATCTTTGTACCGGAAACCCGACGACACTTCCATCTCCGCACAGCTCAGACGGTTTCATTTTTCCTCTGTCCACGCCTTGAGGAATATTCATGAAACAGCACGGCCATTTTCCGGGGGGGGGGGGGGGGGGGGGGAAGAGGTCGTCATGGAAACACAGTTTGACGCAAGGCAGTCCAACGCAGGGCTGCCACTGGAACAATAACCAGAGCTAGCTTCTTCCCTCATGGGGGCATAAAGAACGGAGCCATTTCAATGTGTGACTCAACAACCAGAATTCATTTAACTTCAGATCCACAGTTTTATTTTGAATAAGTCACGTCTCAGTTACGCCTGCTGCAGTTTACGTGGCGTTTATTTTCAGTCAATCAGCATTGGAGTCCACCTTTAGTTTGCATATTCTAAAACTGCTGCCAGTTTCAGATAAAGCTAACAAGCCATGTTTCCTCTGCTTCGTCCCCTTGAACACCGTCCTTTGGACACTTTTTTTTTTCCCCCCTACTGTCAACAGTCGCTGTCCATAACCAGGAAGGAGACATGAAGTTATAAATATGCTGCTTTTAAAAGTGCCGCAGCGCTGCTTACCACTTTATCGTTTTCAGAAGGCAGCTCGAAGACGCATCTCAGTTTGGAATCCATGAGATCATCGGGTTTCGCATCTTTCCACTGGTGGAGATGAAAAATGGATGTGTTATTCATCAAGTCAAACTGCTAACAGCTGGACTCTCTCCACATACACACACACACACGTACGTCACACCGCTTCATACCATTCACATGCACAGCAGCCTTGAATCTATGGACATTAGAAGAGGAGAGAGCAGAGCCGCTTCATTCAAAAACACATCAATTGACTTTCTTTAAGTTATTCCATTGATTTTAGAAATTTTTTTTAACATTATGAATTTCAGACCTTCCAAACTCTGAGTGACAGAAATGACTAACAGATGGGTATGAGCACAGAGCAGCAACCTGGTTGAGTAATGCCATGATCAGTTAGTAACCACATTTCTTATTCCACAGCACTCATCAGGTCCAGTCAGACCGTTGTTCCCCTACATTTCCTGATTTTTTTAAACTCATTCATGGTCAGCCAGCTCAGGAATATAACTCCAAGGTCTGCATGAGTTTTACTGGCTGACCGAGCATTTGCTGTCCTCTGGTGGACTGCTGGAGAACACTCAAAGCCCTTTGCACACAGCCGTACAGCACTTTGTGCTCTGTGTAGTGTGTTTTTAGCCTTTTCTCTACTATATACAGACTCCTAAACCTATTAATGTGTCAGGGGAAAGACATTAACTCTGCTTCAGTCAATCCCGGTTGCAGTTTTTAACATAAAGAAAAAACGAGTCCTTGATGAGCACTTTGTGGAATCAAACATCCAGACACAAGCTCTCTGATATCTGCATGTCAACGTGTAAAGGATGAGGTCATTTTCAGGCAGCTTTGAGTTGTTCTGAGAAAGAAAAAGGAACCAATGACATGATTTGACTGGCGGGTGTCAGCGATGCTGCAAAAAGCTGAACTTTCTTCTGCTTTAAACCGAAACCAACACGAGACAAAAGCAACAGAACCACAGCGGACCTCTGCAGCGCGCGCTTCGTGCATCGATCACACTCATACTTAGACCTTAAAGAGTAGGGATGGGAATCGAAAACCGGTTCTTGTTGAGAACCGGTTCCCAGTGTTTCAATTCCTTAGAATCGTTTGGCAATTTTGCAATCGATTCCCTTTTCGATTCCAGTGGGCGCGAATGACGTCACCACGCAATGTTGCGTGGCTAGTCCGGCCCAAGCGGTACAAACGCTCGAAAGTTTGATTAAACATCCCTAAAAAAAGACAACAACAGGGCAACTTGCAAAGTGAATATTTCACCAAAGGGAGGAAATACTACCAACATGCAATAACTATGAATGAATGTCGCGTTTTCGATCTGCTCCGGACCAACGTTAGTGAATCTGAACCCAGCAACGTTAGCAACGTTAGCAACGTTAGCGTATCCTCGGCTAACACTGCAGGAACACTAACTAACAAACAAACACTGCCTATCATGTTAGCGCCATTTGCCTCATTGTAAAACCTGCTGTTAGTAACGGTTAAGGTTAAATGAATGCCTTCTCATACATTAAATTTAAAATTAAATGAGAGACAGAGCCTGAGTGGCTCAGAGCCAGAGGCTGGTGGTACTCCCCCAGTTCACGTCTACCTCCAGCTTCTCCTTTCACCAGAGCAGGGAAGAGTTAAATTACCCCGGCCATGATAGACCAATGTGGACCTCACCGTTGTTGGGTTTGTAAGGTCATGACTCATGTTACTTCTAAACTAAACAAAGTTGATGCTAATCGACCGGTTTGTTGTCCTTTTTCTCCAAATGAGAATCGATAAGGGAACCGATAAAGAACCGAATCGTTAAGCAGAATCGAAAATGGAATTGGAATCGTAAAAATCTTATCAATTCCCATCCCTATTAAAGAGCAACAGTAACATATTAAACATGTAGGTAATAAATAAATATAAATCACTCACCAAGGAATCCATGTCCGAAACATTTGGTGGGGCAAAAATCGTCTGCACCATGAATTTGTGTTTACTTTTTTCATTGGGGTCGTAGTCAAAGGGTTGTAGCATAACTGTGAAAGAGACAGAAGAACAACAACGTTCAGATGAAAGCTTCACATTTGGCACGGTAAACATCAAAAAGAGGGCACTGAACAAGTGTTTTAGGGACTAAAGGTGAAGTTTAGATGCTCACAAACAACCAAACATGATAGGTTTTTAACTCATCTACCGACTTGAACCAACTTATATTTAGTGTGAGCATCTTTAGCCTTTGAAACAGCATCCGTGCCTCCGAGCGAGCTTGCAAAGATCAGCCACATTTCTGTTGTAGATGTAGCCAGTCTCACACTCATGAATTTATCTTTAAGAAATGACAGACTGAGTCCACGCTGTTCAGATCTGGAGCTTCATTTAGACTCCACTACAGCCTCGAGAGTTGGGACCTATAAAAGCAAGCTTAAAGCAAAATATGCACCACTGTTTGCAAACTCTGACCTACGTCTACAAACCTTTTGGAGAGGGCAATTATTAGCGATGTGGTGCTTCACATTCCATGAAACACATTCACTTCTAAATCAAATGTTGAGATCAGCGACGCTATTTAGTGATCTACAACTATTCCACACAAAGAGACAGACATCAAATCAAATAAATCATTTCCACTACGTATCTAATAAGCGCCGCCTCAAGTGTCAGACTTGCAAACCCCCAGAAGGTGCAAAGGAGACCGACTCTCGTGGTCAGACGTTAAGCAGAGCAGCTCTCTACATCTGTGATGATGGAGAATGTGAAAGAACTCGTGAACGTCTGTCTCGTTGTTAGTTTTGGAAATCCAAAATCACATCAGGAACATCACACACCGTGTAAAATAAGTTGCACCTGTGAAAGTCCGGAAACAAATGGAGCATCGTCTCTCACGCCATCATTACTCTTCTTATCGCCACTGAGACTGACTCACAAACAACTGAAAATGTAATGAAGCCAGCAGAGATGGGGAAATATCATGACAAATGCCTCAGAGTGAGAGAATCCACGCCGTGTCGATCACGAGATAAATCACTGCCGCCGTGACAGCAGTGTGCCGATGTTGACTTTTTTCATAAAGCACATTTTAAACAACATCAGCTGAACCTGGACAGTAAACTTTCAACAGACAGAGCAATAAACCAATAATAAACACAAAATGACTGAGAGGGTTAATAAAAACAGGCCCAAAGATGTAAAAATCACTTTCCATTTAAAAACAAAAGGATCAAGACGGCAAAAAAAATCGTTCGAAATTAAACGCTAAACAGAAGAGGAGGTCCTTCAATATATAAAATCTAAAGTATTTAGTGAGTCGTAGTGAGTATAATGCAGTAGCTAACCGTGAGCACTACGGCTGGGCCTTCACCTCAGCCCTCAGTGCTGAAGAAAAAAAAAAATCATTGCGGGAAAAAAGGCTATCAACCTAGCCACAACATTGGTCTCGTCTTCCGCCATTCTGTCTCTCAACCATAGACATATTATAGGCCTATATTATGTCTATGCTCTCAACCGCTCCACTCTGCACGCTTTTCTTCTTCTTCTTGGGTTATTATGGCGGTTGGAAGCTTAACGGAAAAGGTGCATTACCGCCACCTGCTGGACTGGGGTGTGGATGCAAGAGAGCCCACTCTAATGCTAGACTGGGGCTGCACGCTTTTCGGACTCACGAAGGCCTACGATCTTTTTTTTTTTGTCCCGCCCACTTCAAATCAAACCGTGATTGGTCAATTTTCCCATCACTCTCCAAACCAAAACACATAGCTTGGCCTTCCCCGAGATGCGTGAAGTCCAAACCAATTAATGAGCCGGTTAATCTTGCTTCGATAGAGATGGACGATTCTGATTGGATAGTATGTTGCAGGACAGTAACCCTTTCATTGCCGATGTGAATTTGACAGTAAAACTTAACTTTGGAACATAGATTAGCGAGAATGTAGTATTAAATGTTTTGTATTAAATTAAATGAGAGTGATTGAGTTTTTTTGTATGTAAACATAAATTATTATTTTAATACTAATATGTTTTTGTTCTGAATTTTTTAAGGCCTTCTCTGAAGGCGTAGAAGGCCCTGAGGGTTCCCCTCTGGTATAATGACATAAAGAGGACATAAAGGGCAACATTCTTGGCCTGTTTGTGCCTCAATATCTGAGCCAGATACCTGCATGAGAAAACCTGAATTGAATAACTAAGAATAATCTTTGCCTCTTGCTCGTTGTTAAAGCTGCAGAAAGACTCAGAGACCAACCACATGCCTTTGTGACGCTTTTGTGTCATAGAAATGGCTCTTTACATGCCTACATTTGCATATCCTCTCAATGATTTCCTGTTTTAAAATTTCATTCATATTTTTCTACTGTATCGTGGCAGTGACTGCTAGGTTTTTCTCCCTCATATCTTTTTTGCTTAATTAGGTCATCTTTCCTATCCAATTTCAAGAGGATGTCATTTACTATCCAAATCTAATTTTGTGAGTCGTTATTGCCAATATGATTGTTCACTTAGTGCGATGTGCCATCCAAATTTGTAAAGTTTCATAGGAAACAGATGACGCTTTGCCAAATGGGTGGGAAGACTCCTCGGGTGTGTTAATATTATGCTCCTGTGCAAAAATGTTCCCAAACATCTGATGAAAGCAGTTTTTCATTTTCAATTTAAGTCAATAAGTTTTGACTTTTAATGAGGCAGGTAAAGACTGAGTTCTGATAATCTAAACTAGAAGAAATATGATCATCTCCACTTCAGACTTTGACACCAGCCCTCTTAACTTTGAAATATTCCTCAATTGAAAAAAGCCGTTTCATGATGGTTTAACGACACCGACTGATCAAACACAACGCCTATATTTCTCAGTGTCGGCTGCTGAGAGGAGCCAAAAACAAGCCAATTTGTTGCCCAATTTGTGGAGTCACTCCGTCAGGGGCACCGATCAGACACTCCGTCTTATTCTTGTTTGGATTCAACTGAAGGTAGTTATCTGCTAACCGTCGTTTGAGGTCATTAAATGTGACGATGTGTAAAACTGTTGCTTTAAAAGAACGGAACCCTGAGGGGTCAGATCATATCAGACACTACTGATCTGAATTATATGTACATTGAATTTTCTCTTAAAGCCATCCTAGAAATCTTTTTTAAAAAATTAATACGGCATGATCAACAGTGTGCAAGGCTGAAGTAAGGTATAGTAAGAGCAGAACCGCCAACTCTCCACAGTCTGCAGCCATCGTAGCGTCACCAGACGCTCTGAGAGGAGCAGTTTGAGTGTCAAACCAGGCTGAAACTGATCCAAAACTCTGCGTTGCTCAAGAAAAGAAAGAAGCTGGTCGGCTACTACTTTTTCTAAATTTCTTTACATCAAAGACGGTTTGGATGTGGGTCTATAGATCCCAATTGGGTTTCTTCAGTACCAGTTAAATAACAGTCGGGCCAAGGGCGAGTTGAAAGAGACAGATTTATGATTTCCACGATAAAAAGGCCAACAGAGTCGAAGGCTTCAAAAATAAAACTGTGAAGTTGGTTGGATATCAAGAGGACCTGCAGACGGTTCCATTTTAACAAGCGGATGTTCTGGTCATTAATCAACGAGGAGGAGGAGGATTAGGATGCGTGAGGAAGATAAATCACTGTGCAATTTATGGGATGGTGAGAAATTAGCCCCGATACCTCTGATCCTATCCAGAAAGAAAGCAGGAAAAGCACTGCAGGCAGCTTTTGTGAACACAGGTACCAGAGGAGCCGTGTTGGTGTTAATGGCGTCAAACGGGACTTTTTCCTATTTGAGGAAATGAGATGTGCGAAGTAAGATGTTCTGGAGTTTTTTTTAATCATCTCTTTCAAACACCTTGAAATGCAACCAACTTGGTAGTCTTTGCTAATCTCTCCCCAACTTTTCTGCACAGTCTTCTTAAACTGAACACAAACTGAAGCAGCTGGTGGAGAAAACTCAGGAACGGCAGCTGTTCTCTGTGAATCTAACCGAGCAGCAGGTAAGCTGACCGTTAAAAGAAGAACAAAAGCCTTGTGTCAGCAGGTAGGCCTGCGTATTCATTTCAATTAAAGTTTTGACCGTTTCCATCGTTTTCAGCGCCTTTGCTCTTCCCCAATGACCCAAACGAAGGCAGCCACGAGTCCACGAGAAAGTGAAACTATTCAGACGTTCGTTGACATTTTGGTTTCAAGGACTCTGAGGAACATTAAAAAACGAGCAACCATGTGATTTTGAGCCGAATGTTGATAAAAATTTAAATATTTATGACCTTGGAGCTTCTACTTTTCTTACGAACAACAATAAAATGATCACAATATAAAGAATAAATGGTATTACCCTCTTTAAAAGCTGCTTTTAGAGCTGTTCACACGCAGCCTAAAACCAACATCCCTGGTTGGCCCTTGTGAAACGAGTGTCACGACCTCTTCTCGTAACACTTGTCACAAGAGCAGGGCCTCATTAAGCAAATAAAACTTTAAGACCAACTAAAAGTAGATCATCTCTCATGAAAAAGGTACGTACAAGCACCCCCCTCAACGAGGAGAACGTACACCTTAAAGGCGTCCACTCACGTTCATTTTGTCGAGGGTTCACCGGGTCCCTCTGCGGCTACTTTTAAACAACCGCCAGCAGCTCAAATATCAGCCTGGACTGAACACACAGCATGAGCCTGGACTGATCTCCACTCAGCACACCGGACCAAAAAGACGAGGAGCAGAGCAACAACATATGTAGATGCCCGTTTTGAGGAAACGCCACATCGCTGTGTGAGCAGCTTTATGGAGTAGCTGCCATCCTGTACTGCTGGTACTCATCAGGCCGTGAAACCACATGTTATAGAGCATATCGATATTTTTTTTTAAAACTAACAACAAGTGGACTGTGGATTGTGTGGATAAATATCACCCTCCCCCAACATTTTATAAGACAAAGCTGAACACAAACAGGACAGTGAATAAATGGAGCCTCACCAGAGATGATGACGGTTTGGCCGGCATCGATGACGCCGCTGTTAGGCCGTACGCAGTACCTGCGCGGTGCTGTCGTCTTCACTTTGAAACACACTCTTCTGTCAGAAGGGTTCTTCAATTTGAGGTTAGTGGTGACTACATCTGTGAAAGGACCTGGCGGACAGAGAGCAACAAACACCAGAGCGTCATTAGTTTTGTATTTTGGAGCACAAGCCTCCCACAGTCTGCTAAAATAAATCCACTGCTACGCCAAACAGTGAAGGATGGACACTTCAGGCTCCATATTCACACAGTGAAAGGCCTTAGGAGAGCGACAGGCCAACCGTGGGTTTTTTTGGCCCAAGCTGAAAAGGAACTTTAAAGAGATTAGCAGAAAAAACACTGAGGGGCAACTCAATTAGACCTACGTGATTAAAAAAGTCTGATTCAATACTCTGTCTGGTGACTTGAGGCGGGGTTGCAGGATAGTTGTAGCGTATACACACACACACACACACACTCAACAACATAAAAAGAAAGAATAAAAAGAAAATGGCTAAACGGAGAAACAGATAAAGAGCGGAACACCCACAACGAGTTACAGCCAAACTAAGTTTTCTAATGCATAAAAATACAGTAAAACATCTGATTTCCATGGAGTATTTTTTTCAATTACTACGCCCGATTGATAGAAGGCATGACTATCTACAAATCTGAAGCTTAGCAACTCCAAAACTAACCCCACTCCCTGCATATGCCTCCAGACGCGATGCGCCAAACCACCTGAACCAATTACGCTTTCCTCCAGACAGATTATCTCATGTAGATGTCCCGTGATGATATTGGAAATGAAGCTCCTTCCCTGGTTGGGTCATATATCAGGAGATCAATAGTTATACAATGGTGCTCCATCTTGTGACCGAGCTTGCTTCAAATTAGGTCCTTAACCAGGATCAGCACCATCCAGCTTTGATCGTGCATGCCATGTCGAAAACACAACTGTATGCCAAGTCAGTGGTACCCCAAACTCAATCAGAGCAATTAGCCTGGGAGCCTGGACAAAATAACATGTCTCATGATGCATAGCCATCCCTCTTCGTGCTTCGCTTCAATATCGTCATGAATTATGGCCGATTTTGCACCCAACAAGATCTGCAAATTGCCAAAATTAATTTTCAATGTCATAAAATGTGCAGGTTCTGAGTTTTGACAGCTCAAATTTGATCACTTACTGAAGAATGAGGCAAGAGCGTTCAATCAAAATTTATTTCACAAGATGATTTCAGCTTCTAACGAGCATAAACCCTGAATCATCGAGATGAAAACAATCATCGAGCTGCGTTCTACCTCACGGTAAAGCCTGCCGTTCGCCTTCTTTCTCAAGCCAAAGGCACCTCTTTCCCTGCAGCCGTGCGCTTTCAGCTCAAGTTCAGACGACAAAGAGTGATCCTTTCGACAACACAATCCATCTAGAGACACAGTCGTGTCCATCTGTCAGTGGGTGAACACCATTGGAAGTGCTCGCTGCTCTGTGCACGGCAGGGGTTTCAGTCGGTGGTTGCCTTTTGACAAAAATCAGACTTTATGGTCATAAACAGCCACTACTCTGACCCAGAGGAACATCTGTTTAAACTTTTTTTTTGTTTTTAATTTAGATAAATACATGTTAATGAGTTAACAAGGTAAGTAACTGAACTCGATTTATTACCCGGAACAGAATTCTTTTTGCCACAGTTGAGCGGCCAAACTAAACCAGCTGCTTGGTCTTAATCCACCGGCTCCCCGTTTCGCCAGGGGATTGATTTATCTAAATGCTGTTGTTTACTTTGAAAATGCCTCCACGGACAGGCTCCCACTTACTTAATTGACCTCTTAAATACACATACGGCAGCTTGAGACCTGCAACCAGCCAACCAAATCCTTCTTTATGTGGCTATATGCAGGCTAAATAGAAAAGACCCATCTCTTTTTCTCAGCCTTCCTTACGAGTTGAGCAATTTTATCATCCCAGCAGATTTTTTTAAAACTTCTAATGATGTATCATTCATTGTTGTTTTTAAATGGTTGTTGCTTCTTTATTCTGTGAAGCCTTTCGGTCTACTTTTAAACGTGCTGTACTGTATATGAAGGAAAGTGACTTGACTTTTACAGTTTCCCAGCTCGGTTGAAGTTCACAAAGTCCACATTTAGCCTTTATTCACACCCATAAACCCAGAGAGATAAGATGCGATGCATGACTACACCGGGCTAAAAGATAGCTACGCTGATGAACAGTGTTGTGATCAACAGGTGCGGAACTAAAACATTCCTACAAACTTGAAAAACCTCAACCCAGACACGGTGTCGCACGTGACATTCCTCTTAACAGTCTGTGTTTCTCTGAGTGTCACTATGCACACACACGAGGCACTTCTTGCCACTTTTTCTTACTTTAACTTATTACAACTTCGGTCCTATTAATCCCAGCCATTCGTCTCCATCTTTGCCTTCTGAATCGTCATAAATCAACGTCCAGAAGGCCAACTCGCTGCAGTGACATTAACCGCAAACCAATGATTTCCCTCAATGAAATAACAACAAGAGATTTTCTGCGACCGAGACATTAGGGTATCTCAAATGTGATTTAGTACAGATCAAAAGTATGTCACAAATATGGTAAACACAGCCAGTCAGATGTCTGCAATCATCCACCCCACCTGCTGGCTCTGCCTTCTCCTTGAGGGACAAATGAGGACGCTTGTAAAAAGGAGTTTGAAACCCTGATACAATTTATTTATCAGATCCTCTTTCACTCGAAGTCTAAATAAGGACACAGATGGTCATTGTTTTGACATTGTGGAATTTAAAGCCGACCTGAGCAACATTTCTGCACTGCGTTTGATAAATTGTTAGCATAAGCCTGATGCCTGCACCAAAACAGATAAAACACTGGAAAACAGCTGCTCACGTCAGATGCACGCCCACGGAGCCCGCATCCACTGCCTTACTCTGCTCAAACAGCGCACCCTCCATCTCTCACCCTGCAGCATCTATGCTGAGTTAGGGTCCCCCAGGCCTGTCCTGGTCTAAAAATACCAACCAAGGAAAGGAGGGCTGCCCCCTCTAGCTTGCTGGAGGAATCCCAACAGAGGCTCCAAAACAGAGCAGGTCTGGCATGGATGCAGACCGATTTAGCTCGGTCTCGGTGACAGTAAAAGAAGCTGTGGCTCGTCCTCACTCTCCTCATATTGCTTCTCAACATCACGGCATGAACTCTCTCATTTTCCGGCGTGCTCCTCCTAAAGAAAGACCGTTTCTTCTTTGATTGGAGCTCTTTGGATTAGATTTCGTCAGTGTATAATTCTGATTCAAGCCTCCACATAAAAGAGGTTAAAAACTCTTTGCTACCTGATTCGTAAAAAAAAAAAAAAAAAAAAAGGCAGATGTCACATACATGTAGCATTAAATCAGCTTGCTCGTTACACTCCCTCGGAGAGCAAATACCAACTTATTTGCCACTGTTTGGCCATTTTCCTCCCCCCATATTAAGCCATGACAATGGGTTTAAGACCCTAACATTGGCATTTTCTTCCACATTCCTTGGGTAACATGTTTTGGCCTCAATAAAACAGGATAGTGTGATGGCACGCCTATGAATGGATTATGGCCGGTGAAGACCTCACCACTGTCATACCGATGCAATTTAGCCTTTCATCCATTTCAGTATACAAAGACCAAAAGGTTAACCTGATGAGGGAAAATGTAAATCCTGTGATCAGTAATCAGAATAAGTTGAATTACAGCAGAAATTCTTAAATCGGGTAAAATATGGTGGTCCATGATCAGATTATGATGGACCGTATCTGAGCCAGCTGACTAATCATCCATGTCCATTTAAGGCTCAGCAGAGGGACATTCATTTATTTATTTGGGTTTAACTCTTGACCTCCATCTTAAGGCTCTATGCAGCCAATATAACCCAACCCAAACAGATCCCTACTGTTGACTTTTTAATAATATTACCGAGTGATTTGATTATCATAGCACCATCAACCTGCTGCACAAATGAAACGTACGTTTAAATCAAGAGAACTAATTCAATACTGTCGATGACAAGCTCTCTCAAATTGTGTTTCCACTCAACTTGAAACAAGTTCAATTTATTTTGCAGGCTCAGGAAAGCTCTGTTCACCATCCCAAAGTGTGAAAGTAAAAATAGCAGCGAGGCAAATCCCTTTATTTACGTTCACACTGCACCGTTGTCGAGTTTTGGCAGGCCGGCGGGACACTGTTTCGCTTCTTCACAGCATCCTATGGTGTAGGAAAGGTGGAGTAGAGTTTAAAAAGCAACAAGCTGGACACCTCACCACAAAAATATCTTTATAAATCACGCCCCACCCATGGCTACCCTGTGGCTGTGTTTCTGAACTGTTGAAACTCATCAAGCCGAGCAACAACCAGTGCCCACCTGCACAATTACTGTATCATGAATAGCATTCCTTGTTGATTTCACTTCTGATACGCAGCCGGTGATGTATTTTAAAGATGTTCAGTGAACAGTAACGCAAACACGACAGCAACACCGCTGTAGGGACTTTCAGGCTTTAAGTCCAACGTTACAGGAGAGCCCAAAAGCTTCAAGAAGCTGATTTGCGAGACGTGACAAAAATGTGGCGGTATAACACAAATACTGCTAATCTAATATTAATCACGGAATAAAACGCACCGGAAAGACTAATAAATTCTTAGCTGCTCCCATGGGCATGGCAGTTGATTGTAAAGTGATTTTTTTTTATGACTGTGAAAGCCTTATCCACACCTTGTATCAATGACCTGCAAGACAAAAGGCTGACATTCTGCCTTTAAGGGCAGTACTGCATTTATCACCAATAAATCAGTGGCTCATTGGCAAAGAGGTCTCCACCACAGACAGATTGCTGACTGAGACGAATGCTTAAAAAGCAGAAAATAATCCTAGGGCCAGAATTATTGATGATGAGGATAAAGAGTTGTGTTGTTGTGGGGATTGTTTTACATCACTGTGGGTTTTGGACTGAACTGAAGAAAACTGAGTACAGTTCACTGTCACTTTCTTCACTTGTAATGGTCACTTGTTCACCACAGCAACAGTTTGGCTCACACAAATGCCACCAAGTTAAGCTAAATACAAGAGTCTCTTCAGTAACAGTTCAAGAGTATTAAGTGTGCAGCATTTAAAACAACTGTTTGGGAGCAGCTAATTAGATAGCAGGCTAGCCGGACTGTCGTTAGCCAACCGCTCACTGACACATCATTGAGCCTTATCTCTGCCAGGAAAGCAATCAGTGGCAACCGAAAGAGTTGATCCCCTCTGATTTAATATAAACGTGCTGTGATATTCCAATATTAATATCCAATACATCTGAAACGAGCTCACATAGCCTGCGGGTTTAAGAGAAACTAACGTTAGCGCAATGCTACAAAGAAAATCTGTCTTATGTTGACGTTACAGAGAGTTAGCCAAGTTTGTCACCAGGCTGTCAGTCACTTTACAAGCTTAACACGGAAAACTATGGGGCTTTAAATGTGTCCGTTTGTACGTTATGTGTTGCTACAAAGTTCATCCCTGCAGTGGGGATTTCAGGGCTGAGCCCCCCCACCCAGGAAAGAACAGTTTACTGTTATTAACACCGGTGGCACCAGCATAGTAGCAAACGCTACAACTTGGTGAATACACCAACAAACGTGCTGCTTAACGACACTTTTAACTCCGTTTGACAGCCGTTGATCGAAGACCCGCAGTCCTCGCACGCACTCCCTCTCTTGCTAGGTGTTGTCAGTGAGCTGGTCAGGAATAGCAGGCCGTCTACAAGCACGCCACGCCGGCTATCCACGTCACTACAGTTCGGGGCTCCAGCGGCCCGTCCTTCCCCTGGCTAACTTAAAATGGCGGTGAATGCTAGCTAGCCTGCTAGCACCGAAATTCGCTTTGCGGGAGCGTGAAATCATTCGAGTCAGGTTGGACTTCACCTCCACTCACCGGACACCGCGCACGCCGACACATTTTCATTCACCTACCTTTAAATTTGAGGTCAGAGGGAGGGTCGAGGATGAGGACCTGATCCAACTTGGACATCTTTAACGGAGGGGATGTACTTGGTGTCGGTATCGGGGACTGACAAGTGGAAATCCTGAATCCCCTTGCCACTACTGAGTCAAACGCTGACTGAGCTCTGCGAGCGGAGGAGCATGTGGGTACAAATACTTCAACGCGCAAGAGCACAGCCCTGTGCAGCGTCCTCGTGGCTCTGTAACTGATGAGATTATAGTACATTAAACTCGTTATACTTGTACACTGAAATACTTGGCAGGAAGAAGATCTGATAAAACGACAGGAGTCCCGCTGTGACCCTCATGATGTTAAATGTGACTTACCTTGTCCGTTTGAGGTGGAAATAACATCAAAACAAGAGCTGAGCCCGTTTTGTATAAACATCACAGGGCTGCCGCTTTGTGGGGGTAAAAACTAAGGTGCAAAGCAGGTCATAATAATGAGAAAGTATCCCATAATTATGACTCTACCTCTTAATTATGACTTTCTGTCACAAACAGATCTCAGCGTTTTTGTATATTTTCAAAAATTTGTTTTACATCGTTTGCTCAGGATCTTTTTCTTTAACTCACATGCGCTTATTTTATTTATATTTTGCACATGAAATCAATCTGTCTCCTGTCATATTATTGATAAAATAAGTTCCAATTCGAGATCTTTTCCCAAACTTATGAGAATATAAGACATTATATAGAGATGGCTCCTATGAGTTTGTGAGGACATGACTGTACCTAATACTACCTTGAACATATTTGTAATGAATTAATTCACGTATAAGCCTTTCCTCCAAAACTTTGATGGAATTCAAAAACAAACACTTTGACAATTTTAATCAATTTTCTTTGCATTCAATACAATTAACTGATACATGAGATACTACATCAATGCGGGTCCAAATCTAACTTACCATCAGATTGAGCATTCTTCATTGAGTTCATTGAGAAAAATGGTTTCTATTCATTTGATTACTGTGAAACGTTCAGCGGCATCTGTTTAAATGTAAATTATTGTTATTTTTCATGGGAGTGTGTGCAATTTCGACCTAATCCACCGGGAAAATGAGCAATTACAGAGGCTTGGCAATGATAAGAAGATAATTAAGAGCACTTGGGTCCAAACGTGAAAAATCCATAAGGCACGTATTTGTAGTCGGGATACCGGATATGTCGCAGGATCTCAGGTAGCTGATACATAGATTTTACACGCAGGGCTGGGAGGGTAAGGCGAGCAGTCATGGTATGACCCTAAAGAGTGCAGAGAAGCTTTCTGAGAAAAACAACCAAAATAAACAACCTTGTTAAATGTACCTCTGAAATGCTGTTC
Source organism: Odontesthes bonariensis (assembly GCF_027942865.1). NCBI lineage: Eukaryota > Metazoa > Chordata > Actinopteri > Atheriniformes > Atherinopsidae > Odontesthes > Odontesthes bonariensis. The sequence continues at coordinate 12,312,359 of NC_134519.1, read as the reverse complement.
AACTGTAACATAAGCATCTAAATGAAGAGGACAGACCAAGGTGTAATTATCTGTACTGTACTTTGCATTGACTACAGTCGAATTTAGAATAAATGAGCGCCAACGCGTGAGAAATTAAGACCGGCTGGGCTGTAATCCTTTAGGTGAGGTCTTTGATGAACTCAAAACATGCATTTCATCCTCAGAGCGCAAAGAAAACTCTGCACAGCAGCAGTATGAGTACTACTTTATTACAATGATTACTATACAGGAGTGAATCTGCTCTACGGAGAATACAGGGAAGCATGACTTGTGCATACAAAATGAGGTTGGCTGGAAATAATTGGCACTTTCAAGGTTAAATGTTTCCTGTACAGTTAGACGGGGGCTAACCTGCTATTAATGCATTATTCTAGCCATATCACACCGCTTCTTTTTTTCTTTTAGAACAACAGAACAAAGGCACCAGTGGGGTGATGGACATGACACTTGGTGGGAAACTCATCTCACGTGGGGGTTCGCATCGTACCAAACTCCACTGAAACAAACAAAATCTGCATTTTTTTTTTTTTTTTTTTTTAAATCAACTTTTAACAGTCAACTCTCACCTTAGCCCTTATCCAGCTTTCATCTTCCATTTCACGGTAACACTTGTGTGAAAATTAAGCCAAAGATTGTAGCCACAAGTTGGGCATTTGCTCAGATCAAGGTCTGATGAGTGTTGGAATCCAAGGATTTAAAGGTCACGCTTCATCTCTCATAAAAAGCTATGAACTGGATGTTCTTCTGGTGAGCGAGGCCATGGAAACCTGCAGATTTTTGACTGAAGTTTGGTGCCATCCCTCCCCACACACATACAGAGACCAGCATATACAGGCACACATGTTGCATTACAAACTATAAAAGAGATTTCCCTATAAAATAACACGTTGGTAAAAAAAAAAAAAAGGGACAAAAACCAAAGATATATATATTTTTCTTTCCAATCTTTTATCAAATACTGACAGGATGAGGATTTTTAGTAACCTTAAATCCATATATGCAAACGTGCTGTTATAAATGTTCTCAAGTGGTCAATCCTGAGAGCACTACTGTAAAAAACAACAAACATAATCTCATTTTCAACACGTGCGCTGACGACTAACCTCATCAGAAGTTTGTTTTAATCACACGTTTCTCAAGCCAAACACCTCACTTAGAGTTTAGTTAGCGTACACAATACAGCCTTTTATTTTAGAACATGACATGCTTCGACTGAGTAACATGCAGTTCTTGTGTCTTATTGACATTAGAAACGTCACCCTCTTTCTGTTAAAAATACAAGCAAAAGCTGATGTTTGGCAGTTGGTTTTTTTTTTACAGCCCATTCCCTGTAGTCAAATCTCAAACAATGCATGTCAGCATGTAGAGAACATCTTTAACAAATCGCTATGTAAACAATGGCAGTGTTGGTCACAGTGTTTTAGCTGGGTGTGTTATACCGTAATGATGAATCCGAGCGGTTCGCTCTACAGCGTTACAGTTAAACCCTTGGACGGGAAAACAAAATGTGCATGAAACACAGGATGAGGACGAATGTGAAGCCGCTGCGTTCGAGCTGAATGCTCCAATAACATGGGTGTGATGCATGCTTGTACACAAAAGCTCCGTACGTAGATGAGTGTAAAGTTGGTTAATGGCCACTTGAGAGCCAGGGTGCAATGAAAATCGGCACAAAAGGCAGCTGCACAAACCACAAAAAAACAGCTTTGTGAAGCACACCAGCTTAGGTAAATTGTAGTTCATTTGTGCTTAATATTGCAATTTAATGTAATTCAGTCAGAACGCCACTTGAGGGGGACAAACCGAACGCTCACGCTATCAGGGCAGGACCTGCTACACTTAAACGTGTTGAAACTGGTGTACTGACCTACAAACATAACACTGCTGGCAGGCTTTTCTATTTCTGTTGCTGACCTCGGTCTGTCCACCGGGTTGGGTCTCCGGGGGTAAGACGCTGTGTGCGTTGTGGACTGCGTGCTGTGCTGGCAGGGTCTTAGTGCTGCAGGAACACGTCGGGCCCTCCTGGTACTAGCAGCACCTCCTGGCAGATGGAGCGGGCTGTCGAGTGAGTTTAAAGGACTCGTTGCTGTCCACATCGGGGTTTTCCAGGGGTGGGATCTGTTTACCTGAAAGTTAAGAAACAGCAATCACCGACAGACACAAAACGTTTGAGCATTAAAGCTGAGATCAGTGTTTTCCAGACTGTTGTGCTCGTCACATTACAGTACAACCATTCCTCTTTTGCTTTCCTCTTTGATAACTCGGCTTTCTCGCAGCTATTCTGGTTTCAACCCTGTTGGCCGGCTGGGACCTCTCTGAGTCCTCCTGGCTGTCTTCGAGTTGTCTGCTTGGTCGCTGTGTAGCGAGACGGCCGAATTGCAGCACTGCTCAAAATATATACAGAAACTTTTCATTCACAATACAGGGCACTATAAACTCGCCATGCGATGCACCAAAAGTAGCGTAAGGAGGGTGCACGCTACGTCAGCAGAAGTAGGCCACGATGCGCTGCAGCTGACAGCCAACGACGTCTGCTCCCTGTGGTTACTCTTGGTGGGACTATTTTTTTTTTTTAAAACTGTCTGCCCTTTCAAAACAGCTTGTGCAGAAGGTTTTCCGTGATTCTGAGAAACAAACCATCTTCAAGTTGGGTTAGCGGTTTCCTCCCGTGAGCACTAACACGCACGTTAGCTTAACTCTGTGAAGGCTGAACGGTGCGAGTGTGATAGGGTGTTAACTCTGTAACAGGCCTCTGAACAGGACAAAATGTGTACAGCTGACACACTGAGGAATGGTTAAGGTTAGCGTTATCCTACCAACCAAGCACTGAGTCACTGGCACAGCCATTTTCTCTTTAGGCCTCTTCAGACTAGGGCTGTAGCGATACACTAATCTCCCGATGCGATACTGTACACGATATTCAGCCAACGATACGATTCGAGACACTTACATAATTTTCTGGGGCAAACAAAAGGGACAGTGTGATTTGACATGAATCGTCGCTGATTTGACTGGTGGACCGACCTTTGAACTGGAAGGACAACACAGCCAGATAAACGGAAACAAACGAACATGTCACAAACGTGAGAGCTGTGCACTTTATACAACATTTTTATGAATTAATTTATCACCGTTTTGTATCATGTGACCCCCTGGCATTGTATTGTATTACTTTAATGTTCTGCGTTTTCACTAATTGTAACGTCTGACTTTTCAATAAAGTTTGCTTTAAAAAAATAAATAAATAAAATAAAAATAAAAAAATAGATACTCGCGGCTGAAAAATCGATACTTTATCGGGAAACGAAATATCGATATATATCGCAGTATCGATAAAATTGCTCAGCCCTACTTCAGACATTGGATACCCAACTGTTGGATTCAGTGACATCTAGCAGCAAAGTTTCAGACTGTAACCCACAGAACAACCCTCGCTTCACCCTCGACATAAAAGCTTGTATTAGTATTAATGAGATTATGGTGGTCACTTGAAACTTTAGAAACATGAAAACCCTCGTTGCATTTTAACGAGGCAAAATGTGGACCTGCGGATATAAACAGACCATTCTAAGGAAATTAAATCTCTACTCTTATCAAAATCTAGTTATAAATATCATAGAGCATTTCTCCAAATAGGTCCCACTAAATGTTTCACAGTGTAGCTTTAAAAGGAGAGGAGTCCGTGTCTGAAAGAGGCTTTAGTCAGAATATACCGACACATTTCACAGATGAAACCTACTGATTTTCTGAAAAAGCTCCTCCACATTGACAGCATTTCTGGCGCTGGTCTCGATGAAAATAGCTGCGATTGATTCAGCAAACTCCTTCGCTTCCTTCATAGGAACTTCCCTGTGAAAGACAGCGACTTGTTTGGAAAGTTTTCATCTCGGACTTTCTTTAATTCTGTTTCTAATAGGACTGATGTGAACAAACGCTGAGGATGATACACAAGGAGTAAGATGTTTTTCTTATACTTTCACGCATCTCTGCTAAAGAAAGACTATCAAAGCTTAGCCCAAAAGCCAAAGAAAAGAAAATGAGCCCACCTGATGTCTCCTAAATCGTTCTTGTTCCCTGCTATGGCTACAACTATGTCGTCTGGGCCGTGTTCCTTCAACTCCTTCACCCACTTCTTCAGCGTCTGGAAAGAGTCCTGGATAACAGCAGCACACCGTGGTCAACACTGGGATTGGTTTCTTTACGAGGATATGCCACGCATATCTTTAAACTGGTGTCATGCAGTCAGTGCATTAGTGCTTCCTTTTTTTTAAGTTTCCATAAGCCAACCAGGAAAGAATGACATTTATAGGTCAGTGAAGCACAGCATCCCAAAGTGAAGGAAAAGCAACTCAATTTCACATCAGACTCACAGTGTCAAACCAGCTTCTTCATTTAGATTCATTCAGGGAAGCAGCTTGTCACCACCAAATATTCCCAGCTGGTTTGGAAAAGGTAGGAGTTACACTCACCAGTTTAGTTATGTCGTAGACGATGACAGCAGCAGCCGATCCTCTGTAGTACATAGGAGCTAATGAGTGAAACTGAAAAAGGACAACACATATGAACTTAAAAAAAAACAATCAACGACAACCTGAAAGAGCGCACTTAAATCTGACAGATGCAGCGTGCTGTATGACGAGTACACCCATGGAAAAACCTACTCTCTGCCTAGTTTCAACACTCATGAGGTTTGGATAATGGATAATGGATCAGTGAACACATCAGCCTAATAACAAGCATCGAGACACATCTGGCTTGAGAGCATTTATATTTAGAAAGTGGCCTCAATGCAGCAACAAAAGAAATGCTGTGGGCCTGTATCAAAATCTAAAAATATGTATTAGCTGGTGTTTTACCATCATTACTGTTCAAAACCTGTGCCTTCGGCAGGTCTTTGCTTCTGTCGACACCCTGCTACATTCACAGCATCTATATATATATCTATATATATCTATATCTCTCTCTCTATATATATATATATATATATATATATATATATATATATACACACACACATATCCCCACCTAAAGCTGCATCTGAGCAAGGGTTTAAAGAGTTTTTAATGTTGTCTGCATGCGTCATGAAATGTGCTAAGTAAGTGAAACTGTCCCTGCTTCGGTCAGCAGAAACACGCATCACATTTTCTCCGTGTTAACGGCACCACGTGCAACACCAACAAGGGATATCCTCAACGAAACTTTGCTCCACGGTGCCACTAATGGTCAGCAACGCCACAGCGTCTCTTTTGTTTGTCTGCCGCCACCAGACATCATAAAACAACATACTTGCTTATTACATTACAAGTTCCCGAAAAGGCAAGACTCCGCAAAGTCTGTTCAGATTAGCGCGGGGCAAAGAGGTGTGAATGCGCCGCGTTGTTCGCAGATTCCCACATGGAGGACAGATCTTAAAGAGAGTCTGATGTCATCAGACATCCGAACCAACAGGTCTCAACTTATTGTTTTTCACACACGAGCACTGGTTTTTCCATGCAGTAAGCAAGTTTGGCAAGCTTTAGCTACACCACCCACCCCAATCAAATGAATCACTGCGATGTCTCATGGCCCCTCTCCTTCCTTCTTTTTTTTTTTTCCCAATAGACACATTTACAATAAATGCCTTTAAAGTTTCACTTATTGTTGCAGATAACATTTCCAAAAGGCCTGTAGGAGCAGACGGCTCCAGAGGACATGAATACGGATACCGGCTGATAAAACTGCTTCACTTGACACCTCCCAGTCAAGCTTGTTTGGTCCAGAAGGAGAGGAATTTATTCTGCTTAACACCGATGCGGTTCAAGATTTTTCTCAGAGAGAACACACATCCCCATCAGACCTGCAGCTTTGCTTTACTGAGGATCTATGGCAGGGATACCCACATCTGGTCCTCGAGGGCCCGCTGTCCTGCAGGTCTAAGATGTTTCCTGATTCAGATGGATCTCTTCAAAAAGATTGTTAAGTTCTGCACAAGCTGCTAATGATGCACTGATCTGAATCAGGTGTGTTGAAGCAGGGAAACATCTAAAACCTGCAGGACAGCGGCCCCTCGAGGACCCATGGTATGCAAGGAGTCACATTTAAGGATTTATGTTTTATTCAAAAATATAAAGTGAACTGCAAATACGCGGCTCCTCTAGCCTGGTGTCGCCTTTAAAACTGCTTGAAATGAAAGTTGCTGAACTTGCTGGATGAATTCAGAGCATTTTTTTTTTAAAAAGATGCTGATGACCTGTCATTTTTATCTTTTGATTTTATGATTTAGGCCTGATCCTTAGCCCCACCCCTTTGTTTTGCATAAGTAAGGCGCTCCTTTTCTTTCAGGGAATCAAGAAGTAGTGATTATTAAACTGAAACTTTGAGAGCCTCCTGGACAGCTAGATGACACAACTCGTTGATCCTTAAGGAGCACTTTACGTCTGCAACACAGAAGGGTAGGACTAGGACCGAGGGGAGGAACTGGGATTGGCCATAATCATGCATTTAGATGCACACTGAATTCTGTGTAGACCCAGTGTTAATTCTGATGCATTTGCATGTTTGTACGTGTTGTAACCAAACTGCTGCTGCTACGCTGTCTGGGCCAGGACGCCCAAGGAAGAGAGCTCTCTGATCTCAACAAGTTTTTCCAGGTTAAGTCAGAGTAATCATGAAAAAAAGATATTAATAAAAATATTGTGTATAAAATATATTAGGCCCTTTTTTTAAGTAAACTATAGCAAGTAATTTAATTTCCAGGAAGAATACTTCAAGTATATTAGGGAATGAGCCTAACGACTGACCTCTAATCTGTGGTCTTATTTGTAATTATGTGAAAATGTTACCCCCTCATAAATTAAACATATCACTCAATGGGGGAAAGCTAGCAAACATGCCATCAATATGCAAGTTGTTGATTCTTTTGAAGTGTCTCCTAAACCAGATTTGCATAAAACATTCATCAGGATACGTGCTCAAAATTGCCAATGAATTCATTAAAAATGAATACATCTCATAACCTTTGAGCCCTGTGTGAGTCACTCTGTGACACAAGTGTACCTCTGATGATAAGTGTAATGGAAAATTGACTTTTAGTTAACATTTCTGAATGGCTACTCACCCGTTCCTGTCCGGCTGTATCCCAGATAAGAAACTTGTGCAGTTCATTACCACATGGCACCGTCTTGGTCAGGAATGATGCTCTGTGGATGATGGAGTGCATTTCACAACAGTGCCTCTAAAATTCTTAAAAAAGATCTGTCCAAGTCAGGAGGAAATGAATAAGACTGAAAATGAGGGTGGTTACATCATAAAAAGAGGAAAAACAGAGCGATGACGGTGGGTTTAGTTGTTCAGAAAGATCCACGAGTTTTGACTTTTGTCATCTAATCTGTGTCGGTTGGTCACCTGCTGTGTCTTATAAACTGAAGTTAAACTGAATGTTTCAACTTACAGACCGAGTGCTACGGGCCTTGTTTGTGTTAACACTTATTAAGTGTGTAGCTGTGCACCGAATGACTGTAAAAACAACAAAAAAAGAAGATGACAACACCTAGTATTAAACTTTAAACAACTTCTAATATCAGCTTGTAGCATTACTTTATGTAGTTTGGGGCTAAATAATCCTCGGAAGCGAAGGAATGACAACTTCTCCTGTCATCAGTAGAAGTAGACTAACTTGTGCTTTTTTTGATTCTTAAATAATCTACATCAGCAGACGTCTGAGGACACTAAGCCAATTAATCAGTTAGATGGGAAGTTTTCATTTTAGAGAGAAACAAGCTTTCAATCTTTTGGAACTGAACTAATAACAAGCCTTCAATTGGCTTTAACTGAGGTACAAAAGACAACTGAAACCAGGGCTAAATGAATTAACGGTCGTACTATTGATGAGTTCTGCCGTAATCGGTTCTATTTATAGTGGCGAATGTAGCACAGAGCTCGATATCAACAGTTTTTTACAAACCAAAAGTATAGAAATGCTCCTTGGTGCGCCTGTGTGTTTCTGCGCAGTGCTCCCTTGAGTCATCAAATTTTTGCAGGGTAAAGACCCACATTTTTCTTATGCCAGTAATGGGGCTCCAGATGTCCTTTTTTTTTTTTAAATATCATTTTATTTTGGTACTATGACCAACACCGCCAAGCAGGAGCTGGATGGATTCGTTTCCTTCTGTTGCTGGTACTCACCCTATGGTCGGGCTTATGTTGTGATCAAAATGGTCTTGAACAAATCGGCAAACAATGCTGGATTTACCAACTCCAGTGTCCTGCAAACAGGAGGACAAACATCAGTCACAGCACATGAAAACAGAGTAACTATGAACCCAACTGATTCTGCAACTGTGTGGTCACAAGCTCATCCCATCAGTTTATTTAATTAAGCCCAACCATTCTGCAACTAATGCTTGATTTGACAACAAAAAAAACTAGTTAACTGAGTTGTCCCATGTACTTAGTGTTCAGTCCCTTTTTATCATCCCAAATAAAGAACTGCCTTCGTAGTTCCATATTAAATATGAATATCTACAATAAAGGCTTGTCATAAACATACTAATGTGTAACTGGGGCAGTGTATGACTTTGTTGACTCAAAATGAGTCTTGATGAGCATGTCAGGGGCCTGTGGCGGAGTGCACAGGCCTGGTAAACGCCATGAAGCTCTGAAAAGTACCCAGTTTGACTTTACTTATTTTATAAAGTACACTTTTACGGTCAGAACGATGCAATTCCGGTCTAAAAGTCTATAAAAAGACACGGTTGCGTTTTGCTAACACAGCAAGAAATCTAACGGCTCGCAATGTAGCGGTTGGTCAGATGCTGACGTCATGGGTGATAAACTGTTGGAGTCGTTAAATATTAAAGAGGAAACGCAAAGTAAAAACACTATTGTGCCGGTTAAAAACTAAAAAAAAATCTGTCGATATAAGGAAACAAATGTGAAAGGACCACTGAGTCCGCCGGACTATGCGCTGTTGTGGTTTTCAGACGACAAGCTATCCATCATAGCCCAAGTTTTCTGACGTAGGAGGACAAAAACAGCTTTAAAAATATCAAAACTTGACTGAACATCGACATCAACGTTTAGTTACTGAGGTGGTGTTAACGTCAACATGTTGTCGGTTAGTTCCAGTCGCAGCCGACTGAAGGAATTTTCCTCAAAAAAGGATCAAAAACATCTGTCACTTACCCCTAAAAGGCAAACTTTGAGCTCCCTTATAGCCATGGCAAGTTCTGGAAGTTTCTAAATCATCATTTGTGCGTGTTAGCTCAGTGTCTTTGTCTCATCATGCTTGACACTGCTTAATTTTTTCTTTTTTTTTTCCTTTTGTCGGTTAAAGTAGAAACCCAGCCCCTGAGACAGACAGAATGACCATCTACTTTCAGATGCTGGCAGCCCTTGTAGCCTAAAAACAGAGCTTCCGGGGGAAGCTTTCAAAATAAAAGCTTCGTAGTTTATTTCGGCCTGTTAGCCAGGTCTGTGTTTCTAAGAGGATGATTTCAAATGTATTCCAGCATTGTTAAGGAGAAAAAAAAAAGAGTAGAAATTACAACTAACAACAGTGCATTCACCTCTTCTTAATTAGAATTTGAATGCATAATATGGAAAAACATCACCTTGTTGATGAATTCTTATGATCAGCCAGCTCAGCTGTTCTGGGGCATTAGTGACCTGACTGTGACCCAGTGACGGCAGATGTGGCAGGATGAGAACAGTCATCCACCAGTGGAAAGGTTGGTGATTCAAATTCAAAGCAAAATAATAGAGGTGGGTGACAAAATGACAGGAAGACTAAAATCAGCTCACAAACATTTAGAACGTTAGAAAGTGTAGCAGAGAGGGGTGAGGTGGATTTCATCAGAGATCGGCATAAGTGGATTGGGGTGTTGTTTTTCTAGCTGATGATGTCACAAATAGCGTCATCAGGTAACAGGGGGGAACCTTCTCAGTAGGCAACATGGACGGGAACTCACAGCCAACAGCTCAACAGCCGAGGTGCAGATGTATACCTTCTCAATGACACATGCCCGGGATCTCCAACTCCTTTACTTGTACCGCTCTGTCTGCAGTCTCTGTCCACCCGTAGAGCATGTATATTTTATACTGGGCAATCAGTAAATGCTCTTTGAAAGTCAGACCATCAATAACTGAGCAAAAAAAAGGTTGGTGCAAGTGCCTTTATCTCAATGAACAAAGTCCAACAATGAGTTGGGGTGCCTGTTGCTACAAGACTGGCTGCTGGCTGTTGACAGTTGAGCTGCATGAGCCAAAAACAATCAGGTTCTAACCTGTTTCTTCATTTAAATAACAAATTGGATAGGGGTTCATTATGAAAGCAAAGCAGTTTTAAGCACTTTTCTGGGTTTGAAAACAACACATTAAAATTCATGCATTTTCAAGGATTTCTATTACCTGCAAGAACCCTGCTGTTATTACTCAGTATGCGAGTATGAATGGGTGAACGTGGCTCGTACTTAAGAGCTTTGGGGGTCAGCACGGCCAGAAAAAAGCCTCATGCAAATGTAGTCCATTTGACATCTAGTGGTTTCCAGATTTTGGGCGTGTGGATCTGGGCCAGTTTGGGCTGAGAACTGGTACTTTTGGACCATCTATGGACTGTGTATGATGTACAGTATTTTGAAATAAAGCTGACCCGGTTAAGTTTAATCACCCAGAGCAAGGGGAGTGTTGTCTGGCTGACCCGCACCATTCATACCTCATTTGGGCCATATTATTTCAAATGACCTGCCAGATTTGGCATTTCCAGCAAGAAGTATTAAAAGGAAATGTTACTTGTGCCATGACACTATTGAGATAATACTATTGTAGACCAGCGTATATATGAACAGAAAGCTTAAAGTGACAAATAACTGTATATTAAATTCAGCTTAGATTAATATTTCATGCAACTGCAGAAGAAACTATTGGACAAAAGTCTTATTCAACTGAAATTTTTTCTCCTCATTGGAAGACAGGTGACAAATACAGTTAATATTCAGGTAAAGCTTGGATAGTTACACTCACTGGCCACTTTATTAAGTTACACCTTGCTAGTAAATAGTTGGATAGTTGGCCATTGTATTCAAGGTAAACACAAGAAACTTGTGCTTAAGGGAAAAAAAATGGACCAGACTCTGAATAATTCCCTATTCTCCCTATATAGATCAGTGAGCAATGCTGACCATCATGTCATTGGGGTCATCAGGTGGGAACCTCCTTAATTGTAATACAGTTAAACTCATTGTCATGTTCAAGAAACCAGTTTGAGATGATATGAGCTTTGTGACATGGTGCATTATCTTTCTGGGTCCACATCTATATATATTCGTTAACGTGTTGAATTTGACATATTCATAGAATAAATTAATCGTGCCCAAAAAACTAATTTCGCGTTAAAATTCAGTTAACTTGTGTTAATTTTGAGAGCCCAGTTACTCGTGCTTTAATTTTGAAAGAAACTTGTCCCATATCCGGTTGTTTTCCTGCGGTTTTTTTTGTCCAACTTTACAAGACTATTTTCCAAGAGAAACTAGTTCAAGCAGCGACAAAACAAGCTGGGTGGCTCCACCGTGTCTTCATTACCGAGGGCTCGACTCCCGAGTCCAAAGCCAGCATCCTGAAAACGGATGCGGGTTTTATTTAGTCTGGGAGCGAGTCATGGAAAATGCTAAACATGGAATAAACCATCAGTCAGAGCAAAAAAAGGTAAATCTTCAAGCTGCTGAACGAAGAGACCGACTCAGATCAACACTTTATTCTTCACAGCATTAGTCTGTCTGCGACAATCTGCTACAAAAGCTCTGAACAATATGAAAATAACCTCACGAGAAGCTCCATCTGGCATGTGTCCGTTTCAGTCACAGGGTGAATAATCATGAGTCCAGATGAGATCGCCACGATTTGCCCGTGACCAAAGCAGGAGCAGTCACACTAGCATCGTCTATGTAGGTCATTAACGATAAGAAAAGAAAAAAAAGCGAACATATGACAAAAGAGAAGTGCTGACAATACAGTTTGTTTGCAATTTTACAAGAATATACAGAAAGTTAAGTAAGTCAGGCCATGCCTACGCTTCAAATAGCGATGAACAATGCAAGTACTTTGCAACAGTTATGGATCTACTGTGAAATGATTGACTTTCTTGCTTTCATTTTTCAGCTGATGCCATGGATGACGTCACAATAATTTCCAAAGAACACGATCAAATACACAGTAAAAACTAAATCAGGCCGCTGCATATCCGCACACAGATCTGTTAAATCCACATTAAACTGAGCAAAAGGTCATTTTCCCACTTTCCCTCGTTTTGTACAGGAGACGCAGAGGTAACAGAAAAGGTCGACTGGAGTGGCTTCTGTCCAGAGTTAGCAGGGATGACTTCGGCTGCGAAGCGCGACACCACTGTGCGTTTGTGCATCGGCTGTTCAGAGACAGGGAAGCGCCTACAATAGATTTACTCATATATTACTAAAGAGCTGCAATTTAAATCAATTCATTTCTTCAACTGTCATCGGTATTCGTCAGAATACAACTTAAATATATAACACACAGACAGACCGATCAGAAATTCTTCAAAAAGCTTCTGTATTACTGGTTCTCTGGGAGTTGTCTCTTTAATTATGGCACAGTGGTCTCTTTGCATTAAGGTAAGGGTTAAACTTAGCGACAGGGACTTTAATTACACCTGCTTTTGTGATCATTTCTTGACTCACTTACCAGTAAAAATAAACTTTGAGCGATCCATCTTACACCCTGCCCCCCATTCCCCTTCAGGAATCCCTACATTTCCTCTTTCTCCTCCTTCACACAGGCTTGGCACAGCAGATTTGAAATTATGGTCCCTGTGAGTCCTACACAGTTGTAGCCAGTCATCTGCTACAGCTGCTACTCTGTTTCTAGAATTTGTGTTGGGTTTTTTTTTGTGGGGAAATGAAAAACAAAGCCAGGACACCACAGACTACATGACAGATTATTTTTCTTTAAGGCCACCACTTGGTGGACGCGGTCACTAATGTGCGACTCTACAGGATCACTGAGATCTCACATGTTGGTGTCTCTCCTGTCTTTGCTCGGCGAGGGCTTTGAGGGATCCTTTGCTGCCTTTCCATTGGTGGAGGCAGGCGTTTCGGCAGAGGCTGGGGCAGCCGCGGCAGTGACGGAGCGCTTGGTTTGCTCCTCGCTGCGGGGCTCGGGGCTGGGCTGCGTGGGAGGAGCCTGCTCGGCGGGCGGCTGGACGGTCAGTTCCTGCTGTTGTTTGTGGCTCTGCAGGAGGCGAAGCTGCACTCTGAGCTCCAAGATGGCTTCCTGCTCTTCGTGGATGGCCTGGTTCAGGTGTGTGTTTTTGTTCTGCAGAGAAACAAAATGCAGCCAATGTATTAATGTCTTTTTTTTTTAGCACTGCATCCAACAGTATTCATACAGATTATAAAACTAAGCCAAAATGCAGAAGCAGTCTGTAAAAGACTAAGCACACCCCATGAATAAATAGCTGAACCAACCATCTTTAGCCACAATAATTTGATGTTATGGAGGAATTTTGGCTCGCTTTTCTTTACAACATTGCTTCAGTTCGCTTTAGGTTTGCGGGCCTCTAGAGTACTTTGGTATACGGAGGAGTTCATGGCGGATTTAAAGTGCCCAAACATGAGTTCACGATCAAATATTTCCACTGTCCAAAGGACACTGTTCCAGGAGTTTGTTCAGATGCAACTTTAGAAACCTAAGCTGTGCTGCCATGTTCTTTTTTTAGAGAGAAGAAGCTTTCTCCTGCAACCCTTCCAAACATGCCGTACTTGTTCAGTCTTCTTCTAATTGTACGGTCATGAACTTTAACATTTAACTGAGGCCTGTAGAGTCTGAGCTGTTTGATGACTGCACACAGATGTTAGGGTTAACTAAGGGGTAACCTGATCAAATGTACCCGATTAACAGCAACCAGCTGTTAATTAACCTCTTAATTCCTACTGAAGCAGTGAGGGTGGACTTCTGCATTGATAAGTACCTGAAGATGTCTTTCCTCTCTTTTTTTTTTTTATGCGATACATTGAACGTTAGAATTGAAAGAGGTCGTGCTTTCTGCTTTGTTCGAGCGTGCACGATGAAACAGCACCGGTGACATCAAGCGGCACAAACAATGATAAATGTTTTCTCACTTCCAGTTCCTCGTTTTGTTTCTGCAGATCTTCCAGTATCATCTGAAGCTCCTCCTCATCCTCGCTCTCACTTTCACTGTCTGACGAATATTCCTCCGTTTCACTGCGACCTTGCTGCCGACTGATGAGGAACACAACGACGGGTTACAGTGGGGACCCTGCAGTCCACGATGACAAAGACCGCTGTGCGTCACGTTCTCACCTCTGTATGTCGGCAATCTCCGCCCGCAGCCTCTCGATTTCCTCCTTCTCAGTAGCAATCTGCCTCCGCAGCACCTGTTCAAGAGAGATCAGCTCCTCCTGCTCCGTCAGGATCTCATTTTCCTGATCATCCAGACGAAGGGAGGACAGCAAGTTTATAAAATGAGACGGACAGCATTTGTAAATGAAGGTTTGGCTGCTACATTGTTGGTCTAAGTATGTCAAAGTCTTTGTATTAATTACTCACTTGTGCCAAAAGTAGGTTGATTACTTCCTCCTCATTCTCAGTCATTTCCTCTTTTGACACATCTTCCTTTGACAGGCTGGCTATCTCCTGAGCTATCTTACTCTCACAAGCCTGAAGCACAACAGAGGACAGTTAAACAGATAAAGGATACATCCAACCGAGGCCACTTCTCCGTGTGTACCTTAAAAAGAGACTAACTGGCTCATTCACTCAGGTCCATTTTGGTTACATCACAGCACATAAGAAGCCATGTGATCAGCTAAAATTACTCGTGTTAAAAACTAACATATTTGTGACTCCTGAGCTCTTAAAAGGGTTCTTATTGAAGCCATCTTGATAAGAGATGAGTAAACATTCAGAGTGACAGCTCACCTGGCGTTTCGCCTCCCGCAGCTTGCGTTTAAGAGCAGTCAGGATCCTCTGAACCTCCCAGAGTCGCTCCTCTTTGGACAAGTCCTTCACACCTGCCTGCAGGTCCCGGTGCAGGCAGTTCAGCAGGAACTCCTGTACAAACAAACAAACAAACAAAAAAAACTTTATATCACCACTTCAAATGTACCTGATGATGAGGTTTAGGTAACTGCAGGAGCCAAACAATGAAAAATGCAAAGTGGCTGCATAGAGTGGCAAATTAAAGCTGATAATCGATTAAAATTTAAAAAAGCAGGTAGAGAAGCATGAGCGGTACTTTTAAACAAACATTTGGCTTGTTTAACTTCTTAGAGTCGTTTTATTTCTCCGTGTCAGTTTGACGCAGAGCCTCCGTAAGCGATCTTCTTTATGCTTATGAAGAAGTACAGAACTGCAGTGGAACACTTAAAAGCGGTAATAATTAATCATCTCTTCATGCAAGAATATTTTAAAACATGTGACATTTATTTGCTGCAGCTGATTCGTTCGTAGAGCAGAGAAAAACATTAACTCCTCACGTTGACTAAGCTGAAAACAGCAAATGTTTGTCATCATGTTGTTTGCAGCCAGGCAGAACCCACCTGTCGTCGGATCTCCTCTTTGATGCTCTCCTGCGTTTCGGGCAGAGCCGGCATCGTCGCCATGTTGGACCAGCGGAGCGGCCGCACCACCGGCTTGAGGACGACGTCTCCAAACAGCTCCTTCACATGGGTGAAGAAGATGTAGAGAACACGATTCCCAATCTGAAAGAAAGACGAACTGATCAGCAGAGGAAAATGAGCACAGAGCAGACGACCCGAATCCACCCTTCAGCTGCACATGTGCACTCGTTTCTCTGAAACAGAAATTCATGCATATTTACTTGGCCTCGTTACGCTGAGCCGAGATTCCATCTATTAACTCAACGGCGTGTTTTTTATTCTTTAACAGTGTTGTGGCTACTGGCGTAAGTGGAGCAGCCACAGAGACGTCTCCTCTGAGGATAAATCAGTTTCACTAACAGGGTTCCAGAGATGAGAGGGTTTGGTTTAGCCCTAAAACTGAAGACCCACATTTCTATTTATAATTTAGTTTGCCTTCTGTTGCTGAGCTAGACTTCTCTCCAACATTTGATCATGTTTTTCTCCTAGCTGCCCCCCCCCCCCTCTGACCTGTATGGTGGGGTTGAGGACAATCGAGATATTCTGTATGTTCATCTTGGTGTCTGCCTCCCTGGCGATGACGTGGTCCATGTGTGTGACGAGCCAGGACAGAAGAAGTCGGCTCTCCGGTGGCACTTCGACGAGCAGCCTCTGGAACTCCGTCATCTTCTCGGCCTCCACCTGCCGACCGCAGGCGTCCTCGAACCGCTGGGCCATGTCTCGACCGAGCAGGTTCTCAGGCAGCTCGCGGAGGTACTGCTTCAGCAGGCTGGCAACTGTGTGAGGGTCGTACTCCTCCAGGCAGGGACACTCCTCGCGGTCATATGCCGCTTTTAGTTCGTCCACCTTGGACTTCATACCTGACAGCAAGAGAAATCAACGTGAGTAATCAGGAAAAAAAAAAAAACACACCTCATAAGATGGAGTATAATTAACAAAAGTCTGATACCTGAAACCCGGTAGATGCCCTCACACTTCATGCCATAACTTTCAATGTAGTCCACGCATTCTCTGAAGACGGCTGGCAGCTGGAGGCCGTCATACAGGGCTGTCCTCTTGACAGCTTCAGCCAAGGGAGCTCCAAAGATGGGCCTGAAAGTGGGGGTCTCCACCGGGACCGGCTCTGCCTCTGTGGTGGGCTTTTTCTTCTTCTTCTTTTCCTTCCACTGTTTGACCACATCTGCAGCCGTCAGGTCCTTTGACTTCTTGTCTTTGGCCTTGTCCTCTTTGGGACCCTTCTCCTTCTCCTTCACCTTAAAGTCCTTCTCTTTCTTCTTGGAGAAGCTTGGTTTCTTGAACACGTGGATTCCCTTGGAGCGCTTCATCTTGGAAGGGCTCTCGGCTTCATCCGCTGAGCTGTCCTCCTGGAAGGCGGCGTATCCCTCCGCTGCGAAAGAACGAGTGAAAAGAGGCAGAAAGGGAGGGTTAAATCTGATGGGAGGAACACTCCTGTGCTCTTATCTTCCTACTACGACAGAACTATGATAGCAGTGAAACAGAAACAGGAAGAGAGATGCGCGTGAGAGAGATGATAGCAGCAGAGAATGGGGACTTGGAAAAGAGGTCAGCCACCAATTTAGCATAACTCCCACAGCACCTTACACCTCTCCTCTACAGCCACGGTTTAAGTCGTTTTCCTCCGAGCAAAAAAGATCGTCTCAAAAATAGTTAGTGTCCTCTTCTCGATTTTAGTGTCCGCTAATTATATCTGCTGTGGGTTTCCCTCAGAATAAAGCCTGTGTGCCAGACTGCTATCGGAGACACACCTTTATCGGGCTCTGTGGGCGTGCCCTGAAACTGTCCATCTCTTCCTCTCTCCCACCATACACTACTGTGGGAGCTAAACACAGACATGGAAAAAAATAATAAATCAGGATACAAAGTGGACAGCGGTGAAAAACAGCCCCCCTCCTCCTCCTCCTGCACTACAGGCAGCAACAGGATGGAAAGGTGGGAATCTTTCTCTTAACTGACAGCTAGTTTCCTCAGTCGTCGGTTCTCTGAACTGCTGCTTACTGGTCTGAACCAGATGACCTGTGTCCAGCCCTTAAAACTACGAAAACACCATCTAATAATGGAATTTATTTCCCATTAGCTGCCAGTTTCTCAATAAACGGCCATTTGCACATGAGCTATATACTGACCAAGTCAACAATGTGAATGCTAAATTGCAAAATCCTAGAACGTTTATAACAGTGAGAAATAAAGCACAGAGGAGCGTTTAGTGGTGACCTACATGTGCCCCATAGTGGGAATCTTCCAGTGAACTGTGGTCATTCTCAAAATCAGAAGTCACATTAATATCTTCCCACGAGGACATGGTTTTGTTAAATGTGAAAACTTTTCAGTCCATAAAAAGGTGGAAATAAATAATTTTCCATTTATCTCCATTTCTTTGTTTCCCAACCTATTGAGGCTTTATCTAACATCCAGGAAATAGACGGATGTATCTGAACTAGCTAGCCACTGAGTGTCACTACAGTCCGCCTTGCTAAACACCATTAAAACAAGTTAAAAGAGGGTTTAAAAGATGTTAAATCCAAATTTATTTTCTCTCCTCAAAGAGCTGCACCTCTCACACGCATGCATATATCGCTGTTACCAACTGTGCGTTATATGGTGTATTAAACTGTATTTTGGACTGTTAAGAGGTGAAAACGTTAATCATCTGAGCAACAAATCACATTTTCTGTGGCGATCCACTTCCCGACAGGTAGAAGAAACTCTTCTGCAGTCACTTAACCATCAGAGTTAATCAAAATTAGGAGCAGTTCAATTCAATTTGACGCGTTCAGTCCTTTTTAACAAATTGTAGCGTTCACTTTGGGATTCTCCTGGTACTGTTGATCAGCACTTTGTAGTTCGGATGTTTGATCGTTATTCATCTTTTTTCTTTCTATTCACGTGTGGATATTTTATGCCGCTTCTTGCCGTCCTCCTGTTGCTATAACACGGTAATTTCCCTGCTGAAGGACTAAATAGATATCATCTTATTCTAATATTATAGCTCAAGTCAAGACCTCTGGTATCAGAATGTATCTGTAAATATCTAAATTCACGTGTCAGAATCAGACTGAAACCCAAACCAAAGGTGATCAGTGCATCTCCAACTAAAATGCCTTTTTCCTGCTCATTTAATGGCACTATCACGTGATAAGCCTGATAATATTTCAATGATACACATACACAACAGGAAGAAAGATTTACTGGAACATAAATATTGGAGTAATAAACTGAAAAGGTTCTGTTCCTTCTTTCTAGACTCTGGCTACAAAAACTGAACCGTGCACAATTTGATGGTTCTGTAGAGGTTTTTGCTCACTCTTATGACTTCTTTAAGGCTAGTCGTGCATTTTAAAGATACGTTTTACCTTCAATAGCAACTGTTTTTCTACAAATAAGCACTGCCTCCAAGTTTTTGGGCATTTTGTTCAGTTAAAACCTAAATGTACTATCATCAGCGCTGTGGTGTTTTATTTTGGTCATTTTAAATAATAATAATCAGGTTAATATGAATAAATAATCATTTCCTTCAGTGTCTGTCCGGCAATGGTTGTTATTGTTGTTCTTTTTCTCATAACGCTTCTGTCAACATCATCATTGATTGGTTTTCAAGTCATGCTAAAGACCCTTTAAATCTGACTTGTGCATCCAGTATAAAAAGAAAAAAGATCAATTTTTTTTTCAGACAAGAGTTACAAAAGTCAATCTGGATCTACTCTGGATCAGCTGAAACACTCAGTTTATTTAAGTCCAGGTTGAAGACACACCTATTTTCAGCTGCATTTAAATAAAGCTCCAAATCTGAAGCTTGAGTTTCAAAACTTAATCACATTTTTACAACTGATTTTATCTATTGTTCTTATTTCTTTCTTCTTTGTTTAAAACTTAAATCATGCTTTTTATTTCTACTGTTTTAATGTATCTGTAAAGCACTTTGAATCGCCTTGTTGTTGAATTGTGCTCCACAAATAAACTTGCCTTGCCTACTAAAGCATGGATTTAGGTTGGTGGTCTCAACGTGGCTTTATGCTACAAAGTGACACACTTGAACAGCAAAATCTTTTTAGTGCACACTGCATCATCGCAGAACCTTTGATTAAACTCCAGCCTCTCCCGTCCTACGTTTCCCGTGCGTCTCTTTACTCTCGACTGTACAATAAGCACAAAAATGGTAGTGAGTCAAAGCCGTTTCTTACTCCTTTTCTCCTTTTTCTTGAACTTGTTCTTCTTCTTGCCGTGCTCTTTGTCGTCGTCTGAGACGTAGACGTCAGGGGGCTCGTGGTGATGTCCATCGTGAGGCGGCGATGGCTCGCCAGTGCGATACAACCCGGGGAACTTGGTGGGGCTGATCTCCTCGGAGCTGGGGGTGCGGGCCACGCCCCCTGCATGCTCCGCCCTGCGCTGCTCTGCAGGGCTGCTGCTGGGGGGCAGGAAGCACTCGGTCATGGCTTCTCCGGCCTTATCGCTCCTCTGACTGGCACATCATCTCTCCATCACACCTGCAGTGGACAGAAGTGTTAAATGCTGACACAAAGTAATCTAGATCCCCAAATCTTGTGTTAGTCCTGTGAGGGATCCACTCAAAATCAGACAACTTTGCCTGTGCAGTTTAATACAAGAAGATACTTATGGAATTCATCATATTTATACCGAGGCTGAGGTGGACACATCGTCAGATGTCACAAAATGGTTTACTCTTAATCTAGACTAAGATTAACAATGACTAATAATGCAAGTAGCAGTATAAAAGTATATTTCTCCCCCTTCTGTACCTCAGTGATTGAATGACGACTGCTTGAAAAGTTCAACTGCAACAGTGATTTCCTCCCACCAGATGGGGCTTCTGCCATTCAAACAATCACACACCCTTCTTCTAACAGGTCTCATCTGACAGCCACTTGGCAAAAACAAAACCACAGTCCTCTTCATGAACCCCAGAAACAGTCATGTCTGATACTGTTGTGGTGACTTCAGATGGGTAGATATTTGTTGGGCTGGATGTTCAGGCAGTCACGTGAAAACAACAGCTGTTTGCGTTGTTGACGTGAAATGAAGCACAAAACGGAACCTGAGCTGTTGTACGCGTTTTGTGAAGTAGATTAAGCAGATGTGGTTTTAAGAATAAACACTGTTCACTATAAACTCTGTCCCACTGACAATTGGCTCAACTTCTCATGTCTGCAAACTGATGGGTTTTAGCCATCTAAAGTCAGTTCCTCCTTAAAAATATAGCCTAATATCGCGAAGAAACACATTGTAACCGTTTCAAACTAAAAGCATTTTGTTGACCAACACTGTTTTAACTGAAGTCTGAAGATTAAAAAACCCTCTGACTGCCAGCCTCACATCTTAATCTTCCTTCGCTTGGGTAACTTGACAATTTCCCGTTTCCACAAGAAACCTAAGTCAACACAACAAGACGAATATCCTCACATTGCAGTTAAAATACTTAGGTCGGTGCCTACACCTGTGAATTCAAGCGTATTTATATTAAAAGTGCCATAAAGTGGAGCTTTCGTCTGAATGGAGGGGCCCATATGCTAACGTTAGTGCAGCTAGCTGCCAACCTGCTAAGCTAGCAGAGAGGCCAGCCTGTCCGTCACGATAAAAGCCGCTGACTCGTCCACACAAAGCCAACCTGACATATATCACAAGCCACCAAAGCCAAACTCTATTTACAAATGCAGTATGGTCACTGAATGAGCAAAATGTAAAAGGTAAGAAACTTTACCAAGTACTATCCTCTTCGGTCAATCTCACACTGAAGCTTCCGGTTGCCTGCATACTAAATAAAACCAACTGCGCCTGCGTCAGTACAGAAGCGCATGGTGGGAAATGTAGTTAAGACGACGAATCCTGCTTCATTGGGCACGTCTAAAAATCTATGGTCTGATGTGATAACATTGCAATAAAACCAATTTTAAAGAAGCATTTACATTTTCTGGATGTCTTTACAGTTAAAACGGTTCCTTTTTTTTTTTTTTTTACAAACTGATTAAAATGCATAAGAGAGTTAAGCTATACGGAACAATTTTTACCATGAAATACTAAAGCATTTGTGCAAAATGTGGTTTGGAGTTGTCTTGCAGAAATAAGCAAGGTTTACCCTGAAAGAGATATAATTTGTTGCTCCAAACTTGAGTACAACACTCAGCAACACTGGTGACTGTACAGATGTGAAAGTTTCTTACATTCTGTGAACAGATGCACCCCCTTATCAACACAGATGCTGGTGTCGACCTGTCGGCTAATAGCAAGCCAGATGATCTTCCCCCTTTTCAGCCTGAAGGTAACAATGTTGACTCATCATATGGTGGGACAGTTCTCCACTTCATCCAGAACGGACAGCAGCATTTCTGGATCTTGTTTTAATTTCTTTTTCTATTTGCATGGTAGTTTAAATCTACATTTGTGGATGCAACGAAAGACTGAAACTGATTTTCAGAAGTGCTCGTGAGCCCATGTAGTGTTTCCACGACAAAAATATGTTGTTAATGCCTGACAACGTAAAAATCCTGAAAATTAAACGTTTGTTTTTTTCGACATGTCCACGCATATAGATTTCTCCAGATTGTCTGAATCTTTAAGGCTCAGTTCAAACTACAAGATTTAACACAGATTTTCCCGTTTTGGAAAAGTGTTGGAGGTCACAGACAATTGGCTGAGATCTGAGGCAAATCTGCAATCACTGTTCGCTATTTATTAACTTTTTAAAGACATGATTTTAGAGGCTCACAGAGACATCCCAGCCTCCAACTGAATATCTAGGGTTAGGGGTTAGGGGCCTTTTCACAAATCAGCTCTGTATCACTTTGTACTTGCATACATCAACAGATTTCCTATTTTTTTTTAAGCAGTTTTACAACACCAGAATATTCAGCTGTTAAATAAAATAGTTTTGTGTCATATCAGTGATTTATCTTTTGCAGGATAAATGAACATTCTCCAAGAGTGGCGATTTCATCATTTTTGCCAGGGGTTGTGTGTATGATACATGATTAAATCCTTAAAATATGCCCTTTTATCACAAGCTGACACAATTTATAGAGGTTTTAATGAAATATCTGAGAAGCATCGGTCAAAATAACACAAAGACAGTAAAAACAACTCCTATGTCCTCCCTTAATTTACAGCACTATTCAAGCGGATCGTTTCAGAGAGTAGAGTGAACTTCTGGACTCCACTCGGGCCCCTCCCGGTTCTGCCTCTTTTGAGATCTGTAGGACTTAATAAACCTTAGAGTTTACAGTTATTATGGTATTTGAGAGCATACAGTAAATGGCCAGAGAGTTCAGATCACACATCAAACTCAAACAAAAATATGCAACTGGTAATTTTACTCACAAATACCTACTTTTACCTCGTCTGCAGTTGGACCATGAACACCTGAAGGGCTACCTATCCCTCTTTTAGGAGTCATGGGCAGAAGGTCCCATATTGTTAAAACACAAACCGCAGAACACGACAGCCTCTGGCCGGTTAAGCTAACACTATCAGCTATCGCTTGTATTGACAATATTTCAGGAGGTGCACTTAATGACAAAGAAATCAGAATTTATAACCCTGACTGGTAGAAAAAAATGTTAAAAATGCCAATAAGAAGTCAGATTTCCTTGTCGGGATATATATAAAACATTAAACAAAGTACTGGTCGAGCATTATTAGCTGATATATTTAGTTGATATATTAAGTTTCAGCTTCCTGCGTCCGAGGCACAGTGAATGCAGCATCATCTGGAGTTAAAAGTTAGGTGTAGTTAAAGGAACGTCTCACTGAGACACAGTTTTTAAGTTAGTAGTGACCTCATAGACTCAAAAATAAGTTCTCAAGCAAACAAAAAGTGACTTTTCATTAATATGCCCCCTTTAAATAGTTGATCTATTTCCACATTATTTTCTTTCCTTCCTTCAAACTCAACCTCTCCGAGATGCTCTATTTATACCGAGTCATGTTACTGACCGGTTGCTATTTAACTCACTTACTTTTGAAATGTTCCACTGGATGTTTTTGTAGATTTTTAAGTTAAAACTCTTGATATTTTCTTTTTATACCATTCTAAATTTAATCAAGATTAAATCAATTGCAGACATTTAATTCTGCTTTTATTTACATTTTTCATGGGATCGCAACTTTATTTTGGAAACTAATTTGTGGAATTCTCTTTCAGCCAACAACAAACATGAACTGAAAACATAGAAGCCTCATAAAAGCAGAGCCGCTATAACCTCTGTATAGTCTTTGTCGGTTTCTTGGCCAAGAATGGTCTGGATTTAATGCAGAATGTTTAGGCTGTGGTACCATTTTCATCTCCGCCACAACTTCACCGACACTTAATCTCCCGCATGGGAGAAAGCTGTCAAATAGCATTTTGACTTGCAGCTATAATCTAAATTTGGTGAAACCGCTTGCTATTCTGAGTCACGTGTCATTTCCCAAACGCTGTGGTTGGACTCGGAGAACTGGTGGTCGTCCCGACATATGAAACAAATTAGTCCTCTGATGATCTTTGTTGGCACCGTCTGTTCCAAACCACAGCTGCAGTGGCGAAATGAGGTCGGGACTCAATGTCACAAAAAAAGACAAACAAGGTCTCATTGTGCGTCTGCTCGATGAGTCTGTGCAAACTGCTGTTGCATGCCAATTGGGAACATAATCAGTGATAGGGCACCCTGCTGCTTTTTGAAAATGGACTGGCATTACAAAGAGCATTTGTGTGCGGCGGTGAGAGACTGGCATCAGTGAATGTTTTCCCCTTGGCTTGCATGAGATGGTCAGTGAGCACTGAACACCTGTGGACCAGAATGGAATAATAACAACTTTGTTTGCCCAGGAAATGATGCGTTTCCTGACTATGGCAACACTAGGCTAAGATTAGAGCAGGAGGAAGGCAACTGGAAAGAGCAGCGTTTGCAATTAAACTAAAGCTGTGTACATTTTAGACTCAATTTTGTCTCGTCAGGAAAATGTCCCAAAGATGACATTTTATTTCAAAACAAGACTCTTGTGCGAGACAAAAACGTCCATGTCACCAAATGTTTCTTTATTTGGCACGAGACTGGGATTTAGCGGACCATAATTGTAAAAATACATTATTCATATACACCTCTAGTAAAAAACACTATTGAAAACATATCTAAAAATATACAGTGAAAGAAGAACAGCAGAATAAAAACAATTTGCAGGGACAGGAGAGGGGGTCTTAGGGGGGTATTTTACAAGGTAACGGAGGAATGCTAACACATAACAGTCATGAGCTCCTCTGCTCTCAGTCCTCTGGTACAGCCCAGACATTTGGTACCAAGATGTGCCCACCCTTCAGAAGAGACAGTTCAAGCACTTCACAGCCTTGCTGCCGTAGTCCACGCACTCCGGTCCGATGCACTGGCAGCAGGCGTTGTGAAACCAGCGGTACTTTGATCCTCCCATTGACTCACAGTACAGTTTACACTGACGGATGGACACGCAGTCGTCAAAGTAGACCACTGTGCACATGTTTTCTGAAACAGAAAAAAGAAAAGAAAAAGAAGAACAGGCAAACAAGTGAGTCACAGATCCAGCAAGCGTGGTTTACAAAAATAAGCGGCCGCCGTTAACCCCTCAGCGTTCCTGCTTTTACTGAGCGGATGAGACGGATTCGCTGCAGCTGAGCTAGGGCGAGTGTAATGAGTTAACTGCTCAGCTTTGTGGGAATGCAACTATTACTTTATAGCTAAGAGCCCTGGCTTTGAGGTCAAGAGCAGCCACAAATGAAAATAAAAATGGCAGAGTTAACAACATTTTCATCCCTGATATCATTCCCGTAACTTTTTAACCTTTGGCAGCCGTTTCCGACTCAAAAGATGAAATTGAACTCGAGTCTTTGTAGTCGGCTTCAGCTCTGATTATTATTAATATTGTTTTTTTTTACCACATATTTCAACCAGTGCCCATAAATCCAGATCCGTGTATCATCTTCAACCTGGCGGGACCAGAAGACCATTTAAAAGCAAGACCTGTCATCAAAGCGTGCTTTCCTTATGCCGTGCAGTTTATTCGGAAACTTTATGACAAATGTGGAATCAACAAAAGCACTCGTAGCTTTAAAGCCACACACTCCCAAACAGAATGTTTCTGTTTCACAGCAGATGCTTTGACGTGTCACAGTCGGGGCCCTTTCAACACGATGACACTCATCGAGCTGAATGGCTATTTATTTAAATAGATTATCAAGTAGGGTGTAAATACGTGATTTTATCAAGTTTTAGGATTAGATAGATAATCATAAAGGGTTTATAAAGTCAAAGCACCGCTGTGGATTCCTCCGATGATCGTGTTAGGGGGTGCACAACTCTTCAGACCAACAAGGACCCTGTTTTTACCTCTAAAAAAAAAAAAAACGTGTGTTACCTTGACTGTCGTAGCTGGCGTGGATGCTGTTGCCAGGCACTGAGACATTCTGGTGTTGGTTGTCGAGCGTCTCCAGGAAAGAAACCAGGTTCTCGTGATGCGAGAGCTCCTCGGCGATGGGGAAGGACACCACCATCATGTTGATCGGCGCGTCTCCCTCTGTGAGGGCGCGGAACAGCGAGGGGATCGGGCGGTGCAGCTCCTCCACCGTGCTCTTTGACGTGGCGGGAGAGTCGCTGTAGTTCTTGGGGTTACACATCCCTGACGAACGAAGGTGGATGATGCAGTTAAAGGGTCACAACCCAGAAGTTAATAAAAATACATAAATCTCCATGTTGCTTTCTTTTCTTTGCTCTGGATTTAATACCCAGACCGGAGGCTTCTATCACCACTTCACTTCAATCTGTGCATGTTTCCAACTCACAAGAGCAGTTTTCTAAAACCACACCACTGACAAAAGAGCCTCGTCTTAATTAAGGTCTTTTTAACACTTAATTTCCTTTCGCATACAGTAGTAATCACACGACAAAGTCCCCACATCCACAGATATGATCTTCTTTACTCTTTAAATGAGTCAAAATGAATTATAGCTAATGGGTAAATCATTTAATGGGGAACGGAGTTTGACAGAGGATTTGGATTACAAACCGATGCTAAAAGCAGAGCCAGAGCAGCTGTTTTAGATAAAACATACTCATGGGTCCACCCTCCCTCCTCCTCCCTTCCTCCTAAAATCCAAACTGTCCTCTCCCCACCGCTCCTCCAACCACACACTTCAAAGCAGTCAGCCTTTTGGCACAGATAACATGTTTTGAGTGGAAACTTAAAGTGGACATAAGGCTAGTGGCAAGGGGAAAAACTAAAAACATAAATGAAGACTATATACATGCTCAAAGCTACAAGCTATCCTCGGTGTATTGTAAAAGTCCTCCCCGGGAGGAAAACACTGCCCCAACATCTGTGCAGCAGCAGCAGCAGCAGCAGCAAGTTCAGCGCTCAGTGTCAGATTCTTGTTCTTGTGTTCCACATGAAAGCGCTTTAATAAAGCCTCCTTGTCAGCAAGTAGAGTAATATACGTCTGTCAAAACTGATCTGAGAGTTTGCTGGTTTGCAGGGGCGGGATCAGGGGTGGAAGGGACCCCTCCTGGTGCCCCGTCCCCCCCGGGTCGGAGTCAGAGATTCTGTTTTCACTGTCGGTTAGGAGATGTGAATAAGAAAACTATTCCAATTTCCAAACAAAACTTCCACAAACATGCAGACAAGGTTATAGGCTTGTTTAAGGTGGTTTTTGTCTGTTTAGAAGAAGACGGGAATGGAACAAGTGGGAATCACGTTTGGCCTGGCAAAGATCTGATCTGAGCCAGCAAACGATAAACTCAAGTGACTGACCAAAATATTCCCAGATACGATGTAATATCCCAGATATAACAGAGATTAAAGTGAGCTCCCTCCATTTTTATCTTGTGGATGTGCACCTCAGTTTTGTTTCCCTTTGAGGTCTGAGGCTGATCTCATTTTGTCTCATTTCAGCCTCTTCGTTTTCCTCCAGAAATTGTTCAGCGAAATAATTTGAGTGATTCCCACTTCCAGATATGCACCTGGAGGAGAGAGGAGGTTTGCTGGAGTTGCAAAAACAACAAAGTGGGACTAAAAAGAGACATGAAAAATGAAACGAAACAACAAGACCAACAAGAAAACAACCAAAAAGAGATGCAAAAGACTGAAAAATGGATGCAATAGAATCACAAACAAAAAACCCACATACAAAATGACCACAAAGAAACAAATGGTCACGAAGAGACAAACACAACACAACATGCATAACAACTATAAGGAGAGACAACACAAGGCCACAAAGACAAGAGCCAAAAGAAGAGAAGAAAAACAGAAAGAAGGAACAATTCAGCAAAATCCCAAAAGAAAGATTTTGAATAACTTAAATTAAATTAAAACTATTAACACAAAGAAACAGAAATGGACCTAAAACAAACAAATGAGACGTCAAAAAATAGAAAAACAGATAGTGGGGCAACATGACAAAGCGCAAACACAACATAAGACTGAAAGCAAAATCTATATAGAAATTAAATAAAACAACAACAAAGAGGCAAACAGACATAGAAAAGAAGCTGTAGCCTGACCACACACACCTCAATAAGAGGCTTAAAGTCAAAGTAAACTTTTCTCTGCTCTGTGTCTCAGCTTTTTCAGCCTTTGATCCTCTCAAAGACCTCACGACTTCCCGTCCATATGTGGAGCCGATACCTTCTGGTGACAATGTTCCTTTAATTTCCGGTGCTCTGATGAACAGCGGCGCCCTTGGCTCTGCTTCCACAGCGAGTCAGTAACACGCTCAAATATCTCTGGCTTCGCTCACCTCACACTCATCTTGTATCAGAGCAACAACACTCCAAACAAACTGGAGCTTTTCAATCCTGTGACCTTCTCTGCAAAGTGCATCACAGCCCCGATCTCACGTCTCACAGGCTCCTCACTGAGAGAAAGAGCTCGGTAGGAAGGCAGCAGAGAGTCCAACAAGATCCGATCATAGCTAAGTCGAAGTAAACGTCAAGATCAGAGCCAGAATTATCTGCATATCATGGTCAAAAATGGCTCAACGCACCATTTAAGCTGCTTTGAACCATGCAAAGCCAAAACAAAAAGAGCCAACCTCCATTTATACACATTAAAAATAACTTTTTAAGTTAGGCCCTCTAAACAGAGGTGGGCTTCCAAGATTTGGAATTGGGGACAGACAGATCGATCAGGAGTAAAAGCTGAATGAGACTCATCAATCACAGAAGTTCATGCTAGACTTCGATAATCTACCACCTTGATACCCCCATAAAAACTAAACTTAAGTTCTAACTTAAAGAACTCCCCCATCCTCTCTTAGACCCTGTGAAGCAGGTTGGGTGGAGCTGAGCTGAAGGTGAAATACACTTTTTGGCAAGTGTGTCTAACCTATAAGCTTCAGAGGCTGGTTTATAAATATATTACTACTCCTTCTGCCGCTCTGCAACTAAAAAATTAACTTAACGTCAACGTTATAAATGTTAAACGGTGAGTTACATGTTATAACTAACCATAAGAAAGATTTAGGCTTTCGTTGTTGCGTTTTTATTTTTCTAGTTTTTTCAGCGACAATAAAATTTTATTTTTTGGGGGGGGCTTAGCCTGGGCGAAAGCCGACTGTTGACTCCGTCAAACAGTCTGGAAAAACCCAACTTAAATTCATTGGAGTTCCCTTAACCAATCAGTAATGTTTAGAAATGACGTAGGTTATGCGCCGAGGTTCATGCTTACTCTCGCGAAGCCAGTTGGAAGGAGAGCTACGACATCCATGCCACTAACAAAATTGACGAGGCATTCCTCTTGCTCTTGTTTTAATTGTGTAATGCTCTCCAGAGTTGAGACAACTTCATGGATAGCGTCTAGCGTCTCTTCTTACGACGCCATGTTTATTTCCGCTGTGGTCGAACTACAATGCACTCCGCGGGTGAGTTCTGCGTCACCACTCAACTGTTTGCTGATTGGCAAAACACTGAGCGAACCGAGGTAGGGGGATTTGGCCAGACTATGTGCGGAGCCAAAATCTTTGGGCGGAAGTACGTAGGATGGCGTCGCCAGGCTAGGGGGGGCTAGCTATAGCATAAACATGATATTTGAAACAGATGACTGTGAGCTAAACGTAAAGTGTCTGCACAAGTTTAGTATCAAGTATTTTTATGTCAACGTTTGAACACGAATTCATGTGGAAACATACCGCGACCAATTAATTGTATTTTCAGAACTCAACAGAAATGTGATCTCGATCTGGCCTCAACATGAGTCTAAACTCTGAAACAAAATCTTTAGTTGGTGAAACATTCATACAAGCATATACAATTATATGGTTGTATATGCTTGGGGACAACGTACAGATCCCTCTCTGCTGTGCTGCGGCTTTGCCACAGAGCTCCTCCCTTTAACGCAAGCAGTCATGTACACACAGGCTGGTCTCCACGACAACTATAGATCGACACTGGTTTAAGATTTCTGTTATTATTGGTTGCCGGATTCTTGCAAGTTGCTTTAGAATAACCAGGAAGAACCACAAGGACTGGATTTTTTTCATACATTGTCTTTCACGTGCGTTGTTGTCAGGGCGCACGAAGCACGTTCACATGACACCAGATAGAAATGGTGTTAGTGTGACCAAAACCAAACTATTGAAATTCTTGTAAAGACTTCAGTCTGTCTGAATTTGTATAAAGTTAAGCTTCTCGAAACTGAGAAAACGCACCCAGATATTGCAGTTGGGGGTCAAATCCCTCCTCTTTGTGTATAGAAATGTTCCTCATCGGACAAAATCATCCACGAGAAACTAGACAAAACGATGTCTACACAGTGAATCCAGCTGTACTTACATGTACGATGATTTGCCACAGAGAAAGTTAGAAGTGACAGATTTGTCTTGGACGTTTACTCACACAGTCCACGTTTTGTTAATGACTCGATTCTCCTGAAAACCGTTACAAGGATCCGGTTTAATGTCCCAGTTGGGCTGTAACCATACCTTGACTCAACTGTGCATGCAACTATTTCAACAAATAGAAACAAAGTTTGGCTTTCATGTGATGTGATGCACTCCTTGTGCGTAACTTTGACATTATCGAGCGTTTCGGTATTTAAGTCGATGATCTTAAACTAACAAAATGTGTGCCATAGACGTCAAAGTCAGCGCAGTATTCTGGCTTCATAATTAACAGTCTGCATGGGTCTCTGCACGCACTAATGTCTTTTTCAGATGTTCAGCTCACAAGTTATCACCAATCATGTGCCTTCACAACCGGGCTCAGATTGGATGGAGGCGTGGGCTGAAAAGTCAAGGTCTCCAAGTTCGAAAATAATGCAGACGAACTTTCTGTCAGCTTTAAAATATGTTGTTAATAAAGCACTCACCCACACAGTCGCAGCACTCTTCCCAGAGATTCCCCAGGCAGAGCATGCAGTCTTTACAGCAGGAGCAGTTTCCATCGGACGGACGACACTGACAAAGCTCCTGCAGGAAACACAAAGAAGCTTTAGCGCAACAGAACTGCATAAAACAAAAACCAGCAGCCGTGGAGGACACTCAGAGATCAGCTGCAGCAATCTCCAACACTCGATTTAGTTCAACTTCATCAGCGTTTAAATTACCAATGGAAAAACTGATCTGCCACAAGTCATCGGAGGACTTTCGTGGTACATTTACTTCCTTAAGCCAGCCACAAAATGACCTTTAAATCATCATTATTATACCACAAACCTATAATGCTACAAACTACATTCGAACATGTTTGGGGTGTGGGAATAGTTCCGAGATCAATCTAAAATATAAAAAGGTGCAAGTTCAAATCCATCGGAGTTTAATCGTGTTTTTCAGGCAGAAGCAGAAGTAACGGATCCACTTCTGTGACTGGCTGAAGCGTGTCATCAGTTACAGAAAACTTAATCAAAAACAGCGATGAGAACAGTGTTTGGATTTGTCAGGGAGCGAATTAAACAAATTCATGCCTCAGACTCTGGTCAAAGCTGTCATTGTTCAGCTAAACCAATAGAATAAGAAGAAAATGACACGTGCGACAACTCCTCACACGTTAAAATAAAAAGATTCAGGTCTGATGCGTGGTGTGGGCAAAAATCCCACGGCAGACAGAAAGCAACATGCAGACAAGCTGTGCAAACAGGAGGTGTAGCATTATCTCATAAACAGAAAGGGCAGCAGCGGGTCTGCCTCCACTACAGTAACTATTACAGGACACGGGCCATTACAAGGCCCAGCGACTGTAAGCTGCATGTGGCATGTGTGGCATCTATCCAAGAATGTGAGATGTCCACAGACACAGCGATAACTCTGAAGAAGAAAAAAGCATTTCCACTCATGAACAAAGCAGGTCCCAACACGTTCACCCTCACAGTGTTCAGATTGTTTTCTTTTATGGTAACTCGGGAGAAGATAAACGTCTCATTTCAAAGCGACCCCCCTTAAAGGATAATTGCAGTTTATTACGACCTGGTTCTTACCTCTGTGGAGGTTGTTAATTAGAAAGTATTTGCTTTCAAATCAAACACTGCAAGCTATGAAGAGTCACAGAAGCGAACAGGTTGTTAATACACCCCGAATGTCTCCTTCGTGGCATGTTAAGACAGCACATTAAAGCGTAATAATGCACGTCAAAACTACAACCAGGATATCTCCAAATATCAAAGAATCTGTGTTTATCGCACAGATTCAGACAAAGCTGGTAGAGAATGTTAGTTCAGCATGGAGAATATATACAGTCATGTGATAAAGACAATTATAGGACCTTATGCATGAGGACAATAAACAGGATAAACATCTGGTCCAATCAACATGATAAAATTAGGAAAATAAACCTCAGATGAACAGCAGCCTGTGGCATATCACACTATTTACTGAACATAAATTAAGCCAAAGTGCAAAGTGTATGAAAAACTAAGTACACCCTTACTGCTTATGTATGAATTAAGAGGCTAAGCAGCAGCCAGGCGTTTATAATCAAATACAGAGGGAGCACCTCCATAAAAGCAGAAGTTTTTGTCAGTTTTGTCCATCAATTTGCGAAGGGTTATAAAGCCATTTCTAAAAGATTTGGAGTCCAACATTTAAGACAGTTGTCAATATTCCCAGCAAGTTCACCCCAAGGTCAAAAAGCCAGGAGCTCCATCTCAGACTCTGTATAATTACATTTGGGTAAAAAGGTTAAGTTAATTCTTGTTTATTCATTCGAGAGTCTGGCAGCTGAAGCCTCTCACGCAGCACTAACCCCTGATTTTTTTTTTGTCCAGATACAACTTTTTTTATCTCCGACTCTCTACAAGGAAAAAAGGAGAGTGAAACTAACTCACATAAACCAAATACTGGGAAATAGGTTGAAAATATCCCCAAGTATCCTTAAACCTTTTGTTCAATTATTCATGGACAGCATGTCAAGTCTTGATTTTGAGGATTTGAACTGGAAGTACACACATTTATGAGGATAAAAAAAGTAATTTAATTGTAAAAACACATCTGTGTAAATGAAAGAGGACCATTTTTAACTCCAAATGAGAATGGATACTAGTCTACTGCACAGAAATGAGTTAGAAATTGCTGGTAAGATGTGGTTCTGTAGATGTGAGGCCTACAGGGGGAGAAACAAAAGGCTGCTGCTGAATTTCTCATGTTGGTTTTTATATTTCATGTGGTTAATATTATGACAAGAGCTTCCCCAGACATCAAGAAAACATAAAACTGTTGCTCGTCGCAATGTACAAACAGATAAAAACAAATGAACTCCTGCGCTTTGGGCAAGTTTGTCTTTGAAGCTGCAGCGACAGCATTGGAAACTAAACTAAAACCGTGTAGGTAGGATTTAAAAGTGGGCAAGACTGCCAGAGGAGCTCCTCTTTCTCCCCCCTGTTCCCTTCTGACACAGAACAGGGAGCACATTCCTCCACGTCAAGGTCACGACGATGGGGGAGGAACAGGAGGAGGGAGGGAGAAGAAAACACCTGGAGAACAGAACATGGCTGCTCCCCCAACAACAGCATACTTTCCTCCTCCTGAACTGCCTCTCTCATGTGCTCTCCATTTCTCTTCTTTTCTGTTTCACCCCCTTTCTTTCTCCCCTGTGTTTCTCTTTTAAATCTTCGCAGGAACCGTCTCCTCCACGTAAACAGTTTCAGCAATGATAAAAGACTCTCCAATGACTCACCAGTGAGGGATTGCAAAACCACACACAGCTCACTTAATCACCGGCCTCTCTTTCCCCAAACCTCTGATCAAGATCTGATCTCATGACTAATTATGACTCTCTAAGGTGGCATTATGAAAACTAAACAGCTTCTCGTGGGGACAAAACATACAGCTCCCATTTCACAAATCAGAAATGTATACTTTTGGTACATAAAAGAGAAAAAGAGGTGAAGTTAAGAGGGACTTAGCCTAGCGTTAGCGTTACGTGTGGAGCTGACAAACACCTAATGGAGCTTTTGTCAAGTATTAAAAAAGTGCATATGTGGACAGGGTATTCTTGAAAGTACAACTCATTTATGGTACCACATTTGTGTGGTTATTTCTCAAAGCTATAATCGAGGATATTAATACTAAACATAGCCTATGTGTTGAGACACTAAATTAGCTTAATTTAGCATGACAACAGAAAACCTCATTTAAAAAAAAAAACTCGTGCCTGGCTCTGTCCAAAGTTATAAAAAGAAAAAAATAAATTCCCTCAACGGCACCTCTTTCTCTTTAAATGTGTTTTGAGAAAATGTTTTTCCGTTGTTAAACATTAAAGACCAATACTGAACTAACTGTCAATTTAAAGCTAAAGCTAAGAGATTATTAGCTTTAGATTTTTAATTTTTAAGGACGGAAATCACTAGCTGAGGGTTAAAAATCTGCATGTCTGTATGCTAGTTTCAATCAAATGTTTAAAGAAAATGTTTTATTTTCTTTATTAGCGAGAAGCTAAACAAAAACATTGTTCTCATGTCCGTGTGCTAACTATGAAGCTGAAGCTAAGAGACAACTAGCTTAGATTTATAGAGACTTGAAGCAGAGGAAAATAACTAAATAAATATAACTAGCCTGACTTCACTTAAGTTTTACTGTCAAGCCTACGTCTTTAAAGGGGACTTATGTTCATATCCAACTCTTTATTTCCACTCAGAGACTCCATTAGGGTAGCTTTCAATGACTCACAGTACAAATAAATCCCCCCCCAGCTCTTCATTGTATTCACTGAAACAGCTGTTATAGCCTATCCCGCGTCTCTTTCTGATAAGCCAACTTCTGTAAAAAACTGCTGAAGGGCAGCACCAGAGCTTTAGAGATGTACTTTTCTGAACTAAAGGACCATATGAAGAAGCCTGAAAATCCTTCATTGTTGTTTTTCGCTCATCTCTCATGTTTAAATACTCTCGAGTTCTGGTGTAATTCATGGTAGAGCAGCATCTACCTACATTATATCCATTAACCGTCACTGATGACTGATATAACACCAAAAGCTTGCTGGCTAATACCGTAAGGCACTGGTATCTACTACTACTTTTTCAAGTCTACCTTGCATAGATTAGGAAATTTTCTTAACAACTCCAACAGGACTTCAGCTGCCTTGCACAATTAAGGCACTGACACAAGAATGGCATCAATATTATTATTATTCAGTTATTCAATTTCCCCCCCAACTTCTATTGTTTTTATAAAGAGATTAATACAGTTTCATTCTAATTATAAGTAATGTTCAGGGCTGACAAAAGCTGATTCCATATACATATTTCAATAAATAAACCAAATAAAACAATATTAACTGAACTGAAACCAACATTAAAAGAGAAGTTATCAAATGATTGAGCTTCCCTGTAACTACTGCAGCTGTTTGATCACTAAATGTGATCAAATATTAACTCTGAGCAAAAAAAAAAAAAAAAAAAAAATCTGTTAATTGCTTTGCAAGTAATTTGTTGAGCAGGTCGGGAATGAGATCCTTCCCCAAGTGGAGGAGTTCAAGTATCTCGGGGTCTTGTTCACGAGTGAGGGACGAATGGAACAGGAGATTGACAGACGGATCGGTGCGGCGTCTGCAGTGATGCGGGCTCTGCATCGGCCCGTCGTGGTGAAGAAGGAGCTGAGCCAGAAGGCGAAGCTCTCGATTTACCGGTCAATCTATGTTCCTACCCTCACCTATGGTCACGAGCTGTGGGTAGTGACCGAAAGAACGAGATCGCGAATACAAGCGGCCGAAATGAGTTTCCTCCGCAGGGTGGCTGGGCTCTCCCTTAGAGATAGGGTGAGAAGCTCGGTCATCCGGGAGGGGCTCGGAGTAGAACCGCTGCTCCTCCGCATCGAGAGGAGTCAGATGAGGTGGCTCGGGCATCTGGTGAGAATGCCTCCTGGACGCCTCCCCGGTGAGGTGTTCCGGGCCCGTCCCACTGGGAGGAGGCCCCGGGGAAGACCCAGGACACGTTGGAGAGACTATGTCTCTCGGCTGGCCTGGGAACGCCTCGGGGTCCCCCCAGAAGAGCTGGAGGAAGTGGCCGGGGACAGGGACGTCTGGGTCTCTTTGCTCAAGCTGCTGCCCCCGCGACCCGATCCCCGGACCAGCGGAAGATAATGGATGGATGGATGGATGGAAAAAAAATCCTTCATCCAGGAAGGTAGAGAATCTAGTCTCTCCTGTTGTGGGGTCCTCAGTTTGACTAAATAAATGCAGCATCGGGTTGTAACGCCGTCATCCACCTCTCTGACATTGTAGAGAATGAACAACAGAAAAACAAATGGACAGACTAACCGAAACAAGCGCCGCTTTTACCCTCCTACAGCAATTTCCCCCCACTGAGATGGATGAAGTTATCCTAAAGAGCTCTTATTAGGCCTCTCTTCCTCTCATGTGGAAACCACTGCAATCAGTCAACCCTCAGCTGCAGTGAGACTGTGTGGAGAGAAAGTGAACATGTGCTGCCTCGTCCTGCCGGGCAGGCGACCACTGCTGTGTTTCAGCTTTGCTGCCCCACCCTGCTGCACAGCCCGGCCTGGACAGAGCTGGCTTGTGAAGCTCTGCACACTTCTCCGGCTCCTAAATGTACACTTCCCTCAACCGACCTCCCCCACAGACACACGCATACATAAACACACCTCTTCCTGACCCTAGCTTTCCCTTCCTCCTCCTCCTCCGCCTCTCATGTTCTCCCAACCTCAGGGGTTTTAGAGAATTCAGACAAATGACTTGAGATGGCAGCAGAGCGTAAAAGCACACGTCAGACGGCAGATCCCACTAATCACAAGCAACATGGAGCGTCTACGGCGGGACTGAAGGTGGAGAAGTTTCTCCTTCACAGCACACACACCATCGCTCTCGACTCTGACAGCTAACGAGTTGGTGTCGGCGGGGTCGTGGAAGCTACAAAGCTTGTTGCGCCGAGCAGGAATTCATCAGGAGAAGTAAGCCACCTGGAAGGAAAGATGAACAAGGAGGGCTGCTTATGTATAAGCAAAGAGTTGGAAAGAGTTGGAGCCCCCCAAAAAAAAGTAATCTGTGAAAGAAACGGGCCTCGAGAGGCAGGAGTTTGTGATTAAATGATGCACTTCCCTCCACTGTTTTGGTTCGTGAATATGCAGAACAGGTAGACTCCGAAAAGAAACCAAAAACTGGATCATCTGTAGTGCTGAAACAACGAGTAAAGTCATTTGTCAAATAGCTATTCCAGACGCTTGCTGCTCACTGCTCTCCCAAATGTGACGACGCGCCAGCTTTCTTTAGTTTTGATCGATGAGATTAAAATTTCAGCCAAGTCGAAGATGCCGTTTTCTGACTCTGGTAGAAATCCCCACCGCTCGCTAATCTGGGATACTTCAGACAACTCGAGCATTAACACATGCAGTGCTGAGATATGTACGACAGAGCTGCACAGCTAAATTACACAACAGATAACGGAGAGGTACATTTACTGACCCAGAAAGGCTCCTAAAGCAGAATTATCTAACAGAATAATGCTGCTAATTCAAGGCTTTCTGCAATGTGCAACACTGATTCTACTGCATCTTTACATCTTTTCTTTAGGGCAAATCACCGCAAAAATTGGGTCTGCGAGGCGACAGATTTCCCTGCAGCACCATTGAGGGTAGAATCCTTCACGAAGAGTCGTCTCAACGCGTCGGCACGATTCGTTTGGCAGCTTTCAGTCAAGTTTTCAGCTCTATTTTTGATTTATTTTCTTGCTTGGCTGTGCACCGCTTGGCTTGGACTACCAATCATACCAACGCGTGTCTGCGATACCTGCGCTCAGCCGACCACATTAAGTCGAACAAGAACACCCTTCACTGCTGGAAACTGAGCCATATTTCACTTCACCGGGCAAAAAGAAGGGACACGTCTGAACAGAGTAAATATCATTTATAAGCGGTGGAAATCAGTGTCAAACCTGGGAAAACTTTTAAAGCCCGGAGAAAAACTGTCAAATGGAATATATGATATCACTTTGTTCAAATAATTCAGTCACGTAACTTATTCCTTTTTAAAGTGACTGACTGCACATCTTTAAAGGTTTGGAGGTAAACTGGTTAACTGGGACATTTTTACCCTTTTTAAAAACATTGTTTCATGTTTTATTACACTGTAAAGACACGCGTGTTTGATTAAACGGGGTCTTGTTGGAGGGAAGAAGACGTGAAACAAATATTGCGGTTGGAATTGAACACATTTTTGGCTTTTTTTCCTCATTAAATTAGCAGACGTACTCGACTTTAAACACGTCTACAGTCTAAGGGTCACAGCCTCTATGAGGCTGAGCGGTGTCCAGCGTCAGATCGCAGATACGACGGGCTGGCTCTGTGACACAGTTATTCTGTCCGTCACTTTGATCTTTACCGTTTCTTTTTCCCTCACACTGGGGAGACGAAGACAACACCACAAAACACAAAACGCCTCCTCCCAAACCATCAATCATCCTCTATCTGAGCATTGGACAACATGTGTAATTATGTAATGCAGCAATCCTGACTACAGAGCAGGCTTAACTTAATACTGGGAGGCATTTACGTCTCGACTTTACGTTATATATATGCATTTTGTTTCTCTGCATCTGGTTTTCTCCTTTCCTTGATTAGAAATGAATAGGCATCATATATCATCCATCTTTTGTTGCCTACTGCCTGAGGCATTACTGTCGGTTCTACTTTTGACAATAACTACTGGCATGCGTCCCCTGAAGACACGTACGCGTCTATGATTGGCTGGGCTCTGTCCTCATACTGCAAAAGCTGTATCACAAACCAGAAAACACAAAGCAACTGCACGGCCCCAGCTCAAAGCCCCCGAGGGCCCAGACTCACTGGAAGCCAATTGGTTTATTGGTTGTTTGAATAATAAAAGGAACCTGAACCACTGTACTAGGACGAGGCCTGTGGTATCTTTTTTTTTTTTTTTGGGGGGGGGCTCTATGCTTACACGCTAAACCGCGCCACTTACAGCGTGTTTAACCAGATTAACACAACAGGACAGGTGGCACTCTTTGCCCAGGGGCCTCACCAGTTAACCGGGAAGCAAATGAGGATGGAATTTGCATTAAACTGTTCGCTCCGAGGCGCCACTGCACATTCACCAGGATGCAAACGTTGCTGTAACTTCCTTTGAAATCGCTGCTCCTGGCAGTGAATGTTTTAATTAGTGTTTGGACTTTAGACTATCTGACAATTGTAACTACAAATGTCTTGTTTTGTATAAAAAATATAAGAATGGCAGGCACATGTTTGGCATTTTGGCCCTTCGATGTATTTTCTCTTGATTAGGACATCTCGCTGCATTATGGTGATGATAAATCTATTGTGTTCATATTTTTGATTTGGTTCTAGACTCTGACCCCGACCTGATTTAGCCGTTTGCTCCAAAGATCTCCAAACAAGAGTCCTCAATTGCATAAAAAGCAGAAAACTTCCAGCCCCGGGAATGGAGCTTCCTGCAGCTCACTGGCACGCTGTCCGAGGTCACACAGGTGAAACGGGCCCGAGGTTAATGACTGTACTTTAAAGTTGTTAATGGGGGAGGCAGAGCCACTAAACACACGGCACTCACCCACAGGACAGAGGACGAGCGGCAGCAAATTCAGCTCGACAGCTCCGGGGGGAAAGACACCAACGGCTCTGCTGACTTTTTCCCTCAAAATTACGCATGAAGGGACCTGGGCTGGGGAGCAGCGCCCCTCATACAAACAAAAGCCAAACTTCAGGCGTGTTGGGGGGGAAAAAGTGACACGGAAGAAATGATGTTAGAGAGTCAACAGAGCAGTCAGGGAGGCTTACAAGAACCAGAGAGAGAAGTCTGCCATCAATCACGGGGCAACAAGAGCAGTAAATCTAGCAGCAGATCAGGTGAAGGTTGCAGAAATTCCCATCTCTGCTGCCTGGAAAACAACCCTCCATCCTGACTCCTCTTGGCTTATCGAAGGAATGCATCTGCATTCTTCCCAACAGATCCCATCTTTGTTCTCGGCTCCAGATCTCCGTCTCGTCCTGGCAGACTGTAGCTTGACTTTGGCTGCTTTCGTGAGATTTGTTATGATGAGAACTCCTTGTGCAAAGCTGGCACGCTCCACAGCCGGCGAACACAAGCGAACTCGGCTGCCAGTCAAAGGAATGCCGCCGTGTTGCTTGCGAGCATTTCTAAAGCAATAAAGCGAGGTTGGAGCGGCTGTCTGAGGCTCTCACGTTAACTCCCAAGATGTGTTTTTTTTTTTGCCGTGTGAAAGAACAGCGTCTGTTTATGCAAAACAGCTGTAAGGCTGGGGAGGAAAGGCTTGAACTCGGCTGCACTTTCCTACGGGTAAAGCCACAAAGAGACCTGGGCAGCACCGACAACCAACACTCACTCCATCACAGTCTGCATCTGCCATGTTTGGGCTAAGCAGGAAAACCGCGGGGCGCCCTACCTGGATGAGACACTTGCTGACGTCGCTTGCGCAGAGGGCTTTGTTGCAGCCGGAGGTCAGAGACAGTCCTGACAGGAGGAAGAGGAGAGCTGCTGAGGCGGGGAGGATCAGCTGACCAGGCCTCATCCTGACGGCTCACCAGCACGGAGGAGGAAACACCTACAGCAGCAGGAGACACAGAGCAGGGAGAAACAAACCCAAATCACCAGAGGAGTGAGAGAAGCTGCAGAAACTTCTGCTTAAACTTTGTACACTTGTGTGCATCTCACAGTGCTGAGATACTTGGTCTGGCATCTGAAACCTACTCTTTAAATCTAAAAATCACTGTTTCTGTCCTGCAAAAAAAAAGTATCCTCATCTGTGAAACATTTCTAAAAAAAAAAAAAAAGGCCTGCGTCACATTTCATTCAAAGCCAGAACAGCTTACTTGCACACATCTGGCAACATCAGCTCCCTTCCCCGTGTTTTTTTTTTCTTCTTCCCTTTTCCTTTTGCTTCATGTGTGGAGCTTTTAACTCACAATCCGACCTCTCTGCTCCGCTTTTACACCTCAACACTTGCTGCACGTTGTTTCACTTCACATGACCGAGAAAAGACATGTGAGGAAACTTAGCTCCCTCATTCCTGAGCAACACACACACACACACTTTTTGCTCAAAACTTTCTCTCACTCGCACGCAGCCACAAGCGAGTCGAGCGCAAAAGCAGCAAGGAAAAAAAGGCATGTTGTTTTATTTAATTTTTTTTTGGTAAACTTACCACAAAGCAGTAAACGAGTCCTCGGCTTCTCTTTTTGAGGGGAGCTGGGGCTGATTTCTCTTTGAACTTCTCCAGGATGGTGTTCCGCCGCCGCTCAACTGTCCACTGTGTCCAGAGGGCGTCAGTCTCTGCGCAGCACAAAGCGACAGGCAGTCGGGCGCCTTAAAGGCACACGCTCCATTTTTTTCCAGCAAACGTCTGTGGAGCAAAACACCGGGCCTCGGGTCACCGATCCGGCCGAGGGTCCTGAGTCTGCCTAACTCAGAGGAGAGATCGGTCTCACCGCGTCGGTAAAGCCCCAGTAATCAGAGCCGCGCGCGTAAAAGTGTTGTGCGTAAAATCCAGCCCGCTCAAAGGTGAGATGGGCTCCGTTTGCCCGCCTTCCAACAAGCAATTCTTCTCTTTTTCAAGCCACCCCCCACCCCATTAAAGAGTCCTTTGTCTCGTCTCCTATCAGCGGCCTTGTGAGTGCCTCATTAAGTGAGAAAGGGCAACTCGGAAGCCGCGAAGCTGATCGGGCTCCCCGCTGAGGCGCCGCAGCACCGCGCTGATGGGCCATTTAGCTCCACAGGTGTTTACATGTGTTGTCGCACAACTTCATCAAAGCAGCAACAGGCCCCACTTCCCGGCCCGAGGGGAGGAATTTTAGAGTCTAATCAGATTCAGGAAGCGGCTCCAGAAAACGTGAGCCAGGGGGAAGGATGTCATGTGTGGAGAGAGGAGGATCATTCCCACAGATCAATTACACGGAATTCATTTAATCGTGAAGCAAACCCGCATAAAAAAACCGAGTCAGATGATCCTTGCTGAGGTGTAAAGCTTTCCGTTTCCGTTTCATTTTCACCCTGCCTTCCAGCACAAATTCAAGTGCGCATGAGTGAGTTTGCGCAATTTAATTCCAGCGGTATGTTTAAACATGTGCAAACATGCGTGTAAACACACCAAATGACGCAAAATCTGAGTTTATACAATTCTAACATTAAATTTTCAATATTTTGGTCAGAGCACCTTTATCCTCCAACACAGCCTGAAGCTTTCTGTCCTTTCTTTAAAGGAGTCTTCAGGAATAGTTCTCCAGGCTTCTTGAAGGACATCCCAAAGCTCTTCTTTGAATGTGGGCTGCCTTTTGTTCCGTTCTCTGCCAACATGATCCCACACTGCTTCAGTAATGTTGAGCTCCGGGCTCTGGGGAGGATTCATCCCTCCATCAGACCTGTTGCCACTGATTTTCAGCCCACTTCTTGTGTCCTTTGGCACAGCTCAGCCTTTTCTCCCTGTTTCCCTTCCTTAAGAACGGCTTCCTGACAGCCACCCTTCCATGGAGCCCATTTCTGATGAGGCTTGGGCCAACAGCAGATGGATCAGCTGAAGGTCCAGATGCATCTCTCAGGACATCACTGTGAGAAACTGTTCATCTGCTGTAGATAGTCTAAGACCTGTCCAGTCTGCTCGTATTTTTTAATGTCACACTGCACGTTATGCTAAGCTAACAGCTCTTTGGGAATCACCTTGTTGGTGCTGTTTCATGTTGTATTTGGCATCATTTGTAGTTCAGCCTAAAGAAACCGGCGCAAATGACGTCACATTGCACCAGGCAGCTATTCAGTGCCTAAATCTAATTAGCTAAACTGCATGTGATGTGTGTAGACTCAATGTTGGCTCATTCCTGTGTTTGTTTTTTGTGCTGGAGTAATTCATAGGTCAGTGTTAAAAGGCTTAAAACAAAGACTGGGCTGAAAATAAGTGAAAAAGCAGTGAAT
Source organism: Odontesthes bonariensis (assembly GCF_027942865.1). Classification (NCBI taxonomy): domain Eukaryota; kingdom Metazoa; phylum Chordata; class Actinopteri; order Atheriniformes; family Atherinopsidae; genus Odontesthes; species Odontesthes bonariensis. Next base: position 12,269,350 of record NC_134519.1, on the reverse strand, counting down.
GTCTAAAATAAAACCTCTGTTTTTCCACAGTATCTTATATAGTAACACAGTCCAATCATGTTGTGTCTTAAATGTGAAATAGTAAATAAAGAGCTTCTTCCTCAACGGTTTTAAGCTGAAAAAGACGGATTTCACACTCCATCAAAACTGTGTGCATCTTGTTTTTGGTGCAAAAGCGTCTGAATGAACTCCTTCCCTTTTCTAGTACCTACATCCATAGACAGTTATATGTTCTATGCCTACATCCACCACTTTTAAGCCAAATACACGGGCAGCACTGAGCGCCTACAGCGCCGCCTGCTGGCTGAGCGGGCCTCTGACACACCAGCAACACATCACACCAGCTTAATTTCACAACAAATAAAATTTATTCAATTATATATTACAAATATGTACAAGTCATGTAACAAGTAAATATTAAAATAGACATTTTTTTAGAACTATCGTTCAAAAGGCATTATGTTGAAAAAATAGGATTTGTTGTGATCTCACATTGAAACTGTAAAAGTTTTTTTTTTGTTTTTTTTTTTCTTCCTTGGAAGCCACAACAGACTTTAATGTGCGCGAGACACGATGGACGACACGGGAGGAGTGAGGCCGCGAGAGGGACAAAACACAATGTTAGAGGGGGAGAGGGGGGAGGAAATAAAATAGCTGGAACAACTTTAGTAAACCTCACAATTAAGTCCACAGTACGGCTTTTTTTAAGGGGAAAAAAAAAAAAAGAAAAAAGAAAAGTACAAACATCGCAACGCATGCACAGCATTTAACTGCCGAAGTCAAAACACGCCAGCTGTGGCGTGGAGCTCCAGATGTTGAGGGGGTGAAAGGAAAGAGAACAACGAAAGCCAACACATGCTTAAGAGCCAACAGCAACGAGAACATCACGGACGAAGAGGACACTCGATATAAAAAGAAAAAAAAGAAAGAAAAAAAACAACTTTGGTCCATTAAAACGTCAGACGGAACAAGTTTACAATCAAAATATCTATTCATTTTTGTTTTTTTACAGGTTTAAAACAATAATTACATGACTATTTACAAATGCACATCTTTTTTTTTTATGTATAAAATAAGTTAAAAAATTAAGAGCACAGTCTGTACACAATGTATGAACACTCACTTTGAAAACAATTGAAATCTTTCAGTTGTGTGACCCTGCGTGATGAGCAGCAGCGGCTGGTGCTCCGCTCCACCCGACCCGCTTTTTGGTCTCCGCTCTCTGGGCGCCATCTGTGGCCCGGACACCCGTTCCCCCGGCCGGCCCTCATTCCCGCGGCCTGCCCGCCTGCGTCGACGGGAGCTCGGGAGTCGAGTCGTCTCTTTTCTAAGTGCTCCTTCGTGTTGGCGCCACATTCTAGGTGCTTCACATTTTTAATTTTTTTTCCTTCCCCGTTCCCACGAAACGAAACGCGCAGGCCGCCGCTCGCGTCGCTGAGGTGGCAGAGCGCGCCTTTCCTGCGGCTCATATTGGGGTGAGGTCGAAGTCGTCGTTGACCTCCACGAGCGGGATGTAGAACTCCGGGATCTCGAAGATGCTGGTGGACTTGTAGGTGGCCGGGTCCAGCTCCTGCAGCTTGAGCTGCCACTCCAGCCGCTGCACGGCGTTCAGCGCCGCCGCCTCGTGCTGCTGCCTCATCAGGAGACACGTCTGCAAAGGAGAAAGGAGGTCATGACTTCATCCAGCACAGCTGTTCCCGTTTAGATCAAAGAAGTGGAAAAAAAAATGTTTTCTCTAACCTGCCAGAATTTCCCCACAAACGGATGGTTTCGGATAAATAAAACTGATTTCCGGAGGATTAACGCAAACAGGGTTCCTTTAAGGACTTTTTAATGCCGCTCGGATCACATTTTTGAACACAAACTTAACAGGAACACGAGGCAAGAAGTCGTCTGAGGATGTTATCTGTGACTCAACCACAAACGAGGAGGTTTCCTGCCGGCAGAACCTGATGGAAACTCTGATGTTTTCCATGTGGAATAAAGAGGAGAAGCTTTCAACCTTCTTACCTCATCTCCACAACAAACCTCGAGATTTAAAGCCGTTCGCCACAAAACTGGAAGACATTATCCACAAACACAGAAACTTCAATTAGACAATAAGACAAGAAGAAGACCTGGAGCTGGGAGAACACTCGCTTCCATCCAACCAGAAAGCTCCAGCAGACGATGCGTGTAAGGTCCACAGAGAACGTCGTGTTTTCAGATGTTTTTCACAGATTTAGTCTCACTCTGTGTGACTGGAGCAGAAAGCTTTCCACCAACATCCTGTGAGTGGATCACCACCGATACTCTAACATTTAACCGTCATCGTGTGTGTGTGTGGCCTCCAGCATCTGCAGCTGCTCAGAAACCAAAACAAACACACTTCTCAAAAGAAAATGGATACCGTAGGAGGTTGAAAAGTGACGCTGTTGTTTTGTAGTAAATAAAAGAGACTTCCAAACCTGCCTTTCTTTCTCTTTACCCAGTAAAAACAGCTCTTTAACTTATCAGAAATATAGAACTTTAAGCTTTCAAAGCTTAGTTTTGTTGGTTCACAGTTAAAATGGAAAGAAACCGACATTCAAGGACCTGTAGATTCAGAGAGAACTTCACTCAGATGGACTTAAACCCCACGTTCACTGTCAGAAGAGTCGTCGCTGAACCGTTAAACGTGGTTCAGTTAAACGTGGTTCAGTTAAACGTGGTTCAGTTAAACGTGGTTCAGTTAAACGTGGTTCAGTTAAACATGGTTCAGTTAAACGTGGTTCAGTTAAACGTGGTTCAGTTAAACGTGGTTCAGTTAAACGTGGTTCAGTTAAACGTGGTTCAGTTAAACGTGGTTCAGTTAAACGTGGTTCAGTTAAACGTGGTTCAGTTAAACGTGGTTCAGTTAAACATGGTTCAGTTAAACATGGTTCAGTTAAACGTGGTTCAGTTAAACATGGTTCAGTTAAACGTGGTTCAGTTAAACGTGGTTCAGTTAAACGTGGTTCAGTTAAACGTGGTTCAGTTAAACGTGGTTCAGTTAAACGTGGTTCAGTTAAACATGGTTCAGTTAAACATGGTTCGGTGGTGGTGAGAAATACAGCCTTAGAAGAATAAGGTCTGATATGGCTCAGAAACGACTCTTGCTTTTACTTTCCTTTGATCATTTCTTCTGGAATTTTATTTAAATTTAAAGTGCAACCAAAGACGAGCTTTGAAACATGGTTTTAGATATTGCCATCTTTAAAAGAAGATGCCCCCCCCCGCCACCAGATTCAAGGTAAACAACAATGAAAATACAAGTTTGTCCAGATGTGCGTTTAACCACCAGCAACGAACAATGTTCCAGCTACCGGCTCTGAGAAGATGCTTCACTCGACTGTGAGCGACTTCAAACTAACCTAAAGAATGTCCGTCAGTGAGAACACCCCCCCCCCCCCAGCTCCCTCATGATCTATTCACGTGTGCAGTCGTACAGGAAGGGAGAGGCAACTTCGGCTAAATGTTTCCAGCTGGGTGGGGGCCCAAAGTTTTCAGCATGTGAAGAAAGCCGGGCTTTTCCACCGTATAAATGGGCGCCATTATTCGCTAAAAATCGATTCGCCGCCCGGCACTGGGAGCTGATCGAGAAACATCTAAAGTCAGTCACCCATTTTGGCCTGACGCCACACGCTTCAACAGCAACATTTCAACACACAGAAGTGATACGATCTTTTTCTAATTAGTTTCCTGAGACACAAAACAGGACAGTTGGAAGTTTTCAGGAACTTAAAGCCTTCGGTCGTGATGGGCGACACCACGGATAAATCGTTTGATGTGTAAAAAGTCTGAGAATTCTCACAACGAGGCTTTCCTGAAGCCCCGTGTGACATTTTTAACCATCTTGTTGTTTAAACCCAAAGACGATCTTGTAACTGCTAACGCTGGAGAAGCGGAGCCCGGGGAGGTTTCTGCGTTTTCACTTAGGAAAAATCTCACCTTCAGTTTGTCAAACTTGTCGTCGACGTCCTGTAACCAGGACATGAACTGCCTGGCGTTGAATCGGTCTCTTACAGACGTTTTGCCGTCGTCATTCTGCGAAGCAAAAAAACAACGAGTCAGACTTTCTCCCATTGAGATGAAATAAAAACACTGGAGCGAGTCCTGAGAGCCGTTCCGTTACTCACCTGAACGTCTTGAGGCATGTTGTACACCTCCGCGTCCAGTAAGACGGTGCAGGCACTGAAAGGCAGAGTCTGATTGGCTAGTGTTCTCGCTGCCCGGTAATGAACTCGTAGGACTTCCTGCTCATTTGAAACAATCAGCTTTTCCTGAAAGAGAAACAAAAGTTGGGTCAGAAACCTCGGACACATTCAGAAAGCACCTTCGAGGGCAACATCAACACCAACAATACGTACTCTTTCAATGCTGTGCTGCAGGCGGAGCTTCATCCGGACGACCTCTTGTTGTTTGAACATCTCCTTCAGCTGCTCCGGTAACGATGGAGGCGGAGTTATCTGCAGAGTGAAAAACACCGTCAGCACTGCAGCTGCGTGGGAGCGGGTCGTTCATCGCTGCTACCTTTGCTTCTACCTTCACTAAAATAGCCGCATTCGCACTGTAGGAACCTTTGGCAGGTCCTATAACCTTTTCAGGAACGGGGTCGTTTTTGATATCAATGCGTCCAATGTAAACTGTGCAGACCGAAGAGCAGACCGAGCAGCAAACACTGTAACAGGTGCAGCTGTCGTTAGGTGGCTGAGCGCATTGATATCAAGGGAGGCAAAACTAGCGCCAAGCGATGTGAGGTCTGACTTTTTCATGCAAAACGATTTTGTTATGCAGATGTATTACTCTTTTGAATGCATATTGTTTTGAGAAGCAAGACGCTTTATTTTTTTAGCCCCAGCCAACTAGCCGGACTACTTTCGTGGACGCCAAAACGAGGCTGGAACTCGGCTCACAGGACGCAGCAGGGGGTAAGAAAATATTCATAAATGATATTGCTAATATGGGATGTCATACAGCTTCATGTCAAAAGAGGCGAACTATCCCTTTAATGACTTATGAAATAACCTTTGGGATCCCACCAGAGCGTATTCTAAAGATCTAGCTTCATCACAAACTCGGACCGTGGATCTGCCACAGTGACGCTCTTAATTACGTTCACATTAGGAGTCTGTGGGTCCGCCTCTAGCTGCCGTTCAGGTTCCTCAAACACACATCGGTGTTACTTTGACCTTCCAGCCGCACGGTTACTGCTTTACTCGTGGCAATATTGATCATATTGATTAACATGTGATCAGGTATTAGAAATAGAAATAGAATAGGAATGAGGGTTCAAAAGCATGACAAACACTTTTTTGGGTGGAATTAGCTGGTATTCAGGCTACATGCTGCTTTCAAAATTCACAAGAAAATTGAAAAGTTAGACTTCAGAGAAAGAAAATGATTCAATATTGCAGTCGGTGACTATTAGCTGTTTTTATTACTTCAGCATGAACCGCTCATGCAGCTCCGTTTAGCTGGAGAATGTCCATGTTACTACCATTAAAAGTCATAGAAGAAGAGTTCTGTTCAGAGCATGCCGAAGCAGAACAAAGTTAAGGAATGGAGGAACAAATAACAGGCGACGGGGTGTGAAACGACTTGTTAAAGCAGCGTGAACACGAGGTGGTGAAGCGACTTTGGGAAAGACAAAAAAAAAAAAAAAAAAAACACACCTAAGCTGTTCATTTTCTCCTCAACAGGCTAATCGGATCCAGCGATACAGATTATTGCTACGAGGTGAATTCACAGTGTTAGAGACGACTGCCAACTTATCCACCAAACTTCACTAACCGTTACATTATATCAGGCAACCTGCATCTACAACCTAAACATGAGGAGCATCATTTGATATATTCATGAAGTACCGACATCTAGCTGTTAATAAAATGTTCTAAAAGCTTTAAAAACCAGTAATCAGAGCCGTTTGACCACAATGCTGTGGCTTGCCTCAGTAAATATGGCTGAATGCGTCAGCCTGCATGTAGAAAATGAAGCCGCTAGCTTTAGTTTAGCCAGAATATGAACTTCAGAGAAATGAGTGAAATGCCAACAACCTTCAGTTGGAAGTAAACCTTTCCGCAGTTAAGATTCCTTCGATTCTGCCATTATTTAAGTGTCTGACCAGCACGTGTCGCACACCGGCATCCTCAAGAAAACATTGACATCTCGGCTAGCGTCAATGGTTCACAGAACACCCACAGGTTTCATGTAGCAGAGCACAGACCACTTAATACAGCAGGCTATCAGCCCGCAGCCTGCACATAAAACAGTTTAGTTCATATTTTCATGCCTCAGAAATCAGAATATAGAGATGACTCACTGTTGGTATACAGAGTTTGCTGAGCGGGTTCCCATCCAGCAGATAGGATCCGTTGAAGGTCACATACTCGTCATAATACTGGGGTGGTTGGGGGATGACGCTGCACAGCACTTTGCGCTTCTCCTCGATCTTCTTCCGTATGTGCAGGAACTCGTAGTACGGGTTGGCCCTCTCCGTCTGATAAGGCTCGATCTCCTCCAGCTTTATGGAGTCCACGATGGCTGCCAGAGACTGCTGGCCCTTCTCCTTTTCCTGCTGAGAGCTGGAGCACGACTGGGAGCTGGACAGCCGGGGCATCTTCCTCTTGCGTGGGTGGGGCACGTGGATGTCCCCTTCGTCGTCCGCAGGGCGCACCTTGAACTTGGCGCCGGAGGAATCGGAGTCGCGGTCTCCAGACTGAGGAGAGGAGCTCCCTGAGGCGCTGCTGCTGTCCGTCTGAGAGGCCGACTGGTAGGTGCTCTGACTCTGCTCGTCTTCGGCCGACGAGGACTCGGGTTTCTCGTCAGCTGGCGTGAACTCCATGGGCTCGGGGTAGGCCTCGGCCCTGGCTTCAGATGGACCCTCTGTGCAGTCGCTGCCTTGGAGCGGTGAGCTCTCTGCAGTCAGAGAAGCGGCAGCGCCGCTGCCGTTCTCCGAGCTCTGGGGGACGTCCACCATCTCTTCCGCCTTGAGCTCGGGGCTCGGCGGCGGCATGCTGTCCTCCATCTGAGCTTCCAGACACAGGCCTGCGTCCTCACTTGAAGGTCTGGATCTCTTGGCGTCTTGGTTATTTACGATCACATCCTCTTGAGAACACTTGGACTCGGATCTGCTGAAACCCGGTGAGGACTCTCCTGCAGCGGAGCAGGGAACGTGCGAGCTGGTGGACGGTACTGGACTCCTCTCCCCCTCTGCTCTTAGGGTTTCTAAACACACCTCTGAATTCTCTTGTTCTGACCCATCAGGATTCTCCACAGTTTGGTCTTTGAGGTCAGAAACCTGCAGGCCACCCGACTCCGCCTGTTGCTGGTTCTCAGTACCAGAAGATGGGGGCGTTTCCTTCTGCTGGAGGGACTTTGTGTTGGTGAGCACCGACGGCTCAGCAGCTGGAGAAGCTGCGGACACAAACGGTTGATCAGATTCTTTGCTGCTACATTCTGCCTGGGAGCTCTCCGTGGGACAGGGGGCGTCTTTTGGCACGGCTGGATCAGAGGAGGGAGGAGCTTTTGGCTCTTCTGGCCCGGCCTGCGAGGCGCCGGCCTGTGGAGGCGTCAGGCTCTTACCCGGGAGATCTCTGCTCAGCAGTGGTGTTGTTAAGCATCCAGCTGTGCTCCCTTCCCTCTCTGTAAGCGGATCTGCGGCTGAACTCAAACATTGAGGAGCTGCGACGCTCTCCTCGGGTTCTGGGCTCTCCGTCTTTCTCAGCTCCTCTTCCGTGATCACCGTCAGGCTGGAATTGGGCTGATGTTCCACAGCTTTGCCTTCAGCCGACGAGCTGACGTCCTCGTCCAGAATAGCCCTGAGGAACGGGGATTCGTGTCTGCCCGACAGCAACGTCCGGTTGCTTTGCGGAACATCTGGAAGACTGTTGCAATCTTTGTCGTGGACAGAAGGCGACCTGGCGGCTTGGATGACCAGGGAAGACTGGAGAAACGCAGGCTGGGAATCCGAGGCTTCCAGGTTCAGGTCGGAGTCGTATTCGGCGATTCTGGGCGTCAGTGTTGTGGCCTGGCAGGAATCCTCGGAGCTCGCGACAGAGACCAACGACACGGACCTGGACATGAGGCCGCAGCGCTCGCTCTCTGGCCGCGGGGATCTGCTCAGACAGTTTTCCACAGCCGATATGACCTTCGCACCGATGGCAGGCAGACTCTTCCCATCGAGAGACAACGTTCTGGGGCTTGTGCCGTCCTTCAGGGCTTTATCTCTGCCGTGCACATCGGACGCCTCGGAGCTTTTCGAGCGGATCAACTCTTTACTCAAACAGGGTTCCGGTTTGGTTCGATCTTTAGGTTTGGACTTCCCCGGATCGGTCAGAGGCCGCTGTTTAAGCCTTTCCCGCTCTTTCTGCTTGATTTTTTCCATGTGTTTCCGATGCCACAGCTCAATTTCTTGGTCTTTCATGCTGAGCATACGCTCAAAGCTGGTCTGCATCAGGTCGTCGTTCACAAGCCTCTTTTCTTTCGGCTTGGCGTCTCGTGTCGCCTGAGGGGCTTTTAGTTTGGCCTTGTCTGTGTCCGCCTCGCTGAGCTTGGTCTTGGCGATCCTGGCTTGCTGGGAGCGGTCTTTGTGCCGGTCTTTATCCTTGTCCTTGTGTCTTTCTGAGTCTCTGTCGCGGTCTCGCCGGTCACGATCCTTCTCCGGCGTTCTGACTACTTCCTCCTTTGATTTTGTGGATAAGACCTTGCCGCTCTCAGACAGATAACTCTTCTTCTCTTCTAAAAGTAATTTCAGATTGGAGCTTGAGGAAAGAGTTCCATCTTTTATCTTGTCTCTCTTCTTCCTGTCGCAGTCCTTTTCTTTAGAGCGATCGGATTTGCTATGATCTGTGGCCTTCTCCAGAGGTTTTCCTCTCCTATCAGTGTTGGCACGATCTTTGTGATCCCCAACACTGTACTCTCTGTCCTGCCTCTCCCGATCCGACCGTTTGTCAGGCTTATCTTTATTTTTCTTGCCATCTTCATGCTTTTTTGCCGCGGATAAAGATTTCACTTTTTCATTCTCTCTACAGCTTTTATCTCCCGGGGAGAGGGAAGAAATGGCTGCTGTCCTCTCTTTTTCCTTCCAACGGTCCACTGAATTCTGCGGTTCTGCTTTGTCAGAGTGTTCTGTTTTGATCTTTTTTTCCTTGTCAAGATGCCTTTTCTCCATTTTATCGGAATCCTTTTCCTTTCCTGGGAGCCTCTTGTCAGGTTTCTCACGTGAACCTTTTTCAGAAGGCTCCAGCTGTTCTTGATCAGCTGTAATCCCACTTATGGGTTTCTCCTCAGTCTCCTCTTTCATGCTGTTGCTTTGCAGCAACTCCTCAGGAATCCGCCCTGAGCCGTGGCAGTCCACCTTCTCGTCACGCTCGCTCGGCTTTGAATCCTTCGCCTTCTCGCCGTTACCCGCGGCCTCCTTTCGCTCTTTTTTCACGGCCTTGTCTTTTTCTCGCTCCTCTCTCGGCCGCTTTTCCTTGCTGCTGGAGTACTTCTCCTTCGCGTTTCTCTCATCTTTGGCAGGGGAGGAATCGGCCGTCTTCTGAAGCGAGCTGTTGTCTTCACCTTCCTTTTTCACTCCCAGAGGCTCATCTGTCTCATCACTTTTGAAAAAATTCTCTTTCCAGAACTCTCTGTCGAATTCCAAATTCCTGTGGCCATCTTTCCTGGCCTCCTTTGCCCTGTGGCGGCTCCTCTCGGCCTCGTACTCCCTCCTGTGTTTATCCTTTTCCTTGTGTTTCAGTTTATGCTTCTTCACTACTTTGCCATCTAAATCGGTCTTCCGTAAGGCACCTTCACAGCTGTCTATACTGTTTCCTATGCTGCCGTCTTTGTAGGGGCTCAGATGTCCGTCTTCTCCGTCCATGCCGCAGTCTTTCTGTTGATGTTTGCTCTTTTCCTTGTGCTTGCAGCCCTTGGTGCTCGAGCTTTCGGTGCAGTAATCTGCCTCAGTGTAGTGGTTGTATTTGACACCATCCATTGGACATGGGCTGTCGCTGATGGAAACGCATGTCTTAGTATTTTCCTGTTTGAGTGGCGTTTGTTTATCTGCCAGGCTGTGGTTCAGTTTGGGAGACTTGATGGACGACAAATGGAAGAGGTGGACGGAAGAGTCATCTTTAGCACTGAAAGACATCTTGAAGGAGTCCTCCTCCAGACCCCTCTCTGTGCTCTCAGACACGGTAGCGAGAGACAGGACTAAGGTTTTACTGTTCTCCTTCCCATCCTCTTGGTTCTCCTTGTTTTTATGCTGGCTTTTGCTCTTCCTCTTCACTTTACCCTTGTCCCTTTGCTCAGCATTGTCCTTTTTTGACCTCGTATCTGGCCTGTGGCTCTCTGAGCTCTGAGAGCAGGTGGGCGAGTTCCTTTTTTCCGACAGGCTCTCCATCTCATCGCTGGAGGTGTCTGAACTGCAGTGGACACGAGGGGCTTTCTGCTTTTTAGACTTTGAGGAAGAATCCCCCTTGTTGCTCTGCTTTCCCGCCACGTGATTCCTATCTTTGTCTTCCTTCTCTCGCTGCCGTAGCTCCCTCCTGAGAATGTGTCTGTCGTTCAGGGCTTTACTGAGATCCTCCTCCTCCTCCTCGTCCTTAAACTCGTACTCATCCAGCCCCGGCATGGACGACGATGCTTTTGTGGCCGGTTTGCCATCAGAGTCCTTTTCGGTGTCAGAATCCACACTGTTGTCATCCACACTGGATGGATTGACAGATGGTGGGTCTTCAGATTCTGTTAATAGGAGAAGATCAGGTTTTAAATCATATAAGCAGAAGCCAATAAAAGCACTTTGTACTTTCATTTAATCACAAGCCGTTACTGAAGATTAGATAAATATATAATCTCTATTATTATTTATCTAAAAATGACAACAAACACAATCATGTCACTGCAGGCCTAAAAAACTGGAGGTAATGTTCCACGAGGTTCGTCTTTGGAGGACATCCATCACAAGCGTAATGCAACAACATTAAAATCCATGTTCTAACGAACATCCAGCATCCTGTACACACCTGAGGAGGTGTCATCTTGGTCCGACAGCGGCACCTCCCCCTTTAAGAGCTGTTCCAGCTCCTGAGAGTCGGCCACGTCCACCGGCCGCTCGCCGCGCTTGTTGGCTTGGAAGGCGTTTCCACCGTGACGAAGGAGAAGTTTGACGATCTGCAGAAAAATCATACAGAGATTCAACAAAAAAAAAGAGAAAACACTTGTGTTTTCAAAGGGGGAACAAGCAAAAAGGATCTAAATTAAAGTTGATTTTTAATTTGCCCTTTTTACGGTCAAAACACGTCGCTCAACATGACCTCACTGGCTGCTGTTACTTTGTACGTTAAAAGGAAGCTGCAGACGAGGTGATAAGTGCCATAAGCATCACCCGGTGATGGGCCAGGTGTACTGTGATCTGTAAGACCTCCCTTTCTCTGCAGTCACCCACAGAAAAACCACGATCACCTTGTCTCCGTTCTCAACATTTGTTTTGTTTCGGGTGCTAAAGACATCAAACATACTTTTCATCACGGATACGCTGATGACTGCAACGTCATGTTTGCCACCCTCCTTGTTAAAGCTGCTGAGCCAGGCTGCAACAAAGCCTTTTATTATTTAATCTAACAATTTCAAACACGTCAGACCTCTACAGAGACCTTAATCGGGGTTTTCCCTGTGGAGTTCACAAATAAGACCTGCTGTTGTGGACCCACTTGGCGCTTATGATCTTACATCTTTGTGCCCGCTGCTGGAAGCATCATGAAGAGGCGTGTCATCATCCAGACCCTGCGTATTCACCTCCGCACCCGCTGCTATTAAAACCTTAGCCACGTCGTAGTAACCAAGATTACAGGCCTCGTGAAGGGGAGTCCAGCCTGTGAGAGAAGGAGCAGCCTCGGTGAGTTCTCAGAATGTGCAGCTGCAGTTCGTTTGATTCACACAAAAAGACAGCATCTGCACAGGAAGTACAAATATTGAGGCTGGCTGGTGTTCCTATTATCTCATCATGAGATATCACCTTTGAATCAGCAGCTGTTGCTCAGCTCCATGTCATTAGCAAACATACAGACTTAATGAAAGCTGTTAAATTACCATCTCCAGCGGCATCGTACCTGCAAAGTCTTTGACGTTGACATCAGCTCCGAGGCTAATGAGCTCTTTAACTAGCTTAGCATCTCCCCGGATCGCTGCCATGTGAAGGGGCGTCTCCCCGCGCTCGTTCCTCTTGTTGACTTTGTCTTTCTGTCGAGACGAGGCGCTGCTGGGGACTTTCTTCTGGACAGGGGTCGTTTGTGAGGGGTGACTGGGTGTAGAGTCTGGACACAGGCAGAGCGAAAATAAGGAATTAACTGGTGCTTTAAGCAGAAGCCTATAAGAGCCTGAGAAACAGTTACAACAGATGTTTATATACTCGGACACGGGCACAATTTCCTAATGTAGCCATGTACCAAAATATATTAAAGCCACAATTTAAGCTGTTTCATGGATGGTGTCAGGATAGAAGTAAGATCTTCACTGAGTTGATTCCAACTACATTTAAAAGAAGTGATGAACCAACAACTTGTGGACCAACAATAGCTCTCAGTGCAGGTGAAAACAAAGCAAACCCACCAGAGAGAGATCCAGAGTGGGCGAATAAACACTGAGGTGCTTTCTGAGAACAGATGAAAGTGAATGTGAGCTTGGCAAGATAAGAAGGTCTGGACGTCTACTGAAAATAACGGTGGTGGATGATTGCAGCACAACATCCAGACAAGAGGAAGGCATATTATCATCCAAGTCTACCATAAAGAGGGTTCAGCACAAGGAGCAAAACACCCATAAGCCTCAGGAAGAGAAAGGCCAGACTGAACTCAGCCATGAACATTTTAAAAAGACAAAGCAGTTTTGCTAGATGCAACGGGAAACCAAGCTGAAAAGTCTCTTCTCCCACATGGAGCAGGTGTGTAGAGATGTGCCGTCTGACCGGATTCAGCAAACGGCAGCATCACAGACAACAGCCAGAGTCAATCACCTCATTTATCAGTAAATACGTCTGCAAAGTTCTGCTCAAACTCTTAAAATCAAAACTCCAACTCTGCTCTCCAGTTGAATTTTGACCCCAAAAATAAGAAAAACAAACCATCTTAATTGTTTCCAGATCTGACTTCAAACCTTCTCTCCTCGACGAGTAAGATTAGACGGAGCAACAAGGGTGGACTTAGTTTTACTGGAAACCTGCGTGACTCTTAAAGGTCGTCCGTTTTGAACAGATTATAAGTTAAATCAATGATTCATAAATTATTCAGAATATCAGTCAAACTGCTCAGAAGCATGAGTCATCCCACAGTAAATATTCTTAAGGATGTGGTCGAGCGGTTGCACAAACCTGGACTGTTGGCAGTCATTTGCATCAGGAGAGCCATCTGCTTGCGCTCCGACAGCGGATATCCAAACAAAAGGTTCGGTGCCTGGGACTTCTTGCTCCCAGCCTCCTTCTTCACCTTCTTCTTATCTGGTCCATCTTTATCTGCAACAGAACCAAGAAAGAATTTAGGGGACGAGTCCAATTTCTTTGACAAACAGCACCGTCATCGCCACAGTAACGCATTTTCCTCCTCCCCACGTATCTGTTGGGCTCGCAGAGAAGCAGATGACAAGCATGAGGTTGGAAAAGAAGGGGACAAACTAAAGGAGGAAGAAAAAAAAGAAAAAGAAGAAGAAAAAGACAGCATTCTCTGAAGCCAGCCAAGTGCAGACGGCACTCCTCGGGGCCCCCCTGTTCTTTCGATCGGTCGATTGTTACTAAACACAGACATGCTGAGCTGTAATAGGGGCAGATGCAAGGCGAAAACACACACACGTGCATGTGTGTGTGTGTGTTTACAGCGGCGTAGTAGCGCAGAGTGGGTGACTTGACTGGAAGAGGAAACAGGGGGCTGAGGATCGGGCTGCAGCGGTTACCTGCGTATATCCTGCAGGGAGGCACTAATCTCTCTCCCCAGGTCTCACTCGACTGGCCTGGGTCTGAGTCATCTATAGTGCAAAGCAGAGGGGATGGGGAGGGGGGGGAGAGGAGGGAGGGGAGAGCAAGGAGGGGGTGGAAGGGTGGGAAAGCACTGCATTAACGCTCTCACACCCTCCACATTTCACATGTACTCAAATACAGGCACGCACAGCGGCACACTCGCACTCCACGCTACAGATTATGAGTCATGGCAACACAGGACACAGGAGGGGAGATCCAATCAGGCGGTCAGCGGAGGCATTGCATCGCTTCCTCCTGCAGCTGCTCAGGACCTGAGAGGCAGTGGGGAGAGCTGCTGGGAGGCAAAAGCCACCCTCAAAGCTGGTTTACATTTAAAGCCTGTACAACATATAAATTATACTTAAAATGAGGGTTCTCATCCGTTAGAGTGAAGCAAGACCACACAATGAAAATCATCAGGTTGAGCTCGCTCTACAGAGGAAATGAGGACAAACCGTCAGCTCTATATAAACATACGCTTTACAACACATGAACCTATTTCTAGGTCTCAAATCTCATGTAAACATTTGGTGGCGCTTCTAACCAGATGATGGGAGCAGAGCAGAGTTTACTTGAGTATGAGAGCAAGATTAAGATGGCTGAGTGCTGAAGCCGAGCACTTGAGTGAGACATTTATCTCAGTTACTGCTCAGTAAGTTTCAAGCCTACTGCAAAACGCTCGCACCCTCATTCATGGGAAAATAGATTTGATTTGTAACTTCCCATCTTTGAGATTCAGGTCTTACGCAGTGTGTTTGCTTTTGTTGTAGATGATACGACGACAGGGGATGGAGAGCATATTGAGTAGACTCCAGATGAGCTACAGTGCCAGTATTTACAATAATGAAAAAACATATCATCCAGCAGAACAGTGCAGCTGGGTGATGTGTTTTAAGGGTTTTTAACCCATTTTTGGCATGCAATGCTCATCATGGAGTAAGAACCATTATCATCTATCCAGGAGAAACAGATCCTACATCTCCTTTAGCATGTTTATGTGCATCACAATGGATCTCAACCTTTTCAACCAACAACCTCGCAGAATATCAGACTGCTGATCTCTGGTCTAGCAGAGGAAGTGAAGATAACGACTTGCTTGGATAAAGTGAGGGCAAATTAAAGCTTGGCAATGAGTTTTAAACTGTCTAATACCAGCAGTGGATAAACATCTGCGTAAAATGACAGAAAGTCATGCTGTGATATGCGCATTTTTAAGCTCATTCCACCTCAATCTGCTGACAGAGGCAAGGACAAACTGGGCTGCTTGTAGCGGGTAAGCTGGTTATAAACAAATGGTCGTCAATACGTTGGTTTTTCTATTCGCATGAACTGTTAAATTAACACAGAATGCTGCATGTTTAATTAAAAGCTTCATATTGACGTATTGTGAGGTCCAACTCGGGTTCCCGACCGGACCGACCTTACATAATACACAGAACAGAACAAACCTCGTCAAAGAGATCAGATTTGGACCCTATTGTCTTACAAGTTCGACCGATTGCGAGTCTAAAATACATATAACCAGGCACCAGGGGGCAGTGCAGGGACATGGCAGTGAGCCAGCAGCATGGCAGTTTGAGGAGGAGCGAGGAGGAACAACAACACTCCTTACCAGTGTCCGAGTCCCGCTCCTCTGTCCGGGATGGACTTGAAGTGAAGGAGAGCTTGCGCTTCATGGAAGACTTGGCTTTCCCTTCCTTCCCCAGCAACTCACTCCGGTCCAACTTCGGAGTCTTGGTGAAAGGGGACAACTTGTCTTTGCTCTATCGGAGGAACACCGGAAGGGGAAAAACATTTTTAAAATTAGGCATGTCAAACACTGCAAAGGTGTGGCTAGAACTGCAATCTGCATGTGTCTGTGTATGTAAACAATACAGCCGTGCCCATTAATAGACAGCAGTGGCGGCTCCATGCAGAAAACTCAGTTAACTAGTTTGACAACAAAAAAAAGGAACGGCTGCAGCCTGCAGGGAGTTTTCAGGCGGAACCAAAGCTTGCTAAAACATGACACTAATCTAACGAGGTGCCGATGATTATATTACGTCTCTGCAACATACTGTTACAGGTTAGCTTGCATGGCTCTAGTCCCTGCCAAGCGCAAAACATCCCGAGAAAAAGCCTGATGCAGACCATTTTCACCCAAGTAAGAATAACTGAAAATGATGTGAGCAAAAACTACTTTAAATACTCTTCTTAGCTTAGCATTAAAACATGTGACATTTTATGCTCCCATTTGTGTTTGAAATGAGAAATACATAAATGTTACAGCCGTGGTGACAAAAATATCAAACCAAAAGCAGTAAGTACACAGAAAACAGTGTATACAGTTAAATTAGCGTCATCCTGAGCTTAAAGATCACTAAAGTACATTTGCAGGTCTGATGACACAAAGTAATAAGAGTCAGTACCCTACAGGGTCATGTGTAACACAAGTACTCATACATTGATGTCATTTACATTTCTTTTGGTCACAAAAACCTGGGAAACGATTAGCTCCTAGTAAATCATTTCGACTGAATCGTTTTCATGGATAGATATAGCCGTTTCAACTGATATCAGAGTTACACGTTCACGGATTCTGTTGTTCTGATTCCCGCTTTCCTCTTTGGTGTGTCATACATCCCAAACACAGGCGTCTCAGGGCTGCGTCAGTGTGCGCTAACGCTAAACAAACCGGTGTTTCAGAATCAGCTGCGTGTCGTTGGTTAGAGTGTCGTGCCCTGCGACGCCAGCACGGCCATGCACAGATAGACCGGGCCGTTTTGCCTCGGTTACCACCATTGGCTATCAGTAACAGATCAACCCGGTCTCCCTGTGCCGCCATGTACTTTCACCAATGACACAGATGTGCACGAGTCCCAGCTTGAAAGTCATGTGAAAAGGCTCATAGTGGGAACGAGTGAAGCAAAATGCCCCAGTATCCAGTAGCAGCCGCAGGCTAAAACAGTAAATGCCAGCAATTTCAGTATAAACACATTTATCTTTCTTTCTTTCTTTTTGTTTTTTTGTGCGCTCTGATCAGCAGACGAGGCTTTTTCAGTGCCATTACTTTTAGCTTGCTGCATATCAGCGCTGTAAAATAAAATTCTGGCAGGGGGGAAATGTCTGCAGTGTGGTGCTTCTTTGATCTCAGGAGAAGCAATGTGCCAGCTGTGCGAAGCTAAAGTGTCTGGAACTGCGGAAAATGAAAAGGAGCTTGACTGCGAGGTACTTTCATTTGAAAAATAGAGCAACAACCTCTCCTTTATGTAGAGAAGAACAATTAAGTAGTATTGGTCTAAAAACAGTAACCCGGGCACTAAAACACTAAAATATATCACCTGTTGTATGACAAACAAGTACAAAAGGTCATGAGTGGTCCTTAAAATATAGGCTTCATGGGGAAAAAGGCATTAATGAACTGCTACTCCAACGCTTTGTTCAATATTAAAGCTGAATCCAGTAGGAGAAGGAGTACAATCGAGGTAAGGACTGAAAGTATGTCTGCCAAGGCCCTTTTCAGTCCTGAGTGACTCAGAGAGTCAGTCCGGTTACATGGAGCTTGATTTTGTAGGATTTAAGTCAGTCGGACATGCTCACGTGGATTTAATTTAATAAAGCTGAAGTTTACGAAGGGTTGCTAAGATACGCTCCCTGCTGCCACCTAAAAGTTACTGTTGCAATTAAAGAAAAATATATATATATTTTAAAACAATGAGCAATCATTCAGATGTTTTTGACAGAAAGCCGACACCAAAAAGAGGCGAGACCTGACCAAATGCAAACATGTACTCAGAAGAAGACATTTCAGAACCAAGGAAAGCAGATAAGATGTCAGTCTGCATGGTCCTTAGGGTACACAACCGTGTCTGATTTACTTAGTTCTTTGACTTCAGCATTAAAATCTAAAACAGGTCTTATACATTTTCTGTGCAAATAAAGACGCATCAGCGTAAGGTCTGTGCTCACCTTTTTCCCGGCCTGCTTATCCACCATGGCTCCATCTCGGTCGCTCCCAGGTTTGGCCATGGTGCGGCACCTGACTAGCTTAGACGGCTACAGCACAGTCGGCTCATCATGCACCTGGAGAGAAAGGACAAACAGCAATGAAACTAAGCTCCACCAGCGTCACAGATGACTGACCTTGTAATTCTTTACAAAAACACAGCACTTGCACCAACACCAGCTAGAGAGAAGGATGGTTTTAAGCAAGTAACTCACTGAACCAGAGAAGAGTGATGCGACAGCCTGAAATGGGGCTGCCACTAAGTGCAACTCAGCTGTGCTTTCTCAGAGTGGATCAGTAAGCAGGGATTTTTATTGAAATTTCCATTCCACTTCTCTAGCTTGACCTTAAAGAAGAGTCAGGAAACAGCCACATGAGGTAGGATGAATCACAGCTTTAGGGACTCTTCCGTCTCTGAGGAAAACGTCCCCCTACGTGTCGTCAGTGTGGCCTACTCATCAGTGCAACCAAGCTTTTCTCTGATGTGGTTCATGACAGTGTAGAAACACAAGCCAAGAGTCAATGGGGTGCGCAGCGTGGGCGCCTGTCGAGCCCGGTGAAAGTGTAACACTCGGCTGAACCTGCTCATGAAGCATGTGGCAGTTACCCCGTCACATGACGATTCACTTTTTCTGTCATAAGACGCTTTTTTTCGAGTGCTTTCAACGAACTTTCCCCGTCTTCCTTTTTACACTCAGTTACACGGAAATAGCCATTCTCTGACTTTCTTTTGAAAGCCCCACAAACAGCTTAGTCTATATTAAGGCACCCGAGAGTAAGTCTTTAGTTGTTAAGGAGACACTGAAATGATTAGGGAAGCCTCCATTACTCAGAGAGAAGAAAAAAAAATTACAAACTTTACAAATGATAATAGTCGAAGAAAAAGCACAACAGTATTTATTATCAAGGACAGCACATGTTCACAAATAAAACCAGGACTTTTACAGGGAGTAAAACATCTCACTAAAAACAAACAGGGATAGTTTTCACTACGATTTGTTAGTCATTTCTTCCAATCATTAAGTTGCTTTTTCAATGGAGTAAATAATGTTGAAATAAACCTTCAACTTCAAAAGACATTTAAAAATAGTTGACCTAACTTTATTTCCTCCGGCCAAAAATAAACTGCCACATGTGCACACACAAAAAAGGTAAAAGGTTGACCCTGTTGGACCCCGTCCTTTGTCCCCGTGCACCTTTGTACAAACAGAGGGCAAAAAGGACACCAAAACTGGTGAGAGGTCTACCAATTTTTTGCCAATGCAGCTTAGCTTTAGTTTGACTGGCAACTAAAAAAATAAACATTATCAAATGATCAAAGTCCCAGGTAGCTTTTTCATGTTTTGCCAAAGGAACGGTGACATTTAAGAAGCTGTAACTATCAGATATTAAAATAGTAACCAAATATCTACAAAAATGGTTTATATTTACTTAGGTGATCATCCTGTCATTAAGGTTTCTCTGGCAACTGAAAAATAATAATCCAGAGCGCCTCAGCTACATAATACATTACTTAACATATAAAATGAAGCAGCATTTAGGCTATGTTAGCCCACCGAAAATGTAAACAGTTCCTTTTATAATGGGAAGAGAACGGAAGATAAAAGGTTATTTTTCCAAACTACAGTAATCCTGCATGGAGTCAATATATCATAGCATCAACACCATGTAATCAGTCCTTCTCTGTGCATTTAATGAAACCCAAAACATACCACTGGGTCCAAATGGATCACAGCAGAAGCCATTTAGGAGACGCATCCAGATGCAAAGAGCAACAAGCATGTGCTGGTATTTCACGAGCTGCACTTTAACGAGGGACAATTATGTGGTAGATTGAGGAATTATGTCAAAACCACAAGCATTGCAATTTTAATCTCCTAAAAAGCTTCAAAACAGTGGCATAAACAGAATGACAAAGATCCTGCATGAACAGAAAGGAGAAGGAAAATGCAATTTTTAAGCTTTTGTCCCTCTTTTTTCCTTGGGAGTATAAAAATGTTGTTTTATATTACATTGGATCATTTATTTACCTTACTAAATAGAACCCAGTGACTTTTTTCTGTACTAAATCACTGCAACCGAGACCGACGTAAGAAATCCCAACATTTTGTTCCTGTAGATAGTATGACAACCTTTGCTGATCCCGCGTAATAGAACTGTGTTGACAGGTTTCATTTTTCCAACACAGCCCCGCTGCATGGCCAAGGCCAGCGAGAGGTCCACCATTAGTCAGCATATAGCCAGTGTGCTGCAGCATTGTCATTCAGGCAGCTGAAAGGGAGAATTGAGCCACCCACAGACAGCACGTTGGCGTAAAGCTCGTGTATCGGGGGTATTAAAGCGGTATGGACAGGCCGGGACCAGACCAGAAAACAAACGCTGACACGACTCCAATCTGGCCCAGAGACAGGCGAGGAGGGTGTGACTATAATTACAGAGGTATTTGGGCACCCGCCAGTTTGGCATTCACATCCGCTGCGTTTCATGAGCAGCCCAGGGCCGCATAAGCTCTGCCATTAACCTTGAGCTGTTTCATGTCTCGATCAAGCCACCTTCGTGACAACTTCAGTCATGAGAAACTGCAGCAATGATTACTTTGGCATAGGATGCCATACAGTGAAAACTGTGATAGCAACAATTGTTGCAACCTACTTATTATCAATAAAACCGGGCATCGGTGCAGAATCTCAGCTGGAAAATGCTGGAAGAAGTCCTGCAAAGACGGACACCAGAGACACTCGGGATGACTGCTTTCCTCTGTTCCAACATAAGGAATGTGGTAAATATTTCAGCAGCCAAGGAGAGGACCGGAGTTAGAAATAAGCACTGTAACTTCAACTGACGATTTCATGTTAATTAGTGATAAATCGAATAGTTTCTCAGCTCCAAAAAAGAACATTTTGGCTACAAAGTTACAGACAAAAAGGCCAAAACGGCCAGTCTATTTCCTATAAAATAAACTCCAGAGAAAAAATAGAATATTAAGACACTGGAGCATGCAGCAAGATGATGGTTTGGTAGCTTTGCTCAAAGTACAAAGTGAAGCTCTTAATCTACTTAATATTATCTCATTTTTGCTAAACCAACAGCTGATATATGCTCAACAGTCAAATACTCCTTCAACTGTGAGCGAATAGCTTTCCTTAACCTGCAACTTACACACTTTGTTACTCTCCAGGTCAGTATTAACAATCAATGCAAAGTGATTTTGGTCAGAGCATTTTCTTTATATATGGACATGACAACAGGTCGCAATGAAAATCAGGAATTTTTCAATATCCATCTGAAGTCAGTGAAATCTCATGTATAAAATCTATACGTATTTATAACCCGATGCTCCTCCACTTTAACTCCACTGGTTACTGGCTAACAACAATAACAGCCATTTTCCCGAGGTGCTGAAGCACGACGGCCCCGACAGCAGAGCGGCGGCTAATGCATGTCCTTGCGTGAGTGCAGTGGTTTGGGGGTTATGGAAGTGGTGGGGGTGCTGGTGTATGCTGAAGGGAAGGGTGGAGAGTACGCGTTGTTGTAACCGGGATGGATGGAGAGCGCGCACAGTACGGTAACCTGATCCACTGACTGCAGAATGGGACAGGGAGGGAAAGAGGGCTAAGAATAGCATGAGCCTGACACACAGCTTGCAGAGTACGCCGCGCTGCCACCAGTAACAGCAGCAGAAACATTACCCCACTACAGCTCCCAGAGTACCGCCTGCTGTGAGCTCTCACACACACACCATGTGGAAAACACATCTGATTTTCCCTCCGTCTCCCATGCGGCTGCTCTTACAACTGTATAAGGAATCTATTGAAGAAAAGAAAAAAAACAAGCTCTGAAGGCATCAGTGGGTTTAAAATGTTATCAGAGAAAAAAACTGACCTAGAAACGGAAGAATTCTGCAAACCTATAGCAGGTACCGAGTCAGTTCTTACAACAACAGAAGGGGAACAAATGCAACGCGCTCAAGGAGACGCATTACGCTTGCTGCAACGGTAAACATCCAGTCACGTGGTGGTGGTCCTCCTGCGATCACGCTAAATGATGGGGGAGGTCTTTCTCAGCTGCATATCCACTCCCCAGCCTTCCTCCTCATCCTCCTCCTCCGACTCCATAATGAGAAGCAGGACAAAGGCAGAAGAAAGGCCCACAGAAGAGGGGCAGGAGAGGTAAAAATAACCAGCACACAGCCACCCATCTTCCACACACAGGACACCCAGCTTATATTTTTGGATTTTAGGCCCAATTGTATTCCAAAAACAGAAAAATAAATATATATCACACTATGTATGCATGGATGCACTGCACTCTGATTCCAATAATATTCCAGATGAGATGGGAGGAATTTACCCTCTCGCTGTGAGACAAAGCAAGCATTTAATTATCATTCATTTTGGTCTTTGAAATGTAATCGTTTCAACTAGCATCTAACATTTTATTGCTAAAATTATTAAGCAAGTAAATAACCTGCAGCTTAATAGTGAGGCTGGACTTCATGTTTACCATTCTCCATTACATCCTCATTCTCATGGCTGCACCAAGTTCAAAAACATAGCATTTAAAATGTGAAGTCAGTGCAGCTCTGCTCATCCTGCGATTGCTTCGTCTAAACTGGGGGGCATATTTTGACATGGACAAACAAACAGCAAAAGACAGTGGATGCCTGAAGGCTTCTGTTCACCTCTCACTACCCTAACCCCAGACGGAGGAAACATGCCTCCTCCAACCAGAGCGTCTGGCCTTCGTTCCAAGTGTTTTTGGGTTGCATAAATAAAACCAGCCATGTCACTGGGACTGCTCGAGAGCTTTGGGTTTAAACTCTCCCATATGGGCAAAGCCTGCACTTCTATTGCCAAAACTAATAAGAGTGACAAATACCAACGTTTCACCAGTAAACTGCTGTTAACACGTCACTGAACCTGGTAAATTCTGTTGCAGATTATATTTCAATGGATCCTTGCTGTTCACTGGGAGGATGATTACGACATCACGGACCGTACACGTAATAATTTGCAGCTTACAAAGCATGTTGCTTTAATTTCATCCATGTAGAAAAATGCCATTACACCAAATATTGTTGAGTGATTAACAATCATCCGAGCAATATGCCGTTTTATGACCCAGAAACAGTTTGCCTCCCACCTCCTAAATGTTCCTTCTTATGTAAGACTGAATGCTGAACTTTTACAGCCTTATACATCACTTAGAAGCTTCCATAAAAAACAAGAACGGCTCCAAATTCCCATGGGAGAGGTTCAGGGGATGGCACACACACAAATCAAGAGCCTCGTAAAGTAGCCTAATGTTTGTAGATGAGAGGAGTCGATGGGGTTAACTTTACTGGCAGGAGACTACGGTTCAGTCCAAGACTTGCTAAAACCCGCCCATTTAACTAGTCCGAGAGAGTTTGAAATCCTTGAGAAGCCTACTGTTCTGAATGTAGGTTAATGATCGGATACCCAAGCAGACGACAGGAACAATGGAGCTTTTAATGCCGATTATGGGTTAAAAGGAGGGGGCAGGGAATGAGTGAGGGATTAGAGCAAAGGTTAGGACCTAGGCGTAGGTCTTGTTCTCATTTTCACAAAGCTCACATGGCTGAACCAAAAACTGGAAAGCTGTTGGCACAAAGTGAATAAAAAACGCCTCATCACCTTTGGACAACTTCCCCTCCTCTTACTGAATCGATTGGGTCATCGCCCACTCGATTCATCAGAGGACAACTTGTGTGGGCGGTCCTACAGACAAAGAAGCCACCTGTGTGACTATAAAACAAAACACTTCTACAGCCAACAGAGTGTCCGAACAACGAGGAATGCCATCTACTTGGTTCCATTTGAGCAACGAGAGGCTGCGGTCTGAAAAATAAACCTCAGGGGAAATGTTGTGTCAGTTTTCATCATGACATTCAAGACATGACTCCATCTACACCTGTCACATCCAATTAAGCCCAACGAGCTGTCGATCCGATCACAGGCCCAACACATGGCGGCCTGTGGTGTGTCAAAACCACAGCTTTGTCTGCGAGTAAGCCTCATGGAGGCTAATACGGACACGTTGGCTAAACCTCTTCAAATTCAGACTGGGAGGAATCGGTTGTCCCCTCGGCATAAAAGGTCCTTGCAATTTTACTTAAAAATAATTTGCTCCAATTTTACCTTTGATAACTTGTATATCAATTATTTGGTTGTGTAAGGCTTACTTTGGGTGCTACTGGAGTCTAAATGCTCAGGACAATGCATCGCTGGACGTTACAACTCTGGGTGGATTTCATCAGAACCGTTAAATGACACATTTTTACATCGACGTGTATCATAAAGTGCTCCATTTGAAGATTGTGGGTAGCTAAACGGCATTGACAGTCAAACAGAAGACATTAACTACACCAGGAGTTTGAGTGAGGGGTTGGACTATTAACTGAACTCTCACTTATAGTAATTCTTTGCCTGTATTTGGGTGTTTTTAAAGCCTTGGCTTCTGGAGCAAGCTGGCCTGAAACAAGTATTTTCAGAAATATGAGAAGAACCGTTAGAGATCAAATACTCCTGCATCGTCTCCTCGGTGGGTTATCGCTATTTCGTTTAAAAAAAGTTTAATCCATTTAAAAATGTTCAGGAATATGAAAATGACCCAATGTGGGATAGAATTTCAGCACAGGACCGCAATGTTAAATCCAGCTAATTCAGCAGTTATGTGGGAAATTCTTGCACATATTTACTTAACTAAATACTTTTACATTTTACTATTTATTTTACAGCAATATATCACCTAATAATAATAATATATAATCAATACAGGCAAGTGTAAGAGGAAAAATGCATAGAAGTGCCATCACCTGTTCTGTCTCCATCAGCTCTGTACAAAGACACAAGCCCCCGCTGCTGATGCAACGTCTTTGCAACATTTATACAGACAGGTTTGATTTGTTTGAGCTGGAAGGCAGACAAATCTTTATGTGTTTCAAACAATTAGTGTACTTCTAACCAAACTGCAACACTGCTGCCATGTCTGGCACGTGAGTATTGTGTGCGCGGCAGCTGAGAGACTGAACCGGCTGGTTGTTGTTTTCGTCGAGTCGTAGCTCAGCTGTTTCACAGCCACAAAGGCAGCCTGCTGCAAGTCAGCTTAGATGCAGACGAGACGTCTCCCGTTGCTGGAGCAGCAAACCCGAGTGCTGCGGTTTTATCTTCAAAATTGATAAAGGAGATGTGTTTTGTTTTAAAAAACAAAACAAACTCATATCTTCAAAAATAATGAGCAAAGTTGAAGAAACAATAAGAGTTAAGCTGAGTGAGCAGAAATCACTACATTATCTAAAGGTACAGAGGTACAATAAATGGCTAAATGTGGCTAAATATTCATATAAATACACAGGTTTTTTTTTTTATGTCAAGGATATAAGTAGGGAAAGAAAGAAAATCTAAGACACTGATGTGGCTAAAAAAAAAAAAAAAAAGACCAACGGAGGAGAAAGGGAGAGCACGTCACTGGATATGGTTCAGAAAACCCAGGGAGTACAAAGACGTCAACAAATGCAATCCGAGGTAAGAATAGAATAGCCTACAGTGTCTCCACCACTAAACAGCATCTCCACTGACCTTTTAAAAAAGAAAAGCATTTCAAACCCAAAAATAACAAGTTGAACCCGTTTAGTTAATATTTGTATTACATGTATTTTCCTGCATGCCATTGATTCGCAGTTCAAAATTCCCTCGTGTATCTTGTCCATTTTTCTTTAAAAAGAGCATTGAAGGAGCAGTCTGTGGCGTAGTGGGTACAGCAGACGCCCCATGTACAGAGGCTATAGTCGCTGCCGCTGGCCCCGGTTCAAATCCCACACCAGACGGCCCTTTGCTGTGTGTTATTCCCCCTCTCTCTGCCCCCTGCTTCCTGTCTCTCTTCACTGTCCTATATAATAAAAGGCATAAAAAGCGCCAAAAAAATACTTAAAAAAAAAAAAAAAAAAAGCGCATTGAAATATGTGCAAATAGCAAGGCACACACAAACGGGCGCTGCCTAGGTATTAAATGCTATTTTAACACATTTCACTGAGGAAACAGTTGCCATGATAACCAACAGGTAAATCAGTGTCCAAATGAAATCCTTTAAAAATTAGGAATTAGGGCCTACCAGGAAAATTCCTTGAATAATAAAAATTATTCCTTAATTATTCACCATAATTTATCATAATCAATGCGATCTATTCTCAGAGACAAATGTTTAATCTTGCATCACAACTCTCAGCAAACACTGCCGGCACTGACAATGAAACAAAGACATTTGACTCGAGAGTGGCGTAGTCTCTGGTAACCTCCCAAAAGTCTGAGTCAGGTCATCAAAATGACTAACTTCACAGACCCCAAACGACGTTTGGGACGACCCTAACCTAAAACCCAGAGCTGCAGGGGTGCATGTCTTCACCCCGTTTTTTGGAAGTGCTTAACCTTTCATGTTGGCAGCCATCTTGGATTCTAAAAAGTAGAAGTTAAAAAAAAAAAAAAAAAAAAAAAAAAAAAGTTGTAAAAGAAAAACAAGCACAGATTCATAGTAATTGAGCCTAAGGGTATGGGCACCATTTATTTAAACAATTTGTTTATTAAATATTACAATTTGTCCGATGAGTGAAAATCTTTAAATCATCCAATTTATAACAGGAGGGACCCTCGGCCTTTTTAAAAGCTTTTTCACAAACGGAGCCAATGTAAACAGGATATGACGGCTTTTCTTTGGCATTGATAAAGTGAAAGCAGCCCAGAAGTGAAGAATGCAAACACACCCATTGTCAAACTGTCTTTTTCCCCAAAAAACTATCAACATATGGTTTTCTCCCTCACAATTCATTCACAAAAGCGACTCTACGGTCTTATCGATAAATACGCTGTAATATAAGCCAGCTTTTTCCTCCTCCTGTGTCATCGCACTTATTTGCAGGCAGTAGGAAGGTCACAGGTTCTCAAACTGTCGGTCTCTAAAAGCATATGTTTGACCATCAAGCCGTTACACACCACGATACTGCACTCAACACATTAAACCAAAACAACGTTGTGCACACATTTAGCTGCTGGCAAAGGCCTGCACATGTTGTGTAATCAGGAGGCTCCACCCTCCACACACAAGCACACACTTACTGGGCCTCCCAAAGACGCATTCGACTGATGGGGACAACTGCAGATAGGTTCTGGATTGGCTGGAGGCCATCTGTACTGCAACAGGCACCTGTAAGCTCACATTTTAACCGCCGCACGACAAATGCAAGAGGCAAATGGAAGTGAAAGTGAGAGAGCAGATTTTTACGCAGCCTGGAATAGAGAAAACAGATCATTTCTGCCGTGATCTCTTAATCTTTTCACTACTTTCTGGGTTGATCCGTCTCAACATGGCCAAGTTACAATCAGCGAGGAGCCTCGGTGACTATTAATGGCAATTCAACAACACTAAGTAGGTCATAGTCCACACTTTGCTCACTTTGAGGATGAGAGTAAAAAAAAAAAAAAAACTGACTGTTTTTGGGGGGTTTCCCTGAAGATGAGGCCTGGGTGTCATCGCTCAAAACAAAAGAGGAACAGCGTTCAGCTTTATCTGAGTAAAGTAACATACTTTTGGCCAGAAGTCATACCAGCCTTGTATAGCTGATGAAGATGCTGTTGTAAGATGGTGAGGATTAGGTTCTTAGAGGTGTTGAGTACAGAGACCACACTGAATCCCTTTGATTTTACTTATTAAGTAAGCTGAAGCTCCCACTAAAAGAAATGCATTTTATTTCATACCTTAACAATGATTTCCTTTCCTCCAATTCTTCTTCCCAGCCTGAGCAAGGACTGCCAAATTGCTCAAGACTTTCTTTCCCACTGCTGTGGGGACTGATAGTCCTTGCTACATAATCAGATTACTTTTTAGAGATAATGAAGGTTGGCCAATTATTTCACAAGACACATCAGAGGCAGCCAAACTACCATGTTTGGCTGCTGTGGTATACCGTTGTTCTATTTATGAAAGTTAACAAAAAGCTCTCTTTTCTTAAAAATTGTATTTATCTGAGAAGTGAACAACAGATCTACTCAAGCAAAAACAGCCAATGCTGACATAGTTATGTTAGATACGATGGTGATTTAGGCCTAAATTGAACAAATATGTCTCACTTATTATTAAATAGTTGTATTCTAAATCAGATGGAAAAAGAAACTTAATCATGACATGAAATACACAGAAATAAAAAGTCTTATATCATTAGAAATAAATCAACTAGAAGCTAAAATCCTGAAGCAGCTCACGGTATATACTTACATAATTGTTCAGGCATTACAGCACCTTGGTCAATACCCGATTCAGTAAGAGGCTTATAGACTGTCTAGAGAGGCTATTGTATACAGAGGCCACAATGTCGCTTCCCCCACGAGACAAACAGCAAGCCAGTGATGGATATGTTAATGCTCCCTCCCTGAGCCTGTATGAAGATCTGCACGTGTAACATTGATGTGACTGCAGATCCTCACTCATAATATTTTCATGACACCAGAGAAATTGGAGCAATGTCAGATTTTTGGGAATCAAGACTCGGCGCACCAGGGTGTGATCAGAGAACGATTGCTGCCGATAAACGCTGCCAAGACACCCAGAAAAAGAATATTCTGAACCGAATCCGCTCCTCGAGGAATGTCAGTTCTGCCACGGCTGCAACCAACGTCAGCCTGTGAAGTGTTTTCAGGGTCTGAATTAATAGCAGTGGCCACGACGAAGGTATGGGGGAAAAGAAAGATAATTCGGAAACAGTAGGAACGTACATGTACCCGTCCCCTTACCGCCAGGGTGTGGATGTTGTGGTTCAGGGTGGCAGTAACATGGAGAATACAGCCTATAAAGAACGTTTGATGTCATGCGGAATCAAAGTTCACCAACGGGACTTCCATCTGTAATATTCTGTTCGGCCCATTGATCCATTGCCATCAGTTGTATCATTTTACACCAAAGGTAGCGTGTATAAACCTGTTTTTCTTTTTTTTAATAGGGGTACGCCCACTGAAAGAAAGATGATTAAACCCTTTAGGGTTGCCAGTTATAGCGTGTTTAATCTCAGTGTCTGAGGGTGACAACTTAACAGTCAAGTACGCCACCTCCCAGGGACAGGCGTGTCATTAAG
This sequence comes from Odontesthes bonariensis, assembly GCF_027942865.1. Lineage (NCBI taxonomy): Eukaryota > Metazoa > Chordata > Actinopteri > Atheriniformes > Atherinopsidae > Odontesthes > Odontesthes bonariensis. The sequence goes on along the minus strand of NC_134519.1, from coordinate 12,240,241 downwards.
ACAGCATGAAGGGACAGCATGAAACAGCATCCTACAGGTTAGCTTTATAAAACTGTCTCTGATAACAGTCGTACGTAGATTTAACCGATCGGGGCTTTTACAACATGTGTGAATTGATCAATTGCGTCTCTTTTTGTCTGCAAGGTGTTGTTGTTCATTTATGGATCTCCATTAAAAGTCATGGTTCGTAAACACATGTTTCTGTAAAGAAAATCTGCCCTGTAATCACTCCTGTACATCCGACCACATCATCCTGAGTTTTCACTCAGGACGATGTGGGTGCCTCCGCAGCTGTTGTGTTCCCATCAGTGCCGAGCTGGTGCCGATAAAAACTACTGCAGTCATATTCTGCATGGGGCTGAGTGCCAATTAAACACTTTCCCATTGCACTCAAGATGTTAGCGGGTGTTAGGGGGGATTATTGACCAGTGTTCATAGAAAGTTTCAGAATTTTTTCTAATTATTTGGCTGAGGTTAAGTGTGTGTATGGGGGGGTGTAACAGCACATCAGGTCATTTGGGAAGTAGAACGTAAGTGTATTGATCAGCAGGAGGAGATGGAGAGACTGGACAACAAATGTTTCACCTGAGGGGCTTTCAAGCAACATGTTCCTGCAGATTCAAACTGTGCCAAAGCACCGACCACCGAAGTTTCCACCTCAAATACAGACTTAACTCAGGTTAAACTGCTATGGCCCTGTTACAATGTGATTTCATGTATGCATATAAGTCAGTCTGTGGTGATGAGCAACAGTTGTTGGTAACTGCAAAGCACTGCCCTTGTTGACAGCCACCTGGTTTATGTATGCATGTCAATGTTAAAATTTTCCAAAATAAGTTGAAATATTACCCAACAACCTACATTTGTGCATTTTGAATAAAAAGAAAAACCTGAACTTGACACCAAAACAGCCGTACCGATCAAACCTTTAATTTGGTGCACAAATACACTCAACTGTGCTTAAAGTGTGTGGGATGTGGTGACATCTGGAAGCAGATTTCAACCATGTGACTCAACCAACTTGGACCTGTTGGGCTGTCTGATAACAGAAAAAGGAAAATATGTAAATTTGAGGGGCTTTATAGTAAATTAGTTGAGTCAAAATAAAACATGAAAGCACAAAAAGTTATATGTGGCTATAAGTTATAAGAAAATGTGTGGGTTTTTGTTATAAAACACCATTAATCAATATTGTAAATGTTTGTAGGACATGATAGGTAGTTATTGAGTCACCGTGTCTGATGATTTTTCACAAGCCCCTACGCACCAGGAAATGAGAAAACTGTCAAAAACGACAGCAAACTGCACAATCAGTGTGGTTAAAGGTTACAATGAATCTAATTGTGGGGGGGAAAGACGTGATGGGTGATAATGAAAGAAAAATATCAAGATCAAAACGAGGCAGTCAAGGAAACCCTGCAAGTAACAATGAGAGGAAATTAACATATCTATCACCAGTTTCGTCAAAATACTCTGCTCAACTCAGGACAACGGGTCCTCGCTGTTATAGAAAGCGGTTGCACTTTAAATATAAGCTTTTCCAGCTGGCTTCTGAAATTAATGGTCATCAGACTGAAGGTCTACCAAAAATTTGCCCAAAAAAAGTACTTACTTCCAGAGTAATGTTTATGCATTAGTTCTTCAGTACAAGGACACCATTTTTAAAATGAATTGGCCATCAAGGCAATATAAATGCAAGCATGTTGGAAATCAAGCATTTATCATAGAGCACACTGGAAAACAGTGAAAAACTGATGCAACATCACTGCTTTAGACTCCTTCACCAACTCGGAGGAGGTGTTTTTCTGAATTCAGTTCTACCCTTTGAAGTCTGATGGTAAAGTGTGTGTTTGTGGTGGTGGTGGGGGGGTTTTACAGTTAACTGGACAAGAGTTTGGGAGTTTTGGACCAAGCCAAACTAGACTAGAAGAAGGCGGCATATTCTAAGCCGTCTTGCTCCCTTGTCTCTATGTGGGCATTCAGACCAAATGTGAAATAAAAGTGTTCCATGAAAAATCCTCCCCCAGAGTCAGTGGTTACCTCTAAAGACACCACTGGTCACATCTATTTCTGCCAAAAACAACGAGCTTCCTTGTGTTACATCTTGCTGTCCTAAGATTTTCTAAGGAGAGAATATAGATCTCAAAACTTCAAATGTGGTAAATGTCCTTAAATGTTTACAGTGTAACGAGGGGACCGGGCGTCAGCGATCATTTCCCCACGGAGAGGAACCCTGACTCGCAAGTTGTTTTACCGTTTTATGCTCAACAGTAGTTCAACGTGAGATAGGATGCGTTTTGGATATATGTAGCAGGTCACGCAGGTACCAAAAAGCAACAATATTTGTTTTGTTCCCTATCAAACTGATGAAGGTAGGGTTAAATGACTTCAATTTTTATTGAACTTTAACATTAGATTGCTGAATAAATTGTGCTTCTTTCCTACACTTGTTGTACTGGATACCATTTCGCTTTAAAAATCGATATCAATGACAAATACGTCAAACAGAAAAGACATGTAGCCTAAATTACAAAGCGAGTCAGATAGGCTGTGGTGAGTTGTCAGAAAGTGACGGCATAGGCCACCCTGCCTCCATCAGAATAGAAATGGTTCTCCTCACTAATGCAAACATGAGGGGAGAAAATACAACAAATGTTGCAGTGGACATCCACAAGAGGAAAACGTAGAAGGGTCTTTTTCAGCAGCCTCTTTTATGTGTGGAAAAGTTGGGGATTTAATATCGTATCTGTGTAGACGCTGATCAGTGAGTTTATTGTTTGGCAGCTCAGATCCAAACACCATTTTAATCTTTGCCTCATCAGACACAATTCCAAAGCTTACTTCCATTTCGAGAATTATTTCGAACTGGTAAAAATAACCAGAGGCAACCATTTTAAATGTCTTTTAGGACACCAGTTGACATTTTTATCCAATTTTCAATCACTTTTCCTCATTCACGTCTCTAAATACGGATAAAAACAGCAAGATAAACCCAACTAATGTCGTCCAATCCAACACAATTATTATTATCAGTAAGTGTCTCTAAGAGCTACGAGTTGAACACAATGACCAGCGCTGTAACCACAACGTTCCAAGTGAAGAAACAAAGTGTTATTTATTCATCTACAGCACCAACAGCACTGAGACTTCAAAAAAAGGAAACCGGACAGTGCATCCTTCCTGACATACTGATGTGAGATGTGTTAACAACAAAACAAAGCAAGTGGTTTCACTGAAACCAAAAATGATCATGATACATGATTATAATGATCTTGAAGCATTGTAGAAGTCCGGTGTACCTTTGTATGTATGCATGTCTTTTCTACTTTTTCTAGTAGCTCAGTGAATGTCTACATTTTAAAGATAATGGTATTTCAGTATTTACCGAGTCAGCTGCTGTTCTCCTCTGCAGTAACTCACTGAACAGACTGGTGTCACATCAGCCGCCTCTTCTATACTTCAGCACTTGTTCTCAGACCTTTAAGACAAATCATCAAAGCACGGTCCCCCTACATAAGCAGGAAGTTCATCATCTCACACTTTCCCTCATCAATTAATACTCAATAGCCTACAATGGAAAATAAAAACTTTTTTCGCCACTTTTGGAAAATTATTAAGACGAGATTAAAAAAAAAAATTGCCCAAGAATCTTTGCTGTGAGACTTCGAATTAGGCCCGAGTGTCCTTCATTTCCCTTGATCATCTCTAAGGGCGCTTATACACCAAACCAAGAATCAGCGACCGTCCATCTCTGGTCCTCTAGGTATGCAACACAACGTTCTGTCGGCCCTATTTAAGGCTTTTTTCCCAGTCAATTTGTCAGTGTTAAATTGCCGTTGGTTGGTCAGAGAGAGAGATCAATAATTACTTACACAGACTGAACTGAACTAAGATATTTTTATGCATAAAGCTTAAATGCTTAATGAGACCATATATGTGGAAAACAATAATTGACATGTGTTGGTTGAAACTGCTTGTTCAGCGTTTAGAAGCCCTGAGATGTTTTCACACCTTCACTTTGTGTCCATATGTTAAAAATCAAATTGACTGGATTTGATTTGTAAAGGCACACACCGAAGTCCAGCCACAAAGTGATAGACGTTCCCTAAGAACAGACAAAAACAACCTAAAGGCCCCAAAAATGAAAGAGGCCATATTTCATATATGCAGTAAAGGACTTGAAGGGACTACCAAGCCAAACTGAACATTCAGGTGAGAAGAGAAATGATACCAAAGGTGACCAAGAAGCTGATTGTCATTGTGTACAAAAGGAAAGAGTTTATCGCCTATCAAATAACATAACAGTGAACAATGATGGCGGCGTCATTGTACCGAGGCAGTGTTTCTCAGTGGCAGGGACACGGAGACCAATCATGGTTGAGGGAAAGCTGAACAGGCCGAAGTACACAGATATCTTTGATGAAAACCTACACAGAATGTTTACCTTGAAACTGGCCCCATCTGACTGGACAGCGATTGGGGGAATATGCAAAGATGGATGGCTTTTTTCTCATTCTCTTAAGAACAACAAGTTTGCACCTGCGTGACATTTTGCAACCCCTCTTTTGTTTCAGATGATGCACGATCAGGAGGACTTAAACTAAATTATCACTGCGTAAAATATCAATGACTCACACAAGTTCTCCTTATTAGAAAAATAAAACGCACCATCTCCCTTAATGGTCTAATGTGACTTAACAGTTGCAGTCTGGAGCCCCAACTTAACCGCTTTGTCAAGGTCACTTGATTGGATGATTGTAATTTCACCTCAGTCATATAGCTGAATCAAATCTGTCCATTTGGAAAATAAAAACATGTGTGTACCCTTTCTGTTAAGAGAAGCTGATGTCCATTTGGTTTCTTTGCTCAGTGTCAAATGATGTAAACTGGCAGACGGCTGAACTGCCGGAGAGAAAAACATTCTCAAATTACTATTAAAAAAAAACCAAAAAAAAAAAACACTATTATACACAATGTCTCCAAAATTGCAACAAATAAAGTACTAACGCCAGAGTTTTAACGCTTTGTTAGAGACAGTATGGCAATAAACCTTTAACGCTGTAGGATATCTAATTCATTTCCAGTTAAATGGGCAGCTTACCAGCAGAATGTTGAGATATTAGTTCTTACTTGCAGTGAAGGACCTAAAAATATGTTTAACAAAGGGGATGAACTGGTAGACCAACAAAAAGGCAGATAATCCCACCACGTTCAATTAACTACCCTGGCAGCAGAAATCATGCATACAAAAGAAGCATCAGTTTCCTGATGAGAATATTAACTTCCATTCATATAAAAAGATCAGTCAGTCTGTGTACAGCCATGGGACTGATAAGCATATTTATTTTATGAAAAATTGATTAACTAACATTTACTTCAAATTAAACTGTGTGACAAATATTATGAATTGTTGTTGATGTATTGATGATAAAAAAAACAAATTGAAGCTTTGTACTTACAATACTTATAAAAATACTTACAAATCTATTCAATTTTGTTATCATGAATGTATGAAAAATCTTTATTTCTAGAGCCATTTGCATCATCTTTTATAATCACAACATCAACGACTAGAAATGATGGGTAATAAGTACTGTGCTGTGGGATTAGTAATGTCAAAACAAGATGCGTCACAGCAGCCTGGTTGTCTTTCAATACCAAGAAGACCATCACATGCATTTTTCTTTATCAATTCGTTCTCTTTCTCAGATTTAAGGTGTGACAACGAGTGAAATGACTAAATGTAGTTTGGTTTTTAGTGGAATGCAAAGTCGTAAAACTCTGCCTTCCTTGGTATTTCGTTTAGTGACGCCGGCTTAAGAGCATTTTTGAAAAGGAGGCGAAGTAAAGCTGTAGAAACACAGGCCAAATAATAACATTATTTTAGATCATTAACTAAATTATCTAAACATTTAGCCCTAGTGGTATGTTTTCCTACATATTGCAGAGGTTATTCTTCCTGAATGCAAATATTTTGTAATTGAGAAGTGTTCTGTCGCAGAAATTCAGACTATTATACAGTATCAAAATTAACACAAATTATTGTGATTTCTTTTTAAACAACCCCCCCTCTCCAAAAAAGCCTTTCTTTATCGAGTGACACTGGCAGCCATCCTTGTTCTTCTTCTACCTTACAGAGCACTTGAAAGACATTAAATATCTCATTTTTGATGGAAATATATATTTTTATGGCTAATTTCTGTGATTTGTTCTGTGCCCTTACAATGATATAATGCTTATTCAATTGTATTACAACTAATTAACTGATATCGGTGGAAGACAAATAAGCACGAATGAGCCAAGAAATTGGCATTAAAAAGCTTAATCAAAGTGTGTGTAATCGGTGTCGTTCAGCGCAGATCTTTAACTCAACCCATTTAAAATTTCAGGTTTTGTCGTCCGATTGGATTCAGATCGGTCGTTGCACAGCCAGCCATCTGAAAAACAGGCAGCTTTTGTATCAGGCAACACACCCCCAAAATGTCACAGTCAATGGCTGGGAGGCGCAAGCTCCTAGTCATTCGAGCCATGCTAGTTCCCTGCATGCATTTAAAATAACATTCATAATTATTATGTGTTACACCAGAGTTGATCGCAATTATCCCCGACACGGTGCTGAATGCTGATTGTAAATAAACGGCAGTTAGATCGTTGCAGACAACACCACCCACTTCATGGTAACGTGTGTGTCGCTCGTGCCTTCTTACAATGCACAGAAAGCAATGTCACTGAGCGCTCAAATGTTCCAACTTGGCTGCTGAATGTAAATAAATTTATCAAGGGTAGTATAATTTAGTCACGAAAAAAACCACTGTACGCGCGACTATTTGGTTTAAGGGGCATTAAACCAAATAGTCGCGCGTACAGCGGTAAGGGGGAGGGAAATGAGTTCATGTACAATTTTTTCATGGCAATAATCAACACAAGAGCACAGAAAAGCCTGAGACAAAAGCCCACTGCAGCCCCTTCACTGCCCTCACAACGTCCCCCCCCTCCCCAACGTTTACAGCTAGCTAGTAAGCTCGCATCCAGCCCGTCACAGCCTCACTGGGGCTAACCCGGCTCGCTGTGCCTCGCTCCGACATTTTCCTATTAGCACTCTGTACCCTCGCTTCAAATGCAACGACTTAACAAAAGTGGATACAGCTGAAATTTCAGTTATAGAGATGAACTATTCAATGTGCGCAACGCACGTGGCACACAACTATACCAAGCTCACGCAAACACCTAACATTCATTTTCGCACGCAGTTTACGTCCAGTTAGCCCAACGTTAGCCTGGTAGCCGTAGAATTTAGCCAGACGGCTAACTAGGATTTTTACCCATCATGATCCGAAGCTATTTTAACAAGCCTTGTTTTGTGCTTACCTTTAAACTGTGTTACAGGTCCAGCCAACTCATTCGCGTTCCGCTGTATCTAAATATTGCTCACTATTAACAGTTATTTCCTAAATATTGGACGTTAACCGTTGCCTACGGCTGTGTGACGTTCATCGCTGGTTTTGAAAACATCCCAGCAGTTCGTCTGTCGTCCTCTCCGAGAAAAGCCTAGCAAAACATGCAAACACCGCTCTGATTGGCCGAAGAGAGTCATGTGACCGCTTGAGCCCCACCGAGCTTATAAGGACTCCGTCTGCTGGATAGACTGTAGATGGGTACGTGTCAAACGATTTAACTGATATTATTTCGAAGCTGTGAGTAAATCCGCCCTTTTAATGCTTACAGTATTCTACTTGCTATCACATTTAGCGAGATAGTGGCATGTTTAAGATCTGCAGGTGGCTTTTAGCGTGCGAATTCGGGCTGAAAGGAATGGAGAGGGAGAACAGGAATGGCCACTTGACGTCATCTTTTCCGCTGCTCTGTTGCGGTCAGTGCGAACTTTCTCGAAGAACACAGCTGAGATCAACGGAGCAATGGCGGTTCCGTTCTTTTATTGTGAACATGGGCTGTGTAGTGTCATTAAAACGTTGATGGCGCTAATTCGCACTTATTGCCCGCCAATTTTGCATATGAGTCAGCTTTGAATTGGTTGCGCAGTGACATTTGCATCATGGTGGACAGTACGCGCATGCGTCGTCGGTGCATAATGTTGCAGAGCTTGGCTTGAAGAAAGTGGCGAGAGGAAAGTGGGGGAGGGGCACTGGCTAGACACGAAAACGCCACCTTTGCGGGATTGAAATTAAATGACATGCAGTTGCTGGAAGGGAACGGTTTATTTTAATTTATTCAGTGCTGCTTTAGAAATATGGTTTACAAAATCTATTGAATGGAGTAGCTTAAAAGTATTTAATGAAATACTTAGTGGTACCCTGTTATTATATACACAATCTAGTTTTGAGTATAACAATTTTAGATGGCATCTCAAATAAGTTCTTCAGTTTATCTTTTCAGTTATAATAATGTCAATTACAAACACCAGATTTTTCACACCCACTAAAATTACTTTATTTTATCTGGTACATTATGTGTAATATTTTTAAACTTATCTGATTATATCTAAAAATAGATCAATTAATCAGTTGGCCAACTCACTCAGCAGATTATTTTCCATTTGGAGATAAATAGCAGTGCAGGCGTCAGGTTTATGTGTCTCTGTTGTTCCAACAGCAATTCTCGATTGCTGTGGACATTTACGCGACACTTTCTTTAATAATTCAAAATAAAATCGGTTGCAGAGTGCAGAATAAATCTGCTCAGAAACAGGATGAATAAGTGTAGGTCAATTTAAAAAAAAAAAAACATTATATTATAGTGATTTTAACAGATGAAAGTTTAAAATGACAAACAGTATTACAGGCATGCTCTTTAAATAAGCACCCTGGTTATAAAACATTTATGCTTGACCATAAGATATTTTAAATTTAAACATGGATTAGTTTCATGTCCCATATTTAGTCAAGAAAAAGAAAAATAATTTAGGATTTTAGGAAATTAACTTAATGATTATTAACTGTGATTATTTGTCATCAGAAATATTGAATCATTCTTTTTCGGGCATGTACTTTTACAACAGAAATTATTCAAAGAAAAAGTAAAAACCCTTCATTAAGTTGCCTAACAAGGCTGCAGCCAGCATGGTACCTATCCACCACCACCACCATACTGCAGCATAATGTAATAAAGCTATGTTATATTTAACAAACAAAAGCAAATTCCACCTTACACAACATGTGAATTTATTGGTGGTGTAGTCATTTGTCATTAATTTATAATGGCTACAACAGTTGGGTTCAGAGAATAATTTAAGACAACTGTACAACTGTAAGCTCAGGCAATGTTGTGATAGAATAGTTAGTTACTCTTCTGTGTTAAGTGTGCCTGCCTGACACACACAGACACACACACACACACACACACACGGGTATATCAGATCAATACCTTATCCTTTCTGGAGTCCATATAAGTGACGCAGTTACACCTTGACAACAGGTACAGGAACATTTTATTTACAATATGTTTCGGTTTTAACAGCTTCATGGATAACTTCCTTTCAAAGCAGCCAGTTAAGTGGCCGGGTGACGTCTACAGGTCTGATCTTACACCAAATCCTGGTCCTTTAGGAGGCTCTATCAGGGAAGTCAATCCGCCTGCAGGCTCACAGGAAAAACGTCCATTCCTACGGGGGGGAAAAAAAAAACACATCCTCACTTGTAATCGGTGCACACGTGGTATGACTGGAAATTCTAACAGCAGCTCTACAGAAAGTACCTGGGTCCTGGGAGTGGGACTCTGCCTGCCTTTAGTTCATCAATAATGTCCTCAATATCCTTGGGTGAGAGGTCCTCCTGAAGAAAAGAAGGGGAAAAAAACACATGTATGAGAAGAAAGCAGCAAGGTGCACTGCTATTCCATGAGTGGAGGCCATATTTTAAACAGAATTTATAAAGACATTTATCTCACAACACTGCCAAAGTGATCAAATATGAACCTTTTATCAAATCCATAAATAATGTGTGTGACATTCAAAGCGTTACAATATTTATCCTTCAATATCAAACTAAATGCAGGTGATTATTTTACTGTCACATCTATAAACTCTTGCTTATAGGTATAAACAAGTTAAATTTAAGACTTTTAAGACCTTTTAATACCACTTCTAAATGAAATTTAAGACCAAACGTACGATGGAAATACCAAGTATTTCAAAGTAAACACACTGGCAGTATGGTCAAATGACGGTTGAGTTTAAGAACATCGACTAATTGCGTGTCATGCGAAAAGATCACAAATGTCATCACTGTCCTAAATTAAATTTATTACAATATTTTCAGAACATTTAAGTCCCTTGAACAAATGCTTATAAAATCAAGTAAATATATATTTAAAAAAGAAATACTGTTCCTTTAGAGCAAAAAGAAAAATACACAAATATTTAAGACCCATGCAATCTGAATTTAAGACAATTTAATACTTTTTAAGGTCTTATTTTCAGGAAAATTGATTTACGACTTTTTAAGGACCCGCGGCCACCCTGTTATTATAGATTATATAAATATAAATTCACATCAGCAATCCTAAACCTTAGTCAGTTTTATGTAGTGCCCTTTGAAAATAAAGCTACAATACGGTGAACACTTAAAAACACAATTTGTTTATATATTTTACTGTACATTCATACAAAAACCAAAGAAAACAGTCAGTTTGGCTCCTTTTTAACAGACTTCTACCCAACTTCGGTTCTACCCAAAGCTGAAGAGGTCAAGATTGCATCACGTAATGGAAATTTAATTATGTTAATTCACCCAAAGCTTAGCTCGTATGTCTGATGGACCTGAAACTTTTCCCGCAGCCAGATTAGCATTTTGTAGCTTTTTGCATCCCTAATGCTCTTATCCAACAATATTTTTCTTTTAAAAAGGGTTATGTTATTGATTGTTTTATATCTTAAAGTGTAAAGTGTGTATATAAAGAGAGAATCTAACATTTAATATTCTGAAAATCTGGATAGTTGCCTTCAGGTTTAGAAGAGATTAAGTGCCCGTTTTGTCTCAAACGCAACCTGCGTCTTAGTGAATTGTGCATATAACGACAGGCTTGATTAATCTGGCTGAGGACCGTGTGGATTTCAGGCTGCTAATTATTTCACATAAAACGCTAAACAAACAGGGCTTTTTCTTACTCTAATGATCACATCTCAGCAGTTTGGGGTATTAAAGAACAGTTGCATTTACTTGAATTGGGTCATTTACTTTAGCTTGGCTTGCAATAACTGTTGCCCGTGGTAACCAAATGCAAAATTAGTTTCACATTATGTTTAAAAATCTAATCCAAAAGGAGCAATTTTTTTTCTTATCATATCTGGCTGGTGAAATGAATCCATTTCCAAAATGAGTTAAATGCCATAACGATGCTTTTCCAGCTTTGTTGTTGTTGTTATTGTTCTGACGGGGTCCGAAGCCGTCCCGTTGTGTAGCCTGAACTACACCTGCGCCGGCCTCGGTTGAACGGGACCGAGAGATGAATTCTCTGCTGACGTTCTTTGGAAACTTATTTCAGGCTTTAATCTAATTTAGTTAATGTCGTTATAATGTTCGGTGAAGAGGCCATCTGAACAGAAGTCAGGCACTCACATAATAGTTGTCATTGATCTGGACCATTGGAGCATTCACACAGGCGCCCAGGCATTCCACTTCAATTAGAGTGAACATCTTGTCTGGAGTGGTTCCTCCAACCTTGATACCTGTGGACAAACCTGATGCTTAACAGCTGCAACACTATATGCGAGTTATAACAAAAGGTCAAATTTGACTGAATGAAAGAGAAAATGAATGCCTTCCAAATGTAACCCAACCTCAGATTTGTTAGTTTTCTGTCTTATTTTCTATTTTCTGTCTGTCTTCTTGTTTGCTGGTGTTTAAATACCACTCGCAGTTGTATATTTACATGTTTGTCTACAACATACACAATAAAAAAAAAAAGAAGAAGAAAAAAATTTGCCGTTATGTGTGTTTTCATGTCTTTATTGGATGCTCGGTGTTAAAAGAAAAAATGATTCACTCACCCAGCTTGTTCTGGATGGCCTCCAGGATGCTGTCCGAGTTGCACAGCATGCAGGGTGTTGTTGTGCAGATCTGAATGAAGTATTTTCCCACAGGCTGACGCAGAAACATTGTATAGAATGTCACTACTTCGTAAACTCTCATTGGAGCGACACCCAGCACCTCAGCAACCTGAGTGAAAACATTAAGACACATTAATGTGACTGTAAATATGTGATCTTACTCGTGAAGTATTAGACTAAAATCTAACTGGCATTAGTGCTGGAAAGGAAATTAAAAGCTACCTTTTCAGTAATGAGATACACAACATTAATGGCTATATCAATCTGTTGAAGCCATGGCATTCAGACATTGGTCTGTTAATGTTCTTCACTCTTCTTTCAGGCATGCGAGCAAAGTTTGCCATTCCTACAAGATTAAATATTAAATCAAAAGTCCTCAAGGAGTCTCACAAAAACATGTCATCTTGCCAGGGCATCAGGAGCTAAACTGGTTGAGCAGAGCTGTAAAGACACCACATGCCTTTGGGTTATAGTCCAGGGCAGTGATCCTTAGCTGCATGCTAGCCCACTCCTCTCTATGCCAATGTTTTTGTCCAGCTCCTATAAAAAGAGGCCACTGGTACCAAAAAAAAAAAACCCATCTTCTTCTGCAACTCAAACTTTTAAGCCGTTGAGGAAGAAAATGTCTCTATGCTGCAGCTAATCCCGGTTTATAAAGTCACGTAAAGCACCGGGGGGGTGGGGGGGTAGTTCAAACATGACACTGACACACTGAGATGCCAGCAGATTAATGATGCAGTGCATATCTGAAAGAGGCTTTAAAGAAATCTCTGCACCTTGTTCATGGCGGAGATGGGGAGCCATCCATGTTGCCTCTGGGCCAAATCCAACACAGGGATGGTGGCTGCTTGCCTGTGTCCTTCAGGGTACATTGAAATGATTGCCTCGATTCTCTACGGGAGAAATATATTTTTTTTTAAAAAGGAAAATTAAAAGTGAATTATCTGCTTTTTTCTGTTTGGAATTCAAGAACTATATAAAGTGTTAATATTTTTATACAAGAATTATCTGCAGACACACACATTCAGCTTTGTAGATACCAACATAACAATATTTTGTCTGCTGACAACACTTGTTTTTAATCTTTGCTAAGATTATCGGGTGCTGAAATTTTACAGTAAAATACTGAGACTGTATCGTCTAACGGCTCTTTAGAAAGATAAGAGCAACACCAGAACACATTGCCTCGATGTAACTGGTGAAGCCAGACCAACTGAAAAATGAGAGCTAGTTGCACAACTAAAGTTAAAAAGTTCAAATATAATGGAGAAAAATGTATTAAAATACCTTGAGACTTACACAAAAACAGTATACCAAAATCTCTCATAGCTGCAAGCTGTGAGAAGAGTTGCTCAACAAAGACGTGAGCCTCACCTGTTTGTTCTGCTCGGTGAACTCAAAAGGAGTGTCAGCGTTGTTCTCAGGAGTATCTCTGTGCTGAAAAGAGAAATATCATCATGTTTCAGAAGATTTCGTATTTAGCACACCAAACGTGCAGCTGCTGCTGACAATTTTCAAAGACATTTTGCTGCAAATATGCATAAATTCTTATTCACAAGCTATCAAACTGGGAGGCTGGGAGGCTGACGTGTGGAGAAACAGGTTTACGAAAACCTTTAAACGTATCTGATCAAATATTAAGAACTCTTCGTGTAAGAGAGGAAGCAGGTGCTGTTATTGACCACAGAAAAAAAACACTCAACACAGACGGCAATTATTTCTGCCTCTGTACACACTGCCCCCTTGTGAGCAGCAAATATCCTTTGTGCAATTAAAAGACACAACCTTCAAGTAAATGGCATTTAAAGTGAAAGATATCCAAAACAACACAGAGGCAGAGTGTCACAACCATTGTTTTTTTCCCTAATCATAGCACTGGGCAAAACATCGTCTCCTAACAAGGGATTATGAAACCATGACATGTTTCCATTACAAGAGAATTAACATGGGATGTTATTGTGTGCCTGTAACAGGCTCTAAAGGTAGCTCCTATATTAGGAACCTTCGGAATAAACGGATACCTCTGGGATTAGTTCAACATAGTGCAAAGTTAGCCGCAGGTAAATATTTAGCTTTCATTTATAATTATCTGATGAATATCTGAAACAATATGATGTAAAAAAAAAAAAAAAAAAGGGTAAATAAGGTTCACAAAGCTAAATTTAATCAGCTACATCTGTTAAGTCATTTTTGTTGACATCCAGCACCAAACTGCAGTTCAATACTGGAAATAATTCCTTATCAAACATTATGCAAATACTTTGGAAAAAATAGATAAGGATAATCATCATGTATTATACATATATGTATATACATCACTTTTCAGACCATAAGAGTACTGGTTTGGTTGCTCTGCCCATCAAACCTGGTGCATCGTGAGTGATTTTAATAAGATATCACAGTTCTTTAGAATGTAGATAGAATTCAGGATAAAGGCTGAAGGTTTAAGCTCTAAAGCTGTTTTAATTTCATGTTTCAGAGCTTCAGTGGCTGAAAAATGTTTTTACTGAATAATGACAACCATGTCAAGTTTTGCAGATACCCAAGACAGAAAAGTTAGGTTTTAGGCTGCTTTTTTCTTTCTTTTTTTTTTTTTTTTTTAAAGCGGGTTTATGTTTTGATGAGTTAAGCAGAAGAAACTAAAACTCACCACAAAGATACCACCAGCTCCAGCACGTGCAGCAGACTGATGCAGACTCCTGACCTGCCTGGCCTGCAATGCAGATGAAGATGGGTAAAATACCTGGCTGTGTAATGACAGATGACAGCTTACAAGTTTCAACCACATTCAGCAGGAAAATGATTGGACATGTGATGTGAAGACCTCCTGTAAATTTAGCATTAAGTGATTAGTAATAAAATGCAAACGTATTTTAAGTTCAAATGTCTACACGGCAGACATTGCAGAACTGATACAATAACCACTCAAAGAAGTATTTTGGCAAGTATATCTTTCAATTGTACATTCATAAGTTAAACAAGTAAAAGTTTCACGTTCAGTTGACCCGTCAAAGATCAAACTCGTAGCCATTATAATGTTAACAATCAGACTGTGGCCAATTCTAATGGATACATTCTTGTGTTCAGCTGGAATCTGCATTTGCACAGCTTTTTTTCATCGAGCTTTCACCTGTTATACAATTTACAGCAGGAAGCTAAGTTAGCTAGCATGCTACTGTGTTACCCAACATTACTTAGCTTAGCGTCCTCCGCTACATGCCCTTGTGAAGAGTCATGCTACTTTCTCCACAGCTTACAGAAGTTAGCTTTAACTTTAAAACCCAAAACCATACAAAATATTCCAACCATACCGCCTGCGAGACAGCGGAGCGAACAGCAGCCGACAAAAACATCTTGGAGCAATTGAAGTTTGATCCCGGTGGGTTAGTAAGTAGACGGGAGAACCGCTGCGGACATCAACACAAGCTCTCTCACGTTCGATTAGGAGGGTCTGACGTAAGACGTAGCGTCTCTGCGTAACTAAATCGTTGGTCAGTCTCTGCGTAACTAAATCGATTCCAGAGTTGAACCAAAGGTTGAACTCGATGAACAGACAACGGACTGCATTCTGGTGATTTACAAGACGTCGTTTGGATGCTTCTTGTAAGCTTTTGGCCAAGTTGCAACTTCCCCAGCATTTTTCTGGGATATATAAGCTATGTTTGAAAAACAAGTTTATATTTATAAAATATGATTAGAAGTAGGAATGTTTCATCAGATTTTTTACATCTAGTGTAAGTACAGATATTTCACAACTCCCTTTCAGCGGATATTAAAGCCAATTTTTGCGCATATTCTTTCCAATAACTGAAGAAAATATCAAATTCCACCATGATTTTTTCTTACATTACTATTAGTGTATTATTTTTGCTTTTTCTGATCTTAAAAACTGGCAAATGAAGGTGATACAAGTGCATTTCACAGTGAATAGATCTGCGCTAAAATGAAAATAATGAAAATAACTTCAACATTTTTAATCTTTATGCAAAATTTTCAAACAAAAGTGTAAACCTGGGAGGCACAATGTTGGATTTTTTTTCATTCATTAAATCTAAACCCTGATGTTTGATTAAAAAAATATTTATACACTTATATTAAGGGTAAAATATCCCTACTATCACTGCTACCAGGGTACTACTACTACAACTAGTACTACTACTAATAATAATAAAACATTGCTAATAATAATAGTGCAAATGTTTCTTGATTTCTTGAGATCAATGAGAAGAAAACGGATGTTGCTATTAGAAACTACTTACTGTGCAACAGACAGAAAATGAACAAGTATTCAGTGAAAATAATAATATAATAAGGAATAATACTTCATTTTTTCTTAGAATAAACTACAATCAAAATTATTGTTTTTAGATGGATGAAATCAAAACAAAACTGTGACAAGAATAAAATGTAATCCTCTTAAAATATGAAAATATACACAATAAATGTATGGATGGGAGAAAAACCTTGAAGATCAGTGGACGGCTTCTGTTTTCTGTGTTTTTCTCTCTGTTTCTGAGAGCACCCATCGCCCTCCCTCTCAAAACAAACCTCTGTCTGCCCCCCTGAATCTACTGCATTCATCCTGCAGCACACAGCCTCCTCATTCTCCACCACCCTCTTGCTTGAAAAAATAATGCGATCAGCATGCGAGGGGGGGCTCATCCAATGAAAAAGTGGGAGTGCTGCACCCTGTGAGCCTATTGGCTGTACTGACACTAAGCAGACTGAGGGAAGAGTCTGCAGATCAGGGATTAGGGGTGGGTGTTTATGCATGCTGAATTGTATTGCCTCAGCAGAAGGCCTTGTTCTTACCTTACTCTGGAGGATCCCGACAGACCAGCAGTGACTCCAGATTTACCCGTTTGCTGACTTGCCCTCAGATGACATAGGTCTGTCTACATCTGTCCTTCCACCATGGTTGTTCCTGAATCCCAGGACAAGATGTACGACCCTCCTGTCGACTTGCAGAGAGATGCTCATGTACCTGATTTTAATTCCTATCTGGAAATGTACAGGAAGTCGCTGGAGACTCCAGAAGGTAGGTCAAATAGGTCTGTGTTTCTCTGAGCCTGTCTTTACACCGTATCTTCGTGCTCTGCCCGATGTGACAGAAAGATATCACTTTGTTTTAGCTTTCTGGAAGGAGATTGCCGATAAGTTCTTTTGGAAGAAGCCAGCAACAGGGCCGATGCTGCAGTACAACTTTGACGTGACAAAAGGCAACATATACATCAAGTGCATGGAGGGGGCCAAAACCAACATGTGCTACAATGTCTTGGACAGGCACGTCAAGGAGGGGAACCTCGGTGAAAAGGTTGCCTATTACTGGTAAGCAACAACATGCCTCCAGAGTGAAGGATGGCTTTGATAGAAGGTGCTGTCTGCAGTTATGTCAGGTATTCCAGTCTATAACAACTGCTGTGTCCCCTGTGCCGAACACACTGCACCAGCCAAACCTCTCTTGCAAAACAAAGTCACAGATTCAATCTTCCTCCGTTCCAGCTTTTTCTAAATTAAGTTGCCAGCTTCTTGCAGTAAATCCCCACTTAAGGCTGAACACAGTGTTGTTCTGACATTGTAATATGGCACGTATTTGCTCTGTCAACCCCAGAAGCTTAGCAAACAAGAAGTAGCTGCTCTTCAAGTTGAGTTGTATAGGGGTTCAGTTTTACATGGGCACACCAGAGATTTCAGTGCTGTTTGCACAAGTCAAATCACATCAGCAAGTACATGGTTTGTTTAGACCTCTATTTAAACACTGTTAAGATTTCAGATCAAATCTGATCACAATTTATTTTGCAACACTGTCTCCAATAGTAGGACTGCAAAAAAACAAGACAGCAAAACGTATTTTGAAATCAAGGAGTCCTTTTCTGTTATTTGACCCACACCAGGTACAAAGGCCAAAACTAAAAGAGACCAGCAGTTGTTGCATTCCAGCAATATAACAGAGCGGAGCACTAAGTTTCAGTGGTTACTTTCACCTGACAAATCAGACTATCAAAAGGTTTCATCACAACAGCTGTCCCTCCAATCGTATTTGTCCAGACAATTGTTAGTTGATAAAAAGAGGGTGAAGCAGTGCTTTTATATTCAGTGATCAGCATTGTTCTGATGCATGAGATGTTCGTCATCTTGTTAAATATGCAAGTTATTTTTACCCTAAGTCTATGATGTGTAGGTAACAAATAGCTTTAATTCTAAATATGCTCAACGTGTCTCTGCATCAGTTGGAGAATGAGTAAAGTAAAAAGGAGAATAATCATTCATTGAGGTATTTAATATTAGCTTAGATTTAAGGCCGTGTTATCAGGGGGGGGGTTGTTTCATCTTATAAGTTTAAGTTGAACTCATAATAAGATTTCTGTGTGAATTTACTTCCATATGAAACAATTAAAATTGAAATACACACTAAATCATTACTTTGCTTGGCACACTTTTTGGTGGTTGGGTCGATGCAGTTTTGAGTTTCCTCATAAAAATAAACAGAAAATATGCTGGTATTTCATCATGTAAGCCAATAGAATGATGTAAACGCTTGAATTGACCCCGGGGAAATTTAAAAGGAGGTAAACCTTAATAAAAACATTACTCCTCAGGTCAGTATCCGTATGTGTGTTAATCAGTATGTTTGATTAATGATTGCAGAGTTTGATCTTTGTCATGAATCATTTCCTTGTTCTCAGGTGGGCGACAAGGTGGATGCCAGGTTGTCGCAGCGTTTTGGCTTCTGTTGAGGCTCGCTACCAATCTGTTATGCTGTCATGTCAATCACACAGTGACACATAGTTTCGCAAATAACTGTCCCAACAAGCGTCCAAACCAAATATAGACCGAGCAACAACTGGAACAGGTTATCTCGCCTGTGAACTCTTAGAACTCACGGGACAACTTTGAACAATCTCCAGCTGTATGAGAAAGCACTTTTGGAGGAAACTGATGTTAGCTACAACAGCTGGATGGATGCAGTGATTTGCAAAAATAAAACTGACACAATTAATTGATGAAAACTGAGATTCTTTAAAAAAAAACATTTTAAAAGCACGTGTAAATGTTAAATGATCCTGTGCTTGCTGGATGTAGGATTTCAGCCGAACAGATCTGGGCATTTTTGCACCCGTTAAAGCGACAGGTCAGGGCTGCACGCAGGCCAGTTCCCACACAGATATGTTGTTGTAATGTGTGCAGCATGTGGTTTGACATCTTCTGGCTGAAATGAATAAGGTCTTCCCTGCAAAAGACGTCGTCTGGATGGCAGCATACGTTGCTCCAAAACCTGTTCGGTGTTCATGATGCCTTCACATATGAGCTGGTCACATGTTGTATGTGCTAATGGGCCCCCATTGAGCTGGCTCCTCGTAACTAGCCTCTCCTTTGTATCTCAGAAGATGCAGCATCCATGTTTTTCATGAAGAAGTTCACATTTAAGACAGTTTTCCTGATCTCCTCGGACTATTTTAAACAAACTGGAGCCCAGAGACGATGGCAGTTTATGGTTCTTACTGAGTTTTTTTTTCATTGCATGGTCAAAATTGATCTGAAAATGAATTTTTTGATGATTTTTTGAGAAGCCATACAAAGAATCTGAGCCAGGTTTTGCAGAACTCTCATAGATCAGAGTGTTTGTCTTCTGGCGTCTTGTCTCCTCAGGGAGGGAAACTCACCTGACCATCACACAACCATCACCTATGGCCAGCTGCTCAGCCAAGTCTGCCGCTGCGCTAATGTGCTCAAGCAAATGGGTAAGAAGTCAACCTCAACCACAGAAAATTCCGCATTGAAACAATGTTTTTTCATTTCACTTGCTTACTAATCAAAACAAAAGGTGACACAATGATGAGTATCTTAATTTAAGAATCATAAATTAGAGGAAAACAAGAAAGAAAAGTTATTTTCTGTATTACTTAAACAGCAACTGAGTATTTTGGCTGACTGTTAACAGTATCTGTAAAAAGACCGAGCAAGTGATTTTTATTCTTAGTACAAAGATTATCTGTGTATAAAATGTAAGTGCATGTCCAAACCCTCGGTCATGGATAAGTCAGATATGTTCTATGGGATAATAATAGCGCTGTCATGTAGGTCATGAAGATAATGCACGCCAAAAGACTATAAGTACGATGTGTCAATGCACTAATTGCAGACACACAGTATTGTACGTGTCTGGCTCACATCCATCATCTCTGTCACTGTGGAAACTGAGTCGAGACGTGACCCAGGTGTACCCTTTTATGGAGTTCAACTCTTCGAAAATTTGACAATCATGTGTGTTTGTTTCTTTTATCAAGGGGTGAAAAAGGGAGACAGGGTGTCCATCTACTTACCCATGATCCCAGAGCTGGTCTACACCATGCTGGCCTGTGCCAGAATAGGTGCTGTTCACTCCATCGTGGTAAGCTCTCCGATCAATCACACAAATATAGAACTTGTCATTTCCCTTTTTTATTATTGTGGGGAATGGGGAGCTCAAAGTGTTTTTAAAGTATGCGCCGTCTCACTCAAGCAAAGAAAAGGCTTTTTACTCTTCAATGTCCCTACTGTCATTTGCCTCCTTTTATTTTTGAGCGCTTCGCTCGTGTCTGCTACGTACCCACATGTGATGGAAACGCTGCCCTCATTTTTGCATCGTTTTTGTAGACAATCAACACGTAGGCTGCTTGTGTTTGCCGCTCTGACCCATTTTCTACAAGAAAGCTCCACCTGAACCTGTGTTCTGGCTGCTGTTAGTGCAGGCTGCCTCACTCCAGCAGTTATCAGTGTTCACACAGAACTGGCAGCACCTGCACTCAGAATATATGGGTCACACACATGTTTCCAGCCTGGGAAGGTTGGCGGGCCGGCACTATTCTGGATATTCAACCTTCCTCTTCCACGCAAAGGTTAGGAGCTGTGTTAAAAATATCTGCGAGCCACAGCTCCGGGGTGGACTCCTTATGACCTGCAAAGGTCTGTGTTTGGCGGACTTGAGTGTAATTGACCTTGTCAGTGCTCAGTCATTGTTGTATATTTTCCAGCAGAATTTTTTTATTACATTAGACACAAACAACACTCCAATGTCAGCGTGTTGGATTCACACGTGACTATTAATATAAGTCCGGAATAATTTTGGCCTAAAATTCAGACAGAGATGAAGCCAGACACTTTTGGCTCAGCCGACACAGTGAGTCCAGAGTCCTCGGTGACCAGACTGATAACGCTGCCATCAACACTGAAACTTTACGCTCCATGAACTATTAACCTTGGCCAGAGAATGGGAGTCTGGCAGCGGATGCAGAAAATGGCAGTCATGCAAAAAAGCAATTATTGGGGGGCTGGTTCATTATGTAAGATTAAACCAAGTTGCTCAGCTATAAATGGTAATGAGAGGGGAAAGCACGCAGCACCAGCGTGTCAGCTGGATTTACTATTACAGGCCATATCTGAGACATCACAGCTGGGGTTTTCTTACAGCCTTCTGCTTAGTTTTGACTAAACTTGACAAAGCTTTGATTGAAAGCTCCCTGTGCTCGTCATAACATTGTATTTTATAGTTTGGACCATCACACTGTCGTGGTGTCGGGGCTCCCTCACTCACAATTCATAGTATTTCAGATTAGAGGATTGACTCGGAGAGTCCGAAACCCCCCAGCTTTAAAAACATGAAGACAAATTAAGAAAATTACACATCAAATAGTCAAATCATCATGCAGGTCTTTGCAGTTCAAAGGGTGTGTACTGTATATACTAAGGGAGTGTGTGTTTGGGATAGTTCAGTTTCTTAGGTGTGCTATGAGTCAAACATCTTAGATTAAAAACAAAAGTTTGGTAGATGGGCTCTTTTGGGTATTTCCACATCTAATATCAACAAATTGGGGTGTTGGGACAAACCAATATTCACGGTAATCTCGGTATTTATCGTGTTGATAAAACACACCCATGATAAAGTTGGGGTTTGAGCTTAGCTGAAAAAAATCAAAACATGATTGAATACAGATTGGATTTGTATAATTTCTGTCATTCAATTTCTAATCAAAGGAGACAAAAAAAAAAGTTGAATTAGCCGGACAGCAATGTTTATATTTAAAAAAATTTAAAATGTGCCATCGGCTTTTATTTGACAGTAGGTGGACAGAGAGAGTGGGGGAATGCATTCAGCAAAGAGCCTGGGGCCAGGACTCATCCTGGGGCCCGTAGCTTCTGTACATTGGGCACCTGCTTAACAATTTGAGCTATACGGCACTCCAATATGGAAATGATAGTGTTATCGTGAAAGCTTCCAGTCACAATAATAGTGTAATGAACATCCTATAAGGTGACAGCCCAAAGAAAACCAAAGAAAAACACATCTTATTCACCTAATTAATGTGCATTCATTTGATTTCAGCACAGTGAAAATCTACTGTTTTGGTCTCATCTCAGTTGGTTTTGTCATGATTGTTGTTTGAGATAGAGAGCAACACTTAACAGTGGGGGGGAGTGGATAATAAACTTAATTTCTAACTAAGACAATTCCAAATGACTATGTTTACTTGACACACACACAAAAAAGAATTATTGTGTTAGTTTGGCTTTTAAAATATGCGTTAGTCTGACTAAAATAGTAAGAAATTGCACTTCAAATCCAGTTGGGGATCAAATCACTTCTGCTTGTATACACTCAGTTATTCAATTCAATTCTTTATTTCAGACCCAGGGGGATCCATATCACACATAAAAAACATCACATCAAACATCACAAAACATCAAAAATAGTTAAAAACAGAAGAACAATAAGAAAGAAAGAAAATAAAACACAGAGATATTGCATAGCTCACTATCTCACATACAGGCATGTTCGCCAGTGACTCCATAAACTTGACTGCAGTCTTACAGAACTACGTCCAGGGCTAGCCAACACAGCAATCACATCGTTATGTGACTCAGATACCCTGCACATAAATCCATACATCAATTTACGCACCCCAGCACTGACAAACATGTGACTTGCGCTGGACCTTCTTGGGATTCTCAGCAGCATCTTCGTGCTGTCATTGTAAGCCACCATAAGTTTCCTAAGGCTGCCTTGTTTGTAGTGGCACCACAAATGTGCAGTGTACATTGGTGTGCAGTACGCTTTGAAGAGTGAGATCTTGACTGTCACAGAGCACATACTAAATTTACGGCACAGCATGTTTGCTTGCACATACAATTTCTGCCGTTGCCTATAGATATCTCTATCATCTGACAGGTCATTAGCAATAATGTGGCCAAGATATTTGATATCACTGCACTCAGTGAGTGCAGTGCCAGCCAGATAGAAGGCAGGGAACGGTGATCGTTTATCTTCTCTGCTACTTATGATCATGATCTTACTCTTACCCGCATTATATTTTATGTCACACTCCTCTCCATACTGTGAGCATATTCTTAGTAACTGTTGCAAACCAGCAGTACATGGACTAAGGATGACCAAGTCATCTGCATACATTATGTGATTGACTATTATGTCACCAACCCTACAGCCAGTTCCACACATATTTAGAGACAATGACAAATCATTCATATGCATATTAAAAAGAAAAGGAGATAAAATTCCACCCTGTCGAACACCATTGGTGACAAGGAAGGGAGCAGAGATCACATTACCCCATTTCACCCTCATTGTCTGATGTGAGTACCAATAAACCAGTATTCTAATTAAAAAACCAGGGACCCCACTGTTGGACAGTTTTAAAAATAATTTCTCATGACTGATGCGATCAAAAGCCTTAGAGGCCTTTATCGCTGTGTCCAACACGCAACCCGCGCGCATTATAAGACGCAACACAGATATTCATATTAGTTTGTGGATTCTACTGCACATCTATGCAGCCATATTCTCACGTTGAGCAGGTGTGCCATGACATTTCAGCTCACTGCCCCCCTCTTCACTAAGGACCCTTGGACCACGAGCTTCATAAAATCGGCGCACATAAATCCCAGCGGGCCAGTTACACTAAAGGTTTGGTCAAATGGTAAAATAATAACTTCAGACTGTCTTTTCCGAAGCTCTCTTCCTTGGTTTCGATGGAAAAACGTCATGTAGTTTAGGAAAGACAGTTGGAAACATTTTCAAGGAGCACCTGTGATGTGGATCTACAGCACTGAAACTTCAGATGTTCAATAAATATTCTACTAAAAGTGCTTTAGATATTTTATCTAATCCACATATCTTATGACCTTGTTAAACAAAGGTTATCACACATGTATAACTTTAGAAATAATGTAGAATATTACATAATTATCAAGGCTCTTAATTTAAAAAAAGGAAAGAAAAACTTAAATAAAAACTTAAAAGGTAAATATGCTGGTGTCACAGGCTGCTCATACTCATCCGACTGGATGAAAATGATCAAGCACCGCCATAAAAGCTCTTAGGGCCCATTTCCTTTATTGTGGCTACAGCTCAGACACTACTGGGTAATTTCACTCAGTTTAGAAGGTTGATAAGTGTAAAAAGACGACTGGACAGGACCTCTAAACTGGCCGAGGAACTCTGTGCCAGCGCCACAGTTCCTGTTTAGCACACAGAAGAAGAAGACAGGAACAAAGAATAATTTGCATAAAACAACTGTAATTCCCTGTAAAGCTGCTCTCATTCACATATTTTCAGTTCGTTTTGTCAGATGCCTGAACACATCCAAAACTGTGTTTGAAAATCAGCCCGTTAAGATGTTAATGTTTCAACTCGTGGTTGCTTAAAGCATTTTCACTCCATCGTTCTGATCTAATGAAATCCTGATTTTATAACCAAATCTGACAAAATCCCCATTTAAGCAACTTAAAGCCAACCTCTGTGAGGTGAATTCAGCTTCACTCACATGTATGGAGAGAAAATTAGAAGCGGCCGAATATCTTAAACATTTTCTCACACAGTCATTGGACTCACTGGTCAATAAATTAGTTCAATCCCCTCCTGTGTACGTGTTCTGGAACAAGTACGGTGGTCCAGTTAACTGGCAAAGTCGACCTGTTACTGAACATCAACTCCACTGTGCTTATAAACGTACTGATGAGGATACAAGGCTAAAAGCTCTGCTGCTGATGGCGAGGAAGTTATGTTTGAGCAAAGAAGAACAGAAGAAAAACCATGTTGAAAGCAGTGTCCTCTGCCATGCCAAAGCTGTCAACCTGGGGAAACTCTACACCCGACATGTGAGAGTTGGTAGGCCTGGACAACACCAGTATTCAGATAGAGAGTCTGAAAATAAAGCAGGACAGCATTTGGCTGCGAGGGGGAGGCACAAAGAGAGCAGTGGTGCTCGAACAAGATAGAGGAAGCAATAAAAGAGGGACCCCCCACTATAAATAAAAAGCAATGAATGAAATGAAATAGCATTATCTGACTTTTTTTCATAGCAGTTGGATTCTAAAGTAGAGCTAATCCACTGAAAGAGTCTGAGCGGGTACCTCATTTTTCCTTTTTTATAAACACTAATTTACCAAATGGAAACGCAGACTACCGTGAAAATATAGTCCCTGTGACAGAAACAATCAGTTTTGTGCTGAAATGCTTTGCTGCGTAGCACTGCATTCGAAGGCTTTGAGGAAGTCACGACAAAACATTTAAGACTGGAACGCTCAGCTTATTATCGATTGATCTACGTCTACCGACTGTTTAAAAAGCAACATTACCCAAACACATTGCCATCAAATGGCTAGAAATCCAGTTAATTAGCCATCTGGTAATTATCTCAAACACTTTATTTGGAGGTGAAACCAACAGTTAAAAGCCCGGAAATCGCACGTGTCTCAAACTCTCTTGTAAGCAGTGGTCTCTAACCTCAGTTATTACTTAAATGATTTCATAAGCAGAGAGAGGATTCTTAAAAACTGACATTGTTCTTTAAAGCAAACGCCTCGACAACTGCTTCACCTTTCCCCCGTCTTTTTGTCTTGTTTTTCTCCTTGCATGTTAAGTTTGCAGGTTTCTCCTCCGAGTCTCTGTGTGAAAGGATTATTGATGCCCAAAGCAGCGTTCTGGTGACAGCAGGTATGTCCTAACATTTGAGCTGTCCGTTTTAAACGTGCGTGCGACACAGCAGCATGAGGATCTGATATGTGGCAGCGCCACGGGCTGTAAAACGATTCCCCTCCTTGTTTTTTAATGCCTCGTCTATCTGTTCCCCCCTCTGTACCTCCACAACACACAGATGGTGTTTACAGAGGAGAGAAGCTGATCAACCTGAAGCAGATTTCGGACGAGGCTTTGGAGAAGTCCAAGGAAAAGTAGGTCCTGCTTTATATGGCCGACAGTTTCCCAGTTCCCAGCAACCGCCTGTATTTACACTGGCTGCTGCTGGTAATATCACTCAGCTTCCTGGAACACGAGGACGGACACACACACACACACACACACACACACACACACACACACACACACACACACACACACACACACACACAGTCAGTGTAATCAGCTGTTATGAAAAAGGCTGAAGAAACACACCACTGGGCTTTTAGATTACAGGGTTGCCGGGGCAACAAGGAGCACTTAGATTCATCAGGGAAGCCCAAGCTGCTCGTCTCCCAGGGCAACGAGAGCCTGGAAGAGATGTGAGCTGAGGCAGGGCGTGCTGAGGGGCACAAAGTATCAGAAACGCAGATGTGTTGAGAGAATGAGTTCAAAATGAATAAATGTGAGGATAATGTTTCCTACACTGTTTATGACAAAGATGGAAATAACAAGTTTTTCTTTTTGCAAAAACCTGAAAATCTGTTTAATGTACTATTAACTCAAAATCAGACTGTTCATATTATTCAATTATCACTGATTTTCTCTCTTTCTCACTTACCATCCATCATCTACCATTACTGATTGTATCAATATGGATGATAAGAGGAAAAAATGAGAGATGAGATGAAGTTAAAACACAACATAAGAAAACCTCAAACAAAATATTTTTTTAACCCATAAAAAGTCCTAAATCATTTTTTTTATTTGATCACAGAGCATCATCCAGTGTCACTAAATGCCTGGTCGTCAGGCACCATGCACTGAGGACAAAAAGTGGAACTTCATGCAACAAACTGCAGGTAGGTTTGTTTTAGGTGTATTCTTTTCAAATTTATTGATTCAGTCAAACCAAACTAAACCACAAAGTAAGAATCTTATATGTATGTAAAAAAAAAATTATATTAAAGAGCATTTTTTTGGTCTTACATAATTGATTTAAATCAGAATAAACAACTGAAATGTGCCCAGTCTAACCAGAAAATGTGTATTAGGTATGTCTGAGAACATGTCCGATATGTGGTGGTGTCACAATCCAACTGGGAGATGGTAACGTGTCTCTGGATTGTTCTTTCTTAAAAAACAGTTCACTTGACGTGATGGGAATTGCGACACATGAATATTAAGCTGTGTAATCCAAAACTATATGTACTATATGTAGGACATTTGGTCTGTTCTATATTCCCTATCATTCTTATTTAAGGATAAATGGGTCTGGGTTCTTATGGGTTAAACCTAACTGTGTACAGCAGCTAGAAGGAAGGGTAAACCAGTGATGTTTTGCCAGTATGTGTTCAGAGAGCATAAAGACCAATGGATCTTCTGCCGTTCCCTCATTTCCTCTTTATAAGTGTTTGTGGCCACATCAACCCTAACAACACGCGGGAAGTGGACATCATAATAAAGTAACCGATACCGACAAGATGACGAATGGAAACTTAAGCTGCATCTGGGTTGGGAGCAGAGTAATGAATTAGCATCTTCACATCTCTGGATAGGTTTGGCAATCAGTGAACAAAAAACAGAAAATCACTGACTCCACAATTTTTTAAATATTGCACTCTAGGAAAATCAAGTCTTGAAATGTCTGATTTGCAAATTCATATGCACTTTTAATAGGATGTTTGATAGCAAACTTTATCAAGAATCAGTTATATAAAAAAACATATGGTACTCATGTCATACACATTGTTGTGTATAAATTTCACAAACAAGGAGAAACCGCTTATATCTGAGCTTTGTAATCCTGTCTGTTTCCATCATGGCTGAAAGAGGGCACAGTATATTAGATTCAAACCTGGCATGCTGTGCCGCCGCTGGTGTGTTCTGCACACGATTTGAGCTGCTGTGATGAGCAGGTTTATGTTCTAAACCTGTTCCCTGGTGCATTCAGACGCCCTGGGACTCAGAACGAGATGTGTGGTGGGACGAGGCGATGAGAGAGTCTCCTGAGGAGTGTGAACCTGAGTGGCTGGACGCTGAGGACCCGCTGTTCATCCTCTACACCAGCGGCTCCACCGGCAAACCCAAAGTAAGACCCGTAGAGGCATGTTTCACATCAGTGAAATCCCTCTGAAACCAAATCTTTTGTAGAAATTACAGCATCTGTTTGGTTTTCCAATAAGTCTGCAATGACTTTAGGTTGTTGTGAAACAGTGAGAGTTTCTGTCAAGAGGCTTAAATGCAATCACACGGTAGAAAGTTATTGCTTCACTTTGTATTTTTGTTTCTTTTTGTCACTTTCCCTCTCAAACACACCTGCACCCACATCTCTGTCCCATATTATTCCCCGTCTCCCTCCATGTTGACGACTCCTCTTTGTGTGCTGTGCAGGGTGTTGTCCACACGGTCGCCGGCTATCTGCTCTACACGTCTCTGACCTTCAGGTGCGTTTTCGATCATCACCATGACGACGTGTACTGGTGCACGGCAGACATCGGCTGGATCACCGGCCACTCTTACATCACCTACGGGCCCCTTGCAAACGGCGCCACGAGTGTCCTTGTGAGTGAAATCAGCACTGTTCCATGATGGACACTTTAAAGCATAAACGCTTCTGGTAGGATCAGCTCATCAGTGTGTGTACGTGTGCATCCGGGTGTGTCATTCCAGTTCGAAGGGATCCCCGTCCACCCTCATGTCGGCAGGCTCTGGGAGATCATTGAGAAGTACAAAGTCACCAAGTTTTACACGGCTCCAACAGCCATCCGCCTGCTGATGAAGTACGGGCACGAACCACTGCAGAAGTAAGTGAATTCATCTGCTGGGAGTCAGAGCAGTTCAGAGGAACGCATCTTTCTTTAATGAAAAGGTTATTCCAGAGGCTGCTGGAGGAGTTTCAAAGCACAGCTTAACACGAGCGGGGGTTTTGCAACAGGATCTCTCAACTTCTCATATGAAAACTTCCACCTTTAATTTCAAAAGACCTCATGTAGCTTTGTTCTACTCTTATGTGGCTTTTAGCTCTGTGGTGAAGACGCTAAACTATGTATGAACCCCGCTGTGCTGTAAATATTGCTCTGTATATTTTATAAGCTGGAAACAGAAGACTGGATTATCCTTTCACTGAATGAATCAACATTTTTAACAGCTCATCTGCGATGGATGACTGAAAATAGCAAAATGATTATTAATAATTGAATATTGTCAAAATTGTGCTAATGTTGCACATCTTTAGGCTCTTTTTTTTACTTTTGTCTCTCACAAGTCACATTTTATGGTTGTTATGTTTTATGTGTGTTCAGATAAATGCAGCTTCAGATAAACCAAAACACCTGACTTAGCACACCGTGTCATTATCTATTTAATAAGAAAATAACCAAAATGCACAAGCAATGTGTAACTAAGTCCGTCCTTACTGCTTCCATAGGAATTAAGAATCTAAGAAATCAATTTATGGAAGTAATTTTAATTTTCCACATATGTATACATGAATTGAATCCAAATAGTGGGACCTAAACTTTGTATAAAACTACATGATTTGAATGAATATATCAAGCTACTCCTCACCACTGGTGCTAAATAAGTTAGTGGCTTAGCTTAGTTTAAAGACTTGTTAGAGTAGTTTAGTTTTGTCTTAAAAGACCCAAATTTTGGAATATATTTGGTTAAAGAGTTGTTGGATGAGACGCTGCAGTTATAAGATCAAAGTGAAGGAAGAAATGAACATCGTCACTGATCTTTGTTGTCAGAGGGGAGCTCCTTGCTTTAAGAAAAGGACGAGGGCCATATAATGATGCAATCTCAGATTTAAAAGGGAAATCTGTTGACTCGACAGGTATGACCTCTCCAGCCTGAAGATTCTGGGTACTGTGGGCGAGCCCATCAATCCCGAGGCGTGGCAGTGGTACCACGAGGTGGTCGGTCAGGGCAGATGTCCTGTGGTCGACACTTTCTGGCAGACGGAGACGGTGAGAAAACACACACTTATAAAGATACTCAGAGTCATCATACTTCAGTAGTACGGAAGCCCTAAACGGCCATAGGTACATACATTTTATTCCATCCGTTTTCCCATGATAACGGGATCATTTTCCTCCGTTTTCTCGTGATAACGAGATAATTTTCCTCCGTTTTCTCGTGATATGTGTTTATGTATTTCTAGCAAAGGTGTACCCATTTTACCCCCCTTTCATTGAAAACTGAATAAAGTAGCCTATGAATCAAACATGGAATGTGGAGCGTTTGTGTAATAATTCTGCTGTGAAAATGCACAAAGCAAATCCCGCTGGTGTGACGAGCATTTCGTTTTCTCGAGATAACGAGTTATTTATCTCGTTATCTCGAGAAAACGATAACGGCACCTCTCGTGCATCATTCGGTAACCATGGAGACGGCCTGGTCCCCTCAGCTGGTGACTGATGAAGTTGACTATATCAACAGGATCACTGAGGTGTAAATGCCTATTGAGCTGCAGTCGAGCCGGCCGTCTCCTTAAATGACGCGGGCCGATATGAAAGTTATCTCTACAAGACAAACCAATTGCGAACACATAAAACACATATAAACAGGGGCGGACTGGGGAGAAAAAGTGGCCTCGAAAACCATCGGTAAATGAACTCGTTATCGCGAGAAAACGATCAGAAAAAAGTTTACACGTACCACGTCCGCTCTGGGCTTCCGTACTTCAGATATTCTGTTTAACACCAACCATCATGTTGTTGAATCCTCTGTAGGGAGGTCATGTGTTGACTCCTCTGCCTGCTGCCACACCTCTGAAACCAGGCTCTGCTGTGAGTATCATCCCCTTCATAATGATATTCCTCTGTACACCTAAAGCATAGGTGTACCAAAGCAGAAATAGTAGAGCTTGAAATTGGTTTATTAAGGAAATAAAACTCTAAATGATTCAGTATCACATATCTGAGTGGCAAAAGGACGAGAGACTTTGTCTTTAGGATATTTTGTGACCCAGTTGTGCAACAATAAATACACCTGAATATAGTCACTGTTGATTGGCCCTCCATCAGCCGGAGGAATTTATGTCCACGTCCAAAACAAAGTAAATTATGAAGTAACATAAGAAATAAAAAGCCCTTGCTTGGAATTTCTGTGATATTAAGTGAAAGAATCACTGCAGCCGCACAGTTATCACACATTAAATCTACAACTCATTTCTCAGACCTTTCCCTTCTTCGGGGTGGAGCCGACCATCCTCAACGAACACGGAGAGGAAGTGGAGGGCGAGGCTGAGGGCTATCTGGTAAGTTTCAGCTCAGCATAATATTTTTCTCTCTGTTGGGACAAACGGGTAGATAAGCTCGCCACCCAGATCAACAGATGCACATTACAAAGGAAATGTAATCCTCCTGTTCTTGCGGGCATTATCTCTAATCTCTCCGACTGTGATCGGCTGATTTTCACTTTGTAGAGCCTTAAAACATATTCAGTTTGGTTTTGTTGCGGCATTTTGACATCTTCCCCCTGTTTCGTAAGAATTCGCCTTTCTTTGTTGCAGGTATTCAAGAGGCCCTGGCCCGGAATAATGCGCACTGTGTTTAAAAACCACGAGCGCTTCGAGAACACCTACTTTAAGAAATTCCCAGGCTTTTATGTGACCGGTGATGGTGAGATGCCAAAATCAACTTAATCTCACTTTTTTTAGTATCTCTCACATATTGAATATAACTCAACGGGTTTTTCTACACAAAATGCACATCTTGATTTCTCACTAAAATACCAAAGTGTCTCTGGAGGGTAAAACCTTATTTGAGGGTAATACAGCTTGTTTTCTCCTCTCGCAGGCTGCAGGCGGGATAAAGACGGCTATTACTGGATCACAGGGAGAATAGACGACATGCTGAATGTGTCAGGTAGTGTGCCGGGAGGTGTTTCTGTCTGCGTCCTTGTAGCCTCAATCCAACTTGTGTCAAGTCCTTCAGATACCGTCTTCAACACTTTTCTCTTTCCAACCTTGTTTAGTTCTTTATTTTTTTTATTTTTTTTGTCCTCCAGGCCACCTAATGAGCACAGCAGAGGTGGAGGCAGCGCTGATGCTTCATCCGGCCGTGTCCGAGGCGGCCGTGGTGAGCCGACCTCACAAGGTGAAGGGAGAGTGTCTCTACTGCTTTGTCACTCTCAAAGACAGGAGGGAGTTCAACCGCACACTGGTGGAGGAGCTAAAGAGACTGGGTGAGGCTCTGTGGCTGTGTAATAGCGTCAGGGTTAAAGGGAAAACCCACTCAAAACATTTTTTTGTGTTGTGTGTTTTCTGTGTCTCAGTAAATAGCACAATAACCTTAACTGTATTGAGCATCATGTCCCATAAATGGACAAGAAATAGAGCATCTCTGTCTGACAAAGCCAAAACTCCCCCTAAAATCAAGATATTCTCCTTCCCTAAAAAACTGAGATGTTGTCTCTAGAATCACAGACGCATGCATTTGGAGTTATCGTGCTTTTCTTCTGGGTTAGAAAGAGTTAAAATGGCACTATACTCTGCGCTGCTCCTGAACTGCTGAAATGCTTCATTTGTAGTCCAAGCTTTTCCTCACAGTTTAATGCATTTGCATAATGCATCAAATGATGAACGAGCACCTATCTCTCATGCAGCTCCTTCGATGGAACAGAATGTGAAGCAGCCTTACATCTGGAATAAATTGTTCTTTTCTTTTTCTTCTTTTCACTCTCTCTTTGTCAGTTTTGTGTTATCTTTTACATCTCCTTTGGTCCTATCTTTTT